>NC_091059.1:70494076-71096122 GCF_000393655.2 Nicotiana sylvestris | reverse complement strand
CCGTTAGGTAACTATCTAGGCGGAAGTTACAACCCTAGATCTTTTATAACCTTAAAAACAACAGAACCAAAAGCATTGTTTCTTAGCTTTTCAATTACAAGCCTTAGCATACAAACTAGAAGTAGAAAAGAAACAACTAAATATGTGGAAGTGCAATCTTGGGAACTTCATACACTAGACTAGCTATATACCTAATCCCACATAAAGCTGTCTATGGAATCGACCTCGACTCACATTGGGCATTTATAATTGCATCGACCACCTCACAATCCCTATCAATGGTGTGAGTTTGGGAGACATCAATTTTTGGCGCCATTGTCGGGGAGCTAAAAATGGATTTAGCTATAAATTTGGTTTAATGTGCGATTTGTCTTCTTTTTCTTTCGAGTTACTAATCTTTTCATGAAACAATTGTAGGTGATACAGTGGCTCTCAATAACAATGATCCTCTTGGGAATGTGCCATTGGGGGATGAGGGGGATGCTGACCAAGTTGACGAGGTTCCTCTTGAACCTCAAGGAAATAGACGAGGCCGCCCGCCTCAAGACAACGTTCCCGCTCCTCCCCCACCTCCTCCTCCAATAGAGGCAACACACCGGGTGTTGCCAAATGCATGATATGCAAGTGCCATAGTCCCGCCCCATATTAGGGCGGGAAACTTTCAAATCACAAATGTCATGCTTACACTGTTGGAACAATAGGGATTCTTCACCGGAGCTCCGAATAAAAAGGCATACAAGCACTTGAAAGGGTTTGTTGACACTTGCTGGGGGAGAAAACAAACCAACGTCTCTGAGGATGCTTTACGGTTTTGGATATTCCCTTTCTCTCTTCAGGGTAAGTCCTTGGATTGGTTAGAGAGGTTGCCAAATCATCTATCCATACACGGTGTGAACACGTAATTTTTTCCCTATATGAATTACTCCTACAAATTCTAAAACAAAATAATTTCTTTTAGTGTTTGCAATCTTGTGTATTTTTTGTGGCATTTTGTGTTAATTGTTTGCATTTTGTTTGTGCATCTTAATTAAAAAAATATACAAAAATGTGTTACATGTGCATTTAGAATTTAATTTTATTATTTTAGATTCATTAGTAATTAAGGTTTTACAAATATAGAAACAATCACAAAAAATGATTTATTTTTGCATTGCTTAATTTTTAGCTTTGAATTTTGTTAGTTTTCTTTTAATTTGGTATTTAACTAATTGTGTTAATTATTAATTAGAGTTTAATTAATTGGGTAGGATAATTTGGGTTTAAAATTTAATTTAGGTGTTAATTGTTAATTGTTGAATAAAAAGAGAAATTGAAGCGAAAATGAAAAGAATTGGTCTTCTTAATTAAAAACCTAATTTGGGCTAACCCAAACCAAATCCCCTCCCTTATACCCGTCCAAAGTCCCCTGAACCGGCCCAAACTCGCACTCCAATCCGGTCCATTTCCCTCAGTCACAAAAATGACCCCGTTTTCCCTTGCTCAATCCTAGCCGTCGAGGTTTCATGATCCAATGACCAGGAACTTGGGGCCTTAGGTATAAAAGTGTCGGAACCTCCCCTCCTACCCCCTCATCGTCTCTTTCACCGAGACTAACCTTCAAAGAAACCCTAGAAGCCGTCGTGAATTCCCACCGCCATTAGTGGTGGCGCCACCTCCAATCCACACCAGATTCACACCATAACACCCTCTTCCTCCCCTCATGATGAATCCGTCATCAGTTTTCCTCGAATCACCGGGAAACTCGTCAAATCTTCAATCAAAGACTAGACCAAAAACCCAAACCTTTCTCAAATCACCCTAAAATCACACCCGTGAACCCCCTTCTCTCCCTCATCCCAAATCCCCATCTGGTTTCCCTCGAATCCCTTTCAAACGGCCTGAAACTTGAATCAAAGAAAAGCCCTAACTTCCAAATTCAAAACCAACGGGATTTCTGAAGTTTCTAGGCTATAATGGCCTTTGATTGTGTGTTTTCACAGGAAAACATGCAATTTAAGGCTATTCTTGTCAAGGAATCGAAAGGAATTTTTCAAGTAGTCAAGTCCTTTCCGGACCACTTTGGGTATTTCTCTTCTCTTTTGTTAAGTTTTCTTTATTTTTCCTTTCATTTATTGTCGTTTATCTCTTCCTTCTTCTACTGATTTCTTTGCTTTCATAGTATTCTCAAGTTGTTTTTTGTATATACATGATTAGTTTTAGGAAGTTTTTAATTAATTTCGATATGCATTAATGTTTAGTTCAGTAACTGAATAATAAAAAAGGGGAAAAGAAGATATAATTGCTTGAATGTTCTCTGCCTCTGTTCTGCTGATTTCATTTTTCAATTCAGAATTTGAACTTGTTTGTGTTTTGGGCTTGGGGTGTTTGATTTTAGATCCAGTTTGGGTTTGGTTGCCTAAGAGTTTCCAAATCAGGGTCAATCTGACCCATAGCCCATCGAGTGTAATGTAAAAACAAGGCATTAAAGGGGTATTTTGGGCAAGGTACCAAGGGAATTTTTCAAATAACTGTTAGGAAGTTGCCTAGAAGCTGCATAGTACACTTACTTGGTTAACAAGTCAAAAAATCAGGACTAAAAAGCAAAAAAAAGAAGCTGAAAAGGTCTAAAATGAAAAAAACCAAACTCTTAAAAGCTGCCCTAGTGACTTGCCTATAAAGGCAGAGTTACTTGCAACTGAATGGATTTTGTTTATGGGGGGGGGGGGGGAGGGCTAAAAAATCCAGAAAAGAGAGACGACTGAAAACTTGAATAAAATACTGTTCCATTGGTCTTTTATGTGGTCTTTGGGAGCTTTAATTTCCTAAACAAATCCCTAATTCTCTTTGATGTTCAAGATGGAGTGAAATTGAGTGTTTTTAGTTGGTTTTCGAAGCTGCTTTGCTGCTAGTTTAAGCGAAATTATTCTGTTGCTTCCCTACTCCTTGGTTTAGCTGATTCTGTTGACCCTGCGTTACTGCTTCTGCCTCTTGATTTCTCATTTTCCCGTGGTTTTGTTTGTCAAATCAGGTACACATTCCTGAAACTTGCAATGTGATGTTAAATTTGGAGAATGAAGATATAAAAATGAAGTTCCAAGTGTTTGAGTTGTAGATATTTGGCTTCTAGTTAGGTATATATCTGTTTTTATGTATCTTGCCTTTTATATAACACATGTTCAGTTGAATGTTTTTGTAAGTTGATTCTATGAGAGTTGGAATAATTTTGAATTTGCTAGGCACCATGTTAAAGTGTGTAAAGGTATTCAGCATTTAGACCAGCTTTTCATTGTGTAAATTAACTACAAAGGGACTGTGTAAATGCCATTCTTGCTGGGTTAGAGTTCCTCTTCTTCATGAAGTAATTCTGACGTGTGAATGAGTTTAGCTAAAAATGGTAGAAAGTTGAAGGGTTTACACAGTATTTTCAGATGTTGAAAGTCAAGGGCTGAACATAACTATTTGAGCTTCATAGTTTTCGATAGTTATAAATTTATGGTTTCTTCATTTGGCATCTGAATATGTTTTCTGAATAAAAGGGCTTGGAGAAATGCTCAATTGGTTTTAGTCAGTTTTTGATACCCAACAAATTTGATCAATTAATTCGATGGTTTTGTCATTTATAAAGGTAATGATGCCTAGAACCGTTTGTTGTCATTTCTCAAATTTGACGATTTCCGCTGCTACACGGGTTCGACATGGCACCCAGAAATCTTTAGCTTATGCGTTGTGTGGCTCGATTCAGGTCTATTGGGCCTGAACGCAAAGAGTCGGCATGGAATGGGGATAAGGCATTAAGATCTTGAATCTCCACTTTGCCTCTCCATTGTGTACCAATTGGGCCTGTTTTCGAGTTTGGCCCAAATTATTTAAACTCGTGAGTTCTATAATTGCAGTACGTCATGGGGTTTAGCTTCAAGGGGAAACAGATCATGGTTTATTTATTTCATTTTAAGTCTTAAATGTCAACATAAAATGTCCGTTGAGTTTTTTTTGAGCTTCCACTTTATTTAAGTTAGACTATTTCAAATAATTGAGGAGTGCCATCCTAGATAAGACGTAGTCTATGGACCTCCGAGCTTTTAGTTTAAATACCCTTCAAAATGGAATTGAGGTGTGCCGTGTCAAACAAAACCTCAAAATGCATGGCCCTTATTCGATTAATTTTCAAATCTTTAGAAATCGAGGCGTGCCATTTAGTTGAACTTCCATGGCCCTTACAAAGTTGAAAATGCGTAGTTGCTATAGGCGCACTATTAAATAATTTACCTTCATAAATTCAGGTGCGCATTTATGTGACCCAAATCCAAATCTCAACGATGTTAAAATATATCGAAGACCGCGGGTGCATTTATGTGACGTGGTTCAAGACGTGTTTTAACAACGTTGCAATATTCCTAAAATGATTAAAAGTGGTTAAAGTTTTAAAAATGCACATAGGTTTAAAATGTTTAAAATCAGATAATTAGGCCAATAATAACAGTTTAGCGACCGTGCTAGAACCACGGAACTCGGGAATGCCTAACACCTTCTCCCAGGTTAACAGAATTGCGTACCTGAATTTCTGGCTCGCGGACTGTTAAACAGAGTCAAATTTCCTCGATTCGAGATTTAAAACCGGTGACTTTGGATACCATAAATTATCCCAAGTGGCGACTTTGAATTTATAAAAAAATAATCCCGTTTCGATTGTCACTTTAAGTTGGAAAAAACTCCCTTGTATACTCATTTCCGAGGTGTAGGTAAAAAGGAGGTGTGACAGCTCTGGCGACTCTGCTGGGGATCGAACCCAGAATCTCTGGTTCAGGGTTCAGAATTCGAGCTTAGATAAATTGTTATATTTGACTTTATCTGATTTTGTTACATGTTTGGGCCTAATGTGCTAAATGTTGCTTTTTTACCGCTTTGATATTATCTGAACTATATATAAACTGCTATGAAACCCCTCTCTTCTCTCTCCTGAGGAGTGCACGCTAGTTGTGACTTCTTTTTGTTAGTGTCATATCCCAAATAGGACGAGGTTCGGACAAGTTGCAAAGTCGGATGATCTTTTGGTTACCGCTACGCAACCCCCCCCCCGGCTCGAGTTGTCCGTTCGGGTAAGCTAGGTCTAGAACAAATAATCCCAGGTTTTTAAACCTAGTATAACAATACCTTATGCCGGATCCCTAGTAGAAACGTTTGTTTGCATCATGTGCATTTTGACTTTGGAGACTCAACACAAGGGTTGGGTCTATCTAGGACAGGTGTACCAAAAATAAAAAAGACCATCCTAATGCATCTTACTTGCTAATTGTGCATTTATTCGCTTCGGATTTGCATGCTGACCGGCTTTTGAAAAAAAAGAGAGAGTTTGAAAAATAATAGCGGTGTAAGGGCTAAGGGAGGTAATTACCTGTTTTGAAAACCAATGTCCCAACATATACCGAAACTCTGCCGAGATTTTGAAAAAAAAAACAACAAAAGAGAATTTTTTTATTGTTTTCAAGGAAAAAGAAAAGGTTGTTTTTGTCAAAATTGCCCGAACTACGTCGGTTTGATTCTCACAGGGTGTGGGATACGTAGGCAACCCTCATCGGTTCAAACTTTCCTTTTGCAAAAATAGCCCAAAAGAACAAAAATTTTACTTTTATTTGAAAATAATTAGGGTGATGCCATTCTTGTAAAAAATAGCCGAATGTCCCTAAAAGGGCGCCGGAAGGCTGCTTTTGCAAGAACAACCGCCTGTGGTCATTTTACAAGGTTTTCACCGGTTAGCCAACACAGCCTTAGAATCTTCGTCTTCGAGGTGCTGAAAGGCCGTATTTGTAAAATCGGATTTTATTTTTAATTTGAAAAAAAAAAAGAAAAGTGTCAACTTTGTCCTTGAGTCAAATGAGTCTTGATTTTTTACTTAATCACCCTAATAAATGTGCAGAATGAGCATGAGTCAATGTTTTCCAATAACAGTTAGGAACAAGATCCCTTTGGAGTTGCATATGTGGTGGGAGGATCTGGGAAAATCGGAGCAAGATAAGGTCAGTCTACATTTGGGAGGTCTCACCGGGTTGTTAAAGATCAGACCTAGAGGAGATATCATAAAGGCTTTGGTTACGTTATGGGACCGACCCATAACGTATTTCACTTCTCGGATTTTGAACTCACTCCAACCTTGGAAGAGATAGCAGGTTACATGGAAAGTACTGAAGGGCTGACGCATAAGTATCTGATCGTGCCAAGAGCCGTTAACTCTTACAAATTCATGGATTTTCTAAAGATAAGCAAGGGAGTCCCGTACTCTGAGTTGGAGGGTGGTTTTTCCACTCTATGTTTTATATACCAGAGGTACGGGCATGTAGGAGGGTTCAACGATCCGGAAAGCGGGGTTTGTAGCAAAGGGAACCAAACAAAATAGGATGAGCATAGGCGTTTCGCCTTCATGGTAACATTCATAGACCTTGTGGTGTTTCCCCGAAAAGATGGGAATATCGATTTGCGGGTGGCTGGAGTTGTCAAGGTCCTGATTACCAACGCCAAGAGCACTCTTGCCCCTATGATAGTGTCTGAGATATACCGAGCTCTCACAGCTTGTAAAGTTGGGGCAGATTTCTTAGAGGGATATAATTTGCTAGTACAGATGTGGATGATTGAGCACCTGTGTCATCGCCCTCAGTATATGAGTTACGGATCCATAGAGAAAAGTTGCATTAAAGAGTTTGACATAAGGATTTCAGGATTCAAGCTGCCAGAGGGGTTTGGAGATTGGGTGTCCCGCCTTCAATCCATCACTACGGGACAAATAGAATGGACATTGGGTTGGCTTCCTGTTGAAGAAATTGTGTATATGCCCGCCACTGGTCCTTACTTCCTCCTAATGGGTCTGCGAGGTATTCAACCCTACGCTCCTTACCGGGTGATGAGACAGTTAGGAAGGTGTCAAGTGATGCACCCAGATGAAGATCTTAGTGTTTATGCGGTTGAGATCACTTCCGACGGCCAATTTCATGAAGAAACAGTTCGTTCTATTTGGAACGAATGCCAGTATTTGACGGTGAACACTCGAGTGCGTGACCTATCTAGAGGCGAAGTCTCACCCGCCTATCTTGCCTGGTATAGAAAGAAGAACACTGCAAGGGCCGAACCGAAAAGACCAGCCAAAAAGCCTCACATTCAGGAATTCGTTGAGGCGTTGCAAGAACATTGGGCTTGGTTGGCCAAGGAGAATGAGTACAGGGCCACAATCGGAAAGTTGGAAAGACAAGTCAAAGAACTTCGATTCAAGAATAGCTTGCAAGCAGCGACAGACAAAGGTGAAAAGAAAAAGCTAGCCAAAGAAAACGAGGCCCTTCGAGCCCAAATTCAGAAAATGAAAATAGCAGCAGAAAACCCCGCCCGAAGTGCCAAAGATGAAAAACTTATAGATAACCTGAGGCAGAAAGTGGGCGAATACAGTTTTGATCTCAACAAAGCAGAAAATGAACTAGCCAGGGCTTGAAAGCAATTGGCTAAGAACGCGGATGAACGAGCGCGCCTGATTAAGCAATTGAAAGAAAAGTACGACAATGAGGTTGCAAGGTTAAAAAAAAGGTCATTACCGCGGAGAACAAAATGATCAAACAGGGGAAATATTTTAAGGCTGAAAGAGAACATTGTTATACAGCATTGGCACAATTAGAAATAGATTTGCAACAACTTGAGGAGCAGAATCATGTGGCCGAGCAAACTTTGGAAGCCAGGGCCCAGCAGATCGAGCGTTTGTTGCAAGAAAAAGGTGTCATAAGAGAGAGAATTAGAACCATCGTCGGCTACATTGTTGTGAAGTGCCAAGCCTGTGAGGATATGACTCGCACCACCTTCTTCGCGACAGTGATGACATTTGTTAAACAAATAATGAGTGACTTGGATAGACTTCAAAGGGATCTCGCATATAGGCCCGCGGCGAGACCGAATGATGTCCCGCGGGCACCAGGAGAATTAATGTATTCATGATTTTCATTTGAGTCTGTATTTCCTTTTCCGCTAGAGTCTATCAGTTGTTTTGAGTCTGTATTTTCTTTCTGCTAGAGTCTATCAATTATTTTCGAGTCTGTATTTTCTTTTATTGGATTATGATAGTTTATTTTTGGAGTCTGTGTTGCGTCTTTTCATCAGAGTCTGTTAGTTGCTTTTGGAGTCTATTAGTTTTGAGTCTTTGTAATCAAAACATTTGCTTTTTATGAAAACTGAAAATCCCAAAATATTTTGTTATTTATTTCTCCAGAACTACGCTCGGTCTGATTCATGCGGGGTCATGATACGTAGACAATCTCCATAGGATTCGATCATAACCCAAAAGAAAGAAAAGAGTTATAACTAAAAAATGAAGAAAAGAAAAGGAGAGAAAAATAAGTGCGAAAAGAAAAGGAAGAGAGAGAAAGAAACCGTGAGAAGGAAACAATGACAAAACAAGGGAGAGAAATGAGAGGATAAAAACAAAGAGAAATCAAGCATAGAAAGGCATGAGTGAAAAGAAAGGAGAAGAAGTTGCAAATGGAAATAAGGAAAATCCAGAATGATGCAAGCAACCGATCAAATGCATAATAGAAATGGTTAACTGCTTAGGTGCATTCACTCCTCAAATGTGTGGTTAAATCGCTAACAAGTATGTTATTGATGAACATCCAGTCAGGTAGGTGGTTAGTCTGATTGGCATTCTGGCAACTCACTCCTACAACACCCGGTCCAAAAACAAGATGAACATGGCCAACCAAGAACTTGAGGCGAGTATTGTCGATCCGTCAAAAGAGGTGGAAGAATCAGAGGTTAATCTGAAAGATGAGTTGTATAAGCTGAAGCAGCAGATAGCTGAAATGTACCAAGCATGGGCAAAAGGGCACCCATCGCCAGTTTACCCCGCCAACCCTGCTTTTATCCCGCCATTGGCTCAAACCCAGGAACCTCCCACTGTGAACTCATATTCGGCCTTTCCCCTCTACCAACAGTGCTATGGAACCACTTCCCATACATCACAAGCTCCACCACCCAAATAAGTCCCTCACCCTCCTCCACCAGTCACTCCTATTTTTGTGGCACCTCCACCTCCTGCATTACACCGATCCTCCGGTGAGCCTATGTTCCAGACTCACAACAACCAGTATTACCCCCCAGAGCCCACTTTCAAGGCTCCCGAATCCTATTCCTACACTCCTCATTTTGACCTCCCTACGGAAACTGAAAAACCGTCTAAAAATCCCGAACAGGAGGAGATGTTCAGGAAAGTTAAAAGCCTGGAACAGTCATTCAGGGACATGCGGGGTCTGGGAGGTCAAGTAAGTGTGGCTTACAAAGATCTATGTCTATTTCCAGATGTGCAATTATCGGCAGGGTTTAAGATGCCCAAGTTTGATTTGTATGATGGGCACAGTGATCCAGTGGCGCATTTGAGAGGTTTCTGTAGCAAAATGAGGGGAGCTGGCGGAAAAGATTAGCTGCTAATGGCATATTTTAGTCAATGTCTGAGCGGATCAGTGCTAGAATGGTATACTCGGCAGGATCATGGGAGATGGTACACATGGGATGATCTAGCCCAGACATTTGCTTGCCACTTCCAATACAATATTGATATTATTCCGGACCGTCTGTATTTGACAAAACTTGAGAAAAAGCACAATGAAAGTTTCAGGGAATATAGTTTTAGGTGGAGAGAGAAGGAAGCAAGGGTTGACCCTCTAATGAAAGAAAGTGAAATGGTGGATTATTTTATGCAGGCCTTAGAACCTACTTATTACGGTCATCTGGTATCAGCTGTAGGAAAGTCTTTCAATGAAGTGGTAAAGATGGGCAGTATAGTAGAATAAGGGCTCAAGACAAACAAAATTATGAGTTACTCGGTTATCAAGGCAACCACTTAGGCCATTCAAAGTGGAATTGGGGGAGTAATTGGAATGAAGAAGAAAAGGATGTAGCAACGATTGATTTAGGAGCTTGGTTCGGACCCAGGGGTCCATCACATTACTATAACCAACCTCGACCCCACCACCAAACCTATCCTCATACCCTATATAACCCACCACAACACTACTACCCACCATCAGTCCCCCATTTTTCTGTCCACCATGCCCAAACATATAGCCAACCTCCGGCCCACGCACAATGGCGTGTGCCAGTCCCACAAAATACATACCCAGCTCCTGTCGTTGGTCCTGATAAGAAGTTGCTTGAAAGGTATGAGAAATTATTCGACGCGGTGAACATGGTGGTAGCTGGATAGGGTTCTAGCAAGGCAGATATGCAATTTGTTGGGCCCGATGCAAATATTAACAATTGGGAAACTACTCTTCTCCCCACCAGGAAGGAGTTTTAGTAGTTTGCTTTAATTTTCTTTCAGTTTATCTGGATTATTCCAGGGTTGTAATACAGATTTTATGTTCCATCCATTTGGATGTATAAACCTTTTTATCTTTTAATTTCAATGAAATGCAATTTCCCGTTTCCTCATTCCTGACAGTTTTATTTTTGTTTTCTTTCCTTCCTTGTACAGCTCTTTTTATGCTGGTTTCAATAGCATGACATGCACGAGGAATCTTCGGCGCCCAGTCTTAAAAGCCAATCTAATTCGAAAATAGTAATTCAAGAAATAGAGTGTGATAATGAATCAGAATACGACGAGGATGAGGCCTTTGAAGAGATTAGTAAAGAACTAAGCTATTTTGAAGAAAAACCCAAGCCTAACCTGAGTGATACAAAAGCAATCAATTTAGGAGACCCAGACAATATCAGAGAAACTAAGATAAGTGTCCATCTTGAACCTCAACTCAGGGAGGAGATAATTAAAGCATTGGTTGAATACAAAGATATTTTTGCATGGTCATATGATGACATGCCAGGTTTAAGCACTGATTTGGTGGTTCACAAATTGCCCGCTGACCCGGCGTTCCCTTCTGTCAAGCAGAAGCTGAGGAAATTTAAAACTGATATGAGTGTGAAGATCAAAGAAGAGGTCACAAAATAGTTCGATGCAAAAGTCATTCGGGTCACTTGGTATCCCACTTGGTTAGCCAACGCAGTGCCTGTGCCAAAAAAGGATGGCAAGACCAGGGTGTGTGTTGATTACCGTGATCTGAACAAGGCAAGCCCCATGGACAACTTCCCACTGCCAAATATCCACATTCTGATTGACAATTGCGCCAAACACGAGATTGGGTCTTTTGTGGATTGCTATGCGGGCTATCATCAGATCTTAATGGATGAGGAAGATGCAGAAAAGACGACATTCATCACGCCATGGGGAACATACTGCTACAGGGTCATGCCTTTCGGTTTGAAAAATGCTGGGGCAACTTACATGAGGGCAATTACAACAATATTCCATGACTTGATACACAGAGAGATCGAGGTCTATGTGGATGATGTGATCATAAAGTCTAGAAAGCAGTCTGACCATGTCAGATATTTGAGAAAGTTTTTCCAAAGGCTTCACAGGTACAATCTTAAGCTCAATTCTGCAAAGTGTGCATTCGGTGTGCCGTCTGGAAAATTGCTAGGATTCATAGTCAGCCGCCGAGGTATTGAATTAGACCCATCAAAGATTAAAGCTATCCAATAATTGCCACCTCCAAGGAATAAGACTGAAGTGATGAGTCTATTAGGGAGGTTGAACTACATCAGCAGGTTCATTGCTCAGCTTACGACAACCTGTGAGCCTATCTTCAAGCTGTTGAAGAAAGATGTCGCGGTCAAGTGGACATACGAGTGTCAAGAAGCATTTGATAAGATTAAAGGGTATTTGTCAAACTCGCCTGTGTTGGTACCACCAGAACCGGGGAGACCTTTGATTCTGTCTTTGACGGTCCTGGATAATTCCTTTGGTTATGTATTGGGTTAGCATGACATCACCGGTAGGAAGGAGTAAGCCATCTATTATCTTAGCAAGAAGTTCACGTCTTACGAGGTTAAGTACACTCATCTTGAGAGGACATGTTGTGCCCTAACTTGGGTATCATAGAAGTTGAAGCACTATTTGTCCTCTTACACTACTTACCTCATCTCTTGTTTGGATCCGTTAAAGTATATCTTTCAGAAGCCTATGCCTACAGGGAGGCTCGCAAAGTGGCAAATCTTGCTCAAAGAATTTGAAGGACTGCAATGAAAGCCCAGGCATTGGTCGATCATTTCGCTGAGAACCAAGTGGATGAAGAATATGAGCCATTAAAGACTTACTTCCCTGATGAAGAGGTAATGCATATTGATGAGTTGGAACCAATTGAAAAACCAGGGTGGAAACTTTTCTTTGATGGAGCTGCTAACATGAAGGGCGTTAGCCGTACCTATTTCTGAAACGGGGAATCACTACCCTATTACCGCTCAACTTAGTTTCTACTGTACTAACAACATGGCTGAGTACGAGGCATGAATTTTAGGTTTGAGGTTGCCTGCAGACATGGGTGTCCAGGAAGTCTTGGTCTTGGGAGACTCGAACCTTCTAGTGCACCAGATCCAAGTTGAATGGGAAACACGGGATTTAAAACTCATACCGTACCAGCAATGTTTGCATGATCTTTGTGAGTGATTTCAATCAGTAGAGTTCAGGCATATTCCAAGGATCCATAATGAGGTTGCCGATGCTTTGGATACTCTGGTGTCAATGTTACATCACCTAGATAAGGCTTATGTTGACCCTTTGCATATTTAGGTCCATGATCAGCATGCTTACTGTAATGTGGTAGAAGAAGAACTTAACGGTGAGCCTTGGTTTCATGATATCAAGGAATATATCAGGATGGGGGTGTATCAAGTACAAGCCACAAGTGATCAAAAGAGAACAATTAGGCGGTTGGCAAGCGGCTTTTTCTTCAGCGGAGGGGTTTTGTACAAAAGACTCCAGATCTTGGACTGTTGAGATGCATAGATGCTAAGCAGGCCACATCTATTATGACCAAAGTTCATTTTGGAGTCTGTGGACCGCACATGAATGGGTACGTGCTGGCAAAGAAGATTCTCCAAGCAGGTTATTATTTGCTTACTATGGAGCGAGATTGTATCAGTTTCGTGCATAAATGTCATCAGTGCCAAGTGCATGGAGATTTGATTCATTCTCTACCATCTGAATTAAACATAATATTTGCACCATGGCCTTTTGTTGCAAGGGGCATAAATGTCATTAGGCCAATTGAGCCATCAACATCAAATGGGCACAGGTTTATTCTGGTAGCCATATACTATTTCACCAAGTAGGTAGAGGCTAAAACATTCATGTCTGTAACCTAGAAGGTGGTGGTTGATTTTGTGCACTCAAATATCATTTACCGGTTTGGGATACCAAAGGTGATCATTACAGACAATAGGGCGAATCTCAATAGTCATCTGATGAAAGAGGTATGTCAGCAGTTCAAGATTACACATTGCAATTCTACCCCGTACCGCCCTAAGGCGAATGGAGCAGTCGAGGCAGCCAACAAGAACATAAAGATGAGACTCTGAAAAATGGTGGAAGGTTCCAGGCAATGGCATGAGAAGCTGCCTTTTGCATTATTGGGTTATCGTACTACTGTTCGTACTTCGGTAGGGGCAACTCCTTATTTGTTGGTGTATGGCACCGAAGCAGTAATACCCACGGAAGTTGAAATCTCGTCCCTTCGGATTGTCGCTGAGGCCGGAATTGATGATGACGAATGGGTCAAAACTCGCATGGAGTAACTGAGTTTGATTGATGAGGAACGATTAGCAACAGTGTGTCATGGCCAGTTGTATAAACAGAGAATGGCAAGAGCATATAATAAGAAGGTGCGTCCACGGAAGTTTGTAGTGGGTCAGTTAGTATTGAAACGCATCCTTCCTCATCAGGCTGAAGCAAAAGGAAAGTTCGCCCCAAACTGGTAGGGGCCTTTCGTCGTAACAAGAGTGTTGTCCCATGGTGTTTTATATTTAACAGATATAGAAGGCAAATATGTAGAAATGACTATCAATTCTGATGCGGTCAAAAGATATTATGTATGATTTCTTTGGTTAAATTGTATTTGTTTGTACTTAGCATATTTTGAAGATTGGAATGACGAAGACATTTTGTTCTGCTATCTAAATACTTTATCCTTCGTTACCCCTTTTGAGCCTCATTTATTTCCTTTCATACCCCTTTTTTGGAATCAGTAGCAAAGTTCAGAAATGCACGTGCAAAAAAAAACGATAAAAAACAAAAAAAAAACAACAAAAAGAGAAAAAGAAGAAAGAAAATAGAAGAAAGAGGAAGAAAAGGAAAGAAAAAGTACAACAACAAAGTAATTCCTATGACATGAACTACGTTCGACCTGATTCCTTTTAAGGATACGTAGACAGCCTCATGGTTCGGTCCCATCAAAACAAAAATCCAAAATTCCCCAAGCAAAGAAACTGGGGCAGAATTTGTGGTTGTTGCAAGAAATCTGATTCCAAAAGTTGTAATTTTGAACCCATTTGAATTGTTTTGAGCCTTTGAGACCCATTCTTTCTAACCCTATCCAAAATCCCACATTACGGTCCAAAGAAAGACCTTCCTATCAATCTTCGAAAAATGTCAAGTCAAGAAAGTGGAGGTGATTCATATCAGGGGCAACACTTTGGCCCAAGTAGGAAAAAATAATGATGAAAATGAGAGAGTCTTATTGGTGAAAACCCTCACGGGCACTGTAAGGCGAAAGTGAGTTGAGAGATGAACAAATGAGAGGCGCTTGCTAGTGAAAACCCTTCAGGGCACCACAGGCCTAGTAAGGTCAAGGTTTTGGCAAAGAAATCGGGTTGTGGAATTCTGGGGAAACAAAGTATGGCAACTGAAAGTTGATTGGTTGGAAAGATTGGGCTGATTAATCCGAAATGCCTGTCATGATCATTGGCACCAGATGTTCCACTCAGATAAGTTTCTTTTCTTTCTCCTTTTTAGCAGTCATCCGGTTTTGGATTCTTCTTATCCTTAACTCGCAAAGTCATTGCATTTTATTTTCTTTTGGGTTTTATTTCTCTAAGATGTTTCAATGTCGATTTTGTTTGAGCAAGAAAGAAAGGGTTTCAAAGCTCACTACCAACTTCCAAAATTGCGAAGCACAGCTTGGCCAGAACATACCAAAGACAACATGATGTAAAGCGGGATATAAGAGGTCACCAGAAGTTTCATCGGTGAAATAATTTGGCAATTTCAGGGGAGATGCAAAGGTTTAGATAAAGGGGTCAGAGGTGTAAAACAACAGTATGGGTATAGAACACTCGGGTCGTTAAAGGTCATGAGGTTTGAAAGTCAGACAGAAAGTCAAGCGGTTCTTAGCCAGTTCAGAGGAAGCCAATCAAAACAAAGCACGACAACGGAGAGACTTTCAGCAAAGAATGCCATCAACTAACCACCACATTTTAAACTAACAAGATTTTTCTTTGATTGAAATAGGGGCAGAAAATTTCGGTTGTTCTAGGGAAATCCTCCGTAGGGGAAAGGCAAGCACTAGGCAGGTTTGATTTTGATTTTCAGGTCCCGCCTGGATAATGGGATTCATTTAGGTGTTTTCAGGACCCTTCTAGAAAATGGGACCTAGTTTAAAATTCAAAACAATCATGAGTAGCATAATCTAGCATAAATGTACCCCAAAGGAATATAAGTTAGCTTCAAAGTTTGCATGTTTAAGATAGGATTCAATTAGGAGTTTTCAGGACTCTCTTGGATAATGGGATGTAGTTTTAAAATTTTCTTGGATAACAAGACTTACCATAAGATATACCTTCAAAAGACATAATTTAGCTTTAAAATTACATTTAAATAGGAGTTGTCAGGACCCTCCTGGATAATAGGACTTAGATTTAAGACTTCCATTAGATAACAAGATTTAGCGTAAGCTCTGTTGTAGGGTAGCATAATTCAGCCGTAAAAATTATCAACCCTTAGGATAATACTTGATTTTTGACTGTCAGGACCCTCCTGGATAATGGGATGCAGCTTTAATACTTTCTTAGATAACAAGATGTAGTGGGAGTAATACCTTCAGAAGGTATAACTTAGATTTAAAATTATCGTTTAATTAAGAGTTGTCAGGACCCTCCTAGATAATGGGGTATAGTTTTAAGATCGGCTTAGACAGCAAGATGTAGGGAAAGTAATTCCATTAGGAGATATAATTTAGATCTAAAACTGTCGTTTAATTAGAAGCTATCCGGACCATCCTGGATAACAGGATTTAGCTTTCAAAATTCTTACAAATATCTTGTAACATTGTTCAGTTTAACACTAACAGATGTGCCCAGCTACCAAACTAGGGCAGAAATTTTTCTTTGTTATGTCTATTTTGTGGAAATCAGGCGCCCACCTGGAGAACAAGGGAGTGCATTCAAGTTTCAGCAATCAGGAGCCCACCTGGAGAACAAGGGAATACATTTAAGTTTCAGCAATCAGGATCCCACCTGGAGAACAAGGGAATACATTTCAAGTTTAGCGATCAGGCGCCCACCTAGAGAACAAGGGAGTATAGTTCAAGTTTCAGTTTTCAAGTTCTTACTGATATTTGGTAACATACCAAACTGGGGCAAAAAAATTTTCTTTGTTTTTGTCTATTTTGTTAAAGTTAGGAGCCCGCTTGGAGAGCAGGAACACATTTAATGTTAGCAGTCAGGAGCCCACTGTCACACCTCCTTTTTACCTACACCCTTGGGAGGGTGTATAAGGGAGTTTTCCAATTAAAGGATAATCGAAACGGGATTTATTGTTAAAAGATTCAGAGTCTCCACTTGGGTGATTTATGGTGTCCCAAGTCACCGGTTGAATCCCGAATCGAGAAAAAGCTTGACTCTGTTTAACAGTCCGCGAACCAGAAATCCGAGTAAGGAATTCTGTTAACCCGGGAGAAGGTGTTAGGCATTCCCGAGTTCTGTGGTTCTAGCACGGTCGCTCAACTATTATATTCGGCCTATTTCTTTGATTTTAAACATCTTTGAAACCTATGTGCATTTTATTTCTTTAAACCGCTTTTATTTATTTATTTTGGGAGGATTTCAACGTTATTAAAAACATGTCTTGAACCACGTCACATAAATGCACCCGCGATCTTCGACATATCTTAACATTGTTGAGATTTAGATTTGGGTCACATAAATGCGCACCCGAGTTTAGGAAGGTAATATTACTAAATGACACGCCTAAAGCAACTACGCATTTTAACTTTGCGAGGGCCAGGGAAAATTTGCTAAATGGCATGCCTCGAATTCTAAACAAAGGTTTCAAGATTGACTCGCGAGGGCCATAAATTTTGTAGGTAATGCAATGTTACGCTATTGGTTTCCTCAATTTGATTGCACGAATAACCACAATAGTCAGGTTGCGCTCAATTCGATTAATAAGATGCCAGATGCTTACAAACATTAAGATCCAAGTAGGATCCAATCCAATGTTCATCACAATTTAACAAAGATATAACATTCTAGCGAATTCAACCAACAACAGGCCCAAGTAACAAAAGGGAATAAGTTGTTAATAGACGCCCTCAGGTCTGGGCCAAATGAGCCCGAGTCAGTAAAACAACGAGCACCTTGTGGGGGGGTGTGAAATTAAATTTGAATTCGGCAGCTCTTCAGCTGGGCTGGTGTTAGGCCCAGCTTTTATGGTCCAACTGGTCTATATCCAGACCAGATAACGCAAATCTACTGGCACCAACAAAGTGCGTGAAGTCAAGCTTTAATTCTGATTTTAAACCATCAAATACAAATCAACTGGACTATATTTCCAATTTTTATCTTTCATGCATCTTGGGGGTTAACTCTGCTATCAAAACAGTGCAGCAGCCAAACGAAAGGACTAATGGGCTCAAGAAAATGAGCCCAAATAGCAATAACAGGCCACCTTCTCTTGCCAATGACCCTTGTACCCAAGGTTAAATGGACTCAACACCCATAGGGGATTAAGTTGATGATTCTAGATTCAGCATCGAGTCCACACTGACGCGAGGCAGCCTTTAAAAATCAACACAAACTGACAAATTGCATTGCTACCCAATAGTTGATACACCCAAAAACTTCGAATACTACTAAAGCATGCCCAGAAATAACTTGTAAAGGAAAACTGACCATAACTTGAAACCTGTTCAATTAGTTAGCCTGTGAATCCTAAGGTTGTTTAAACATAACAATCATGCCACGACACATCATATGAATCATATAATAGGAAGACAACTCCAATGTAATCCTCATCACACTATTTGACATGATTGCTTGCAAACCTAGCTATTTGATTTGATTAGTCAGGTTGTCAACTCAAGTCTCACGACAATTCATGATCAAGGAGGATAATGGGATCTCAGATTATCCAAATCAGCATTCAGCTATAGAACTTTGCAAGAAAATCGAATCCCCTACTAAGTACAAACCCAACTCAACCCCTAGTAGTGTGCAACACACAGCTAGCAGAATATGATACACTCAAAACAAGTAAAAACAAAGGGATGCAGGGAGAAGGGAAGAAAATAAGACTAAACTGCAAGTGAATAATTTGATGCTATGCTTTGAAAAAGTTGTTTCCATTTCATCTCTCAATTCAAGTCTCATATCAACAGGGATTCAAAGACATTTACCTGAATATAACAAGATAGAACCAGAAACTCAATTTGTGATCAAGAATAGACGAACAGAAGCAGTAAACTAGCAGTGAAAAGCAATCAGCAGAAATCAGATCCAACCTAGCAATGGAATAGTAAATCAACCAGCAGAAACTAAAACAAAAACATTCAGTCCATTTTCAAACCAGAATATAAAAACTGTGAAATTTCAGTGGTTTTGAGCTGGAATATGAGGATCAGAGGGACATAACCAAGCAGAATTTTCAATAATTTTCCCAAAGAACTTAAGGGAATTTCAGATTATTTCAGAAGTTTTCGAAGAGAAACGACCATTTTAGTTTTCTAGGACCCTCTAATTCTGCCTTGAATGGCAAGGAAGAGATGCCTTTATAGGCAAGCAAATAGGGTAGACCCAAGGAGATACATTTTTTCCATTCAGTCCTTTTTTAATTTCCATTTTAGCTTAAACACCTCTAGTTTAAATTCAGTTTTTGCAAAGTAGTCCCCTCCCCAGCTTCCTAGAAGCTTCCTAAACAGTTACAAATAGATTCCCTCACTATGACTACCCAAACTAACCCCCATACCCCTATTATTTACCTTAGCCTACCCATTGATTCAAATTAACCCATGGTCTAATTAGCCAGACCCTTTAACCAGGTCAAAGATGACCATAGTTACTCGTTAGGGCTCGAAACACTCAGAAGTGACCAAATGAACCAAAGGAACTAATAGATCAAAAATTCAGGGAAAACACAATTACTTTCTGATTTTAAGCTTGAATTATTTTAATTACCCAACTCAGCATTGAACTCTTTGCTGTAAATCAACAACCAAACAAAGAAGACAAAAATAAATGTGATTAAAACAACATTAACAGGAAATACTATGGGTTAAAGGAAAATGAGTAAGAAGAAAGAGAAGGGGGAACAATCACGGATATACAACACAAACGATGAGGAACGGGGACGAGATTAGAAAAATTGAATAGAAAAGCTAAGGAGACTCACTGATTAAAGCCTTGAACTTGACTGAACCTCCGATCAAATCTCCAAATAATGCCAATCGTTTGTGCTTGGTTAAGAACAAGAAAATGATGTTATTTCAGGATAAAATCGGCCCTCAATCTTATGGGGAATCCGGGATATAACGTTGCATGCACTGGTCAAGTTTGGGCTTCTAGGGCTTAACCTCAGATTCAATATTCGCCGAGTTTCGGACAGATTTGAAGGGAGCTAGTCACAGATTTGGGAAGAGGGGGTAGAGGAGGCATTCGGGTGTTGATTTGGTGGGAAAAGGTGGAGGCGCCGCCGTCAGAACAAATGAGGGCGGCGCTAGGGTTTGTGCCTTCAACTTCAGATTCGAGGGATTCGGGGAAGTTTTGAAGAAAACTAATGGTGGATTAAGGTTGAGAAGGTCGAGGCTAGCCTATAGTATTTATTTGGAGGCATTTGGAGGTGGTGCCGCCATTAATGGCGTTGGAGAACAGGGGCGACGTCTCTAGGGTTTTTCAGAGACGAGGGGGTTTGGAAGATGAGACGGGGGGGGGTGTAAGGCTAGGTTCAGACAGCTATATACCAACCCCAACCCACTTCACAACCGTTGGATTAGAAAACATAGACGACTCAGATCAGGCTCACCGAAAAGGCGTCGTTTTAGGGTACTGGGGGGTGGACCGGGTTAAGGGCGGGTTTGGGCCGATATTAGCTGTGTTTTGGACGGGTCTAAGGGGCAATTAGTCTTCGCTTGAGGACATGGCCCGATTTGGCCTAATTCTTTTCCTTTTCATTATTTCCTTCTTCTTTTTTTCCTTTTCAATTCATTTTTTCTTTAAAAATTCTTTTTCTTTTTCCAAAATTAAAATTAAAACCTAAATTAAATCCTAAACCAAATTATCCTACCACATTAAATGAATTAACCCTAATAATTTTTACTACAAATAATTAAAAACCAAATTAAAGGAAAAACTATCAAAATTAAAAATTAAAATTAAAAGTGCAAAATAAACTACTTTTGTGATT
Organism: Nicotiana sylvestris; assembly: GCF_000393655.2. Classification (NCBI taxonomy): domain Eukaryota; kingdom Viridiplantae; phylum Streptophyta; class Magnoliopsida; order Solanales; family Solanaceae; genus Nicotiana; species Nicotiana sylvestris. The sequence continues at coordinate 71,075,616 of NC_091059.1, read as the reverse complement.
TTTTTATCATTTTTTATAAAATCTAATTTGTCAATTAATCCTAAAATTTAAAATTAAATCCTAAATGTAAATGCAACATATTTTTCGTAATTTTCATTAATTAGATAAAACAAAAATGCGCAGACAAATGCAAACAATTACCAGAAAATGCCACGAAAATCCCCAAAATTGCAAACACTGAAAGAAATTGTTTTGTTTTGAATTTATGGGAGTAATTCGTATAGGGCAAAAATCACGTGCCACAGCTGCCTCTCTTTGCGTGGAAACACGGAGAGTTTTCGTGCAAAGATAAAGTGAGCGGATACGAGCGATTTTTGCCCGTCTGAATACTCCGTGGGAAGCATCTTTGAAATATTTGACCGCACCCTGCTTCCGAGGTTGCCTACATATCCTTGGCTAAAAAAAGAAATCAGGTCACTGTAGTTCAGGAATGTTTGGCAGCTGGGACTACCATGAAGTTGGGCTTCCACTGTTGCTGTTGCTGCCGCTACTGCTTACTGAACCCCCTTATTACACCATGTCAAAATAAAACAAGAAGCTAGACTAGTCTATGATCTATGGATTACAAAAGTCCTATCTATATCTTCAATCTTGCTCTTGTGTTTCTTGTTGCCTTGTTGTCCTCCATTCTCTCGAAAACATCCGTTTGTTGCCACCTTGGATTGTAAACTGAGATGATTTTCCCTTCTTCAGGTGGGTGCCTGACTTCTGAACTTGATATGTATTCCCATGCTATCCAGGCGGGCTGCTGACTACTGACTTGAAATTTATTCCATACTCTCCAGGCGGGCTCCTGACTGCTGACTTGAAATGTATTCCCTGCTCTCCAGGCGGGCTCCTGACTTTTACAAAATGAAAAAACAAGGAAAAATTTTCTGCCCCAGTTTGGTGGCTGGGCACAAATGTAAGTGTAAAATGGGTCACATTACCAAATATCGATAAGAACTTGAAAGCTAAAACTTGAATTGTACTCCCTTGTTCTCCAGGCGGGATCCTGATTGCTGACTTGAAAGTATTCCCTGCTTTCTAGGCGGGCTCCTGACTTCAACTTGAAATGTATTCCCTGCTCTCCAGGCGAGCTCCTGACTTCAACTTAGACGAAACAAAGAATTTGAAAGCTAGAACTTAAATGGTACTCCGTTGTTCTCCAGGCGGGATCCTGACTGCTGCAGTTGAAAGTATTCCCTGCTCTCCAGGCAGGCTCCTGACTGCTACATTTGAAAGCATTCCCTGCTCTCCAGGTGGGTGCTTGATTGTCAAAACTCGAACTGTATTCCCTTGTTCTCCAAGTAGGTGCCTGATTGCCAACTTGAACTATATTCCCTTGTTATCCAGGTGGGCGCCTGATTGTTGAACTCGAAAATGTATTCCCTTGTTATCCAGGTGGACGCCTAATTGCTGAACTTGAAATGTATTCCCTTGTTCTCCAGGTGGGCGCCTGACTTCTACAAAATGACAAAACAGAGGAAATTTTTCTGCCCCAGTTTGGTGGCTGGGCGCAGATGCGAGTGTAAAACTAAATCATATTACCAAGTATTACTAAGAGTTTGAAAGCTAGGTCCCATTATTTAGGGGGGGGTCCTGACAACTCTTAACTAAACGAAAATTTTAGATCTAAGTTATATCTTCTACAGGTGTGACTTCTGCTAAATCTTGCTATCTAAGAGGATCATTAAACTACTCCCCGTTATCCAGGAGGGTCCTAAAAATCAAAGGTCAAATTTTATCTTAAGGGTGACAACTTTCATGGCTAAATTATACTATCCTACAACAGAATTTACGCTAAATGTTGTTACCTAATTGAAATCTTAAACTAAGTCCCATTATTCAGGAGGGTCCTGGCAACTCCTAATTGAATCCTATTCTCGACCCTGCAAACTTCTAAACCAATTTATATTCCTTTGGGATACATTTATTATAGATTATGTTATTTCTGAACTTTAAACTAGGTCCCATTTTCTAGGAGGGTCCTGAAAACCCTTAAATCAAACCTGTTCAGTGACTGCCTTTCTCCACGGAGAGTTCCTCTTAAACAAACAAACTTTTCTGCCCCTGTTCCAATCAAAGAAAATTTGTCAGTTTAAAATGGTGGTTAGCTGATGGCATTCTTGCTGAAGATCTTTCCGCTGCAGTGTTTTGTTCTGACTGGCTTCCCCGAACTGGCCTTGAACCGCTTTGACTTTCTGACTGACTCTCACACCCCATGACCTTTGACGAACCGAGTGTTCTATACCCATGCTGTTGTTTTACCTCTGACCTTTTTATCTGAACCTTTGCATCTCCCATGACATTACCAATCCATTCCACCGATGAAACTTCTGGTGATTCCTTGTACCCCTCTCTTACATCATGTTATCCTTAGTATGCTTTGACCACTCCGTGCTTTGCAATTTTGGAAGTTGGTAGTGAGCTTTGAAATCCTTTTCACTTGATTTGGACAAGACTGACATTGAAACATCTTTAGATAAATACCCAAAAGAAAATGAAATGCAATGACTTTGCGGGTTAAGGATAAGAAGAATCCAAAACCAGATGACTGCTACAAAAGGAAAAAGAAAAAGAAACTTATCTGAGTGGAATAGCTGGTACCAATGATCATGACATGTATTTCGGATTAATCGGCCCAATCTGTCCAACCAATCAACTTTCAGTTGCCGTACTTCGTTGCCCTAGAATTTCCATGACCTGATTACTTTACCCAAACCTTGACCTTGTTCATCTTGCGGCGCCTTGAAAGGTTTTCACCAGCAGACCTCTTTCATTCATTCATCTCTAAACTCACTTTTGCCTTACGGTGCCCGTGAGGGTTTTCACCAATAAGACTCTCTCATTTTAATTTCTCTCAAATCCCATTGCCTTACAGTGCCCGTGAGGGTTTTCACCAATAAGACTCTTATTTTAATTTTTCTCAACTCCCATCGCCTTACGGTGCCCATGGGGGTTTTCATCAATAAGACTTTCTCATTTTAATTCCTTCCTTGCTTGAACCAAAGTGTTGCCCCCGACATGAATTACCTTTACCTGTTTGACTTGGCATTTCTCAAAAACTGATCAGAAGGTCTTTCTTTGGACCGTAATGTGGGCTTTTGGATAGGGCTAGGAAGAAAGGGTATAAAAGGCTCAAAACAATTCAAATGGGTTAGAATTACAACTTTCGGAATCAGGTTTCCCACAACAACGACGACTTTTGCCCTAGTTTCTTGCTTGGGGACTTTTGGATTTTTGTTGCGATGAGACCGAACTGTGAGGCTGCCTATGTATCCTTAAAAGGAATCAGGTCGAATGTAGTTCATGTCGTAGAAATCACTTTGTTGTTGTGATTTTATTTTCTCTCTTTCTTTTCTTTCTCTCTTTTTCTTCTGTTGTTCTTCTCTTTTTTTCTTCTTTTTTTCTCCTTTTTTTTCTTTTTGCTTTTCTCTTTTCTTTCTTTTTTTTCTCTTTCTTCTCTCTATTCATTTTTCTTTTCCCTTTTCCTTTCTTGTTCATTCTTTCTTTTTCTTTTCACTTACTTATCCTCCGCACTTGCGTTTCTGAATTGTGTCGTTGATCCCGAAAGAGGGGTATGAAAGAAAATAAATAAGGATCAAAAGGGGGTAACAAAGGATAAAGTGTTTAGATAGCAGAACAAAACACCTTCATCATTTCAATCTTCAAAATATGTCAAATACAAACAAGTACAATCAAAGGAAGAAATCATACATAGTATCTTTTGACTGCATCGAAATTGATAGTCATTTCTACACATTTCCCTTCTACATCTGTAAAATATAACGCGCCATAGGACAATACTCTAGTTACAACAAATGGCCCCTGCCAGTTTGGGGCGAACTTCCCTTTTGCTTTAACCTGATGAGGCAAGATACGTCTCAACACTACCTGACCCACTTCGTACTTCCGTGGATGTACCTTCTTGTTATATGCTCTCGCCATTCTCTATTGGTACAATTGGCCGTGACACACTGCTGCTAATCTCTTTTCATCAATCAGACTTAATTGATCCAAGCGGGTTTTGACTCATTCAATGTCATCAATTTCTGCCTCAGCGACAATCCGAAGGGATGGGATTTCAATTTCTGCGGGTATTACTGCCTCTGTGCCATACACCAACAAATAAGGAGTGGCTCCTACTAAAGTACGGACAGTAGTGCGATAACCCAGCAATGCAAACGATAACTTTTCGTGCCACTGCCTAGAACCTTCCACCATTTTTCGAAGTATTTTCTTTATATTCTTGTTGGATGCCTCGACTGCTCCATTTGCCTTAGGGCTATATGGGGTGGAATTGCGATGTATAATCTTAAACTGCTGACATGTCTCCGTCATCAGATGACTGTTGAGATTAGCGCCATTGTCCGTGATGATTACCTTTGGAATCCCAAACCGACAGATGATATTTGAATGCACAAAATCGACCACTGCGTTCTTGGTCACAGATTCGAATGTTTTCGCTTCAACCTACTTGGTGAAATAATCAATGGCTACCAGAATAAATCTGTGTCCGTTTGATGTTGCTGGCTCGATTGTCCCAATGACATCCATGCCCCAAGCGACAAAGGGCCATGGTGCCGACATTGTATGCAATTCAGATGGTGGGGAATGAATCAAATCCCCGTGCACCTGACACTGATGACACTTGCGCACAAAATCGATGCAATCCCGCTCCATATTGATCCAATAATAACCTGCTCGGAGAATCTTCTTTGCAGAATGTACCAAATCATATGCGATCCACAAACCCCGGAGTGTACCTCGGTCAAGATAGTTGTGGTGTGTCTAGCATCTATGCATCTTAGCAATCCCAGATCGGGAGTTCTTTTGTACAATACCCCTCCACTGAAGAAAAATCCACTCGCCAATTGCTGCATTGTTCTTTTCTGATCACCTGTGGCCTGTACCGAATATACCCCCGTCCTGATGTATTCTTTAATATCATGGAACCATGGCTCCCCATCCAGTTCTTCTTCTACCATATTACAGTAAGCATGTTGATCATGGACCTGAATCTGCAAAGGGTCCACATAAGCCTTATCTAGATGATGTACCATTGATGCCAAAGTAGCCAAAGCATTGGCGACTTCATTATGGATCCCTAGGATATGCTTGAATTCTATCAACTGAAACCGCTGACAAAGATCATGCAAACATTGTCTGTACGGTATGAGTTTCAAATCTTGTATTTCCCATTCTCCCTGAATCTGGTGAACCAGAAGGTCCAAGTCACCCAAGACCAAGACTTCCTGGACACCCATATCCACAGCTAACCTCAAACCCAGAATGCATGCCTCGTACTTAGCCATATTGTTGGTACAGTAAAAACGAAGCTGAGCCGTAACAGGGTAGTGTTGCCCTATTTCAGAAATAAGTACCGCTCATATCCCCACGCCCTTCATGTTTGCAGCCCCATCAAAGAAAAGTTTCCATCCCGGCTTCTCAACTTGCTCCAACTCATCAATGTGCATCACCTATTCATCGTGGAAATAAGTTTTCAAAGGTTCGTAATATTCATCAACCGGATTCTCGGCCAAATAGTCCGCCAAAGCCTGTCCTTTCATTGCAGTTCGAGTCACGTAGACAATGTCAAACTCTGTGACCAGGATCTGCCACTTTGCAAGTCTTCCTGTGGGCATAGGCTTCTAGAAGATATACTTCAATGGATCCAAGCGAGATATGAGGTAAGTAGTATAAGATGACAAATAATGTTTCAACTTCTGTGCCACCCAAGTTAGGGCGCAACACGTTCTTTCAAGTTGAGTATACTTAACCTCATAGGACATGAATTTCTTGCTAAGATAATAGATGGCCTGCTCTTTCCTGCCAGTGATATCATGTTGAACCAATACACAGTCGAATCAATTGTCCAATACCGTCAAATATAGAATCAAAGGTCGCCCTGGTTCTGGCGGGACCAACACGGGTGGATTTGACAAATACCCCTTCATCTTATCAAATGCCTCCTGACATTCATCTGTCCATTTGACCGCAGCGTCTTTCTTTAATAGCTTGAAGATAGGCTGACAAGTTGTCGTGAGCTGAGCGATGAACCTGCTGATATAATTCAATCTCCTCAACAAACTCATCACCTCGGTCTTGTTCTTCGGAGGTGGCAATTCCTGGATGGCCTTGATTTTTGATGGGTCCAATTCAATACCCCGACGACTGACTACGAACCCCAACAACTTTCTAGACGGTACCCCAAAAGCGCACTTTGTCGGGTTGAGCTTAAGATTATACCTACGAAGCCTTTGGAAGAACTTCCCCAGATCCCTGACATGGTCAGACTGCTTTCTAGACTTTACGATCACATCATCCACGTACACCTCGATTTCCCAGTGTATCATATCATGGAATATTGTTGTCATTGCCCTCATGTAGATCGCCCCAGCATTTTTCAAACCAAATGGCATGACCCGATAGCATCACATTCCCCACGGCGTGATAAATGTCGTCTTTTCTGCATCTTCCTCGTCCATCAAGATCTGATGATAACCTACGTAACAATCCACAAAAGAACCAATCTCATGTTTGGCACAATTGTCAATCAGTATATGGATGTTTGGAAAAAGAAAATTATCCTCCTGACTTGCTTTGTTGAGATCCCGATAATCAACGCACACCCTGGTCTTGCCATCCTTATTTGGCACAGGCACAACATTGGCTAACCAAGTGGGATACCGCGTGACCTGAATAACTTTCGCATCGAACTGTTTGGTGACCTCTTCTTTGATCTTTACACTCATATCCGTTTTGAACTTTCTCAGCTTCTGTTTGATAGGAGGGAATGCCGGGTCAGTAGGCAACTTATGAACCACTAAATTAGTGCTTAGACCCAGCATGTCGTCATAGGACCATGAAAAAATATCTTTGAATTCGAACAGTGCTTTGATTATCTCATCCCTGAGTTGTGGTTCCAGATAGACACTTACTTTAGTTTCACGAACATTATCTTGTTCCCTAGATTAACTACTTCTGTATCGTTCAAATTAGGTTTGGGCTTTTCCTCAAAATGACTTAATTCTTTACTGATTTCTTCATAGGCCTCATCATCATCAAATTCCAACTCGTCATCACACTCAATTTCTTGTATTATTATTTCAGAGTTAGATTGGCTTTTAAAATTGGGCCGAAGATTCCTCATGCATGTCATGTCATTGATATCAGCATAAAAAGAACTGTACAAAAGAAGAAAACAAAATAGAATTAGAAGGAGTGAAGGAAAAGGGACAATTGCATTTCATTGAATTTAAAGATAACATGGTTTTGACACATCCAACTGGACGGAACATAATATCTGAATTACAGACCCTGGAATAATCCAGACAACTAAAAGAAAATCAAAACCCACTACCAAGACTCCCTCCGGATAGGAAGAGGAGTAGCTTCCCAGTTGTTGACTTTGCACGTGGTCCCACGAATTGCACATCTCGATGCACACAAACCCTTGCCCGGTACAAAACCATTTTTCAACATTTCAACGACTACTATGACTGATGCCGCAACCATCTTTGGAGTTGAAACGCTCTTTCCTTCCGAAATTTTCTCTACTGATACTATGTCGAAAACCTGATAAACCCAGGGTCCCTTGTCGTCGTCGACCTCTATGAACGGAACAATGGCATCATTGGTCACACACAAATTATCTTCGCCATGTACAACAATTTCCTGTCGATCACATTCAAACTTGACCATTTGATGCAGAGTAGACGGGACTGCCTTGGCAGCATGAATCCAAGGTCGTCCCAACAGCAGATTGTAGGAAACAGCCACATCGAGCACCTGGAACTCCATAGTAAATTCAACTGGCCTTATGGTGAGCTCAAGCACTATGTCCCCAACTGAATCATTCCCTCCACCATCGAATCCCCGAACGCAAATACTATTCTTGTGAATTATTTCATCTTCCACTTTCAGCTTGTTCAACATGGAGAGAGGACAAATGTTCTCACTAGACCCATTGTCAATCAGTACTCGAGTAACCACGGAATCTTCGCATTTCACCGTCGGATAGAGGGCTCTATTGTGCTCAGTGCCCTCCGTGGGTAGCTCATCATCAGAAAACGTGACTCTGTTCACCTCAAATATCTTGTTAGCTATCTTTTCCAAGTCTTAGCTTTCCTCAACTCTTTGGGGGCAAAACATCACCCCGATCGAGTTAAACCATGGGTCTCACACACTTCTTCTTTAACCTTTTTGCCCTGGTAAGTTACTGTCACTCATTCATAATTCCACGGGACCGCCTTGTTGTTGATCACTGGAAGCTGAGTTACTGGTTTTATAATAACAGGCTCTGTGCGAGCACCCTTCATGACCACAACACGTTTACCTGTAACCCCTGGTACCACCACTTTAGCTTTCTCTAGTTTCACTGTGACAGCGCTTGACAACCGTTTCCCGGCTACCACAGCTGGATTATTGTCTACCCCTTGCAACTGGACCACTGATTTCCCACTGGTTACCTTTTCCTTTGAACTGGTTTCACTGGAGCGGATCATCATCACCCTCCCTTATGTATCAACTCAATCATATGGGTCTCATGGTGAGCTGGTAGCGGATTCTGGTTGATATTTGGTGATTCTGGTCGATCTGATGAGCATCAATGAGCTCTTGTACAGCTATTTTCAGTTTCCAGCATTTCTCTGTGTCATGGCCCAGAGCCCCTGAACAATACACACAACTCACCGAGCGATCAAGATTTCTGGGAAGGGGATTCAGCAATTTGGCTTCGATCGGATTCAACATGCCCAACTGTCTCAGCCTGTGGAAAAGACTAGTATAGGATTCTCCCAATGGAGTAAAAGTCTTCTGCTTCTGCAGCCTCTCATTCTTAAAGGCTTGATTGGGTCGAAAACCTATTCCAGGAGGATTTTTGTAGGCTTTTGGGGGTGGATAGTTATTTTGTGGAGTTTGGTATGGATTTTGTGGAGCTGGCGCATGCCATTGTGCGTGAGCGGGAGGTTGGGTATAGGTTTGTGCGTGATGGACAGAAAAATGGGGATCTGGCGGTGGGTAGTAGTGTTGTGGCGGTATTTATAGAGTGTGGGGGTAGGTTTGGGGATAGGGTCGAGGCTGGTTGTAGAATTGTGGAAGGTTCCTGGATCCACCCCAAGTTGCCGACTCGATCGTTGCAACATCCTCTTTCTTCTTCTTTCCCATTACACCCCCAGTACCGTTTTGAATGGCCTGGGTGGTTACTTTGATTGCTGAATAACTCATGATCTTATTGGACTTGAGTCCCTCCTCAACCATGCCTCCCATTTTCACAACTTCATTAAAGGACTTGCCCACTACTGACACCAAATGACCAAAATAAGTGGGCTCTAAAGCCTGCAAGAAATAATTAACCATCTCACTCTGTTTCATCGGGGGGGTCAACCCTCGCTGCTTGCTCTCTCCAACGGAACCCATATTCTCGGAAACTCTCACCGTGCTTCTTCTTGATCTTTGTCAATGACAGACAGTCTGGGATGATTTCGAGATTATACTGAAAATGACGGGCGAAGGCTTGGGCCAAATCGTCCCATATGTACCACCTGCTATGATCTTGTCTGGTGTACCATTCTAGCGCCGACCTACTCAAACTTTGGCTGAAATACGCCATCAGCAATTCATCTCTTCCGCCTGCTCCTCTTATCTTGCTACAAAATCCCCATAAATGTGCTACTGGGTCACCGTGCCCGTCGTACAGGTCAAACATGGGCATCTTGAACCCAGCTGGTAACTGAACATCTGGGAATAGACATAAATCTTTGTAGGACACACTTACTTGGCCCCCTAACCCCCTCATGTCTCGGAATGATTGTTCTAAACTTTTGACCTTTCTGATCATCTCCTCATGCTCAGGATTTTTGGGTGGCTTCTCGGTTTTCGCTGTGAGATCAATATAAGGGGTGTAAGGATAGGGTTCTAGAACTTTTAAGGTAGGTTCAAGGGTTAATACTGGTTGTCGTGGGTCTGGAACAGAGGTTTACTGGAAGATCGGTGTAAGGTATTAGGTGGAGGTGCCAAAAAAATAGGAGTGACTAGCGGAGGAGGGTATGGGACTTGTTTGTGTGGAGGAGCTTGCGATGTATGAGAAGCGGTGCCTTGGAATTGTTGGTAGAGGGGAAAGGCTGGAGATGATTTCACAGTGGGAGGTTCCTGAGGTTGAGCCAATGGTGGGATATAAGCGCGGTTAGCGGGATAGACTGTCGGTGGATGCCCCTTCGCCCAGGTTTGATACATTTCAGCCATCTGTTGCTTCAGCTTATACATTTCTTCCCTCATTGCATTAACGTCCATTTCTTCCACTTCTTTCGATGGGTCGACAATACTTGTTTCCAATTCCTGATTGGCCATATTCAGCCTGTCTTTCGATCGGGTGTTGTATGAGTGAGTTGCCAGAATGCCAACCAACTAACCACCTGCCTGAACTCAATTCATCAACAACAACATTATTAGCGGTTACGTTTTTAACAATTTGGTAATCGCACATTTGGGGAATGAATGCACCTAAGCAGTTAGCCATTTCTATCATGCATTTATTCGGCTGCTTGCGTCATCCCGGCTTGGCCATTTTGCAACTTTCTTTATTTTTCTTTTCTTTGCTTTTCTTTGTCTTTCTTTTCTTTCCTTTATCCTCTCGTCACCATCGTTTCTTTCTTCTTATTTCTTCTCTTTTCTTTTCTTTTTCTTTGTTTTCCTCTCTTTTTCTTCTTTTTTTTTCTTTTCCTTTTCTCTCTTCTAGTTATGGTCGAATCCTAAGGAGATTGCCTATATATCATGACCCCGCATGAATCAGACCAAGCGTAGTTCTTGGAGATAAGTGCGAAATAAAACGTTTTTGGGATTTTCAGTTTTCATAAAAACAAATGCTTCCATTATAAAATTCAAACTAACAAATTCCAAAAGACTTATAGATCTCGATGCAATACAGACTACGAAAACGGACATCATACTCCAATAGAAGAAAATACAGACTCGAAAACAATTTGCCAGACTCTAGCAAAAAGAAGATACAAACTCAACATGACTGACAGGCGCTAACAAAAGGGAAATGCAGACTCAAACAGGAAAATCATGAATACATCAATGCTCTTGGTGCCTGCGGGACATTATTCAGTCTCGCCGCAGGCCTATATGCAAGCTCCCTTTGAAGTCTATCCAAGTCGCTCATTATCTGTTTAACAAATGTCATTACTGCTGCAAAAAAAGGTAGTGCGAGTCATATCCTCACAGATCTGGCACTTCATAACGATGTAGTCAGCAATGCTTCTAATTCTCTCTCTTATGAAGCCTTTTTCTTGTAACAAACGCCCAATTTGTTGGGCCTTGTCTTCCGAAGTTTGCTCAGCCACATGATTTTGTTCCTGAAGTTGTTGCAAATCTATTTCTAATTGCGCCAATGTTGTATAACAATGTTCCCTTTCAACTTTGAAGTCTTTCGCCTGTTTGATTATTTTGTTTTCCGTGGAGATGACCCTTTTCTTTAACCCTGCGACCTCATAATCGTACCTTTCCCTCAACTGCTTCACCAGGCGTACTCGTTCCTCTGCGTTTTTAGCCAATTGCTTTCGAGCCTTGGCTAGTTCACTTTCTGCTTTGTTCAAATCGAAACTATAGTCACTCACTTTCTGCCTTAGGTTAGTTATGAGTTTTTCATCCCCGTTGCTTCGGGCTGGATTTTTTGCCGCTACTTTCATCTTCTGAATTTGAGCTCGAAGGGCTTCATTTTCTTTGGCTAGCCTTTTCTTTTCCCCTTCATCCACCGCAACCTGCAAGCTACTCTCGAATTGAAGCTCTCTGACTTGCTTTTCCAATTTTCCTATTGTGTCCCTGTACTTATTATCCATAGCCACCCAAGCCCACTGTTGTTGTGACGCTTGAACGAATTCCTGAACGTGAGGCTTTTTGGCTGGTTTTTCTGGTTCAGCCCTTGCAGTGTTCATCTTTTTATACCAAACAAGATAGGCGGGTGAGACTTCGCCTCTAGATAAATCATGCACTCGAGTGTTTACTGTTAAGTACTGGCATTCATTCCAAATAGAACGAACTGTCTCTTCATGAAATTGACCGTCGGCACTAAACTCGACCGCATGCACACTAAGATCTTCATCTGGGTGCATCACCTGACACCTTCCCAACTATCTCATCGCCCGGTAAGGAGTGTAAGGCTGAATACCTCACAGACCCATTACGAGGAAGTAAGGACCAGTGGCAGGCATGTACACAATTTCTTCAACAGGAAGCCAACCCAATGTCCATTCTATTTGCCCTGCAGTAATGGAGCAAAAGCAGGATACCCACTCTTCAAACCACTCTGGCAGCTTAAACCCTACACTTGTTGTGTCGAACTCTTCAATAGAACTTTTCTCTGTGGATCCGTAACTCATATACCGAGGGCGATGGCACAGGTGCTCGATCATCCATATCTGTAATAGCAAATTGCACCCCTCGAAGAAATTTGACCAAGCTCTTGGGGTGAATTAGAAATCTGTAATAGCAAATTGCAACCCTGCAGACACTATCATAGGGGCGAGAATGCTCTTGGCATTGGTGATCAGGACCTTGACGACTCCGGCCACCCGCAAATCGATATTCCCGTCATTTCGGGGAAATACCACAAGGCCTAAAAAAGCTACCATGAAGGCGAAACGCCTATGCTTATCCCATTTTATTCGGTTTCCTTTGGTACAAACCCCGCTTGCCGGATCATTGAACCCTCCTACATGCCCGTACCTTCGGTATATAAAACGTAGAGTAGCAAAAACATCCTCCAACTCGGAATACGGGACTCCCTTACTTACCTTTAGCAAATCCATGAACTTGTGAGAGTTAACGACTCTTGGAGCGATCGGATACTTATGCCTCAGCCCTACAGTACTTCCCATATAACCTGCTATCTCTTCCAAGGTTGGGGTGAGTTCAAAATCCGAAAAGTGAAATACGTTATAGGCCGGGTCCAAAAACATAACCAAAGCCTTTATGAAATCTCCTCTGGGCCTGATTTTTAACAACCTGGTGAGACCTCCCAAATGTATATTGACCTTATCTTGCTCCGATTTTCCCAGATCTTCCCACCACATATGCAACTCCAAAGGGATTTTGTTCATGACTGCTCATTCTGCACATTTATTAGGGTGATTAAGCAGAATCAAGACTCATTTGACTCAAAGACAAAACTGACACTTTTCATTCATTTTTTTCAAAAATAGAACCCGGTTTTGCAAATACGGCCTTTCAGCACCTCGGGGACGAAGATTTTAAGGCTGTGTTGGCTAACCGGTGAAAACCTCGAAAAATGACCACAGGCGGTTGTTCTTGCAAAACCAGCCTTCCGGCGCCCTTTTAGGGACATTCGGCTATTTCTGACAAGAATGGCATCACCCTAATTATTTTCAAATAAAAGTAAAATTTTGCTTTTGGCTACTTTCGCAAAAGGAAGTTGGACCCGATGGGGGTTGCCTACGTATCTCACACCCTGTGAGAATCAAACTGGCGTAGTTCGGGCAGATAAAATAAACTGTTTTTTTTTTAAAATAAGACTCTTTTTTTAATTGGCAAAAAAAATGAACTATTTTTTTTATTTTGAAAACAAAAACTATGTCTCTCTTTTTTCATTTCATAAATAAAACAAACTATTTTTCCTCTTTTTTTTTTATAGTTTTCTAAAAAATTCGGCAGAGTTTCGACACTATTTGGACATTGTTTTTTTTTCAAAACAGGCGATTAACTCTCTTTAGCCTTCATACTATCATTTCTTTTCCAAATTCTCTCCTTTTATTCAAAAGTCGGTTAGCATGCAAATCCAAAGCAAATAAAGGCACAAGTAGCAAGTAAGATGCATCAGGATGGTCTTTTTATTTCGGGTGCACCAGTCCTAGACAGACCCAACCCCTGTGTTGAGTCTCCAAAGTCAAATATGCACATGATGCAAACAAACGCTCCTACTAGGGATCCGACATGAGGTATTGTTATACTAGGTTTAAAACCCTGTATTTATTTGTTCTAGACCCGTCTTACCCGAGCGGACAACTCGAGCCGAGGGGGGCTGCGTACCGGTAACCAAAGGATCATCCGGCTTTGCAACTTGTCCGAGCCTCGTCCTATTTGGGATATGACACTAACAGAAAGAAGTCACGACCAGCGTGCACTCCTCAGGAGAGAGAAGAGATTCAGAGTCGCCACTTGGGAGATTTATGGTGTCCCAAGTCACCGGTTGAATCCCGAATCGAGGAAAAGCTTGACTCTATTTAACAATCCGCAAACCAGAAATCTGAGTACGGAATTCTGTTAACCCGGGAGAAAGTGTTAGGCATTCCCGATTTCCGTGGTTCTAACACGGTCGCTCAACGGTTATATTCGGCCTATTTCTTTGATTTTAAACATCTTTGAAACCTATGTGCATTTTATTTCTTTTAAACCGCTTTTATTTATTTATTTTGGGAGGATTTCAACGTTATTAAAAACATGTCTTGAACCACGTCACATAAATACACCCGCGGTCTTCGACATATCTTAACATTGTTGAGATTTAGATTTGGGTCACATAAATGTGCACCCGAGTTTAGGAAGGTAATATTACTAAATGACGCGCCTAAAGCAACTACGCGTTTTAACTTTGTGAGGGCCAGGGAAAATTTGCTAAATGGCATGCCTCGAATTCTAAACAAAGGTTTCTAGATTGACTCGCGAGGTCCATAAATTTTGGAGGTAATACAATGTTACGCTATTGATTTCCTCAATTTGATTGCACGAATAACCACAATAGTCAGGTTGCGCTCAATTCGATTAATAAGATGCCAGATGCTTACAAACAATAAGATCCAAGTAGGATCCAATCCAATGTTCATCATAATTTAACAAAGATATAACATTCTAGCTAATTCAACCAACAGCAGGCCCAAGTAACAAAAGGGAATAAGCGGTTAATAGACGCCCTCAGGTCTGGGCCAAATGAGCCCGAGTCAGTAAAACAACAAGCACCTCGTGGGGGGTGTGAAATTAAATTTGAATTCGGCTGCTCTTCAGCTGTGCTGGTGTTAGGCCCAGCTCTTATGGTCCAACTGGTCCATACCCAGACTAGATAACGCAAATCTACTGGCACCAACAAAGTGCGTGAAGTCAAGCATTAATTCTGATTTTAAAACCATCAAATACAAATCAACTGGACTATATTTCCAATTTTTATCTTTCATGCATCTTGGGGGTTAACTCTACTATCAAAATAGTCTAGCATCCAAACGAAAGGACTAGTGGGCTCAAGCAAACGAGCCCAAATAGCAATAACAGGCCACCTTCTCTTGCCAATGACCCTTGTACACAAGGTTCAATGGACTCAACACCCGTAGGGGATTAAGCTGATGATTCTAGATTCAGCATTGAGTCCACACTAACGCGTGGTAGCCTTTAAGAATCAACACAAACTGACAAATTGCATTGCTACCCAATAGTTGATACACCCAAAAACTTCAAATACTACTAAAGCATGCCCAGAAATAACTTGTAAAGAAAAACTGACCATAACTTGAAACCTATTCAATTAGTTAGCCTGTGAATCCTAAGGTTGTTTAAACACAACAATCATGCCACGACACATCGTATGAATCATATAATAGGAAGACAAATCCAATGTAATCCTCATCACACTATTTGACATGATTGCTTGCAAACATAGCTATTTGATTTGATTAGTCAGGTTGTCAACTCAAGTCTCACGACAATTCATGATCAAGGAGGATAATGGGATCTCAGATTATCCAAATCAACATTCAGCTATAGAACTTTGCAAGAAAATTGAATCCCCTGCTAAGTACAAACCCAACTCAACCCCTAGAAGAGTGCAACACACAACTAGCAAAATATGATACACTCAAAACAAGTAAAAACAAAGGGATACAGGGAGAAGGGAAAAAAATAAGACTAAACTACAAGTGAATAGTTTGATGCTATGCTTTGAAAATGTTGTTTCCATTTCATCTCTCAATTCGAGTCTCATATCAATATGGATTCAAAGATATTTACCTGAATATAACAAGACAGAACTAGAAACTCAGTTTGTGATCAAGAATAGACGAACATCAGCAGTAAACTAGCAGTGAAATGCAATCAGCAGAAATCAGATCCAACCCAGCAATGGAATAGTAAATCAACCAGCAGAAACTCAAACCAAAACGTTCAGTCCATTTTCAAACCAGAATATAAAAACTGTGAAATTTCAGTGGTTTTGAGCTAGAATATGCGGATCAGAGGGACAAAACCAAGCAGAATTTTCAATAATTTTCCCAAAGAACTTAAGGGAATTTCAGATTATTTCAGAAGTTTTCGAAGAGAAACAACCATTTTAGTTTTCTAGGACCCTCTAATTCTGCCTTGAATGGCAAGGAAGAGATGCCTTTATAGGCAAGCAAATAGGGTAGACCCAAGGAGATACATTTTTTCCATTCAGTCCTTTTTTAATTTCCATTTTAGCTTAAACACCCCTAGTTGAAATTCAGATTTTCCAAAGTAGTCCCCTCCCCAGCTTCCTAGAAGCTTCCCAAATAGTTACAAATAGATTCCCTCACTAAGACTACCCAAACTGACCCCCATACCCCTGTTATTTACCTTAGCCTACCCATTGATTCAAATTAACCCATGGTCTAATTAGCCAGACCCTTTAACCAGGTCAAAGATGACCATAGTTACTCGTTAGGGCTTGAAACACTCAAAAGTGACCAAATGAACCAAAGGAACTAATAAATCAAAAATTCAGGGAAAACACAATTACTTTCTGATTTTAAGCTTGAATTATTTTAATTACCCAACTCAGCATTGAACTCTTTGTTGTAAATCAACAACCAAACAAAGAAGACAAAAATAAATGTGATTAAAACAGCATTAACAGGAAATACTATGGGGTAAAGGAAAACGAGTAAGAAGAAAGAGAAGGGGGAACAATCACGGATATACAACACAAACGATGAGGAACGGGGATGAGATAAGAAAAATTGAACAGAAAAGCTAAGGAGACTCACTGATTCAAGCCTTGAACTTGACTGAACCTCCGATCAAATCTCCAAATAACGCCAATCTCTTGTGTTTGGTTAAGAACAAGCAAGTGATGTTATTTCGGGATAAAATCGGCCCTCAATCTTATGGGGAATCCGGGATATAACCTTGCATGCACTGGTCAAGTTTGGGCTTCTAGGGCTCAACCTCAGATTCAATATTCGACGAGTTCCGGACAGATTCGAGGGGAGCTGGTTACAGATTTGGGAAGAGGGGGTCGAGGAGGCATTAGGGTGTTGATTTGGTGGGAAAAGGTGGAGGCGCCGCCACCAGAAGAAATGAGGGAGGCACTAGGGTTTGTGCCTTCATCTTCAGATTCGAGGGATTCGGGGAAGTTTTGAAGAAAACTAATGGTGGATTAAGGTTGAGAAGGTCGAGGCGAGCCTATAGTATTTATTTGGAGGCATTTGGAGGTGGTGCCGCCATTAATGGCGTTGGAGAACAGGGGCGGCATCTATAGGGTTTTTCAAAGACGAGGGGGTTTGGAAGATGAGACGAGGGGGGGTAAGGCTAGGTTCAGACAGCTATATACCAACCCCAACCCACTTCACAACCGTTGGATTAGAAAACATAGACGACTCAGATCAGGCTCACCGAAACGGCATCGTTTTAGGGTACTGGAGGGGTGGACCGGGTTAAGGGCGGGTTTGGGCCGGTTTTAGCTGCGTTTTGGACGGGTCTAAGGGGCAATTAGTCTGGGCTTTGGAACATGGCCCGATTTGGCCTAATTGTTTTCCTTTTCATTATTTCCTTCTTCTTTTTTTCCTTTTCTATTCATTCTTTCTTTAAAAATTCTTTTTCTTTTTCTAAAATTAAAATTAAAACCTAAACCAAATTATCCTACCACATTAAATGAATTAACCCTAATAATTGTTACTACAAATAATTAAAAACCAAATTAAAGGAAAAACTACCAAAACTCAAAATTAAAATTAAAAGTACAAAATATACTATTTTTGTGATTTTTTATAATTTTTTATAAAATAACTAATTTGTCAATTAATCCTAAAATGTAAAATTAAATCCTAAATGCAAATGCAACATATTTTTCGTAATTTCATTAATTAAATAAAATAAAAATGCGCAGACAAATGCAAACATTTACCAGAAAATGCCACGAAAATCCCTAAAATTGCAAACACTGAAAGAAATTGTTTTATTTTTAATTTATGGGAGTAATTCGTATAGGGCAAAAATCACGTGCTCACACCTACCTGGAGAGCATGGGAATATATTTCAAGTTCAACAGTCAGGAGACCGCTTGGAGAGCAGGGAATACATTCAAGTTTAGCAATCAGGAGCCCGCCTGGAAAGCATGGGAATATAATTTGAGTGCAGCAGCCAGGAGCCCGCTTGGAGAGCAGGGAACACATTTCAAGTTCAGCAATCAGGAGCCCGCTTGGAGAGCATGGGAATACATATCAACTGCAGCAATCAGGAGCTCGCTTGGAGATCAGGGAATATATTCAAGTTCAGCAGTCAGGCATCCACCTAGAGAAAGGGAAAATATCTCAAGTGTAGTTGGCAGTTAGGCATCCACCTGGAGAAAGGGAAAACATCTCAGATTACAATTCAAGGCGGCAACAAAGGGATCTCTGTCACGACCCAAACCGATAGACCGGGACGGGTACCCAGTACCTTACTCAACTGAGTATCAACGTAACGTATCTTTCTTAATACATCATCATATACACATGCATACGGGCCTAATAGGCCAACATGATCCTTTATAAACTCAAAACATAGGCCGACAAAGGCGTACAATATTTTATGTACACGACATATGTCAACAAGCCTCTAAGAATACATAAATGTCATAAGGGTCGGGACAGAGTCCCGCCATACCAAACAATACACGTCTAAATCATACAAACCAAACGAGCAACTATGAAGCAAATGGAGCGCACCAACATCTTTCGCTGAGCTGATAGCCTACTTGGAGGGCTCTCGACCTGTCTATCGGGACCTGCGGGCATGAAACGCAGTGTCCCCAGGCAAAAGGGACGTCAGTACGAATAATGTACTGAGTATGTAAGGCACATAAATAAATACATGAGAGATATGGAAGAAATATATAGTACATGACTCAACGTGTAAGTGTGAATAACTTTGTAAATCATAAATTACTTTTAACATCATGCATATGCGTATGAATGTCATGTCGTGCATGGGTACATATTTCATAATATCATCAGCCTCTGAGGGCATCCCATCATATCATATCGGCCACTGGGGGCAAAATCATCATCGTATACCAGCTGATCAGGTGGTGGTGCATATATAACACCATAACCTTTTCCATATCCCATATACATATATACATACATATATATATGCATATATAACGCCGTTTGAATCATACTTACATATATATGCGTATATAATGCCATTTGATTCATATTTCGGCCACTGTGGGCAACATCATCATCATATACCAGCTGATCAGGTGGTGGTGCGTATATAACGCCGTAACCTTTTCCCATTCCATATACATATATTTACATATATACACTTATATAACGCCATCTAGTCAAGGGTCAATGCATATGAATGCAGTACATAAAAAGTACGTCAACAAAATCATTCGGAATGTCATAAGACCATTTTGCCTCTGAGTAATATTATAAAGTAAACTCTTTTCAACTTTCGTATTTTTCTTAAACCCATGAACAGATGATAAGATATTATCACACACTGAAATTCAAGAACACCGATATCTCTAATACTTCTATGAATAGAGTCATTCATGGAATTTGTGCATTTGCACGTTCCGTTCGTATCGTATGGATTATGCCAAAAGAAAGAAGGGATAGCCTTAACTTACATGTTCCCGGAATTATTTGAATGAAATGAAATTCTTCTTCTATGAAATATGTTGAACGCAACAGGATGAAGCTCCTGGTTCTTTAATTGTTGAACGAAATTGTGCTTAATTTTGTTGAAGCTTGGACGAGAATTGCTTCTAAGGGGTTGAAATGAAATGTTTCTGCTTTTCTCACGTTATTGGTCTTAAAGAATGGGTTCAAACTCAACTGCTTTCCAACATTTTGAAGCTTGGTGGAAGCTTTCAGAATGGGGTTTTGATCTAAAAAAACAAATTCCTTTTTAAACTTCAAGACTTATCTTGTAAGGTCACATTAGCCACCTGTACCTATGTTTGATGAGTCACCTTCTTCAATTAGTGGCCTTGTGCCACATTTTTGGGCATAAGTAGTTAAATTTTGTCCGCTTATTAGTTAACTGGGTAATATTCTGTTACCCGATAATTAATCAATTACCCGTATAATTTAAAAATTATCTCAATTTAATTAAATACTACTCTCTTTTAACATGCCTTGAATCCCTTACTATCATGGCATTGTAGTACTTTGTATGGCACTAGTCCATAAATATCAGGTATTTTAGCTCATGCCGTATTTTATCCCAAAACGCCCAACTCTAACCAAATTCGTTTTTCTTAGACTTGCTCCCCCTTTCACCTTCATGAATTTATTAATCACTTGTGAAATAGCATAATTCTTATAATCCCCAAATAATCTTTTCCTTGGACTGATGTCAATTACCTTACAACAAATTCAACGTAAAATACTGGAGGGCGCAACATTGTCATAACTTAATACTGCAAAGCATAACATCACCGTAATGTAATACTACAGGACGTAATATCGTAAAAATATACTACTGCATAGGGTAACATTATCGTAATATATTATTTTAGAGCATAACGTCAACGTAATACTACGGGGCATAACATTATTCCCCCCCTTGGGACATTCATCCTCGAATGTTGACTGATGCACTTATCATTTTTATAACTTATATCTTCCGAATACTTTTAGAACTTCCCTTTCCATCTAGGCGACTATTCTGTGAATAAGTCCAAAGTCCAGGGCATTCCTCCCTTAGGCCTCCTTCTCACACCACAACTTGTAGTCGAAATCCTTTCAATCACGTAACAGTTGCTACCTTTCATCATGCAGCCTCTACGTTACTGACCTTTTAAGTGTGCCTATGCAACTCTCCTCTCATTTTTCCTCTATCTTTTAGCCAATATCTAGGCGTTACTTTGTAAATATATATACAACTTAATAGGATGCCTCTCTGGGCATCTATAGGTGTACTGAAGTTCTTCGCTCGATACTTTGTAGAACTTGCGAATATGGCCATATCTTATTTCATAGATTCGGTTATCCATTCGTATGGCTTTACTGCATCTACATGGGTCATACTATACCATAATAGTAATTTTTTTCAATTTATCGTTATTGAGGTATGGTTACCAAACTCCCGGTTACTTTTGTTGCCTATCCTTTAGGTATAAATCTTAGTCCTTTAATGTTCCTTCATTACCGTTCGTCTTAAGAAGGATGGTGTAATCTCATGTCATACTTTGTAACTTGTATCTGTCCATTGTTGATTCACCTCAATGTTGATCTATGATTCTCCACTTGAAGATTTGAAGCTTCTTACGTAATACATTGCCGCTAGGGCTTACATTGCATTGAGGAATATTTTAAGTGATTTCCATAATCGTATTTCATAGTGTCTCAATGTAATTCCCCTTATGGGAGGTATCCTAATCTCATACCATCAGTGAAATCTTTTCTCCTTTCTTTTTTTTTTTCAAAATCATTATTCAAACGAAGGTTCAAATGTCATTCTTTATCTACCACAATTACACCCTCATCTCTTTCAAATGATGTTAGTCTTAGATTTCTTTGAATTCATTCAGGCTATACCGAGGTTTCTGTGACTTAGAGAAACCATTAGCTCGGTTGTTTTCATGGGTTTAATCCTGAGGACTTATCCATTCTCGTCACTTTCTCACTCGCCCTTTCGTATCCTTACTCTTGCCTTCCTAAAACCTTATCGTTTTTCCATACTTAAGCTTGCGATCCACACATATATATTTATACTTGTTCGCAACCTTCCTTCATCTTGCTTGCACCATAGATTTCCTTATGTTATTCTAGAACATCAAGCAATACGTCACATCGTCTCTAACTCTTCTTTACTCTCTTGACTAGATATCTCTGTACTTAGAAACCATAGGTTGGAAGGTACGACATTGACTACTTTGCTATCATTCTTGGATATTGAGTCCTAGTGCTTTTAGCCTTTTATTCGAGGCATGGACTATTCACGATCTTCGTCACCTTAGTATCTGGTACGTTATTCACCTTTAGCTTACTTACCTTAAAATCTCACATCACATCTTCTATCTGTTTCATGACCTCCCTTCCATATAGGTATAATTCACGTTCACAACTTGAAGCTCTATTATAATACTTGCACCTCTGGGTATACACAATTCGGTGGGAGCTTCATACTGACTTCTTATGTGGCGAGTACTTATTCTAACTGCCTTTATTTTATAGTCGTATAGAATATGGTTGTTGTAATATCTCCCTTGTACCTTTGATAGTAAGAGTACTTCTGCAATATTCTCAATCACGATTTCTATAACTTCTGGGTCCAATAATCAGATTCTTGATTTACTTCGTTGATGTAACTCTTTAGTTTCCTCCTTCTGATAGGCCTTTATGTCGGCATAAGTTATCTCCCGATCTGTGGTTCATGGTATTAATTATTCTATTTAACCTTTCATGGACATTGAGAAATATGCATTATACAATCCTTTAATAATCTAATCCTTCGTTTATGACCTGGGCTCAGTTCTTTCTTTTAATGTATACCAGAATTTTCTACGGCTGTATATGCTGGATGCATAAAACTCCGAACCCTTAAGTGTGTTCATAACGTAACCAACTTTGGATCATTGATCGAATAATTTCTTTCGTTCCATTATAGGTTTCTTTTAATGTATGCTATTACTTTTCCTGGTCTTTCTGCCCCTTGTTGCGTCCATACTTAGCTTATCGTAGTGCCCACACATGCCAGAGTTTTCGTGTAACTCATATGATCTCAAGTATTACTTTTATTTTTACTTCCCGTTCATTAGCCACGATAGGCGCCACTTTCTTTTGGAGTGCTTACAATGTTGTTGCGAGACTGTTGTTACACGACCATTTTCTCTTTAGGTCATTGTGCTTAGGTTGAAGCCTTCTTCCTTATTTCCTCAGCTAGTCTTTCGTTGTAGTACTTAGGAAGAACCCTTGACTCTCATAAAGTTGTGGGCTTATTACAAATCTTTTTTTGATGTCCTTACTTGCCTATAATCATCCGTAGTTGCTACTTACATGCCCTTGTGCTTGTACGGTTACTTCTGAACTGATATTTTGACTTCCTTCCCAGTGGCACTTTCTTTTATCCCCATAACCCTCATATGGTACCTTTAACTATCCCGACTCTTGTTTGAATATACCTCAAGTATTATAATGATATTCTTTGATGCTGAAATCTCCATGTTGGGTTTTACTATGTTTATCTTACACGATCTGATGACTCGTCTGTAACCTCCTGTTTAGCCATAACTGGGATCTTCCTGACCAACTACTAACTACTCGTTGGCCCATTTTCATATCAATATTCCTCATAATCTTTCTTGGGTTATTTCCTTTGTCTTGACTTACGTCTCGCACTGGCTCCTTATTTGTCAAAAACATCCCGGGCAGGAACCCTTACTTCCTTTTTTGGTGTCGTGCTTACATAACGTTCTAGAATTATAGCATATTTTTAACATTTGAATAAGTACAATCTCACCCCTTTCTCATTCTTATCGCATTCTTCCTTTATCATTCCATAGTTACTAGATCCACTTAATTCTGACTTAATACCACACCATTCCATATTCCCCCTTTAGGGGTGTACTAAGAGTTGGAGCTACGACGACCTGCCTATAGATGTTTTACCTTTTTAACTTTGGCTTCCTCTTACACCATCGATGATCCTTACTCGCCTTGTGGTAATCCTTATGTACCAAGGATAACAAAATTTCCTCACTAATTTCTATTATTATGGGGTCTAACTTTTCCTTCTGGTAGTTGTGTTAGAGTCACGAACCTATTTCTCAAAGTGACGATACGACTTTATGGCCTATACTCTTTTGTTGTCTCAAGGCTTGTCACCTATGTTATTTCCCTTCACCTGACTATAAACTCTGTAATATTGTCATTTTTTTCCTTTTGATCTACCGTTGTCATTCATGTATCACATCTTACTCATAATGCTTTTCTTGCTAACATTTCTGTCAATCACTTTATTCTGAAAACTCGAACAAGACATTCTTTTGCCTTTAGCTTCCCTTTGCTCCATCCATTGGCTCTTCAAGTTACTTAACATTCTCGCTTTACTAGGGACGCGAGCCAGACTAAGGTAATATGTATCCCTTCAAGGCTTATAGTGCATGTCTTTATAGTACTCATATCTGCCTACACTATTTTAAAGTGTACCATCTAGGTATCTCACAAGGAGATCTATTAGCACATTTGCAACATCCTTTGGAAATGTCAACTGACACAAACAATTCATCCATCCTATCTTCTTATACTACATTTGTTAACCCTTATATGACATATCTAGAAGGGGTGCGACAAATTGTATATACCTCTATTACTATTGAATATAACTCAAAAAGCTTATGTTCCTCTGCCTCAATTATTAATGTTGTTAACATTTATTAACTGGGCGCCTCGTACCCTTCTTCATCTTGCAGATTTTGCTTTTTGAAACTTGTATTTATCTTCTTAATCTCTCATTGTCTTTCACCATAAAGATGGATAGGCATTCTTACCTTAAGGCTTCTTATTAGGAAGCTTACACCTTTCAGTACACTCATGATCTGCTAAAGACCTCACATTTACTTATTGTAGGCATCATAAAAAATCCAATTCCACTGACTTAGCTTTTCCACAACAATCTCTCTTTCCAACCTTCTTTTCGGATATAGGCATCGTCTTACTACGAATAAAATAGAATTTCAGAACTTGGATTCTTATAAGTGAGCTCTACCACACGATCTACAGTAAGAAGAAAGAGTGACAATCCTAAATTCCCAATAGCCTCCTGCTTATAAGTGTGGTGCACGACACACCCATAAACAAGACTTTACTAGACACGGCTTGTAGACTCCCTAGGACAGAACTGCTCTGATACCACTTTTTTCACGACCCAAACCGATGGGCCGGGATGGGTACCCGGTACCTTAATCAACTGAGTACCAACGTAATGTATCTTTCTTAATACATTATCATATACACATGCATACGGGCCTAATAGGCCAACATGATCCTTTATAAACTCAAAACATAGGACGACAAGGCCGTACAATATTTTATGTACACGATATATGTCTACAAGCCTCTAAGAATACATAAATGTCATAAGGGTTGAGACAGAGTCCCGCCATACCAAACAATACACGTCTAAATCATACTAACTAAACAAGCAACTCCGAAGCAAATGGAGCGCACCAACATCTTTCGCTGAGCTGATAGCCTACTTGGAGGGGTCTCAACCTGTCTATCGGGACCTGCGGGCATGAAACGCAGCATCCCCAAGCAAAAGGGATGTCAGTACGAATAATGTACTGAGTATGTAAGGCAGATAAATAAATACATGAGAAATTTGGAAGACATATATAGTACATGACTCAACGTGTAAGTGTGAATAACTTTGTAAATCATAAATTACTTTTAATGTCATGCATATGCGTATGAATGTCATGTCGTGCATGGGTACATATTTCATAATATCATCAGCCTCTGAGGGCATCCCATCATATCATATCGGCCACTGTGGGCAAAATTATCATCGTATACCAGCTGATCAGGTGGTGGTGCGTATATAACACCATAACCTTTCCCATATCCCATATACATATATACATACATATATACGCGTATATAACGCCGTTTGAATCATACTTACATATATATGCGTATATAACGCCGTTTGAATCATATTTCGGCCACTGTGGGCAACATCATCATCATATACCAGCTGATCAGGTGGTGGTGCATATATAATGCCGTAACCTTTTCCCATTCCATATACATATATTTACATATATACACGTATATAACGCCATCTAGTCAAGAGTCAATGCATATGAATGCAGTACATAAAAAGTACGTCAACAAAGTCATTCAGAATGTCATAAGACCATTTTGCCTCTAAGTAATATTATAAAGTAAACTCTTTTCAACTTTCGTATTATTCTGAGACCCATGAACAGATGATAAGATATTATCACACACAGAAATTCAAGAACACCGATATCTCTAATACTTCTATGAATAGAGTCATTCATGGAATTTGTGCATTTGCACGTTCTGTCGTATCGTATGGATCATGCCAAAAGAAAGAAGGGATAGCCTTAACATACCTGTTCCCGGTATTATTTGAATGAAATAAAATTCTGCTTCTATAAATATGTTGAACGCAACAGGATGAAGCTCCTGGTTCTTTAATTGTTGAACGAAATTGTGCTTAATTTTGTTGAAGCTTGGACGAGAATTGCTTCTAAGGGGTTGAAATGAATTGTTTCTGCTTTTTTCATGTTATTGGTCTTAATGAATGGGTTCAAACTCAACTGCTTTCCAACATTTTGAAGCTTGGTGGAAGCTTTCAGAATGGGGTTTTGATCTAAAAAAAATAAATTCCTTTTTAAACTTCAAGACTTATCTTGTAAGGTCACATTAGCCACCTGTACCTATGTTTGATGAGTCACCTTCTTCAATTAGTGACCTTGTGCCACGTTTTTGGGCATAAGTAGTTAAATTTTGTCCGCTTATTAGTTAACTGGGTAATGTTCTGTTACCCGGTAATTAATCAATTACCCGTATAATTTAAAAATTATCTCAATTTAATTAAATACTAATCTCTTTTAACATACCTTGAATCCTTTACTATCATGCCATTGTAGTACTTTGTATGACACTAGTCCATAAATATCAGGTATTTTAGCTCGTGTCGTATTTTATCCCAAAATGCCAAACTCTGACCAAATTCGTTTTTCTTAGACTTGCTCCCCCTTTCACCTTCATGAATTTACTAATTACTTGTGAAATAGCATAATCCTTATAATCCCCAAATAATCTTTTCCTTGGACTGATGTCAATTACCTTACAACAAATTCAACGTAAAATACTGGAGGGCACAACATTGTCATAACTTAATACTGCAAAGCATAACATCACCGTAATGTAATACTGTAGGATGTAATATCATCAAAATATACTACTGCATAGGGTAACATCATCGTAATATATTATTGTAGAGTATAACGTCAACGTAATACTGCGGGGCATAACAATCTCACCGAGAGAATACAAGTCAACAAGGCAACAAGAAGCATAGAAGCAAGTTTAAAGATATAGATAGGATCTCTTGTAACTCATAGATCATGGTCTAGTCTAGCTTCTTTTATTTTGACATGGTGTAATAAGGGGGTTCAGTAAGCAGCAGCAGCATCAACAACAGTGAAATCACAGCTTTATGATAGTCTCAGCTACCAAACATTCCTGAACTACACTGACCTGATTCCTTTATAGCCAAGGATATGTAGGTAACCTCGGAAGCAGGGTGAGGTCAAATCTTTCAAAAATGTTTCCCACGGAGTATTCAAATGGGCAAAAATCGCTCGTATACGCTCACTTTATCTTTGCATGAAAACTCTTCGTGTTTTCGCGCAAAGAGGGGCAGCTGTGAGCACATGATTTTTGCCCTATATGAATTACTCCCATAAATTCAAAAACAAAATAATTTCTTTCAGTGTTTGCAATCTTGTGGTTTTTTTGTGGCATTTTCTATTAATTGTTTGCATTTTGTTTGTGCATCTTAATTAAAAAGAAATATATAAAATTGTGTTGCATATGCATTTAGGATTTAATTTTATTATTTTAGATTCATTAGTAATTAAGGTTTTACAAAAATAGAAAAAATCACAAAAAAATAATTTATTTTTGCATTGCTTAATTTTTAACTTTGAATTTTGTTAGTTTTCTTTTAATTTGATATTTAACTAATTGTGTTAATTATTAATTAGAGTTTAATTAATTGGGTAGGATAATTTGGGTTTAAAATTTGATTTAGGTGTTAATTTTTAGTTGTTGAATAAAAAAAGAAATTGAAGAAAAAATGAAAAGAATTGGTCTTCTTAATTAAAAACCTAATTTGGGCTAACCCAAACCAAATCCCCTCCCTTATACCCGTCCAAAGTCCCCTGAACCGGCCCAAACTCACACCCCAATCCGGTCCATTTCCCCCAGTCACAAAAACGACCCCGTTTTCCCTTGCTCAATCCTGGCCGTCGAGGTTTCATGATCCAACGGCCAGGAACTTGGGGTCTTCAGGTATAAAATTGTCCGAACCTCCCCTCCTACCCCCTCATCATCTCTTTCACAGAGACTAACCTTCAAAGAAACCCTAGAAGCCGCCATTAGTGTTGGCGCCACATCCAATCCACAGCAGATTCACACCATAACACCCTCTTACTTCCCTCATGACGAATCCGTCATCGGTTTTCATCAAATCACCGGGAAACTCGTCAAATCTTCAATCGAAGACTAGACCATAAACCCAAATCACCCCAAAATCACACCCCTGAACCCCCTTCTATCTCTCATCCCAAATCCCCATCTGGTTTCCCTCGAAACCCTTTCAAACGGCCTGAATCTTGAATCAAAGAAAAACCCTAACTTCCAAATTCAAAACCAACGGGCTTTCTGAAGTTTCTAGGCTATAATGACCTTTGATTGTGTGTTTTACATGAAAACATGCAATTTAAGGCTATTCTTGTCAAGGAATCGAATGGAATTTTTCAAGTAGTCAAGTCCTTTCCGGGCCACTTTGGGTATTTCTCTTCTCTTTTGTTAAGTTTTCTTTATTTTTCCTTTCATTTATTGTCGTTTGTCTCTTCATTCTTCTCCTGATTTCTTTGATTTCATAGTATTCTCAAGTTGTTTTTGTATATACATGATTAGTTTTAGAAAGTTTTTAATTAATTTCGATATGCAGTAATGTTTAGTTCAGTAATTGAATAATAAAAAGGGGGAAAAGAAGATATAATTGCTTGAATGTTCTCATCCTCTGTTCTGCTGATTTCATTTTTCAATTCAGAATTTGAACTTCTTTGTGTTTTGGGCTTGGGGTGTTTTCTTTTAGATCCAGTTTGGGTTTGGTTGCCTAAGAGTTTCCAACTCAGGGTCAATCTGACCCATAGCCCATTGAGTGTAATGTAAAAACAGGGCATTAAAGGGGTATTTTGGGCAAGGTACCAAGGGAATCTTTCAAATAACTGTTAGTAAGTTGCCTAGAAGCTGCATACTACACTTACTTGGTTAACAAGTCAAAAAATCAGGACTAAAAAGCAAAAAAATAAAGAAGCTGAAAAGGTCTAAAATGAAAAAAACCAAACTCTTAAAAGCTGCCCTAGTGACTTGTCTATAAAGGCAGAGTTACTTGCAGTTGAATGGATTTTTTTAAGGGGGGGGGGGGAAATGGGCTAAAAAATCCAGAAAAGAGAGACACTTGAATAAAATACTGTTCCATTGGTCTTTTATGTGGTCTTTGGGAGCTTTAATCTCCTAAACAATTCCCTGATTCTCTTTGATGTTCAAGATGGAGTGAAATTGAGTGTTTTTAGTTGGTTTTCGAAGCTTCTTTGGTTCTAGTTTAAGCGAAATTATTATGTTGCTTCCCTACTCCTTGGTTTGAGTTGATTCTGTTGACCCTGCATTACTATTGTTGCCTCTTGATTTCTCATTTTCCCGTGGTTTTGTTTGTCAAATCAGGTACACATTCCTGAAACTTGCAATGTGATGTTAAATTTGGAGAATGAAGATATAAAAATGGAGTTCCAAGTGTTTGAGTTGTAGATATTTGGCTTCTAGTTAGTTATATATCTGTTTTTATGTATCTTGCCTTTTATATAACACATGTTCAGTTGAATGTTTTTGTGAGTTGATTCTATGAGAGTTGGAATAATTTTGAATTTGCTAGGCACCGTGTTAAAGTGTGTAAAGGTATTCAGCATTTAGACCAGCTTTTCATTGTGTAAATTAACTACAAAGGGACTGTGTAAATGCCATTCTTGCTGGGTTAGAGTTCCTCTTCTTCATGAAGTAATTCTGGCGTGTGAATGAGTTTAGCTAAAAATGGTAGAAGTTGAAGGGTTTACACAGTATTTTCAGATGTTGAAAGTCAAGGGCTGAACATAACTATTTGAGCTTCATGGTTTTCGATAGTTATAAATTTATAGTTTCTTCATTTGGCATCTGAATATGTTTTCTGAATAAAAGGGCTTGGATAAATGCTCAATTGGTTTTAGTTAGTTTTTGATACCCAACAGTTTTGATCAATTAATTCGATGGTTTTGTCATTTACAAAGGTAATGATGCCTAGAACCATTTGTTGCCATTTCTCAAATTTGATGATTTCTGCTGCTACACAGGTTCGACATGGCACCCAGAAATCTTTAGCTTATGCGTTGTGTGGCTCGATTCAGGTCTATTGGTCCTGAACGCAAAGAGCCGGCCTGGAATGGGGATAAGGTATTAAGATCTTGAATCTCCACTTTGCCGCTCCATTGTGTACCAATTGGGCCTGTTTTCGAGTTTGGCCCAAATTATTTAAACTCGTGAGTTCTATAATTGTAGCACGTCATGGGGTTTAGCTTCAAGGGGAAATAGATCTTGGTTTATTTATTTCATTTTAAGTCTTAAATGTCAACATAAAATGTCTGTTGAGTTTTTCTTGAGCTTCTACTTTATTTAAGTTAGACTAATTCAAATAATTGAGGAGTGCCACCCTAGATAAGTCGTAGTCTATGGCCCTCCGAGCTTTTAGTTTAAATACCCTTCAAAATGGAATTGAGATGTGCCATATCAAACAAAACCTCAAAATGCATGGCCCTTATTCAATTAATGTTCAAATCTTTAGAAATCGAGGCGTGCCATTTTAATTCTTAAATTTCCATGGCCCTTACAAAGTTGAAAATGTGTAGTTGTTGTAGGCGCGCTATTAAATAATTTACCTTCCTAAACTCGCGTGCGCATTTATATGACCCAAATCCAAATCTCAACGATATTAAAATATGTCGAAGACCGCGGGTGCATTTATGTGACGTGGTTCAAGACGTGTTTTAACAACGTTGCAATATTCCTAAAATGATTAAAAGTGGTTAAAGTTTTAAAAATGCACATCGGATTAAAATATTTAAAATCAAATAATTAGGCCAATAATAACAGTTGAGCAACCGTGCTAGAACCATGAAACTCGGGAATGCCTAACACCTTCTCCCGGGTTAACAGAATTCCGTACCCAGATTTCTGGCTCGCGGACTGTTAAACAGAGTCAAATTTCCTCGATTCGGGATTTAAAACCGGTGACTTGGGACACCATAAATTATCCCAAGTGGTGACTCTAAATTTTTAATAAAATAATCCTGTTTCGATTGTCACTTTAAGTTGGAAAAAACTCCCTTATATACTCCCTTCCGGGGTGTAGGTAAAAAGGAGGTGTGACACACGGGATGATTTGGCTGAGAAATTCATTTCCATGTTCTTTTTGCCCGGGCATATGGAAACTCTTAGGGATGAGATTCTAGCTTTCAAACAAAAACCCAACGAGCCTTTGCATGAGAGGGATACCGAACAATGGTCAAAGAGTGCCCCAATAATGACATGACGGAGGCTATGATTCAACAAACATTTTATAGGGGGATCAATACTACCAATCAATGTGTGGTCAACCAACTTACCAGTGGAAATTTCATGACAATGTTGTAGGCAGAAGCTTGTGAAATTCTTGATGAAATGGAGGATACATCATCGGCATGGCAAAGTAGAGAAAACGTTGCTCAAGGCGATCCAAATGTGATTCACTTCCACAAGGAATTACATGATCATGGGCAAGTAATTGCTGAGGTGACCACCACAATGAATCAACTAGCCAAAGCTCAAATTCAACAAGTACAAGGTCCCAAGCAAGTAAATGCAATGGAAGGAGTTAGTATGATTGTAAACAAGAGAAGACAAAAAGGTCCTCAAGTGCAAAACTGGATTAAAAATTATGAGCAAGATGATAGTGGATTTGATCAAGATGGACAATGCGATGAGAAAGAGGAGGAAGTACAATATGTGAAAAACTTCCAAGGGCAAAGATACAACAATCAAGGCCCAAGTCAACAACAACGGAGACCACAGGGAAATCAAGGAAATTGGAATTCAAGAAACCAAGGTGGTTGGAACAATCAATACAACCAAGGGAATTGGAACTATAAAGGCAATCAAGGAAATTGGAATGGTCAAAATAACCAAGGCAATTGGAGTGGCAATAATCAAGGCTATTGGGGAGGTAACAACCAAGGAGGGTGGAACACCAACCACAACCGGGGGTCAGGTTTTCAAAGGCCTCTGATGTTCAACAACCGAGCAATCCACCTCCATATCCTTCTCAAAGTCCTAGTTCTTCCAATAATGAGATGGGCCGAATAGAAAATATGTTCAAACAAATGATGGAGAAGAGTGCTGACTCGGATGCTCAATTAGCATCTCACAATACTTCAATTCGCAATTTGGAAGTTTAATTAGGGCAAATCTCGCAAGCTTTAAACACTCGCCCTAAGGGGATACTACCAAGTAATACGGTGGTGAACCCGAAGGGTGGGAACAACATGGGACATGTCATGGCTGTGACTACAAGGAGTGGAAAAGGTGGGGATGCAACCACCTCAAGTCAAAAGAAAATTATGGATGGGGAACAATTGGTACAAGAAGATGAGATGCCAAGCAATGAAGTGCAAGCAAATGATGATGTGAGATTTGATATTGATGACAATGTGGAGGAGACTCAAGAAGAAATGAGCCCGTCTAGGAAGCATATTGTTGATATACCAGAATCGGTATTGCCAAAGGCTAAGGCACCAATGCCAAGGCCTCCTCCTCCATATCCTCAAAGGTTTGCCAATCAAAATGGCGAGAACCAATTTAAAAAGTTCATTGACATGATGAAGAGTTTTGTCTATTAATGTGCCGTTGGTTGATTCCTTGGAGCAAATACCGAGGTATGCAAATTTTATGAAGTATTTTGTGACAAAGAAAATATCAACGAATTGTGAGACTATCAAGATGACATATCAAGTGAGTGCTATTGTGCACTCAATGGCTTCGAAATTGGAAGATCCCGGTGCTTTCACAATCCCTTGCACTATTGGGAGTGCCGATTTTGCCAAAGCTCTAAGTGATCTAGGGGCAAGTATCAACTTGATGCCCTAATCAGTGTTCAAAACTTTGGGAATTGGGAAACCAAGACCCACATCTATGAGGTTGCAAATGGCGGATCGTACTACGAAGAGACAATTGGATATTATTGATGATGTGTTGGTTCGTGTTGATAAGTTCATCCTTCCGGCGGATTTTTTGATCCTTGATTGTGAAGTGGACTATGAGGTGCCTATTATTTTGGGTAAACCTTTCCTTGCTACGGAGAAAGCTCTTGTTGATGTGGAAGCCGGTGAGCTCACTTTTTAGGTGGGTGATGAAAAGGTGGCCTTCCATGTGTGAAAATCTATGAGGCAACCGAATAGCAATGAAGTTTGTTGGTTCGTGGATTTGGTGACCGATGTGATAATTGATGATTCTAGTGCCACAATGACTTTTGAGGATAATTTGCAAGCCGTCTTGCTCAACCTTGATAATGATGAGGATAAAGAAGGCTATGTGGAGTGTGTGAATGCATTGCAATGAATGGGGTCGTATACTTATGAGCTCTGCAAGTTATCCTTGGATCTTGAAAACCAGAAGACTCCTCCAACAAAACCCTCAATCGAGGAGCCTCCCTCTTTGGAGTTAAAACCATTGCCTCTGCATCTCAGGTATGAGTTCCTTGGCCCTTCTTCTACTTTACCGGTTATTTTTTCCTCTTGTTTGACTAACATGCAGGTAGAGTCCATATTGGAGGTGCTACAAAGGAGGAAAAGAGAAATTGGATGGAAATTGGCGGATATCCGGTATATAAGCCCCACCTTTTGAATACATAAGATTATTTTGGAGGAGGGTGCCAAATCTTCCGTTGAACATCAAAGTAGGCTAAACGAAGCAATACAAGAGGTGGTAAAGAATGAGATCATAAAGTGGTTGGATGTTGGGGTTGTTTAACCCATTTCCGATAGTTCATGAATTTCTCCAGTGCAATGTGTCCCAAAGAAAGGGGGCATGATTGTGGTTACCAATGACAAGAACGAGTTGATTCCTACAAGAACGATGACCGGGGTGGAGAGTGTGTATGGACTATCACAAGCTCAACAAATTCACAAGAAAATATCATTTTCCACTTCCCTTCCTTGATCAAATGCTTGATAGGTTGGCCGGTCGTGCTTTGTATTGTTTCATCGATTGGTATTTCGGCTACAATCAAATTTTTATTGCTTCGGGGGATCAAGAAAAGACTACTTTCACATGTACATATGGTACTTTCGCATTCTCGCGGATGCCATTTGGGTTATGTAATGCACCAACGACTTTTCAACGGTGTATGATGGCTATCATCACCAACATGGTGGATGATATTCTTGAGGTCTTCATGGATGACTTTTCCGTGGTTGGGAACTCTTTTGATGGTTGCTTAAAAAATTTGGATAAGGTCTTGGCAAGATGTGAGAAAACTAACTTGGTGTTGAATTGGGAGAAATGTCACTTCATGGTCGAGGAAGATGCAGTCCTTGGCCACAAAATCCCAAAGCATGGTATTGAGGTCGACAAGGCAAAAATTAAGGTGATCTCCAAACTCCCTCCCCTACATCCGTGAAGGGTGTGAGGAGTTTCTTGGGTCATGCGGGGTTCTATCGCTGATTCATCAAGGATTTTTCTAAAGTGGTGAACCCCTTGTGCAAGATTTTGGAGAAGGATGCCAAGTTCTATTTCAAATAAGATTGTATGAGGGAATTTGAAGTGCTGAATTCAAGTTGACTACTACTCCTATTATCACCGCACCGGATTGGAGCTTGCCTTTTAAGCTCATGTGTGACGCAAATGATGTGGCAGTTGGAGCACTTTTGGTGCAGCAAATCAACAAAATCTTCCATCCGGTCTACTATGCTAGTAAGACCATGATTTATGCCCAAGTCAATTAGAAAGTGACCAAAAAAGAGCTACTTGCTATTTTCTTTGCTATGGACAAGTTCCGCCCATAGTTGATGGGTACAAAGGTTATTATCCACACTGATCATGCGGCACTTCGGTACTTAATGATCAAGAAGGATTCAAAGACAACGTTAATGTGGTGGGTGCTTCTATTGCAAGAGTTCTATTTAGAGATCCAAGACCATGAGGGTAGTAAAAATCAAGTGGCGGACCACTTGTCTCGATTGGAGGAGGATGGGATGCCACATGACGGCCTTGAGATCAATGATTCCTTCCCCGATGAGTAGCTTTTAGCCATTTCAATGACTGAGATGCAATATTTTGCCGACTTAGCAAACTATATTTTGAGTGGCATTGTACCGAATGAGTTCTCTTCAAACTAAAGGAAGAAGCTCAAACGGGATTGCCTTGACTATTATTGGGATGAGCCATACCTCTTTCGGATTTGTACCGATGGTGTGATTCAACGATGTGTGCCGGAGGAGGAACAAGTGAAAATTCTTGAGGTTTGCCACTCTTCACCGCATGGAGGTCACCATGCTGGAGCAAGAATGGCGGCAAAAGTTTTGAGTTGCAGATTCTATTGGCCTACTCTCTACAAGGATGTAAGTGAGCTTGTCAAGCATTGTGATGATGCCAAAGGGCCGGTGGAATCTCAAAGAAGAACTAAATGCCTCTCACCACAATTTTGGAGATAGATATTTTCGATGTGTGGGGTATTGATTTCATGGGTCCGTTTGTTAGCTCTTGTGGGAACACCTACATTCTAGTCGCTACTGTTTATGTTTTTAAATGGATTGAGGCCGTCTCTTTGCTCAACAATAAAGGAGTAGTATGGTGGCATTCTTGAAGAAGAACATCTTTACTAGATTTGGTACTCCAAGGGCTATCGTAAGTGATCGGGGTTCGCATTTTTTCAACAAGGCTTTTGATACCATACTCAGAAAGTATGGTGTCACTCACAAAGTATCGACCCCCTATCATCCTCAAGCAAGCGGACAAGTTGAAGTTTCCAACCGGGAGATCAAGAGTATTTTGTCAAAGACAGTGAATTCCAACCGGATGGATTGCTTAAGAAAACTTGATGATGCTCTATGGGCTTTTGGGACGGCCTACAAAACACTGATTGGGATGTCTCTATACTGGTTGGTGTTCGGGAAGGCGTGTCATATTTCGGTGGAACTTGAGCAAAAGGCCATGTAGGCTTTGAAGAAGTTGAACCTTGAGTGGGATGTCGCCGCAAACTTAAGGGTGGCACAATTGAATGAGCTAGATGAATTCCGATACCATGCCTACACAAGCTTGTCCCTATATAAGGAGAAGATGAAGTACTTCCATGAAAAGTACATCCATAACAAAGAGTTTAAAGAAGGTGATCTTGTGTTATTCTTCAATTCTCGGTTACGGATGTTTTCGGGCAAGTTGAAGTCTAAATGGAGTGGCCCATTTGAAATGGTGAATGTAACCCCCTTTGGTGCTTTAGATTTCAAAAATAAAAATGATGAGGTGTTTAGAGTCAATGGGAACCTAGTAAAACACTATCTTGGCAAGGTTATGATGTCCAAATTGTGGCGGTTCTTCATTTTAAATGATTGGTAATTTGTATCGTATCGTAACGTTAAATCAGGAACGTCTTGGGAGGCAACCCATGTTTCTTTTCATTTTTCATTTTATTTCTTTTTAGATAGGTTTTGGATTGGGATAACTGGTTTTGAAGTGAATTGCAGGATTAAGTATGCGTTGCAGGTACTGTGATTGAAAAATTGGCCAAGTGCTGAACAAGTGCGGACCGCATAAAAATTGTGCAGATTGCACAATAATGATTGCAACCCAGAGAAGACTCTGCGGCCGCACAATTCCTTGTGTGGATGCACAACTGGAGACCCAAATATGTGAAATCTCTGAAGTTTGGAGTTGCAGAGAATAGGCCAATATGCGGTCGCACACAAAAATGTGCAGACTGCACAACTTTCTGTGGCCGCACTAACTTTCGTGCGAACCACAGAATCTCAGCACACGTACAGGTAAAGAGTGCGGAACGCACTTAAAATTGTGTGGCCGCACTCAGCTCACTTTTAGACCGACTTGGTCGACCTATAAATAGGGCCCCTAAGCACTATTCACACCTTTACACACTTTGAGCTCTTGAACCCTAAGCAAACACTGTACATCACAAAATTGTTCACACTCCATAATCAATTCATCAAGTCTAGATTCTCACCTGTATTCCTTATCACTGGTATATTCAATCCATGTTAGATTTTTCCCATTTTACTTGATTTTTTTTCTTGATTAGTTTAGTTGTTTGTAGGCCTAAAATTGTCATATGTTTTTCATATGTGCTAAAAACAATGTGGGTAATCTCATGCATGCTAATTAGGGATTGGTTAGGCCATTGATCATGTTTATTTGAAACAACCATGTCTAATTTGTGAAAAATTGCATGAACCCTAAAGTACTGCTGCATAATTTCAAATTGTGCTGCTGCACGCACTTTTGTGTGGTTCGCAGGTATTAAAGTTAGGGAAAAAGTGTGCATGAAAAGTGCGGACTGCACTCAAAATTTTGCCGTCCGCACAAAATTGTGTGTTTTGCGGAAAAGTGTATGCGACCACACTGTTGAAAGATCAGAAAACCAGCAGTCTAAACCTGGGGTTGTGCGGCTACACTCAAAAGTGTGTGGTCTGCACTTAAGGGTGTGCGACCGCACTTTAAAATTGTGCGATCCGCACATGACACCCTGCGACTGCACTCAAATTATGTGGTCCGCACTGTCTTTTCTGTAAGTTGTTGTCCTGCAGTGTTATGCAATTGTTTGACTATTTTGAACTCCAACTGACTTATATGCCTTGTATTGTAGACAATGGTTCGTTCAAGAGGTAGAAGTGATACATCCAAAGGGAGAGGTGAGTCCTCCTGAGGCATAAGAAAGGGCACTCATCCACTGGGGGTGCAATCTAAACCAATAACCAAAAATCCTACCACTGGGAGAGGTACGGTAGCAGAGCCCTCTGAATGAAGTTCATATGCCTCGTCTATGTAAGC
The DNA here is from genome assembly GCF_000393655.2 of Nicotiana sylvestris. NCBI lineage: Eukaryota > Viridiplantae > Streptophyta > Magnoliopsida > Solanales > Solanaceae > Nicotiana > Nicotiana sylvestris. The sequence goes on along the minus strand of NC_091059.1, from coordinate 71,037,505 downwards.
TTCAGAGGGAAACTTTATGGAAAGGCATCCGGAAGACCAATCACAACAAGTTCAAGGGAGATACCAACTCTATGACGAACCCTCCGCCTCAGCAAGTTCTTCTGAGGGTTTAGAGGCAGGCAGCCAGGGTTCAGAGCCCTCCTCTACACACACTCCTCCTGCACCAATTGATTTAGATGATGATGATGATGATGTCGCAGATGATGGTAGATGAGGGACACTCGAGTGAGCGGCCTTGAGAGGTCGAAGAAGAAGGAAATATGGGAGGATCGGTTTGTGAGTTTGACGGCCTTCACACAGTTCAGAGACTGGTAGCCCCAGAGATCACTCACACTTGAGCGACAGTTCTTAATTAAAGATTTGGATATTCACAATCCAAATTTCCTTAGACAGTTCCGGGAGCGAAAGGGGTGGAGGTGGTTCACCCAAAGTGTCATCGATGTAAATGAGCACTTGGTTAAAGAATTTTATGCCAATTTGTCTCACATAAAGAAGGGTACCAAGATAACAAAGGTGAGAAATCTGAAAATCAAATTCAACTCCTTCTTTTTAAACACTTACGTGGGCTTTGAAGAAGTAGAGGCAATCCAGTATTTGGAAAAGCTTGTTATGGGTGATGCAGCTCGCCCATGGCTAGCTGAGATATGTGCTGCTCGAGGACTACCACCACCGTGGATCATAGAAGGGGTTCCTATCTTCCGAGCCACCCTAAATTTTGAAGCTTAATAGTGGCAGACCTTTGTGTGAAACCGTATTGATCCGTGTTTGAATGAGAACAATCTCCCACTTCCCCGAGCAGTTCTAGTAGCTTCTATTAGGGCTAGGTACCCAATCAATATGAGTGACATCATGTCAACCTATATCACATTAGCTATCGAAAAAGGTTAAAGATCCTACCGTTATCCAAACACCCTCACAGAGTACTTCAACGATGCAACGGCCAAGAAACCCCTCTTATGGTACCACCTGCAGGGTGTTGACAACCCAAAGTTCAAGGGTAAAGCCATTACAACCGTTGGCCAGTCTGAAGAGCCATCGGTGGTGGGTTTAGAGTCTGCTACTGAGCCATCTATAGTTCCCATGCCTTCCACAATACCCGAGCCTTCAACTGGGACAACTGACATGCCACCACCTTCATCTTCTAGACCATCAACTTCATTGCCAGTGCCAGCCTCATCCACTTATCCACTTACTACGCTGCGAGACTCCCAGACATTGGTGAGTCTCAACAACTAGAGGGAGACAGCTACTTCAAAGCTATATGACTTATCCAGTGTTGTTGCATCACTGTCTTCTGCCCAGCAGCATCATAGGTACCTCCGCCAGTAGAGGAAATATTGTCAAAGATCTTGGAAAATCAGAAGACCATTATGGACACTCTGGTGGCACATGGGAAAGTCATTTAGTAGTTGGGAAAATAGGTAAAAAAATGCGGAAATATCAGGCTTCGAAGAAGTCAGTGGATAGATTAAGAAACGAAGTTGCCAAGATCGTATCAACTGGTGATCTACCACTTGATTTGTTGATGGAGTTAGCACCAGCAGCACCATCAGTACCTGAGGCATCAGAGGCAACAGCTGGCCAGTCTGAAGAGTCAGGCCTTACTGCCCACACCGCTGAGGGGATGCTTTAGATGCTCACCGACCCTATTGTCCCTCAGCCAGGTGATGATGAGATACAATTGGAGGAGACCGAGGGTGCTGAGGATGCCATGCACACTGAGACCACATAGGGAGTTCTCTTAACTCTCCACCCTTCCTTATTCATTTTTTTTGTTAAGCATTGAGGACAATGCTTATTTTTATTTAGGGGGTGGTCAATTTTGGATGATTTATTATGACATTGACATTTGGCCTGTAATAACTCTAATACTTTTATTTTCTCTTTGGTTATGTATAAATTCCTCTCTTTCACTTGATGTGTATATTCATTTTCCCTTGGTTTGTATATTCATTTGTCTTACTTTTAGTAGTTTATTTTATAGCTTATTCATCGATTTGTGTTTCTTAGTAGTATAAATTCTTATTTACTTTAATAGCTTCTTTTTTATTTGGTAGCTTATTGTTATGTTTAAGAGAGAAATAAGCCTTTGGTTTTCTTAATGTCGCGGTTCTTTCCAAAGATGGGTTTTGTGTGAACTGGCTGACTCTTCCCAATGATGAATGGCGTGACAACCTTCTTAAGGGATTGAGTCCCCTTTTTTTTCTTTTATGTTTAGGCAAGAATAGTAGTAATGAATAAAAGGGTCCCAAGCAGGCTTCAATTGGTACCAACACATTTACCTACGAAATTATGGTTAAAAACAAGTTGTTGGTAGAAAATAGCTATAGTTGTGACCTTTTGACTCTTGTGTTGACTTAAGCAGTCATCGAGTGGTTCAATCGAGCCATTTGTGATTCTCAATATTAATAAGGGTTGTTGTGGGCCCCCGAATCTGTTCTCTTTAGCAATCCAGCAGCGTGAGAGGTGAGATATTTAGTAGCAAGACCAGGTACCCGTGCTAATAGTTTAGAACTTGCCCCGGATATTTTTCTAGGAGAAATTCTAAGTGTAGCTTGGCTTGAGAAATGATTGTAGGCTCTCCTTGATACAATTTGAAATCTTCCATAGGCTACCAATGTGATATCTTTAGTAAACCCATTTGAGCCTAAGCCCTTTTTCATTCAATAACCACGTTACAAGCGTTTATTCATTTTTAATGACCCTATCTTGGCAACTGATCTTTCCTTAGCATTGTTGAGAAATAATTGGCTATAAGATAAGTGTGGGGGAGAGTCGAGGAGTTTGAAAGTGATATAAAGGTACAAAGAAGGAGAAAGAAATGAATAAAAGGGAAGGCAAAGAAAATAAAGAAAGAACAAAAAGGAAAATGCCAAAAAGAAAGTGAATAATGTAAAGAGTTGAAGGGATTCAAAGAAAAACAAGAATGAAAGGCATGGAATAAGTAGAGAAGGAGAAAATGAATATTATGAACAAGATTGAGTGACATTATGTCTCTCTAGTTCCCCCGAAGAAAAAGAAAATTACTCAAAGAGTTGACAAAGTATGAGCCAAAAAAGAAAATGGAGTGCTTAAGGAAAGATGAACCCATTCTATTCCAACAAGTCCTACCTTGGTCCAAAAGTCTTCATTACATCCCGAAAAAAGCCCTACATGATTTCAAGTTGAGTGAGCTTACATTAGTGGTAATTTACGTGAGGGGCAAGCATATGGTACTTAGCGCGGTATTTGTGACATTCTTTTGAGAGATATGAACGAACTTTTCACAATCCTTGAATTGAGTGTTACATTCTAAAGTGAGATATGCTAACGAAGAGTAGAGGAGGAGCAAGAGTTTAGGATACACAATGACCTACATTATAGAGAGAGCTTCCTTGATGAATAAAGTCAACTCTTGATGCTCTAGTGTCACATTATAACTATTTTACTCAAAAATTCAAATCATTGCATTATTGATAATTCATACGTGGTGTGGGTAATTGTTGGTCCCAATTGATGTGTGTTTGATTCATCTTATGCTAGCTGAAATAGATCTTTTATTGTGGAGGTGTGAATTACCTTATTTTCTTGAGGACAAGCAAAAGCTTAAGTTTAGGGGAGTTGATAAGTAGGGATTTTGACTACTTATTTGCACTCTTTTACTTTCGTTTTAGCTAAATATTGCTTAAAGGTATTTCCGAAAAATAATAAAATGTGCTTTATTGTAGGAGTGTTGGAATATGAGCTAAAGAGATGAAAATCAACTAAAGAAGGAGTAATTTTTGACAAGGACCAAAACAAGGCAAAAAGGGAAAATGCGGACAACACAATAGTGAGTGCGGCCGCAGAACATGAGGCAACCTCTGACATAACTCCCATGCATAATACGGACCGCACAATTATTGTGTGGCCGTAGAAGATAAGGTTTAGAGAGATGGATTTTAGGTCCATGAAGAAGTGCGGACTGCACCATTATTGTGCGGCCACAGAATCAAGAGCGCGATCGCACTAAAAAATGTGCGGTCCGCAGAAGTTCCCCATGTAAAAGCCCAAGGCCAAGAAGTGCGGACCTCACCATAATTGTGTAGCCGCAGAATAAAGAGTGCGGCCGCACAACCTTCGCAGGGGCAATTTTTTTCTGATAATTTTAGCTGGGTAAAAATAGATTTTTGTCATTTTTAGGTTAAGTTTGGTGCACCTGAGAATAGATAGTCGTTTTTCTTTACTGTATTCGGTAACTTTTTAATAGTTTAACATTTTACCATTAGATTTTCTTCCCTTAATCATATATTATGAATTTTATCTTAGTCTTCTTTAATTTCTACATTTTCCATGAGTAGCTAAACCCTTAGCTAGGGTTGTACCGCAACCATAGTATGGGTAATTAATGGGTGATTGATTTAGGGCTTATTTATGATTGGGTGTATGATATTTAGCCTAGATCTTGCTTGAATTTGAGAATTGATGGTTGCAAACATTGATTCATGCCTAATTGACTTAGCCTCTACTTAAGAAAGAGAGACTAAGTGTAGGAAAACTTGGCTAACAAGAATTTGTGGTGAACTCAAGAAATTGATAGCCCCAATTAAAGGGTTGAATCTAGAGATAGTAAGACCCGACTTGAGCATCTATCACTTGTTTTGTGAAATACCCATTTGGACATGAGAAAGCCAAATTGGGCAAAATCGCACAAACTACCGAGAGGTATAGAGTGAGTAATCGCGTGTGATAGCTATATTGTATTCCGATCAACCAAACAATCCCTAAAGCTCTCAATTAGTTGGGTATACATATTGGCAGAAGTTACAACCCTAGATCTTTTATAACCTGGAAAACAGCAAAACCAAAAACATTGTTTCTTAGCTTTTCAATTACAATCATAGGCATACAAACTAGAAGTAAAAAAGAATGGAAGTGCAATCTTAGGCACGTCATACACTAGACTAGGTATATACCTAATCCCACATAAATCTCTCTGTGGAATCGACCTTGACTCGCGTTGGGTATTTATAATTGCCTCGACCGCATCACAATCCCAATCAGTGGTGTGAGTTTGGGCGACATCACCACTCAGCTCGGCAAACTCGTGTGAAATACTTGATAAGTAGTCTACATACTCATGAGTTTTCCTAACTTGAGATGTAACTGGTTATTTGGTATTGACCATTATTATTCCATTTGAGGAGGTATCCGGTATTTGAGGACTTTGAGTTCACTGTTCAGCCGTGGACCTCATTATTTGCATATATCTATTCTCACTGTTTACTTACCATGTTTCATACTTGTATACTTTAATATATTTGATTTATTAGACCACTAGTAAGTGTCAATGTTGACCCCTCGTTACTACTTTTTTGGGGTTAGGCTAGATACTTACTGGTACGCGTTGATTTACGTATTCATGCTACACTTCTGCACTTATTGTGTAGGTATATATATCTGGTGGTTATTTGGGCACAAGGGCACAACTATTGCAGGGTCTTTACAGTGAGCATCATCTCATGTTACGATCCGCAACACACAGAGTCTCCTTCATGTTCGTTTATGTTATCTTGTCTATTTTACATCCCAAACAGATGTTGTGTTGGTATTGAATTTCTTAGTAGTTGCTAATGCACTTATGACACTGGGTTTTGGGATACTAGTAGGTGTATATGGTTTGGATTAATATTGTATGAATTCATGATTTTAAATGCATTAAATTCATTAATAAATAAAAGTTATGATTTCAAAAGAAATAAAATGAAAAATTATTTAAATAGTTCACCGTTGGCTTGTCTAATGGTGATGTTGGGCGCCATCATGACCTATAGTGGATCTTTGGTCGTGACAGCTTGGTATCAGAGCTCTAGGTTCTCTTGGGTCTTACGAGTCATGATAAAATCTAGTAGATTCTTGCGGATCGGTACAGAGACGTATGTACTTATCTTAGAGAGGCTGCATGGTTGTTAGGAGAACTTCCCTCATTGATTCCTCGTCATGCGGTTTGATTCATTGAAGATTATGTATTCATTTCCTTCCTACTCATTCATACGCGATGTTGAGCATTCAGACTTAGTTGGGCACCTGCGAGTTATGAAGATGCTACAGATGTGGTGCAAGATGTTTTTCCTTGCGTATCAATTAAACTGCTATCTTCTAATTGTATTATATTCCTTAATACTTTTATCGAAAAATAAATCTAAACCATTAAATACAAATTGATTATTATGCTTTAAGGAGCATTCAAGATTAAGGCAATATTTTTAAATTTTTAACATCTAGTGAACTTAGTTTTTACCGCCAAATAGAAAACCAAAAATGTTTTCATATGCTGCGAATTGTTCAAATCTATTTTGAAGTGAAAAAATAGCCTTGTCTTTTATGTATAAAAGTAATCAACTCTAAAGTACTCTTCACATGATTTTAATATTTCACTATCAACATTCGCATCAAATTGTTGCTTCCTATATATCACACATTTCTTACGAAATTCGGGCTTGATATTCATTTCAAGTGCAATTTCCTTGGTAAATAAATCAAACTTTTGCATTGTACAAAACTCTTTTTAGAAGTTATACATAGTTTAATAGGTGTAACAAAAAATGGGGTCCCAAAAAATATGGGGCCCAAAGCAGTTGCTTTACTTGCTTTATGGAAGGGCTGCACCTATGGAAGGGTGTCCTGTCATCTCAGCTCAGTGGTAGTGTTGTCTATAGTTCGAGGCTATGAGCAGTGTATTGTGATATTCATGCATTGTTATCATACAGTGCTGGTGTAAATGGTAGGATGCATAAATATGTGTTGCAACAGTAAATGATTTGAGAGAAGGTTTATTCTGTTCATGGTTTATAGGTTAAGAATTTACTCCCAACAGAGGAGAGGAAATTTACTACGGATGTTCAGTCTTTGATTGACAAAATAGCGAGATCAGATATTTTCAAACTTGGTAGAATTCTTGTTATTGTTGTGGTGTTGTCGTCCTCGTTCGCACACATTAAGATTCGTCGGTATGATGGTCTTCATTTGTTTGCCTCTCGGCACAACATTGTGAAATGGTACCTAAGAAAAATGACCATATATTGCGATCGCATGGCCAGATCGGTGTCTCCGATCTTGATGGCTCAAGGAAGATGATCTTTAAGGAGGCTTAGAGTTGGTGGAAATTTATTAGTTTGGGTGCTACAAAGATGGATTATGATTTGAGGCAGTATTTTGGCAGTGAAGGATGATGAAGGACATGGTGGGAGGTGTCTCGTAGTGGTTGAATTGCTAGCAGGTCTAGTATGAGCAGCAAAGGTCTAGTAGTTTGCTTCGGAAGATGGTTAACTCGAAGTGAGAATGTTCGCGTATTGTATAGATTTAGTGGTAGGATAGACACATGCTTTGAGGAAGCTTGGTGCGATTATGGTCACGATGAACAAGGGACTAAGTTTGTGAATTTTATTTGGGATGGTCGCTTCTGTACTAAAGAAGTTTGAATATGACGGAAAGGAGTTTTCTTGGAAGGGGGGGGGGGGGTGAAAGCTTGGTTATTGTTTTGGGATGCAACATAAATTCGAGTTTTGGAACGTATCTTTGGATCTTCAGTTGATGCTAGTGGGGATAAATGAACTCTTACAACTGGTGGACAAGCATGGGCTTAGGAGGATTTACTGATTTTGTGGTAGTTGTAACCAGGGCAATATCGTTGGAAGATGTCGATATGGGGTTACACATGTGGGCTATCTCCTGTGAGGATGTTAGAAGTTGCGTGATTTCTAGTAAAGTTCCTAATGAAGAGCTCTACCTTCTATCCAATGGGGTGTATATACTTTGATGTGAGCTTGGATAGCTTGATAAAGATGGTACGATTGTCAATAGGTCGATTAAGCGATTGTTGCTGATAATTCTGGATGTATTATGATTAGTGCAACAAATATTTATGAGAACTTTGGCTAAGTAACGGTGCACGATCATGGTAACTAAGTAATATGAGTCATTTTAGGGTCTGGATTTATGTGATTGTAGTGTAAAACTAAGTGGGGGAATCTACTATCTTTGATTTGGGTCACGTGGTTATGTGCCTTGGTAGTATCGGGTTATTTGTAAATTGGTGGATTAGTTATGTCCAAGGAAAGAAAGCAGCAAGGGTAAGTCGAGCAAGGAATTCGATGGTTGTGTGGTACGTTTCACCTTATTGATGTGGGTAGTTTGTGCAATGAACCGAAGTTGATATTTCTTCATGAAGGTAATGTGCCAAGAAAAAGATTCATTCAATTGCTTCTTCTAGGGTATTCGTGTGCTAATAGAGCACTGGGTTGTTAGCTATATATTTAGGACCAGGTCAGAGTGGGCGACTCTTTACAACGGTTCTAGTGGGATCAAAAATTTAAGTGCAGTGCCTAAGGATTTATGGGTTCATTGTATGGCTGAGGATTTTAGTTTTGTAGTAGAGTGTGAAGGGTACTTGGAGAATTTCTATGTTATCATCAAGTTTTTCATTTAGCATTAGAGAAATGGGAGAAAGAACTTCGGATTCATAGAAGATCTTACAGAATAGGTGTATCAGTTGAGGATGCTATTGAGTGCATGAGTAGAGTACTAAAATAACTTATGGGAGTTGAGACAATGTGGTCACGTGATTTGGGTCACTCGGGATGAGTGTTATTTGAGATTTGTTGTGTGTTGCATAGAGCTATTATTTCGTGGGCAAGTGAAGAGTAAATCAGAAGATGTTGAGTCAATTAGTATCGGTTTGAATCAACATGGTTGTGGAAATGATCAGTCCTTCGGTATGGTAAGGTTGTTCAAGTGATTTGCGGCTGCTCATGCAGTCTTGACAGCCACCGTTATTTGACTGATTTAGAGGTATTTGATTCTGATGGCTTTGTTATGTGTAAATGGATTTCGAAAGAGTTATGGCGGTTTAGACCATGACTTGAGGTTTTGCGTTCTCTACAGTTATGGGAATTTGGCTGCGTGTTGCAGATGTTCTTCTAGAATGAGATCAGTACAAGGTTCCTAGCTAATAAAGTGGTTATTCTACTGGTAGTTCAGGAGTTATGATGAAATTCTTGTACTCTCGCGTAGTAGCATGATAGGTGCAGCGACCGGTATGGAAATTGGGAGTTGAGGATCGAGGTTGCAGTTCAATTTTGATAAGAATGTTAGGAGCTCAGAGGAGGGGTGAAGATTTAAGATGTTCAAAGTATGCTGCCGCTATCTTAGTGTCGCCTGAGAGCAGTATTCCATGCAAGAGGCCTTGTGTATTGATTTGCGGATTCTTGAGTTGCATTTCCAAATTAGTACGATTAGTGGTATGGATGTGCAGACTTTTCTACCTGGTATGGAAGGTCATGGGAGTATCTCCCATGGGATAATCGTATTAGTATGGTATGTCAGTCATTTAAGGGGCAGATATTAAAATCAGGTATGGAGATTCTAGTAGTGTCACCGATTGGAGAATTTCTGTCTAAGAGGCGCTCTATTCCTTTGGTTGGGGACTATGGATGTTTGTTCCGCATTTGAAGGTCGATCGTATATGTTATGGATAGAGCCATTGCTGATATTTGGGAGTTTGTATACCTATTCGGGGATGATCAGAATCAACTTTGAGGTTCGTGGGTAGGCCTAATGTGAATGTATATTCTACACCAGATCAGATATGCTTAGTCAGCACAACATTGCTTATTGATTATTCCTCGGCATAGTGGATGATATACTTAGTGTCGTCTATTTTAGGTGCTACTCTTTTATTCCATATGGGTTATGAGATGACTTAAATTTTCACGCGTGTGTTGTGATCCTGCATAGCTTGTGGTATGGTATGACAAAGACGTCTCTCGGGATGCTAGTTGTTTATTGCACCTTAGTCGTGCTTGGCTTTTGTAGCACACGACTCTATCCATCTCCCTAGAGTTGTATTTATATAGTTGGTGTGTTGTGGTCGATATTCATGTATTTCATGGGTATGAGCATTATGGCGTGACGGGTATTTTCTTATTGATGTCTTGTGTGGATTGGGTGGCATGCCGCCACGGGTATGATATTCGGATCGGGTTGCGCGTCGCAACGGTATCATGTTGGGTACGGTTCATTGTATGTACCTTGTATGTTATGTTTCTCATCTTTGAGATAGGCACATAGCATTTGGTTGGCTGTCTTATTTGTTACGTGGGTTGGTTAGTTTTTCACGAGGGTTTGTTTTCCCTTATTAATTTTGGCATGTTAGCGCATTGTTGGTGTCGTAGGAGATTTTAGATGGTGTTTGAGGTGGCTTATTGCCGAGTAGCTGGTATTGGGTTAGATGCTGGACCTGAAATCAGTGCAATCAAAATTATATAATGTATATTGGAAAGAAAATGTCACTAATCAGTTCAATGCGAGGCAATGCTTCTTTTCAAGCGAAGAGACTCCATGAGTTATTGATTGGTAGGTGGTTATGAGTTTCCACACGTCTCTTTCATCATTGCAGTATTGCGAGGGTTGGAATAGGGCTTATATGTGTTATGAGGTATACTACAGGCATCGGGTTAGTGAATTTGCAACTTCTATGGTTAGAGAATGTTATTGTGGGCATACGAATTATACGGTGCATTGTGAGATTTCAACATAGGTGCATGATCATGTTTGGTATAATTTTTTGAGGTTGATACAGTGTCTGGGGAGAATGTAATGACTCGACTGGCCGTTTTGAGCTCTAGCACGTCGTTCAACAGTTTGAGGCCTTGAATAGCTTTACTTCATATATTATGACTTGTATATGCAGTCAGATTTGAATTTTGGGAAGTTCGGAGTTGATTCAGAAGGAAAATTCTCAATTTGGAAGGTTTGATTTTTGAGTAAATGTCTTCAGAACCGGTATTTGAAGGTTGCAACATATTCGTATGATTATTTTGGACTTAGGCGTATGTTAGGGGTGAGTATCGGATGGTTTGGGAGCGTTTAGATGCTCAGTGTGGAAAGTTGGCATTTTGAAGGTTTTAGAATTTCATAAGTTTTATTTGAAGTGGACTTTGGTGTTATCAATGTACATTTGGGATTTTGAGCCTTAGAATAGGTTCATATTGTTATTTATGACTTGTACGCAAAATTTGGCATCATTCCAGAATGTTTAAGTGTGATTTGGACGAGTTCATCGAAGTTTGAATGTTTGAAAGTTGAAAGAAGGTTTTTGATCGTCGATTCATGGTTTTGATGTTATTTGTCATGTTTTAAGCAATTGGATAAGTTTGGATAAGGTATTAGGACTTTTTGGTATGATTGGACGGGTCCCAGGGGCCTCGAGTGTAATTCGGGTGGCTTAGAAACATTTTATCTTGTTGTGTTGAAAGGCCTCGTCTAATTTCGCCAAGGAATTTAAGGTTTTGTGGTGCCGAGGTAGACTAATGTGTACAGAGGTAGTAGTTAATTTTCGTGGCGAGCTTGAGAGCCACGATGCATAATTTTTGGGTTGTACAATGCATTGAAGAGTTGGTGGAAATATTTGGCAGAAGAAGGCAATTTTGTGGTTAAATTCACAACCCCAGAACCATTCCGGGGGCCGCATGCCCATCATGGAGTTGAGCAGAAAAATAGTTGAATTTTGAGGGTTATTTTGTTGTACATTATGCAATCGCATATCCGTTTCACGATCCGCACTTCAGTCGCAGATTTGGCATGAAAAATTCCAGAGGGTGATTCTCGGTCCATTTTGCGGCCGCATAACTGGTCTACGGACTGCAGACGTGGCCGCAGACTTGTCCGGGCCAACCTTGTTTTTAGAGTAGTTTTTGCGGTCCATTTTGCGGGCCGCATATCTGTTTTGCGGTCTACTCTGTGACCGCAAAGTTGAGTTTGCAGGGTCCATTTTTTATTTTTAAAACCCGAGCCCATTTTGATTAAAAACCTTTGGGGCTCATTTTGAAGGCAAAATTTGATGTTTTAGATAGAAGTGAGAGTATCTTAGAGAGAGAGGGAGATGGCCTCACAATTCTACTCATCCATTCTTGCCCCGATATTCAAGAAACAAGGAAGTCATTCACTAAACCATCACCTTTCGGGGTAAGTCCTTCTCCTACGTTTTCATGCAAGAAGTTATGGATCTAAGTATGTTGTGGGGTTGGAGATAGGCCATGCATGTGACAATAGGAAGTAGTATGTGGGGGTTTTTGAACTATTTCGAGTAGTTTCTTGTTGAAATTGGTTAAGGGAGGAAGGGATTAGCTCCTAATTTCCATGTCTAAATTGTTACTAATAGATTTGATTATCCCATGTAAGCATTGTCTTGAAAGATGTATGTACTCAAATGTGTTTCAATTGCTCCTGTTACGTTACACTCTCTCTTCTGTAATGTGTTCAAGTATGGTATGTCTTTTAAAATGTTATGACTTCAATCCGCGTTTCAAATGAAAGTTATTATGCCAAATTATGGAAGAAAAACCCAATGTTCTTAAGACTCATATAGCTCATATACATATCAAATCTCTATTTCCAAATGCTCTTAATTGTTGATAAACTATGATGATGTCTGGAAGTGAAGGAAGTGAGGGTGAGTTACAAAACGTGGCCATGGTTGTTGTAACTAGTGCATTTGATTTGAATTCTTGTTTCAGCCGTAAATTACCATGCTCTCCTATATAAGAATTTCCAATGTGATTTGAGTTCTTACATACTCATGAGTTGAAATTGCATATTGCCCTTTTCGGGAAAACAATATTTCAAAAATAAATGATGTCTCACTTGTTTATGCTTTTTAACTTATGTTGTGATTGCATGTCATGTTAGTCCATACTTGGGAAGGAAATATGTGGTGTTTAAAGCCTTCATTACTAATGAATTTAAAATTATGATTTCCATAATATTCTAAATGTTGATGTTTGTGATGATGATCCTTGAAAGTAAAGAAATGAAAATGTGGAATATGAGATACGACCATCGTGTCATGAATGAAGAATCATATGAATGGGCAATAGAGCCAATGAAATAATGATGTTTTGAGTGGTTGAAAGTACTAACAAAGCTATATATGGTGTGAAAGGTCATGAAGTGAATGCAATTGTATTTTTTGTTTCCTTTGTGTGCAAAACAAAACTTTTTTTGGGAGTATCATTACCGAGCCGAGGAAGGGTGGGTTGTAATGGCCCACACCAGAAACTACATGTGCCGGTATAGGAGTGGATTAAGATTATTCTATTAATTGGGATGAGATTTATGTGATGAGATTATTCCCCTTAATTGGGATGATATTGATGATAGATGTGAATTGGAAGTCAACCTACATGGCATATATGGGGACATGGCCTAGCCGAACGGGTGGAGATCGGACACTATGTCGCGCGCATGGTGGTTTCTACTCTTGGTATCACCTTTTTCTTCATATCACCATGTAAATCCACATTGTTCGTAGAGATATTTAATAGATGATGGGCGTGATCAGACTCCGTGCTAAAAAGACGATGGTATATTGGTGCTAGTGATCTCCCCACAAAAAAATCATATTATTTTCGTATATTAAAAGTTATTATGTTTTAACTTAGCATTTGGATATTAGTGGTTGTTACTTGCTGCTTTCATGGTTATTCCCTTGCTATATTGGCATTCTATTTCATGAGAGGATATTGAGTCCTTCGTACTAGCACTATTCAATATTTACTAACGTCTCTTTTGCCGGGGGTGCTACATCTTCAATGGATGCGGGTGGTTCATCAGTGAGTAGCTTTGACCCTTGTTAGCCATTAGTCTCTACTACGCAGGTTTTGGTGAGCCCTATTCTGTTCCGGGCCTTATGTCACTTGACGTTATACTTTATTTTTTGAGGTATAGTCGAGGCTCGCCGGTACCTTCATACTACTCTTCTGTTGTACTTAGAGGCTCCACAGACATGTTGTGGGTGGTGTTCGATGTCGGGTAATGAACTAGAAGTGTTGGTAAACATGTTTTGGGAAACATGTTTTCTCCACGTAATTATGAACTTGTAATATTTTGGTAATTGTAAAAATTAATCTCTTTACTAATGCTTATATTGTTCATATGTAAGGTTGGGTAGAAGGTATCAAGTGGGCTTGTTTGACCAGGGTATTTCGGTTGAGCGCTGGTCGCGCTCCCCGAGGTCGGGCGTGACACTTGTAATTGCTGGTTTCTGGTGTCTGGTTTGTTTATCGCGATCGCGAAGATAGTCTCGCGATCGTGTATTGTTGATTGGGAGCTTGGTGAAGATGTTATTCATGTTCGCGTATGGTGGCTCGCGATCGCGATGTTTGGTCAGATGGTTCATGCGATTTATTCTAAGCTTGCATCATAGGTAGATACACATATGTTATGAGCACACATTGGTACTTGTTCTTGTATTAGGCCTTGATTGGGACGCGTGCCTTCTGTGACACATATGTGATCCTTTGTATGACTAGTTGAACTTGGTTGTATATCTGATTTTCTCGTATTCATGTTTTATATGTTGAATGCCATACGCACTTTGTTGATTATGTCCTTGTGCACTTTATTGATGAGTTATAAGAGTATGCTTCTTGATGATGATTTATTATTTTACATTGTTGTGATTGTGGCACATATGGACATTGTTATGCTGAGTGATACAGATAGCTATTGTGATTTTGTCAGGGCGGAGCAATACTGGTGGCTATTGTGATTTTTTCAAAGGAGAGTGATACGGGGGGATATTGTGAATTTGTCAGGATGGAGTGATACGAGTGGATGTTGTGAACTTTTTCACGGCGGAGCAATATGGGTAGGCATTGTGGTTTTTTCAAGGCAGAGCGATACTGGTAGCTATTGTGATTTTTTCAAGCCTTGCGATACGTGTAGCTATTATAATTTTATCAGAGTAGAGCGATATGGTTAGCTATTGTGATTTTGTTAGAGCGGAGCTATACATGAGGATATTGTGATTTTGTCAGGGCGGAGTGATATGGGTTGCTATTGTGATTTTTGTGTGGGCGCGAGGTGCCATATGTTTGTATTTATATTTGATGACTTGTTGTCAACGGGGTGTTGCCTAAATTTTGCAAGTGAATTCTTAATAATTTGTCATGCATTTTACATGTTTTTTTACATTGCACCCAACATGTTAATCTATGCCTCTATGGCTATTTGATGATTTGGTTGCCAGGACAGAATTACCTGAGTTTAGTTGACATCTCATGTTTTTGTTGAGTTGTTGGTGTGAACACCTAATTTTTTACCACACCCAAATTCTATTCTATTTTAATGTAAATATTTCTTTAAGGTCTAATCTTGATACTTTAAATTTTTATCTCATTTTTTCATTGGTTTTATTTGAGAAAAATTAAAAAGCTACAAATTTTTTGCATATTCTTAGAGTATATATTTTTGTTCCTATATTTAAATAAAAGAAAACAAAATATTTTGTTTAATAAAGAACTTAATAAGTAGACTAGTAACTTTTAATTTATTTTTAGCGTCATTTAAATCATAGTCCAAGTATATATTTGTATTGGTCTAAAATAGATAATTAATATTCTTATCTTTATATTTTCTTTTATTTCTCTTAACAAAAAAAAAAGAAATGGGGAAAAAGATCCTAATTTAACCTAAAGGTGTTAAACGAGCTGGGCTGGACCTGTTCCGGACTGGCCCAGACCGGTAGAACCCGGAACCGGGTCGGACCGGTAATAAGGGGCTGGGCTGGGCTGGGTAGGGGGGTTGGCGCAGTTCAGCTGGCCCAAACGGGTAACCGGAACCGGTTGAACCCGATATAGTAAATAGTAACACTCTTACCGGGTTAACCGACCAGGTTCAAACGGCTAGTTTTTTTTAAAAAAAAAAATCGAACTTGGGGGCCCCACAGACCGTTAGCAACGGTCAGACCATGTTTTGGTCCGTTGGCCAGCAGAAATATTGCACAAATAGCCTATTTGTATTTTTAATTTTTAACCCTTTTTCGATTTACAAAACTAACCTTCTTTAAAACTATAAATACCCCTCCCCCCTTCTTCATTTCTTCACTCAATACTCATTTTTCAATCTCAATTTCTCTCATTCTCTCATTCTCCAATTTGCAAGACTTCAAGTCTTCAATCTAATTTTATTTGGCTCTCTTTTCTTGAATTTAATTTATCGTGTTTTGTCGTTCGGAATTTGACGTTTGAACTTTGAACAATTGAAGTTCACAATTGAAATACTTGCTTGACGTTTGTTTGTGGTAACATCGGAATTGCCTAATCAAGTGCTCAATTTATTGGCGAATTCGGTGCACTCCCTCCAACACTTTCTCTTATTTACTATTTTAATTGTATATTTAATTTTAGCTTATACTTTAATTTTTATAATATGTTTAATGCTGCTAAAAGAGCGTGTAAAAGAGTTACTGGTAGGGGAAATAAAAAAAGAGATAGTCCTTTAGCATTTGGTAGTAATAGTAATATCCCATTATCATTTACACATGTTTCCGAATCATCGCATAATGAAGATATAGATTATGAACAATTACAAGAATATTTTGGAATAGAAGATAATGAAATAGGAGTGGAAGATGAGATACCAGCTACACCTACTAGTGTTGGAGTTGGTAGTGTTGGGGTTGCTACAAGGGGTGGTGGTCGTGGCACTAGAAGTAGACCACATGTGGCTCCGACTACTAATCGTAGAAAAAGAAGTAAGGTTTGGAATATTTTTGAAATAATAGAAGGTACTGATAGAGTTAAATGCAAACTTTGTAAAGGTGATTTTAAACATTTGACTGGAGGAAATTTAGGGGGACTGGGACGCTTAGTAGACATATGAGAACTGAGCTTCCCATAGAAAGGGGCACTGATGGTGATGGAAATCAAACACCTCTTAACCCTACTACTGGAGGTCTAGTGAAATATGATAAAATGAAGGATCGTGAGGAGTTAGCAAAAATGATTGTTTTGGGTTGTCTACCTTTTTCTTTTGCTTCTTCATCATATCTTATTATGTATATTCAAAGGATTTACAATCCTTTATTTAAAGGTATCCCTATAATTACTTGTAGAGCTGATATCTTTAGACTTCATGGACAATATCAAACATACATACGTTATTTGTTTAGCCACCTTCCTTGTAGAGTTTCTCTAACTTCTGGTATTGGTCATGCTGTTAATAGAAATGATTATTTGACAATTACATGTCATTGGATAGATGATACTACTTGTATGCAAAAATGTATTATCGCTTTTAGATATGATGAAGATCTGAGTCATACTGCTGCGTTTATAAGTAGTACTATTTGTGAAGTTGTTGAATTTTATAATCTAAATAAAAAAGTATTGTGTATGTCTGTTGATAATGCTTCTAACAATAATGCCGCAATTTCAATATTAAAATTGCATTTGCAACCACCTCTTGAGGAAATTTTTCATGTTAGGTGTGCATGTCATGTTTATAATTTAATTATTAAAAGTGGCCTTGATTTATTTTTGACTGAGATTACTCATGTTAGAAGAGCAGTTGGTGTTATTCAAGGAAATAATAGACAATTTAGAATAAATGAATTTAAGAATAAGTGTGTCCAGTATAACCTTAAACCCAGATTCATGCCAGACAAAATTGTTACTAGATGGAATTATACATATATATTTTTAAAATGTTGCTACAAATATGGATTCCCAATAACTGAAGTTGTTAATGCACATTGTACTGATCCAAACCATATGCTAACAAGTGGTACTTGGGAGGTCATTAATGATGTTGTTAAATTTTTACATAAATTTTATACAGCTACTGTTGAGTTTTCTGGAGCATATTACCCTACTGTTACTATGGCTTTAGTACATATAGCTGAAATTTCTTTTCTACTCTTTGAATTTAAGAATAAAGAAAAATATAGGGATGTTGTTGAAAAAATGCAAGCAAAATTTAAAAAATATTTCTTTCCAATTCCTCCGGTTTACTTAATTGGTGCTATTTTAAATCCTTCTATTAAGATGTCTGATTGTCACCAATTAATGAATGCTTTATATACTTATATGGAGATTGGACCAACTAAAACCCCAAATTTATATACTTGTATGAACAAGCTAAATGAATATTTACAACAATTATTTAATTATTATGCAAATGTAATTGATGATGATGCTCTTAATGTAGGCAATGTTAATCTAACTATGCATTGTACCACTTCTGCTACTGTGGATGATGAAGAAGGCCTTGATAGTTTTAATATTTTTTCTACATTTTCTAACACTCAAACCAGTAGCAGGAACATTGATGAACTTCAATTCTACTTGCAGAAGCAAAAAGAGCCTCGCACAAAGGAATTTTCACCTTTGGGATAGTGGCATGAGAATGGAAAGCAATTTCCTGTTCTTTTTGCTATGGCTCGGGACGTGCTGAATGTACCAATTTCTACTGTTGCATCGGAGAGTGCATTTAGCCAAGCAAGACAACAACTTGGAGACACCCGCTACTCATTGGAAAGCAATGCTTTGGAAGTTTTAGTATGTTTCAGAGATTGGATTAGATCGGAACGAAGAAATCAAGGACGTGAAGATGTTGATAGCCCAGAAGACGAGGAACTTGGAAATATATTAACACATGGTAACCCATCAAAATTTAACACTCCAGAAGAAGTTCAATCGGTTCATATTGATTATGATGAACTTACTAAGGCAATGCAAAACCTTTGAATTTACTATTTTACTTGTTGAAAAAAATGTAAACCTTTCAATTTGTAAGTTTGAAACTTTGAAATTTGAATTAAGAAATAAAAGTAGCACTTGCAATAAGTGCATGTTTTTCCTATCTCCCTTGTATTCTTTATGTTAGTACTTTGTAATGCACTTATTGCACTTATTATAATATTTATACAAAATTCCAAAAAAAAAATTAAAATTACACTAAACCCAGCCCGGCCCTCTCAACTCGTAACCCGTACGGTTCAGTTTTTACCCAGATGAACCCGAACCCGTTAAACCCGTTAAGAACCAACCCGAAACCGGCCCGGACCGTAACCCGTACGGGTCTAAAAAATGAAGGTCCGGACCGGCCCGGTTAGCCCGTTAAACACCCATAATTAGAACACATTTCCCTTCTGGAATTTTCTAGACTGATACTGTGTCAAAAACCTAATAGATCCAAGGTCCCTTGTTGTCTTCAGCCTCAATGAACGGAACAATGGCATCACTGGGAACACACAAATTATCTTCGCCGTGCACAATGATTTATGTCTATCCCATTCAAACTTGACTATCTGATGCAGAGTAGACAGGACTGCTTTGGCAGCATAAATCCAGGGTCGACCTAACAGCAGATTATAGGAAACAGCCATATCCAGCACCTGGAATTCCATGGTGAATTCAATTGGTCCTATTGTCAGCTTAAGGACTATATCACCGACTGAATCTTTCCCTCCACCGTCAAATTCCCGCACGCAGATACTATTCTTGTGAATCCTTTCATCATCCACTTTCAACTTGTTCAGAGTGGAGAGAGGGGAAATGTTCGCACTAGAACCATTGTCGACCAATACCCGGGTAACCATGGAATCTTCGCATTTCACTGTAAGATAGAGGGCTCTATTGTGCTCAGTACCCTCCACGGGCAACTCATCATCAGAAAAGGTGACTTTGTTTACCTCAAATATCTTGTTGTCTATCTTTTCCAAATGGTTTACTAAGATTTTGTCAGGAACGTGGGCCTCGTTCAGGATTTTCATCAAGGCCTGTCGATGCTCGTCTGAATGGATTAACAATGACAATAGTGAAATCTGAGCAGGCGTCTTCCTCAACTGCTCCACAATGGAATAGTCTTGCACCTTCATCTTTCTCAAAAACTCTTCTGCCTCTTCTTCAGTCACAGCTTTCTTCACTAGCACTGGGTTATCTTTGGAGGTTTTAGCTTTTCTTAACTCCTCAGGGGCAAAGCATCTCCCTGACCGAGTCAATTCATGGGTCTCATAGACTACTTCTTTAACTTTTTTTCCTTTGTAAGCCACTGTCACCCGTTCATAATTCCATGGGATAGCCTTGCTATTGACTATTGGTAACTAGGTTACAGGCTTGATAATGACCGGATCTGTGCGGGCACCCTCCACAATTACGACAGGCTTGTTCGCCACTCCTGCCACAACCACTTTTGCCCTTTCCTATTTTGCTGCAATATCACATGAGAACCCCTTCTTGACTACCGCAAATGGTTCACTATTTGTCCCGCTCAATTTGATCACTAATCTCTCACTTGTTGATTTTTCAACCAGCTTGACCTCGCTGGACCAAATCATCATGACGGTTTGTGAAGGTTTCTTGGGCTCCCCTCCCTTATGCACTATCTCGATCATATTTGTCTCCTGATGGGTTGGCAACGGGTTCTAGTTAATGTTGGGCGCCTCTGGAGCTTGGACTTCAATCTGATTTGTATCAATGAGCTCTTGGATAGCATTTTTCAATTGCTAGCATTTCTCCGTGACGTGCCTAGAGCACCAGAACAATATTCACAACTTACAGAATAATCAAGATTTCTCGGGGGAGGATTTGGCAATTTTGACTCGATCGGCCTCAGCATATCCAGTTGTCTCAGCCTGTGGAACAAACTAGTATAGGACTCTCTCAATGGAGTCAAGGTTTTCTTCTTCTACAACCTCTCATTTTTAAATGCTTATTGGGCCGAAAATCTGGTCTAGGAGGGTTTCGGTAGGCTCGTGGGGGCAGGTAGGTGTTTTGTGGGGCTGGCGCACACCATTGTGCTTGAGCAGGAGGTTGAGTGTATGTTTGGGCGTGGTGGACAAAAAAATGGGGGTCTGGTGGTGGGTAGTAGTGTTGGGGTGGATTATACGGGGTATGGGGGTAGGTTTGGTGGTGGGGTCGAGGCTGATTATAGTGGTGAGGTGAGCCCCTAGGTCCGAACCAAGCTCCTGAATCAATCGTTGCCACATCCTCTTTCTTCTTCTTTCCAATTACTCCCCCAGTTCCGCTTGGAATGGCCTGGGTGGTTGCCTTAATAGTCGAATAGCTCATGATTTTGTTTGGCTTAAGTGCTTCTTCTACCATACCGCCCATTTTCACCACTTCATTGAAGGACTATAACTGATACCAGATGACCATAGTACGTAGGTTCTATGGCCTGCAGAAAATAATTCACCATTTCACTTTCTTTCATTGGAGGGTCAACCCTTGCTGCCTGTTCTCTCCTCCAAAATCCATACTCTCTGAAGCTTTCATTGTGCTTTTTCTCAATCTTTGTCAAAGACAGACGATCTGGAATAATCTCAAGATTGTACTGGAAGTGACAAGCGAATGCTTGGGCTAGATCATCCCATGTATACCATCTTCTGTGATCCTGCCGAGTGTACCACTCCAGCGCCGAACCACTCAAACTCTGACTGAAATATGCCATTAGTAACTCGTCTCTCCCGCCAGCTCCCCTCATTTTTCTACAAAAACCTCTCAAATGCGCCACCGGGTCTCCGTGCACATCATACAAATCAAACTTGGACATCTTAAACCCTGCCGGCAATTAAACATCTGGGAATAAGCATAGATCTTTGTAAGCCACGCTTACCTGACCTCCCAACCCGTGCATGTTTCTGAATGACTATTCCAAGCTTTTAACTTTCCTGAACATCTCCTCATATTCGGGATTCTTAGATGGTTTTTCAGTTTCCACAAGGAGATCAAAATGAGGAGTGAAGGAATAGGATTCAGGAGCCTTGAAAGTGGGCTCTTGGGGGTAATATTAGTTATCGTGGGCATGGAACAAAGGCACGCTAGAGGATCTGTGGAGTGTAGTGGGTGGGGGTGCCACGAAGATAGGAGTGGCTGGTGGAGGAGGGTATGGAACTGGTTTGGGTGGTGGAGCTTGTGGTGTTTGGGAGGTGGTGCTCTGGTAATGGAGGTAAATGGGAAAGCTCGGGGATGAATCGGTAGCAGGAGGTTCCTGAGACAGAGCCAATGGAGGGACAAAAGCAGGGTTGGCGGGATAAAGTGGTGGTGGGTGTCCTTTTAACCATGCTTGATCCATCTCGGTCATCTGTTGTTTCAACTTATACATCTCTTCTTTCAAATTGACATCCGACTCTTCCCCCTCACTCGAAGGATCGATAACACTTGCATCAAGTTCTTGGTTAGCCATGATCAACTTTTTTTTGGACCGGGTGTTGTATGGATGAGTTGCCAGAATGCCAACAAACTAACCACCTTCCTGTACTGATTATCAACAACAAACTTGTTAGCAGTTAGAGCTTAACAGATAGGCAACTGCACATTTTGGGGAATGTAATGCACCTAAGTAGTTAACCATTTCTATCATGCATTTGATCGGTTGCTTGCGTCATCCCGGCTTTTCTCTTATTTCTATTTGCAACTTCTCTTTTTCTCTCTTTTTTCTCCTTTTTTTCAATCTTTTTCTCTTTTTTACTCCTGCCCTTTTTTTTTTGCTTGATTTTTCATTGTTCTTTATTCTCGCATTTCTCTTTCTTGTTTTGCCATTGTTTCCTTCTCACAGTTTCTTATTTTCTCTCTCTTTTTTTCTTTTTGTTTTTCCTCTCTCTTTTTTTTTTCTTTTCACTCTCTTTTTTTCTTTTCGTTATGATCGAATACTATAGAGATTGCCTACGTATCATGACCCCGCATGAATCATATCTTTGCATAGTTCTGGGGGATAAGTGTAAAAATAAATAATAAAAATATTTTGGGATTTTCAAATTTTTCATAAAATAAATGTTTTGATTACAACGACTCAAAAACTAACAGACTCGAAAAAGAAACTAACAGACTCCAATGGAAAGATGAAAATACAGACTCGAAAACAGACTAACAGACTCCAATGGAAAGATCAAAATACAGACTCGAAAACAGACTAACAGACTCCAAGATTAAAATACAGACTAATAGACTTCAATGAAAATCATGAATACATCAATGCCTCAACTGCTCCTAGGGCCCGCGGGACATCATTCGGTCTCGCCACGGGCCTACGTGCCAAATACCCTTAGAGATGGTAGAGATCTTCCATTATCTGGCGGACAAATGTCATCATAGTGGCGAAGAACATGGATCTAGTCATGTCCTCACACTTACTGCATTTCATTGTGATGTAGTCGGTGATCCTTCTGACCCTTTCTCTTATGACACCCTTTTCTTGCAACAAACGCCCAATCTGTTGGGCCTTAGCTTCCAAAGTTTGTTCAACTATATGATTCTGTTCTTGAAGTTGTCGCAGATCTCTTTCTAATTGTGCCATCACTGTATAACAGTGTTCTCTTTCTGCCTTAAAGTCTTTTGCTTGCTTGATCATTTTGTTCTCAAAGATGGTGACCCTTGTCTTCAACCCCACAACCTCATTGTCATATTTTTCTTTTAACTGTTTAACCAAGCGCTCTCATTCTTCCACATTCTTAGCCAATTTTGTTCGAGCCCTTGCTAATTCACCCCCGCCTTGTTCAAATCAAAACCATAGTCACTCAAATTCTGCCTAAAGTTCTTTATAAGCTTTTTATCTTTTGCACTTCTGGCGGGATTTTCAGCTACTAATTTCATTTTTCGAATCTGGGCTCGAAGGGCTTCATTTTCCTTGGCTAGATTTTTCTTCTCACCCTCATCTGCGGCGGCTTGCAAACCATTCTCGAACTGAAGGTCCTTGACTTGCTTTTTCAGCTTGCTTATGGTAGCCCTATATTCATTTTCTTTGGCCATCCAATCCCATTGGGCTTGTGACGCCTCGACAAATTCTTGAAGATGGGGTCTTTTGACCGGCCTTCCAAACTCAATTTCCCTTTTATACCAAGCAAGGTACTCTAGTGAAACTTCACCTTTGGATAGATCGCGCACTCAGGTATTTGTCGTTAGGTACTGACACTCGCTCCAAATCTGGCAGACTGCTGCTTCATGAAACTGACCATTAGGACCAATCTCGACTACCTGAGCACTAAGGTCTTCATCTTTTGGAACTATTTGACATCTCCCCAATTGTCTCAAAACCCGGTATGGGGCATAAGGCTAGATACTTCTGAGACCCATCAGGAGGAAGTGAGTTCCGGTAGTTGGCGTGTATACGATTTCATCTATAGTAAGCCACCTGAACGTCCATTCTATTTGGTCTGCAGTGATGGAACGAAGATGTGATATCCATTTTGTGACCCCTTCTGGCAGGCTAAACTCGTCGACCCTTGTATAAAATTTCTCTATGCAGTTTTTCTCTATCAACCCATAGCTCATGTATTAAGGACGATGACATAGATGTTCAATCATCCACATATGTAGCAACTAGTTACACCCTTCAAAAAAGTCTCCTCCGGCTTTGCAGGTTGTGAGAGCGCGGAAGATTTCAGACACTATCATGGGTGCGAGGGTTCTTTTGGCCTAAGTAAGCAAAGTGCTGACGACCCCAGCTATCCGTATATCGATATTTCCATCTTTCCTAGGAAACACCAGAAGACCCAAGAATACTACCATAAAAGCAAAGCACATGTGTTCTTCCCAATTGAGGCAACTCCCTTTGCTACAAATTTTTCTTTCTAGATTATTAAACCCTCCTATGTGTCTGTACCGCTGGTATATAAACTGTAGAGTGAAAAACCCAGCTGCCAAATTTGGGTTGTGGACCCCCTACTTATCTTTAAGGAATCTAGGAACTTGTGCACAGCGACGACTCTTGGGGCAATCAGATATTTGTGTCTCATAGGAACCTCAGTGCTCCCAATATACCTCGCTATTTCTTCCAAAGTTGGGGTGAGTTCAAAATCTGAGAAATGAAACACGTTGTGGGCCGGGTCCCAGAATGTAACCAATGCCTTTATGATGTCTCCTCTATGCCTGATCTTCAACAACCCGGTGAGACCTCCCAAGTATAGATTTACCTTATCTTGCCTTGATTTACCCAGATCTTCCCACAACATACACAGCTCCAAAGGGATCTTGTTCATGACTGTTATTGGCAAATTTTGACTCGTGCTCATTCTGCACATTTATTAGGGTGATTAAGCAAAATCATGACTCATTTGACTCAAGAAAAGTTAATATTTTTTCAAATTGTCATTTCAAAAATAAAACCCGGCTTTGCAAATATGGCCTTTCAACACTTCCAAGGAGAAGATTTTAAGGTCGTGCTTGTTAACCGGCCAAAAATTCGAAAAAGAGACCAAAGGTGGTTGTTCTTGCAAAAATAGCCTTCCGGCGTCCTTTTGGGGACATTCGGCTATTTTAGATAAAAATAGCATCACCCTGCTTATTTAAAATAAAATAAAATTTTTGTTCTTTTTGGGCTATTTTTGCAAAAGGGAAGTTGGACCCGATGGGGGTTGCCTACGTATCCCACATCTAGTGAGAATCAAACTGGCATAGTTCGGGCAATTTTGGCAAAACAAAAACCAACTATTTTCAAAACCCTTTTTTTTTGGAAATTTCGACAGAGTTTCAGTATATTTTGGACATTGGTTTTTCAAAAACAGACAGTTATCTCTCTCATCCCTCACATTGACTTTCCTTCTCTCAACGTTTCCCCTATAAGCCGGTCAACATGCAAATCCGAAGCAAATGAATGTACAAATAGCAAGTAAGATGCATCAGGATAGTCTTTTCATTTCGGGTACACCTGTCCTAGATAGACCCAAACCCTGTGTTGAGTCTCCAAAGTCAAATGCACATGATGCAAACAAACGTTCCTACTAGGGATCCGGCATGAGGCTGACTTATTCTAGGTTCAAAACCTGGGTATTTGTTCTAGACTTGTGTACCCGAGTGGACAACTCGAGTCGAGGAGGGGGCTACGTACCGGGAACCAAAAGGCCATCCGGCTTAGTAACTTTTCTGAACCTCTTTCTTATTTCAAGGTATGACACTAACAGAATAGGGAGTCACGGCCAGCGTGCACATCCCCGAATATGAGAAGACAAGGGTTTCATAGCAGTTTATATACAGTTCAGATAATATCAAAGCGGTAAAAGCAACATTAACACATTAGGCCCAAACATGTAATAAAATCAGATAATAGATAAAGCCAAATATAACAATTCATCTAAGCTCGAATTCTGAACCCTGAACTAGAGATTCTGGGTTCTATCCCCAGCAGAGTCGCCAGAGCTGTCACGCCTCCTTTTTACCTACACCCTGAAGGGAGTAAGGGAGTTTGTCCAATTTAAGTGACAATC
Organism: Nicotiana sylvestris; assembly: GCF_000393655.2. Classification (NCBI taxonomy): domain Eukaryota; kingdom Viridiplantae; phylum Streptophyta; class Magnoliopsida; order Solanales; family Solanaceae; genus Nicotiana; species Nicotiana sylvestris. Next base: position 71,011,506 of record NC_091059.1, on the reverse strand, counting down.
AAAACGAGATTATTTTATTAAATTTCAGAGTCACCACTTGGGATAATTTATGGTGTCCCAAGTCACCGGTTCAAATCCTGAATCGAGGAAAAGATTGACTATGTATTACAGTCCGCGAACACAGAAATTCGGGTAAGGAATTCTTTTAACTCGGGAGAAGGTGTTAAGCATTCCCGGATTCCGTTGTTCTAGCACGGTCGCTGAACCGTTATAATTGGCCTATTATCTGATTCTAATACATGTTCTAACCTATGGTTTAACTTTAACTTTAGAACCGCTTTTGATTAATTATTTTTTTTAGGAAAGATTCAATGTCATCTAAAATACGTCTTGAACCACGTCACATAAATGCACACGCGGTCCTCGACATATTTTATCTAACATTGTTGAGATTTAGATTTGAGTCACATAAATGCGCACTCGAGTTTAGGAAGGTAATTTTAAGATAGCACGCCCAATGCAACTACATATTTTTAACTTTGCGAGGGCCATGGAAATTCAACTAAATGAAACGCCTCGATTTCTAAGGATTAAACTTATTTAAGTGAGGTCCATGCATTTTAAGATTTTATTTGGTACGGCACACCTCGACTAATTAAAGACCTAACCAATTAATTAAGGGAAGCTTATGAGAGCTCTAATTATTTTGAACTAAAGGTTCTACCCTACTAATTTACTAAAATACATTGTATTAGAGGACCAAATTCCCAAAGGGAAACCTCTTCGACAATAACAACTGGACAAACCCCTTTGGCAAATTCCTTCAAGATTTGGGCTCAAGATGATCCCAGTTTATGATGAGGAAAGGCGCCTAGGAGTCTGAGTTCGACTATTCTTCAACTGGGCCTGCGTTAGGCCCAGTTCTCATGCTCCAAATTATTATGCCAAATCAAAGAATGCCAATCAACTTATGCTAACTTGGAACGTGGAATCGAGTTGCCAAACTCAAACTTTGATTTTAAACATTCAACACAAATTAAATAACTAAGTTTCTAAACTAAAAAATTTTCATGCACTTTGGTCTAATCTGCTTCTAAAATGACTCAGCAGACAGACGAATGAGCCACTAGGCTCAAGAAATAGGCCCAAATAGCAAAAACAGACTATTTTCATTTGCAAATGATCTCAGAACCCAAATCTCAATGAGCCCAATCTCTGTAAATAACAAGGTTGAGGGTCCTTGACTCAGCATCGAGTCTCTACCAGAGCGAACGACCCCTTTACACTCGATCACAAAATGATAGATTTCATTATCACCCAATAACTAGTACCCTAGGAAACCTTGAATACTACTGAAAACAGATGCATAACTCTGACTATACCGATAATACATTTAACAAGTATTCATGCCTAAATCCAAACTCAAACTCAAACACAGCCTGAAAACTTCAAACCCATTAACTTGCCTTAATACCAACAATGATGAGATCCAAATAATTCACTTAAGTCCAATTATCAACACCAAACTCTTAAGGGGAATAAATTCACTTATACAGCATATTAATAACATAAGGCAACCAAATTAACATGTACAATACATGGCTTATTACAGAATATTCGTAGAAAATAGAAGAAACAAATAAAAAGAGAATCCAAAACAGTTTGTATTCAATCAGGCTTCAATTGGAAATACATGTTCCTAGCTACTTGTTGACAGTGGTTTGGAGTAATGCCTAGTAAGGGACAAGGAAAAAACCAAAAGAGGTGAAGAATCAGCAGTAAGCAGTAGCAAAAATTAGCCTAAACCCAGCAATGCAACAGTGTTTCCAAACAGCAAATCCAAACGCAATTGTTAAATACCCAGAATTCAATCCAGTTCAACTCAGAATGCAAAAACTGTGAATTTTCAGTGATTTGAACTAAACTATTAGGACCAGAAGAACTAACACCCAAGCAGAATTTTTAATAGTTTCCAGAAAATGCCCCGAATTCAAGATCATTTCAGAATTTCTTAAATAAAGGTAGTCGTTTTAGTTTTGGATAATTTTTTATATCTCCCCTCTCCCTTGAATGTCAAGTAATGGTTCCTTTATAGGCAAGTCATTAGGGCTGCAGAAATGAACTATGTTTTACACTTAAAACCTTCTAGAGTTTTTATTTTTGCTCAAATACCCCTACTTTAGAAATCAGAAATTCAGAATAGTCCCCCTCTCTAGCTTTCTAGAAGCTTTTCACAGCAGTTACTAAAGATTCCCTAAGCCAAAGTTCCCAAACTAACCCTCAAACCCCTGAAAATTACCCCCAGGACCTCAAATGGGTCATGGGTCAAGTTTGACCCAACACTTAACAGGCCCTTTGAAGGAGTCAAGAATGGCCTCAAAGCCCAAACAATATCAGAAGTTCGTTTGGAAATTCAATGAGAAACAGAAGAGAATAATTACTTGAATGTTTTTTCCATAACTAAAAACTAAACTCAAATGACTGATTTCCTTTTAAACTAAAACAATGAGCTACAATTAAACTACATATTTGAATTAACAAGAACCAATTATATGACTGGAAAAACAAACCAGAACTTAAACAGGCAATATGCACAAACTAAAACAGAATTCACGAGAATTTCTACAAGAAAATTGGAAAGCTCACGGAATAAGTACGACCACCACATAAACAAAGGAACCTATGTTCAGTGTTTTAATATTTCACCAAGTTCAACCCCAGAAATCAAGCTAAAGAAAGAAAACGGACAGAAAAGAGAAGAAGCAGAAGGATACGAGTATACGAACAAACAGAAGACGGAGACGAAAGGGCAAAAACAAAAGTACCTAGGTAACTGCACGGACAGAACTTGGCAACCTCAGGCGACTTCGACTTGACCCGAAACTAGTATTACCCGCATGTTCTCTTTGAGAACAGACGAGCAATACTAGTTTCAAGCCGCATTGTTCATAGAAACTTGACAGTTTGCCGGTTTTCTTCTCTTCATTTTTAGATTTGAATCTGACCTGATTTGGTGAGGATTTGGGGAGAAATGGTGGTGGATTGGGGCTGAGGGAAGGGTGATGGTTGCATGGCCGGAATTTGGTGGTATTTGAGCTCCGCTACCGGCCGAAAATGGCGAAGAGATTGAGGGCGGCGCTAGGGTTTGCTAAGGAAGGTGAGAGACAGAGGAGAGTTTTGAACTGGGATGTCTCTGAAGTATTTCGGACACTCTTAAGCGAGAATGGAGATGTATTTTGGATCGTTGGATGAAACAAGATGAAGGGCCCGGATTTGTTGAGGCTACACTGAACTCGAAACGACGTAGCTCCACTCCCGTGCTACGTCGTTTCAAAGGCCTGGGCGACTGACTCCTTGAACCAAGTAAAATAGCGGGTTTTGGGCCAATTTGACGGGTTAACGGACGGATTTCAGTGGAACATGCTTGGGCCTGGGGAGAATTCAATTAATGAGCCTAACACTTAAATTCCCTTGTTTTAAAACCTTTTCTTTTTTTCTTTCAAATTTAAATTTTCCCTTTTATTTTCAAAATAAAACCTAAATTAAATCCTAAACCACATTATAATACCAAATTAAGTTAATTACTCTAAGTAATAATTACCACAATTAATTAAAAACCCAATTTAAAGAAAAAACTACCAAAATTTAAAACTAAAATTAAAAAGTGTAAATAAGTTATTTTTGTGATTTTTCATTTCTTATAAAACAACTAATTTTCTAATTACTATGAAAAATGTAAAATTAAACAATAAATGCAAATGCAACATATTTTTGTATTTTATATTAATTAAACAAAATTAACACGGGCAGACAAATGCAAACAATTAACGAAAAATGCTACAAAATCTACGAAAATGCAAATAAATGGAAAACAATTATTTTGTTTTGAATTTGTGTGAGTAATTCATATAGGGAAAAAATTACGTGCTCACAATGGCTGTCAGTGCCAACAAGTGGCTAGGATATTTGGAGCGAGGCATAGTGGAACTAGAGAGAAAGTTTCTCAAGAGGGTTGAAGATTGTCAAAATGCTGAAGGGACCGAAGGCGGACACCTAGCTAGAGCGTACCTGTTGCTAGAACTCCGTGAGTTGGGGAAGCTGTTCAATGGAGCCAAGGATGCCAAATTTGGGGACGGTCCTTCAGGGACCAAGTAGGTAGGAGTTTATCTTTTCACTTTATAAATGTAATAAGGCCAATGGCCATCAGTGACTTTTTATTTCTTGCTTATTTAGTGTCGTTTTGGGATTTGTCTATTTTTATCAATAAAATGAGGCATTTAGCATTCTAAGTTCTCAAAATCAACTTGTCGCTAGGCCTACCTCAGGCACAAAGAGGTCCCCAAATTAGAAAACGATTTACATCCGAGCACTATGTGTTTAAATATTGCAATACTTTTTATGATCCTCACTAACTTGGTTACCTTTTTGTTTTATTCTTTGTTTTTATTATTCCCCTCCCCAAAGGTTAGTTTGTGCACTCTCGCATCATCATCTTACTTCACAAGGCCTTTCCATACATGCTGTGAGCAAAGGGGCACGCCTCAACAATTGGACCATCAGGACAACTAGCACCCGATGAGCCTCGGGGTAGCAAGGCTAAAACAAGCATCATTCCCTGTTTTGTTTACTAAATGATTTTCTTTTCGCATTTACAATTCCCGCAATAAGATCTTCAATGTTCAAAATAGTTAAACAATTTATCAAAGCATATTGACTTTTCTTATGAATCAACACTCATGATCGTTTTCTCTCATTACTTTACTTATACAGCATTACTATTACTTATCTTGATGAACCAATGATTGTGACATGCAATGAGACAACGCAACAAACGGACATAGATTCAGAAGAAGATGACATACCTGACGAGATTGTTATAGAAGTTGAGAATTTTAAAAACAGACCTAAGTCCAACCTGGATGAGACCAAAACTGTTAACCTGGGAGATGCAGAAAACGTCAAGGAAACACGAATCAGTGTTCACTTATCGCCATCAGAAAAGAAAGAATACACATAATTTCTAAAGGAATATGAGGACATATTCGCCTGGTCATATGATGACATGACCGATCTGAGTATGTCTATTGTGGCTTACAAACTGCTGACCGATCCAACATGTCCGCCGGTAAAGCAAAAGCTCAGAAAGTTCAAGCCTGATATGAGTTTGAAAATCAAGGAAGAAGTCACCAAGTAGGTCAAATCTAAGGTTCTCAGGGTAGTAGAATACCCGACATGGTTAGCCAACATCGTGCTCATGCCAAAGAAGGACGGGAAGGTCAGAGTCTGTGTCGACTACGGAGATCTCAATCGGGCCAGTCCAAAAGATGACTTCCCTTTGCCAAATATACATATCATGATTGATAGTTGCACCAAGCATGAGTTGCAGTCATTTGTAGATTGCTTCGCTGGTTATCATCAGATCTGGATGAATGAAGAAGATGCTGAGAAAACGGCTTTCATTACGACGTGGGGAATGTACTGTTACAAGATAATGTCGTTCGGCTTGAAGAATGCAGGGGCCACCTACATGAGGGCCATGACTACCATTTTCCATGATATGATACACAAGGAGATTGAGGTATATGTAGATGATGTCATCATCAAGTCCAAGAAGGACACTGATCACATGGAAGATTTGAGGAAGTTCTTCAATAGGTTGCAAAGGTACAACCTGAAACTGAATCTTGCGAAGTGCGCATTTGGTGTTCCTACTAAAAAATTGCTTGGGTTTATTGTGATTCACCAAGGAATAGAACTGGATACATCAAAAGTCAAAGCTATTCAAGAATTGCCACCGCCAAAGAACAAGAAAGATGTGATGAGCTTCTTGGGAAGGCTCAATTACATATGCTGATTCATAGCACAGTTTACGGTCATTTGTGAGCCAATCTTTAAGATGTTGAAGAAGGACGCCGCTACCAAATGGACCGATGACTACCAAAGGGCCTTCGACAGAATCAAGGAGTACCTGTCAACACCACCAGTCTTGGTCCCGCGCAAGCTAGGTAGACCCTTATGACTCTACTTGCAGTATTGGATGGAGCTTTTGGTTGTGTTCTGGGGCAGCATGATGAAACAGGGAGGAAGGAGCAGGCCATCTATTATCTCAGTAAAAAGTTCACCCCGTACGAGGCCCCGTATTCTCTGTTAGAACGCACCTGTTGTGCTTTGACCTGGGTAGCTTAGAAGCTGAGGCACTACTTTTGTGCCTATACTACATATCTCATATCAAGGATGGATCCTTTGAAGTACATCTTTCAGAAGCCCATGCCCACGGGCAAGCTAGCCAAGTGGCAAATCCTGTTAAGTGAGTTCGACATTGTTTATGTAACTCAGAAAGTAGTCAAGGGACAAGCACAGGTAGACCACCTTGCTGAGAATCCCGTGGATGGAGAATACGAACCCCTGAAACATACTTTCCTGATGAAGAGGTATCATTCATAGGAGAAGACATTGCGGAACCCTATGACGGTTGGAGAATGTTTTTCGATGGAGCAGCAAATTTCAAAGGAGTTGGCATAGGAGCAGTCCTAGTATCAGAAACCGGTTAGCATTATCCGGTGTCCGCCAAACTTAGGTTCCCGTGTACCAACAACATGGCCGAGTATGAAGCTTGCATCCTAGGGCTCAAAATGTCCATTGACATGAATGTTCAAGAGCCACTAGTAATTGGAGATTCAGACTTGCTTATACATCAGGTACGAGAATAATGGGCAACCAAGAACTCCAAGATACTCCCGTATATTCATCATGTATAGGAATTGAGAAAGAGTTTCACGAAGACGGAATTCCAGCATGATCCCAGAGTCCAGAATGAGTTCGTCGATGCATTGGCTACCCTGTCATCTATGATACAACACTCGGACAAGGATTTCATTGATCCCATTCCAGTAAAGATCCATGATCAGCCAGTTTACTGTGCCCATATTGAAGAATAAGTAGATAGAAAGTCTTGGTTTTATGATATCAAGGAATATTTGGCAAAAGGAGAGTACCCAGAACTTGCAAATCCTACTCAGAAACGCACACTTCGGAGATTGGCCAACAACTTCTTTCACAACGGAAGAGTACTGTATATGAGGACTCCCGATTTGGGATTACTAAGGTGTGTCGACGCAAAAGAAGCATCCGGGATACTAGAGGAAATTCATGCTGGGACCTGCGGTCCACATATGAACGATTTTGTCTTAGCAAAGAAGATACTTCGGGCTGGTTACTTTTGGATGACTATGGAAACGGACTGCATCCAGTATGTCCGAAAATGCCACCACTGTCAAATACATGCAGACATGATAAAGGTACCTCCAAATGAGCTCATTGCAACAAGATCACCATGGTCGTTCGCCGCTTGGAGGATGGATTTTATTGGGCCAATCGAACCTACCGCTTCCAATGGTCACAAGTTTATCCTAGTAGCCATCGACTATTTCACCAAATGGGTCGAAGCAGCATCTTACAGAGTAGTAACTAAGAAAGTCATGGCAAACTTTGTCCGCGACCGTATTGTTTGTCGATTCGGGATTCCCGAGTCAATCATTACTGATAATGGCTCCAACCTCAACAGCGACTTGATGAAAGCTATGTGTGAAACTTTCAAGATCAGACACAAGAATTCCACAGCCTATAGGACTCAAATGAATGGAGGAAGCCGCCAACAAGAATATCAAGAAAATATGGAGGAAAATGATAGAAAAGAATAAATAGTGGCACTAGAAGTTATCATTCGCTCTGTTAGGGTATCGCGCCACAGTCCTCACATCAACTGGGGCAACCCCCTATATGCTGGTTTATGATACTGAGGTTGTCATTCCCGCTGAGGTAGAAATTCCTTCCCTAAGGATCATACAAGAAGCTGAGCTCGACGATACGGAGTGGGTAAAAGGTCGTTATGAGCAACTAGCTCTTATAGACAGAAAGAGAATGAATGTAGTTTGTCATGGTCAACTCTATCAGAACAGAATGTCCAGAGCCTTCAACAAAAGAGTCAAGTCAAAACAGTTCACACCAGGGCAGCTGGTGTTAAAGAAAGTTTTTCCGCATCAAGATGAAGCCAAAGGGAAGTTCTCTCCCAACTGGCAGGATCCATACATGGTTCACCGGGTTCTGATAGGAGGTACCCTCATATTTACCGAAATGGACGGAGAAGTCTGGCCAAAGCCGATTAATTCAGATGCAGTCAAGCATTACTATGTGTAATCTTTATGCTTTCCTTATAATATGTAAATTGAACTATGCCTGACCTGATTCCCATTAAGAGGGGATATGTAGGCATCCCTATGGGTTCTATCACAATTCAATAAAATTTTCATTTCCCCCCGCAATTGGAAACTGGGGCAGAATTTTGAGGAGGACCCTCAAAATTCCAAAGTAATTTCAGCTGATCGTCGTAAGCAATAGTCAGAAGCATCGACCCATTAAATTGGGGCAGAATTTTGAGGAGGACCCTCAAAATTCCGTAGCAAGAGAGGTTGCAATGTCCCGAACCATGTCACAGTCGCCAGTTCATCTAGAAGATATTTTTAATTATACACTTATGTCATATCTTTACAATACCATGCATGTTTATTATCGAAACTACTTTATTTAGCAATGCTACCCAATGATACGTACAGTATCACCAGATCAAAGTCGAGCAGGTCAAGCAGAGCCAGTGGGGATACGAACTAACCTTCCCCTTTTACAAAACTCACGATTTTTCTTTGGATGCAGGCACTAGAATTGCAAAATCATTAAACATATTGTACGCCCATGAGTACGACTCTCCAAACCATTGCACTTGCCAACATTTTCTATCAGCACACAAGTAATTCTCTGTAGTCACAATGCTCCCAGTAATCACAATGCCACAACTTGCTATCAGCTAAGAAAACTTTATTTTCATTCGTTATTTTATTATTTCTTGCATAAGGCTACCATTCTACCTTCCTAGACTAAACGTTGTCTCCATCTGCATTTTTGCATAAGGCTACCTTTCTGCCTTCCGAGACTAAACGTTGTCTCCATCTGCATTTGCATTACATAAGGCTACTATTCTGCCTTCCAATTTGCATAAGGCTACCATTCTGCCTTCCGAGACTAAACGCTGTCTCCATCTGCATTCTTGCATAAGGCCACCTTTCTGAATTCCAAGACTAAACACTGTCTCCATCTGCATTTGCATTGCATAAGGCTACTATTCTGCCTTCCTATTTGCATAAGGCTACCATTCTGCCTTCCGAGACTAAACGATGTCTCCATCTGCATTTGCATTACATAAGGCTACCATTCTGCCTTCCGAGGTTAAGCTCTACCTCTCTCTGCATTTGCATTTTTGCATAAAGCTGCCATTCTGCCTTCCGAGGTTAGGCTCTACCTCTCTCTGCATTTGCATTTTTCATAAGGCTACCGTTCTGCCTTCCGAGACTAAACGTTGTCTCCATCTGCATTCCTGCATAAGGCTACCTTTCTACCTTCCGAGACTAAACGTTGTCTCCATCTGCATTTGCATTTCTACATAAGGCTACCTTTCTGCCTTCTGAGACTAAATGTTGTCTCCATCTGCATTTGCATTTCTGCATAAGGCTACCTTTCTGCCTTCCAAGGTTAAGCTCTACCTCTATCTACATTACATAAGGCTACTATTATGCCTTCCAACTTGCATAAGCCTACTATTCTGCCTTCCGAGGTTAAGTTCTACCTCTCTTTGCATTTGCATCTTGCATAAGGCTATCATTTTGCCTTCCGAGGCTAAGCTCTGCCTCCCGTCTTCTTCAAAACTAAGCACTATTTACTTCACTTTTCTTACGGGTTAAGCTCTGCCCTTCAAATCGCAAGACTAAGCTCTGTCTTGGCTGCATCATGCTACTGCATCCTTCATGGGCTGAAATATCGCCAACTCATCCGAAGGTGTCGTTCAGAGGCACCATCTTTATAGCCCGAGAACACCATGTCATGGCCTGATGATCCCTTTTAATCTTTTGCATATCATTATTCAAAGGCATCATGGTTCGGAGGCACCATCCGCATAGCCCGAGAGTATTATTTCATGGCTTGTGGATCCTTTATCATACGCTTCATGGCCCAGGACTTCATGGTCTAAGGACGTCATCCTAACCGTCCAAAGACAACATTCATAGTCCGATGGGAATTTGCATCATATTTAAATTTATGCACAGAATACTCTTGTATTGTTTAATTGCAGGTGAACCGGCGAGCAACGTCCATCTCGACAGGAGCAATCCCGCTCCAGTTCCCATAGCCATATCAAACCTTGACCATTCCCACAAGTCGTCCACTCACCCTGCCCTGGATCTTGCGCCCATTCTTGAAAAAGTCTCCATTAGCATACTCCGCCGACAGATCCTGAAGTACATACGGCCTGATTCCTGTAAAACCAAGGATATGTAGGCAGCTCAGAAGACAGGGTGCATCCTAAACCTCTTCAAACCGTTTCGCTCGGTCAAAATTGGCCATCATATCTTTACTTGACAACTCTTTCATCCTTCCCGGGTAAAGAGGTGCAGCTGTTGATACCCAATTTTTCCCTATATATTTTCAATCTGCAAAATATCTTCAAAATAGCATATAAATGCATACATAAGCATTTCCAAATGTTTTATTATTTTTCTATAATTTTTAAAGGATTTTAAATCAATTTATTCCCCTTTTTCATCGATAAAATCCCAATGATTATTTTCAAAATTGTTATTTTCGATGATTCATTTATTGGATTCTTATATTGATGCCAAAATATAGCTAAGGTAATTTTTACATATTTTTACAATTTTATTTAGTATTTTTTAAAGCTAATTGCATACAATTGCAATATTAGCCATTTTTAGGTTTAAATTTGTCTCATGTTATAAAATGGGATCCTATATTTTTTAATTGTTAAGTATATATTATAAATCATTTTAGTTCTTTCAATTTGTTTTCAGAAATTTATTTACTATTTTTATAAATTAAAAGGGAAAAGTGGCTATTTAAATTTTAGCCCAAATTGGTTTTCAATTATAACCCAAATCAGGCCCCAAATTCAATTTTAACCCAACCCCTAACCTAATTAAACCAACCCAACCCGGATTCCCCACCTACCCTTTTAAATCTGGGTCGTTGATCATTCAGATCAACGGCCATCATTCCCCCTTTCCATTTTTAACCCCAAATGACCCCTTACCCTAACTCATTTTTTCACCACTTGCCGCTTCTGAATCCCTTCCCACTCAATTCTCTATGCAACCTCACATGAACCCTAGCCACCGCCATCTAATTCCACCCTAATCCACCTCAATCCCTGCCTAATGCATGGCCTCTCATGGCCATTTGAGATGTGTATCGGCCTCCTATGGCTCCTGGGTGTTTGTTTCCGTGATTTAATGGATAGATCTCAAAGAGATCTGGTCCAGTCCTTGCTCAACCTCTGTCTTTGGTCTTTCTTCGGCCATCCATGGTTGTTCAAGTCAGATCCTTGACTTTTCTGGTTAGATCGGTAACTTTTCAAGGCTTCTCTCACCTTTTCTGGGTTCTCTGAAACCCTGGCATTAAGATCTTTTGATTTTTCAGATCTATCTTAGATTTGTGCTTACTATGAACTTCTTAAGTGTTTTCTCAAAGGTTCTTTAATTTTTCTTTCAAAATGACTCTTCATTCTTTAACGATTAGGGTTTTTCTTTTAACCTCTTTTTAAAGATGTCTTCTCTGATTTTTTGTGTGGTTTTGCGATTTTACTATGTTAAAACAACTTGTTTATGCTTTCCTTCTACTTGATTCAGCATGTTAAAAACCCTAGTTCCTTTTTGGTCTTCTCCGAGTTCTGAAACTGTTTGTTTAAATATGTACTTGTTCGATTAAGTTCGTTGATTCTGACTCTCTTTTCTTTGTGTGACTCATCTGATTCTGAGTTCTTATCATCTCTTAAACTCGCCTATTGTTAAAACCCTAATTTCTTAAAAGATTTTCCTCACTTGTTATTGTGAGACCTTTTACTTGTTTCTGACTCTCTTACCTGTTACTATGTCCTTCTTCACTGTTAATTCTATGTGACTACTTGACCTACTTGACTACTGTGCTTCGAATATTTTTTTTAATACTGAATCCTAGCTTACCCGTACAGCTATTGTATGTTTGTGTTGTTTCTTTTTGTCAACATGTTTGACCCTGCATGCCTGTTCATTCCTTGTTATTTATATGTTGAGGTGCAGAATCATGACCCTTTCTTGATTGATTCTGACTCCCTCAATCTTACGACTGATTGCAAAGGTTTTCTTATGAACCCTGATTTTACTCATTTGTTTAAGTTAATTGATCCCCCTCCTTTAATTACTGTGATGTTTTACCTTGCTGAATCATTTCCCAAAACTAAGCATATTTTGTACTTAGTCTCAATTATTTACTTCATACTTTTACTGCCCCTTTATATGGCAAGAATCAATCTGTCTTAAACTGATTTCTTTCCTTAATTAACACTGTTAGTATCCGTTAAGCAGTGATTCTTTAATTAAAGGGAATCCCTTGGGTTAATTAATTCTGACTGTGATTATTTCCATGTTTGTGTTAAGACTTTACTTATTACCTTATTCTTCACTCTTTTTCAGATTATAAATACCCTACCCTCTCTTCTTTCAAACAGATGAACAATTTGACATCAGAATACACACTTACACTCAAAAACTCTCTCTTTTCATTACTATTACTTGTTCTGCTTCTTTGTCTAGCCGGCTGAAAGCCAAGGCTAGACTGTGGAATCTTGCTCGCATTACCTTTCTGCACTTTGTTTCTCTACTGGTATGTCCTAGTTAATTTTCAAGCATCAACAATAGCATGCTTTCTTTAGTTGCCTCAATTTTTTATTTTTGTCTACTTATGCTCATGTTTTTGCATTCAAGTCACATTATTAGCATGCTGTAATGTGTTCCCTTCCCCTTTTAGAATAATGTTTCCCTATGTGTGTACTGTATCAGTCACTCATTGTATACTTTCTACCTTATGAATCCCAAAACCCCATATCCCCTCTATGTGTTTGTGTTCCTTTTGCTGGTTTGTGGCCATGCCAGCATCAGCTATTGTTGTGCATGACCAAACTAGGCCCCTGCTGGGGTCATGTGCTTACAGACAATGTATCCTTAAAACCCCTTGACCCCTTTGTGTCACTACTGATTTTGTGTGTTTGAGTTTTGTTCAGTACCCTAACTGATTTCAAACACTTCTACTACAGATTACTTTCAAATGGACTTGCCAGTCCAGTTTTAAACAAACTCTTTTTTTCAACTATGTTCTGCACTCCCACTATATTCCTAGAACCTAGGTTCTTCCCCTCTTGTGTGAGCCTTGCCGTGGGACCCTTGAGATCCCTCTGAACTTGAACACATAAGGGTTGGTCCTTCCACACTGCACTTATTTCTGTCTGGTTATGGAAACCTGGGTGTAAGCACTGCCTGGGATCCCATGAGGTCCTTAGGGAACTTTAACACACCCAGGTATGAGAAAGGCTTTGAACTTCTGGCACTGAAGTGGTTCATTACATAACTCAGAGAGGAAGTCAAGATCAGGCTTTCCTTTGGTTGTAATTTTCTTATTTCTGCACTTCTTTTGTAATTCAATCATTCGGGCTGTAATAATTTGTAAAGGATATTGGGGCTGGCTAGTGAAAAGGGATGGGGTGATTATGCATGCTTTAGCTATTAGAAGGGTAGATAACATGTCTATAGGGTGTATTTCGATGTGATCTGTTAGAGAACATGCCTATAGGATCTGCTTTGGTTTAACAAAATTCTGCATGCTTTACTTTTACATAATTAGAAACTATGTCTAAATGGCTTTTTAATATAAATAATGCCTATAGGAACTTCGCTTTGATCAAATAAATCCTGCCTACTCCACTTCATGTTCAACTAGATACCATGCCTATGGAACTAAAGTCAGCTTTTAATAATTAGATGTCATGCCTATAGGATTTAAATCAGTTGTGATAGAGATCATGCCTATAGGGTCTAAAACCAGTTTAGTTAAAATCAGTTTGACTTGTGCCTGTCTGAATCAGATTAAATAACCTACTCTTTCCGTGTTAATAAATCTCATTAGAAAGCATGTCTATATGATCTAAATCGCCTGTTTAAATTAACCACTACTCCACTGCATTCTTAATTAGTATAGATATCATGCTTATAGGACATCATTACTACGCTTAGGCAAGCCATAAGTAACTATTAAAATAAAACTGGAACTGCCCTTGTTAATTACCAACTGCTACAACCAGCAGGCAGGCCTGATTCGAACTTCTTTTCTGAGTTATATAATGAATCTGTTTCTAACTCAAACTCTGCTTTAAGATCTTATAGTTCAGACCTTAAGTGTGTTTAAGTCGTGCTATTTATGTGCTTTATTTGCAAAGGTATACATGAGCCTTATAACTGCTTACATGTTTCCCTCTGAATGCAGTCCTACGTGTTTTGTATGTCGCCTAGCCTTTTTGCCTTTAAACCTAAGAGTCAGCCTAAAATCCTCCCTCGTATAGGAATAGTAGTCCTAAATTCCTCCAGGACTGACAGGAATGGGACAGGAAATAGCATGCAATATAGGTCGAGACCAATCCATGCTTTAATACCTTAACGGGATAGGAAGGGTAGATATGGATATGATGACTGGTGCGATAATAGGTATCCCCTCTTCTAAGGAGTGTCATACCGAGTATTGCATTGAGGTGATCCATATTATAAACAAACCTAGGACCCCTCTTTTTTTTTTACAATCATATTTAGCTCATAACTCTTTCGAAACCTTACCTTTCAATAATTGTTTTCAAACGCTTGTGTGTTTAACTTAAATCCCCTCTTACTTGAGCCTTTATTTGTTTACTTGCTAATTGCACAAATTCACAAAAGAACTATCTGGCCGAGAACCACAATAGTGGATCCTGAGGGGTGCCTAACACCTTCCCCTTGGGATAATTTCAAGCCCTTACCCAATCTCTGGTTATCAAACCTAGTTGTGAATGAACTCTATAGGTGTCCTAATGCTCCTTAAATCATTAGGTGGTGACTCTTCAAATACCCAATTTCCAAAAGGAAACGAGTCATTATACCCCATGAATGTCGAAACCCATAAACTCCTCTCCGTTTGGAAGGGGGGAAATAGGGGCGCAACAATGCCGACCTCCTCGAGTACCTCTCTGCGAGATCTATAACGAACATATTCTTCGATCCTCTTCTCATGATCGAGGGCCCGCTTCAACTCAGCCTGGGCGTCAACAACATCTTTCACACGAATCGCCATCTCTTGTTCAGCCCTGGTTCGACTCAACGACGCTTCAGCCCGAACATCAGTTATCTCAGCCCTGACCTTTGAGAGATCGGTCTTGAGCTTCGTGATCATATCTGCTTGAACTGAAGCATTTTCACGAGCCAAACGGAGTTGGACCTCGAAGGCGGGAACCTTGGCCGAGGCGCTTTTCTCCTCTAAAGCTTGAGCTTGCACCTAAGCCCTTAGTTCACCGTAAGCATTCCTGACGCGGTCGTCTTTGCCCTTAATGTATTCCAAGGCCTCCGTCTTTTTCCGCAGCTAAGATAGGAAAAAGGGGTTAACCTTAAGAGTCAAAAGGAGCAAAGCGCGTACTATGAAAGGTTACCTGCTCCGTCAAATAGTTCTCATGATTCGAACTCCGGTACGCCTCATATCGCCAATGCATCAACTCAACCTCCTTCTCCTTGCTAAGGAGCCTAAGGGGTTCACCGTCGTCCAGAGCTTTCCGAAGCCTGTCCCCTTGACGGAATAGTTCAGACCTGATCCTATCAAAGACCTACAAAAGAAGAGATCAATAAAGAATGAAAGATGCTAAGTACCGGGATGACTGCGCCTAAACTCACTATAAAGTGAAGCCGACAGACTTTCTCGAAGGCGGAGAAGACTCCTGTTGGTCCTGCCCCTCCGACCCCGGGAGAATCAACTTTGGGCAAAGCATATTCACTCGGAGGAACCACCTTCCTTGAATCAAACACTACAGGAAGAGCAGGCTCGGACGATGCCCTCTTCTCGATGATACGGGCCCGTCAAGCCCCATTAAAAGCTCCACTACACTGTGGGTAGAATCGTCCCCCAGCTCGGAGGCCGACGACTCCTTCCCCTCTTCGGAAGAGCACTGCCTCATCCCAAGGAATCGCTCGGTACCTACAACGGCAAAGCCGGTACAAAATAAAGGGGAAAATGTCATCTCAAATATATGAAGGCCAAGGCAAAGACAGCGTGCGAGCATACCTTGGTATCTTGTTCCGCATCTGATACGGAATACAGCTCGCCTGCACTCCCTCCAACTCTTTCTCTTATTTACTATTTTAATTGCATATTTAATTTTAGCTTATACTTTAATTTTTACAATATGTTTAATGCTGCTAAAAGAGCGTGTAAAAGAGTTACTGGTAGGGGAAATAAAAAAAGAGATAGTCCTTCAGCATTTGGTAGTAATAGTAATATCCCATTATCATTTACACATGTTTCCGAATCATCGCATAATGAAGATATAGATTATGAACAATTACAAGAAGATTTTGGAATAGAAGATAATGAAATAGGAGTGGAAGATGAGATACCAGCTACACCTACTAGTGTTGGAGTTGGTAGTGTTGGGGTTGCTACAAGGGGTGGTGGTCGTGGCACTAGAAGTAGACCACATGTGGCTCCGACTACTAATCGTAGAAAAAGAAGTAAGGTTTGGAATATTTTTGAAATAATAGAAGGTACTGATAGAGTTAAATGCAAACTTTGTAAAGGTGATTTTAAACATTTGACTGGAAGAAATTTAGGGGGGACTGGGACGCTTAGTAGACATATGAGAACTGAGCATCCCATAGAAAGGGGCATTGATGGTGATGGAAATCAAACAACTCTTAACCCTACTACTGGAGGTCTAGTGAAATATGATAAAATGAAGGATCGTGAGGAGTTAGCAAAAATGATTGTTTTGGGTTGTCTACCTTTTTCTTTTGCTTCTTCATCATATCTTATTATGTATATTCAAAGGATTTACAATCCTTTATTTAAAGGTATCCCTATAAGTACTTGTAGAGCTGATATCTTTAGACTTCATGGACAATATCAAACATACATACGTTATTTGTTTAGCCACTTTTCTTGTAGAGAGAAACTTCTGATATTGGTCATGCTGTTAATGGAAATGATTATTTGACAATTACATGTCATTGGATAGATGATACTACTTGTATGCAAAAATGTATTATCGCTTTTAGATATGATGAAGATCAGAGTCATACTGCTGCGTTTATAAGTAGTACTATTTGTGAAGTTATTGAATTTTATAATCTAAATCAAAAAGTATTGTGTATGTCTGTTGATAATGCTTCTAACAATAATGCCGCAATTTCAATATTAAAATTGCATTTGCAACCACCTCTTGAGGAAATTTTTCATGTTAGGTGTGCATGTCATGTTTATAATTTAATTATTAAAAGTGGCCTTGATTTATTTTCGACTGAGATTACTCATGTTAGAAGAGCAGTTGGTGTTATTCAAGGAAATAATAGACAATCTAGAATAAAGGAATTTAAGAATAAGTGTGTCCAGTATAACCTTAAACCCAGATTCATGCCAGACGAAATTGTTACTAGATGGAATTATACATATATATTTTTAAAATGTTGCTACAAATATAGATTCCCAATAACTGAAGTTGCTAATGCGCATTGTACTGATCCAAACCGTATGCTAACAAGTGGTACTTGGGAGGTCATTAATGATGATGTTAAATTTTTACATAAATTTTATACAGCTACTGTTGAGTTTTCTGGAGCATATTACCCTACTGATACTATGGCTTTAGTACATATAGCTGAAATTTCTTTTCTACTCTTTGAATTTAAGAATAAAGAAAAATATAGGGATGTTGTTGAAAAAATGCAAGCAAAATTTAAAAAATATTTCTTTCCAATTCCTCCGGTTTACTTAATTGGTGCTATTTTAAATCCTTCTATTAAGATGTCTGATTGTCACCAATTAATGAATGCTTTATATACTTATATGCAGATTGGACCAACTGAAACCCCAAATTTATATACTTGTATGAACAAGCTAAATGAATATTTACAACAATTATATAATTATTATGCAAATGTAATTGATGATGCTGCTCTTAATGTAGGCAATGTTAATCTAACTATGCATTGTACCACTTCTGCTACTGTGGATAATGAAGAAGGCCTTGATAGTTTTAATATTTTTTCTACATTTTCTAACACTCAAACCAGTAGCAGGAACATTGATGAACTTCAATTCTACTTGCAGAAGCAAAAAGAGCCTCGCACAAAGGAATTTTAACCGTTGGGATAGTGGCATGAGAATGGAAAGCAATTTCCTGTTCTTTTTGCTATGGCTCGGGAAGTGCTGAATGTACCAATTTCTACTGTTGCATCGGAGAGTGCATTTAGCCAAGCAAGACAACAACTTGAAGACACCCGCTACTCATTGGGAAGCAATGCTTTGGAAGTTTTAGTATGTTTCAGAGATTGGATTAGATCGGAACGAAGAAATCAAGGACGTGAAGATGTTGATAGCCCAGAAGACGAGGAACTTGGAGATATATTAACACATGGTAACCCATCCGAATTTAACACTCCAGAAGAAGTTCAATAGGTTCATATTGATTATGATGAACTTACTAAGGCAATGCAAAACCTTTGAATTTACTATTTTACTTGTTGAAAAAAATGTAAACCTTTTAATTTGTAAGTTTTAAACTTTGAAATTTGAATTAAGAAATAAAAGTAGCACTTGCAATAAGTGCATGTTTTTCCCATCTCCCTTGTATTCTTTATGTTAGTACTTTGTAATGCACTTATTGCACTTATTACAATATTTATACAAAATTCCAAAAAAAAAAATTTACACTAAACCCAGCCCGGCCCTCTTAACTCGTAACCCGTACGGTTCAGTTTTTACCCAGATGAACCCGAACCCGTTAAACCCATTAAGAACCAACACGAAACCGGCCCGGACCGCAACCCGTACGGGTCCAAAAAATGGAGGTCCGGACCGGTCCGGTTAGCCCGTTAAACACCCATAATTAGAACACATTTCCCTTATGGAATTTTCTAGACTGATACTGTGTCAAAAACCTGATAGATCCAAGGTCCCTTGTTGTCTTCAACCTCAATGAACGGAACAATGGCATCACTGGGAACACACAAATTATCTTCGCCGTGCACAACGATTTCTGTCTATCCCATTCAAACTTGACTATCTGATGCAGAGTAGACAGGACTGCTTTGGCAACATGAATCCAGGGTCGACCTAACAACAGATTCTAGGAAACAGCCACATCCAGCACCTGGAATTCCATGGTGAATTCAATTGGTCCTATTGTCAACTCAAGGACTATATCACCGACTGAATCTTTCCCTGCACCGTCAAATCCCCGCACGCAGATACTATTCTTGTCAATCCTTTCATCATCCACTTTCAACTTGTTCGGAGTGGATAGAGGGCAAATGTTCGCACTGGAACCATTGTCGACCAATACCCGGGTAACCACGGAATCTTCGCATTTCACTGTAAGATAGAGGGCTCTATTGTGCTCAGTACCCTCCACGGGCAACTCATCATCAGAAAAGGTGACTCTGTTTACCTCAAATATCTTGTTGGCTAGCTTTTCCAAATGGTTTACTAAGATTTTGTCAAGAACGTGGGCCTCGTTCAGGATTTTCATCAAGGCCCGTCGATGCTCGTCTGAATGGATTAACAATGACAATAGTGAAATCTGAGCAGGCGTCTTCCTCAACTGCTCCACAATGGAATAGTCTTGCACCTTCATCTTTCTCAAAAACTCTTCTGCCTCTTCTTCGGTCATAGTTTTCTTCACTAGCACTGGGTTATCTTTGGAGGTTTTAGCTTTTCTTAACTCCTCAGGGGCAAAGTATCTCCCTGACCAAGTCAATCCATGGGTCTCATAGACTACTTCTTTAACTTTTTTTCCTTTGTAAGTCATTGTCACCCGTTCATAATTCCACAGGATAGCCTTGCTATTGTCTATTGGTAACTGGGTTACAGGCTTGATAATGACCGGATCTGTGCGGGCACCCTCCACAATTACGACAGGCTTGTTCGCCACTCCTGCCACAACCACTTTTGCCCTTTCCTATTTTGCTGCAATATCACTTGAGAACCCTTCTTGACTACCGCAAATGGTTCACTATTTGTCCCGCTCAATTTGATCATTGATCTCTCACTTGTTGATTTTTCAACCAGCTTGACCTCGCTGGACCAAATCATCATGACGGTTTGTGAAGGTTTCTTGGGCTCCCCTCCCTTATGCACTATCTTGATCATATTTGTCTCCTGATGGGTTGGCAACGGGTTCTAGTTGATGTTGGGCACCTCCGGAGCTTGGACTTCAATCCGATTTGTATCAATGAGCTCTTGGATAGCATTTTTCAATTGCTAGCATTTCTCCGTGACATGCCCAGAGCACCAGAACAATATTCACAACTTACAGAATAATCAAGATTTCTCGGGGGAGGATTTGGCAATTTTGACTCGATCGGCCTCAGCATATCCAATTGTCTCAGCCTGTGGAACAAACTAGTATAGGACTCTCTCAATGGAGTCATGGTTTTCTTCTTCTACAACCTCTCATTTTTAAATGCTTATTGGGCCGAAAATCTGGTCTAGGAGGGTTTCGGTAGGCTCGTGGGGGCAGGTAGGTGTTTTGTGGGGCTGGCGCACACCATTGTGCTTGAGCAGGAGGTTGAGTATATGTTTGGGCATGGTGGACAAAAAAATGGGGTTCTGGTGGTGGGTAGTAGTGTTGGGGTGGATTATACGGGGTATGGGGGTAGGTTTGGTGGTGGGGTCGAGGCTGATTATAGTGGTGAGGTGAGCCCCTAGGTCCGAACCAAGCTCCTGAATCAATCGTTGTCACATCCTTTTTCTTCTTCTTTCCAATTACTCCCCCAGTTCCGCTTGGAATGGCCTGGGTGGTTGCCTTAATAGCCGAATAGCTCATGATTTTATTTGGCTTAAGTGCTTCTTCTACCATACCGCCCATTTTCACCACTTCATTGAAGGACTATAACTGATACCAGATGACCATAGTACGTAGGTTCTATGGCCTGCAGAAAATAATTCACCATTTCACTTTCTTTCATTGGAGGGTCAACCCTTGCTGCCTGTTCTCTCCTCCAAAATCCATACTCTCTGAAGCTTTCATTGTGCTTTTTCTCAATCTTTGTCAAAGACAGACGATCTGGAATAATCTCGAGATTGTACTGGAAGTGACAAGCGAATGCTTGGGCTAGATCATCCCATGTATACCATCTTCTGTGATCCTGCCGAGTGTACCACTCCAGCGCCTAACCACTCAAACTCTGACTGAAATACGCCATTAGTAACTCGTCTCTCCCGCTAGCTCCCCTCATTTTGCTACAAAACCTCTCAAATGCGCCACCGGGTCTCCGTGCACATCATACAAATCAAACTTGGGCATCTTAAACCCTGCCGGCAATTAAACATCTGGGAATAAGCATAGATCTTTGTAAGCCACGCTTACCTGACCTCCCAACCCCTGCATGTTTCTGAATGACTATTCCAAGCTTTTAACTTTCCTGAACATTTCCTCATATTCGGGATTCTTAGATGGTTTTTCAGTTTCCACGAGGAGATCAAAATGAGGAGTGAAGGAATAGGATTCGGGAGCCTTGAAAGTGGGCTCTTGGGGGTAATATTAGTTATCGTGGGCATGGAATAAAGGCTCGCTAGAGGATCTGTGGAGTGCAGTGGGTGGGGGTGCCACGAAGATAGGAGTGGCTGGTGGAGGAGGGTATGGAACTGGTTTGGGTGGTGGAGCTTGTGGTGTTAGGGAGGTGGTGCTCTGGTAATGGAGGTAAATGGGAAAGCTCGGGGATGAATCGGTAGCAGGAGGTTCCTGAGACAGAGCCAATGGAGGGACAAAGGCAGAGTTGGCAGGATAAAGTGGTGGTAGGTGTCCTTTTACCCATGCTTGATCCATCTCGGTCATCTGTTGTTTCAACTTATACATCTCTTCTTTCAAATTGACATCCGACTCTTCCCCCTCCCTCGAAGGATCGATAACACTTGCATCAAGTTCTTGGTTAGCCATGATCAACTTGTTTTTGGATCGGGTGTTGTATGGATGAGTTGCCAGAATGCCAACAAACTAACCACCTTCCTGTACTGATTATCAACAACAAACTTGTTAGCAGTTAGAGCTTAACAGATAGGCAACTGCACATTTTGGGGAATGTAATGCACCTAAGTAGTTAACCATTTCTATCATGCATTTGATCGGTTGCTTGCGTCATCCCGGCTTTTCTCTTATTTCTATTTGCAACTTCTCTTTTTCTCTCTTTTTTCTCCTTTTTTCAATCTTTTTCTCTTTTTTACTCCTGCCCTTTTTTTTGCTTGATTTTTCGTTGTTCTTTATTCTCTCATTTTCTTTCTTGTTTTGCCATTGTTTCCTTCTCACAGTTTCTTATTTTCTCTCTCTTTTTTTCTTTTTGTTTTTCCTCTCTCTTTTTCTTTTTTTTCTTTTCACTCTCTTTTTTTCTTTTCGTTATGATCGAATACTATAGAGATTGTCTACGTATCATGACCCCGCATGAATCAGATCTTTGCATAGTTCTGGGGGATAAGTGTAAAAATAAATAATAAAAATATTTTGGGATTTTCAAATTTTTCATAAAATAAACGTTTTGATTACAACGACTCAAAAACTAACAGGCTCGAAAAAGAAACTAACAGACTCCAATGGAAAGATGAAAATACAGACTCGAAAACAGACTAACAGACTCCAATGGAAAGATGAAAATACAGACTCGAAAACAGACTAACAGACTCCAATGGAAAGATGAAAATACAGACTCGAAAATAGACTAACAGACTCCAAGATTAAAATACAGACTAATAGACTTCAATGAAAATCATGAATACATCAATGCCTCAACTTCTCCTGGGGCCCGCGGGACATCATTCGGTCTCGCCACGGGCCTACGTGCCAAATCCCCTTGGAGATGGTAGAGATCTTCCATTATCTGGCGGACAAAGGTCATCATAGTGGCGAAGAACATGGATCTAGTCATGTCCTCACACTTACAGCATTTCATTGTGATGTAGTCGGCGATCCTTCTGACCATTTCTCTTATGACGCCCTTTTCTTGCAACAAACGCCCAATCTGTTGGGCCCTAGCTTCCAAAGTTTGTTCAACTATATGATTCTGTTCTTGAAGTTGTCGCAGATCTCTTTCTAATTGTGCCATCACTGTATAACAGTGTTCTCTTTCTGCCTTAAAGTCTTTTGCTTGCTTGATCATTTTGTTCTCAAAGATGGTGACCCTTGTCTTCAACCCCACAACCTCATTGTCATATTTTTCTTTTAACTGTTTAACCAAGCGCTCTCGTTCTTCCACATTCTTAGCCAATTTTGTTCGAGCCCTTGATAATTCACCCCCCCCCCCGCCTTGTTCAAATCAAAACCATAGTCACTCAACTTCTGCCTAAGGTTCTTTATAAGCTTTTTATCTTTTGCACTTCTGGCGGGATTTTCAGCTACTATTTTCATTTTTCGAATCTGGGCTCGAAGGGCTTCATTTTCCTTGGCTAGCTTTTTCTTCTCACCCTCATCTGCGGCGGCTTGCAAACCATTCTCGAATTGAAGGTCCTTGACTTGCTTTTTCAGCTTGCTTATGGTAGCCCTATATTCATTTTCTTTGGCCAACCAATCCCATTGCGCTTGTGACGCCTCGACAAATTCTTGAAGATGGGGTCTTTTGACCGGCCTTCCAAACTCAATTTCCCTTTTATACCAAGCAAGGTATTCTGGTGAAACTTCACCTTTGGATAGATCGCGCACTCAGGTATTTGTCGTTAGGTACTGACACTCGCTCCAAATCTGGCAGACTGCTGCTTCATGAAACTGACCATTAGGACCAATCTCGACTACCTGAGCACTAAGGTCTTCATCTTTTGGAACTATTTGACATCTCCCCAATTGTCTCAAAACCCGGTATGGGGCATAAGGCTAGATACTTCTGAGACCCATCAGGAGGAAGTGAGGTCCGGTAGTTGGCGTGTATACGATTTCATCTATAGTAAGCCACTTGAACGTCCATTCTATTTGGTCTGCAGTGATGGAATGAAGATGTGATATCCATTTTGTGACCCCTTCTGGCAGGCTAAACTCGTCGACCCTTGTATAAAATTCCTCTATGCAGTTTTTCTCTATCAACCCATAGCTCATGTATTAAGGACGATGACATAGATGTTCAATCATCCACATATGTAGCAACAAGTTACACCCTTCAAAAAAGTCTCCTCCGGCTTTGCAGGCTGTGAGAGCGCGGAAGATTTCAGACACTATCATGGGTGCGAGGGTTCTTTTGGCCTAAGTAAGCAAAGTGTTGACGACCCCAGCTATCTGTATATCGATATTTCCATCTTTCCTAGGAAATACCAGAAGACCCAAGAATACCACCATAAAAGCAAAGCACATGTGTTCTTCCCAATTGAGGCAATTCCCTTTGCTACAAATTTTTTTTCTAGATTATTAAACCTTCCTATGTGTCTGTACCGCTGGTATATAAACTGTAGAGTGAAAAAACCAGCTGCCAAATTTGGGTTATGGACCCCCTACTTATCTTTAAAGAATCTAGGAACATGTGCACAGCGACGACTCTTGGGGCAATCAGATATTTGTGTCTCATAGGAACCTTAGTGCTCCCAATATACCTGACTATTTCTTCCAAAGTTGGGGTGAGTTCAAAATCTGAGAAATGAAACACGTTGTGGGCCGGGTCCTAGAATGTAACCAATGCCTTTATGATGTCTCCTCTATGCCTGATCTTCAACAACCCGGTGAGACCTCCCAAGTATAGATTTACCTTATCTTTCCCTGATTTACCCAGATCTTCCCACCACATACACAGCTCCAAAGGGATCTTGTTCATGACTGTTATTGGCAAATTTTGACTCGTGCTCATTCTGCACATTTATTAGGGTGATTAAGCAAAATCATGACTCATTTGACTCAAGAAAAGTTAATATTTTTTCAAATTGTCATTTCAAAATTAAAACACGGCTTTGCAAATACGGCCTTTCAGCACTTCCAAGGAGAAGATTTTAAGGTCGTGCTTGTTAACCGGCCAAAAATTCGAAAAAGAGACCAAAGGTGGTTGTTCTTGCAAAAACAGCCTTCCGGCGTCCTTTTGGGGACATTCGGCTATTTTAGATAGAAATAGCATCACCCTGCTTATTTAAATTAAATAAAATTTTTGTTCTTTTTGGGCTATTTTTGCAAAAGGGAAGTTGGACCCGATAGGGGTTGCCTACGTATCCCATATCTAGTGAGAATCAAACTGGCATAGTTCGGGCAATTTTGGCAAAACAAAAACCAACTATTTTCAAAACTCTTTTTTTTGAAATTTCGGCAGAGTTTCAGTATATTTTGGACATTGGTTTTTCAAAAACAGACAGTTATCTCTCTCATCCCTCACATTGACTTTCCTTCTCTCAACGTTTCCCCTATAAGCCGGTCAACATGCAAATCCGAAGCAAATGAATGCACAAATAGCAAGTAAGATGCATCAGGATAGTCTTTTCATTTCGGGTACACCTGTCCTAGACAGACCCAACCCCTGTGTTGAGTCTCAAAAGTCAAATGCACATGATGCAAACAAACGTTCCTACTAGGGATCCGGCATGAGGCTGAGTTATTCTAGGTTTAAAACATCGGTATTTGTTCTAGACTTGTGTACCCGAGTGGACAACTCGAGTCGGGGAGGGGGCTACGTACCGGGAACCAAAAGGCCATCCGGCTTAGTAACTTTTCTGAACCTCTTTCTTATTTCAAGGTATGACACTAACAGAATAGGGAGTCACGGCCAGCGTGCACATCCCCGAATATGAGAAGACAAGGGTTTCATAGCAGTTTATATACAGTTCAGATAATATCAAAGCGGTAAAAGCAACATTAACACATTAGGCCCAAACATGTAATAAAATCAGATAATAGATAAAGCCAAATATAACAATTCATCTAAGCTCGAATTCTGAACCCTGAACTAGAGATTCTGGGTTCTATCCCTAGCAGAGTCGCCAGAGCTGTCACGCCTCCTTTTTACCTACACCCTGAAGGGAGTAAGGGAGTTTGTCCAATTTAAGTGACAATCAAAACGAGATTATTTTATTAAATTTCAGAGTCGCCACTTGGGATAATTTATGGTGTCCCAAGTCACCGGTTCAAATCCTGAATCGAGGAAAAGATTGACTCTGTATTACAGTCCACGAACACAGAAATTCGGGTAAGGAATTCTTTTAACCCGGGAGAAGGTGTTAAGCATTCCCAGATTCCGTTGTTCTAGCACGGTCGCTGAACCGTTATAATTGGCCTATTATCTGATTCTAATACATGTTTTAACCTATGGTTTAACTTTAACTTTAGAACCGCTTTTGATTAATTATTTTTTTAGGAAAGATTCAATGTCATCTAAAACACGTCTTGAACCACGTCACATAAATGCACACGCGGTCCTCGACATATTTTATCTAACATTGTTGAGATTTGGATTTGAGTCACATAAATGCGCACTCGAGTTTAGGAAGGTAATTTTTAGATAGCACGCCCAATGCAACTACATATTTTTAACTTTGCGAGGGCCATGGAAATTCAACTAAATGGAACGCCTCGATTTCTAAGGATTAAACTTATTTAAGTGAGGTCCATGCATTTTAAGATTTTATTTGGCACGGCACACCTCGACTAATTAAAGACCTAACCAATTAATTAAGGGAAGCTTATGGGAGCTCTAATTATTTTGAACTAAAGGTTCTACCCTACTAATTTACTAAAATACATTGTATTAGAGGACCAAATGCCCAAAGGGAAACCTCTTCGACAATAACAACTGGACAAACCCCTTTGGCAAATTCCTTCAAGATTTGGGCTCAAGATGATCCCAGTTTATGATGAGGAAAGGCGCCCAGGAGTCTGAGTTCGACTATTCTTCAACTGGGCCTGCGTTAGGCCCAGTTCTCATGCTCCAAATTATTATGCCAAATCAAAGAATGCCAATCAACTTATGCTAACTTGGAACGTGGAATCGAGTTGCCAAACTCAAACTTTGATTTTAAACATTCAACACAAATTAAATAACTAAGTTTCTAAACTAAAAATTTTTCCTGCACTTTGGTCCAATCTGCTTCTAAAATGACTCAGCAGACAGATGAATGAGCCACTGGGCTCAAGAAATAGGCCCAAATAGCAAAAGCAGACTATTTACACTTGCAAATGATCTCAGAACCCAAATCTCAATGAGCCCAATCTTTGTAAATAATAAGGTTGAGGGTCCTTGACTTAGCATCGAGTCTCTACCAGAGCGAACGACCCCTTTACACTCGATCACAAAATGATAGATTTCATTATCACCCAATAACTAGTACCCTAGGAAACCTTGAATACTACTGAAAACAGATGCATAACTCTGACTATACCGATAATACATTTAACAAGTATTCATGCCTAAATCCATACTCAAACTCAAACACCGCCTGAAAACTTCAAACCCATTAACTTGCCTTAATACCAACAATGATGAGATCCAAATAATTCACTTAAGTCCAATTATCAACACCAAACTCTTAAGGGGAATAAATTCACATATACAACATATTAATAACATAAGGCAACCAAATTAACATGTACAATACATGGCTTATTACAGAATATTCGTAGAAAATAGAAGAAACAAATAAAAAGAGAATCCAAAACAGTTTGTATTCAATCAGGCTTCAATTGGAAATACATGTTCCTAGCTACTTGTTGACAGTGGTTTGGAGTAATGCCTAGTAAGGGACAAGGAAAAAACCAAAAGAGGTGAAGAATCAGCAGTAAGCAGTAGCAAAAATTAGCTTAAACCCAGCAATGCAACAGTGTTTCCAAACAGCAAATCCAAACGCAATTGTTAAATACCCAGAATTCAATCCAGTTCAACTCAGAATGCAAAAACCGTGAATTTTCAGTGATTTGAACTAAACTATTAGGACCAGAAGAACTAACACCCAAGCAGAATTTTTAATAGTTTCTAGAAAATGCCCCGAATTCAAGATCATTTCAGAATTTCTTAAATAAAGGTAGTCGTTTCAGTTTTGGATAATTTTTTATCTCTCCCCCCTCCCTTGAATATCAAGTAATGGTTCCTTTATAGGCAAGTCATTAGGGCTGCAGAAATGAACTATGTTTTACACTTAAAACCTTCTAGAGTTTTCATTTTTGCTCAAATACCCCTACTTTAGAAATCAGAAATTCAGAATAGTCCCCCTCTCTAGCTTCCTAGAAGCTTTTCACATTAGTTACTAAAGATTCCCTAAGCCAATGTTCCCAAACTAACCCTCAAACCCCTGAAAATTACCCCCAGGACCTCAAACGGGTCATGGGTCAAGTTTGACCCAACACTTAACAGGCCCTTTGAAGGAGTCAAGAATGGCCTCAAGGCCCAAACAATATCAGAAGTTCGTTTGGAAATTCAATGAGAAACAGAAGAGAATAATTACTTGAATAATTTTTCCATAACTAAAAACTAAACTCAAATGACTGATTTCCTTTTAAACTAAAACAATGAGCTACAATTAAACTACATATTCGAATTAACAAGAACCAATTATATGACTGGAAAAACAAACCAGAACTTAAACGGGCAATATGCACAAACTAAAACAGAATTCACGAGAATTTCTACAAGAAAATTGGAAAGCTCACGGAATAAGTACGACCACCACATAAACAAAGGAACCTATGTTCAGTGTTTTAATATTTCACCAAGTTCAACCCCAGAAATCAAGCTAAAGAAAGAAAACGGACAGAAAAGAGAAGAAGCAGAAGGATACGAGTATACGAACAAACAGAAGACGGAGACGAAAGGGCAAAAACAAAAGTACCTAGGTAACTGCATGGACAGAACTTGGCAACCTCAGGCGACTTCGACTTGACCCGAAACTAGTATTACCCGCATGTTCTCTTTGAGAACAGACGAGCAATACTAGTTTCAAGCCGCATTGTTCATAGAAACTTGACAGCTTGCCGGTTTTTTTCTCTTCGTTTTTAGATTTGAATCTGACCTGATTTGGTGAGGATTTGGGGAGAAATGGTGGTGGATTGGGGCTGAGGGAAGGGTGATGGTTGCATGGCCGGATTTTGGTGGTATTTGAGCTCCGCTACCGGCCGAAAATGGCGAAGAGATTGAGGGCGGCGCTAGGGTTTTCTAAGGAAGGTGAGAGACAGAGGAGAGTTTTGAACCGGGCAGTCTCTGAAGTATTTCAGACACTCTTAAGCGAGAATGGAGATGTATTTTGGATCGTTGTATGAAACAAGATGAAGGGCCCGAATTCGTTGAGGCTACACTGAACTCGAAACGACGTAGCTCCACTCCCGTGCTACGTCGTTTCAAAGGCCTGGGCGACTGACTCCTTGAACCGAGTAAAATAGCGGGTTTTGGGCCAATTTGACGGGTTAACGGACGGATTTCAGTGGAACATGCTTGGGCCTGGGGAGAATTCAATTAATGAGCCTAACACTTAAATTCCCTTGTTTTAAAACCTTTTCTTTTTTTCTTTCAAATTTAAATTTTCCCTTTTCTTTTCAAAATAAAACCTAAATTAAATCCTAAACCACATTATAATACCAAATTAAGTTAATTACTCTAAGTAATAATTACCACAATTAATTAAAAACCCAATTTAAAGAAAAAACTACCAAAATTCAAAACTAAAATTAAAAAGTGTAAATAAGTTATTTTTGTGATTTTCGATTTCTTATAAAACAACTAATTTTCTAATTAATATGAAAAATGTAAAATTAAATCATAAATGAAAATGCAACATATTTTTGTATTTTATATTAATTAAACAAAATTAACACGGGCAGACAAATGCAAACAATTAACGAAAAATGCTACAAAATCTACGAAAATGCAAATAAATGGAAAAAATTATTTTGTTTTGAATTTGTGGGAGTAATTCATATAGGGCAAAAATTACGTGCTCACAATGGCTGTCAGTGCCAACAAGTGGCTAGGATATTTGGAGCGAGGCATAGTGGAACTAGAGAGAAAGTTTCTCAAGAGGGTTGAAGATTGTCAAAATGCTGAAGGGACCGAAGGCGGACACCTAGCTAGAGCGTACCTGTTGCTAGAACTCCGTGAGTTGGGGAAGCTGTTCAATGGAGCCAAGGATGCCAAATCTGGGGACGGTCCTTCAGGGACCAAGTAGATAGGAGTTTATCGTTTCACTTTATAAATGTAATAAGGTCAATGGCCATCAGTGACTTTTTATTTCTTGCTTATTTAGTGTCGTTTTGGGATTTGTCTATTTTTATCAATAAAATGAGGCATTTAACATTCTAAGTTCTCAAAATAAACTTGTCTCTAGGCCTACCTCAGGCACAAAGAGGTCCCCAAATTAGAAAACGATTTACATCTGAGCACTATGTGTTTAAATATTGCAATACTTTTTATGATCCTCACTAACTTGGTTACCTTTTTGTTTTATTCTTTGTTTTTATTATTCCCCTCCCCAAAGGTTAGTTTGTGCACTCTCGCATCATCATCTTACTTCACAAGGCCTTTCCATACAGGCTGTGAGCAAAGGGGCACGCCTCAACAATTGGACCATCAGGACAACTAGGGCCCGATGAGCCTCGGGGTAGCAAGGCTAAAACAAGCATCATTCCCTATTTTGTTTACTAAATGATTTTCTTTTCGCATTTACAATTCCCGCAATAAGATCTTCAATGTTCAAAATAGTTATGCAATTTATCAAAGCAATTTGACTTTTCTTATGAATCAACACTCATGATCGTTTTCTCTCATTACTTTACTTATACAGCATTACTATTACTTATCTTGATGAACCAATGATTGTGACATGCAATGAGACAACGCAACAAATGGACATAGATTCAGAAGAAGATGACATACCTGACGAGATTGTTATAGAAGTTGAGAATTTTAAAAACAAACCTAAGTCCAACCTGGATGAGACCGAAACTGTTAACCTGGGAGATGCAGAAAATGTCAAGGAAACACGAATCAGCGTTCACCTATCGCCATCAGAAAAGAAAGAATACACATAATTTCTAAAGGAATATGAGGACATATTCGCCTGGTCATATGATGACATGACCGATCTGAGTGTCTATTGTGGCTTACAAACTGCTGACCGATCCAACATGTCCGCCGGTAAAGCAAAAGCTCAGAAAGTTCAAGCCTGATATGAGTTTGAAAATCAAGGAAGAAGTCACCAAGTAGGTCAAAGCTAAGGTTCTCAGGGTAGTAGAATACCCGACATGGTTAGCCAACATCGTGCTCATGCCAAAGAAGGATGGAAGGTCAGAGTCTGTGTCGACTACGGAGATCTCAATCGGGCCAGTCCAAAAGATGACTTCCCTTTGCCAAATATACATATCATGATGGATAGTTGCACCAAGCATGAGTTGCAGTCATTTGTAGATTGCTTCGCTGGTTATCATCAGATCTGGATGTATGAAGAAGATGCTGAGAAAATGGCTTTCATTACGATGTGGGGAATGTACTGTTACAAGATAATGTCGTTCGGCTTGAAGAATGCAGAAGCCACCTACATGAGGGCCATGACTACCATTTTCCATGATATGATACACAAGGAGATTGAGGTATATGTAGATGATGTCATCATCAAGTCCAAGATGGACACTGATCACATGGAAGATTTGAGGAAGTTCTTCAATAGGTTGCGAAGGTACAACCTGAAACTGAATCCTGCGAAGTGCGCATTTGGTGTTCCTGCTAAAATATTGCTTGGGTTTATTGTGATTCACCAAGGAATAGAACTGGATACATCAAAAGTCAAAGCTATTCAAGAATTGCCACCGCCAAAGAACAAGAAAGATGTGATGAGCTTCTTGGGAAGGCTCAATTACATCTGCCGATTCATAGCATAGTCTACGGTCTTTTGTGAGCCAATCTTTAAGATGTTGAAGAAGGACGCCGCTACCAAATGGACCGATGACTACCAAAGGGCCTTCGACAGAATCAAGGAGTACCTGTCAACACCACCAGTCTTGGTCCCGCCCAAGCTAGGTAGACCCTTATTACTCTACTTGCAGTATTGGATGGAGCTTTCGGTTGCATTCTGGGGCAGCATGATGAAATAGGGAGGAAGGAGCAGGCTATCTATTATCTCAGTAAGAAGTTCATCCCGTACGAGGCCACGTATTCTCTGTTGGAACGCACCTGTTGTGCTTTGACCTGTGTAGCTTAGAAGCTGAGGCACTACTTTTGTGCCTATACTACATATCTCATATCAAGGATGGATCCTTTGAAGTACATCTTTCAGAAGCCCATGCCCACGGGCAAGCTAGCCAAGTGGCAAATCCTGTTAAGTGAGTTCGACATTGTTTATGTAACTCAGAAAGCGGTCAAGGGACAAGCACTGGTAGACCACCTTGCTGAGAATCCCGTGGATGGAGAATACGAACCCCTGAAACATACTTTCCTGATGAAGAGGTATCATTTATAGGAGAAGACATTGCGGAACCCTATGACGGTTGGAGAATGTTTTTCGATGGAGCAGCAAACTTCAAAGGAGTTGGCATAGGAGCAGTCCTAGTATCAGAAACCGGTTAGAATTATTCGGTGTCCGCCAAACTTAGGTTCCCGTGTACCAACAACATGGCCGAGTATGAAGCCTGCATCCTAGGGCTCAAAATGTCCATTGACATGAATGTTCAAGAGCTACTAGTAATTAGAGATTCAGACTTGCCTATACATCAGGTACGAGAAGAGTGGGCAACCAAGAACTCCAAGATACTCCCGTATATTCATCATGTATAGGAATTGAGAAAGAGGTTCACGGAGACGGAATTCCAGCATGTTCCCAGAGTCCAGAATGAGTTCGTCGATGCATTGGCTACCCTGTCATCTATGATACAACACCCGGACAATAATTTCATTGATCCCATTCCAGTAAAGATCCATGATAAGCCAGCTTACTGTGCCTATATTGAAGAAGAAATAGATAGAAAGTCTTGGTTTTATGATATCAAGAAATATTTGGCAAAAGGAGAGTACCCAGAACTTGCAAATCCTACTCAGAAATGCACACTTCGGAGATTGGCCAACAACTTCTTTCACAACGGAAGAGTCCTGTATATGAGGACTCCCGATTTGGGATTACTAAGGTGTGTCGACGCAAAAGAAGCATCCCGGATACTAGAGGAAATTCATGCTGGGACCTGCGGTCCACATATGAACGATTTTGTCTTAGCAAAGAAGATACTTCGGGCTTGTTACTTTTGGATGACTATGGAAACGGACTGCATCCAGTATGTCCGAAAATGCCACCACTGTCAAATACATGCAGACATGATAAAGGTACCTCCAAATGAGCTCATTGCAACAAGCTCACCATGGTCGTTCGCCGCATGGAGGATGGATGTTATTGGGCCAATCGAACCTACCGCTTCCAATGGTCACAGGTTTATCCTAGTAGCCATCGACTATTTCACCAAATGGGTCGAAGCAGCATCTTACAGAGTAGTAACTAAGAAAGTCATGGCAAACTTTGTTCGCGACCGTATTGTTTGTCGATTCAGGATTCCAGAGTCAATCATTACTGATAATGGCTCCAACCTCAACAGCGACTTGATGAAAGCTATGTGTGAAACTTTCAAGATCAGACACAATAATTCCACAGCCTATAGGACTCAAATGAATGGAGGAAGCCGCCAACAAGAATATCAAGAAAATATGGAGGAAAATGATAGAAAAGAATAAATAGTGGCACTAGAAGTTATCATTCGCTCTATTAGGGTATCGCACCACAGTCCGCACATCAATCGGGGCAACCCCCTATATGCTGGTTTATGGTACAGAGGTTGTCATTCCCGCTGAGGTAGAAATTCCTTCCCTAAGGATCATACAAGAAGCTGAGCTCGACGATGCGGAGTGGGTAAAAGGTCGTTATGAGCAACTAGCTCTTATAGACGGAAAGAGAATGAATGTAGTTTTTCATGGTCAACTCTATCAGAACAGAATGTCCAGAGCCTTCAACAAAAGAGTCAAGCCAAAACAGTTCACACCAGGGCAGTTGGTGTTAAAGAAAGTTTTTCCGCATCAAGATGAAGCCAAAGGGAAGTTCTCTCCCAACTGGCAGGATCCATACATGGTTCACCGGGTTCTGGTAGGAGGAACCCACATATTTACCGAAATGGACGGAGAAGTCTGGCCAAAGCCGATTAATTCAGATGTAGTCAAGCGTTACTATGTGTAATCTTTATGATTTCCTTATAAGATGTAAATTGAACTATGCCTGACTTGATTCCCGTTTAAGAGGGGATACGTAGGCATCCCTATGGGTTCTATCACAATTCAATAAAATTTTCATCCCCCCCCCCCGTGCTTGGAAACTGGGGCAGAATTTTCAGGAGGACCCTCAAAATTCCAAAGTAATTTCAGTCGATCGTCGTAAGTAATAGTCAGAAGCATCGGCCCATTAAATTGGGGCAAAATTTTGAGGAGGACCCTCAAAATTCCGTAGCAAGAGAGGTTGCAATGTCCCGAACCATGTCACAGTCGCCAGTTCATCTAGAAGATATTTTTAATTATACACTTATGTCATATCTTTACAATACCATGCATGTTTATTATCGAAACTACTTTGTTTAGCAATGCTACCCAATGATACGTACAGTATCACCAGATCAAAGTCGAGCAGGTCAAGCAGAGCCAGCGGGGATACGAACTAACCTTCCCCTTTTACAAAACTCACGATTTTTCTTTGGATGCAGGCACTAGAATTGCAAAATCATTAAACATATTGTACGCCCATGAGTACGACTCTCCAAACCATTGCACTTGCCAACATTTGCTATCAGCACACAAGTAATTCTCTGTAGTCACAATGCTCCCAGTAATCACAATGCCACAACTTGCTATCAGCTAAGAAAACTTTATTTTCATTCGTTATTTTATTATTTCTTGCATAAGGCTACCATTCTACCTTCCGAGACTAAACGTTGTCTCCATCTGCATTTTTGCATAAGGCTACCTTTCTGCCTTCCGAGACTAAACGTTGTCTCTATCTGTATTTGCATTACATAAGGCTACTATTCTGCCTTCCAATTTGCATAAGGCTACCATTCTGCCTTCCGAGACTAAACGTTGTCTCCATCTGCATTCTTGCATAAGGCCACCTTTCTGACTTCCGAGACTAAACACTATCTCCATCTGCATTTGCATTGCATAAGGCTACTATTTTGCCTTCCTATTTGCATAAGGCTACCATTCTACCTTCCGAGACTAAACGATGTCTCCATCTGCATTTGCATTTTATAAGGCTACCATTCTGCCTTCCGAGGTTAAGCTCTACCTCTCTCTGCATTTGCATTTTTGCATAAAGCTGCCATTCTGCCTTCCGAGGTTAGGCTCTACCTCTCTCTGCATTTGCATTTTTCATAAGGCTACCGTTCTGCCTTCCGAGACTAAACGTTGTCTCCATCTGCATTCCTGCATAAGGCTACCTTTCTACCTTCCGAGACTAAACGTTGTCTCCATCTGCATTTGCATTTCTACATAAGGCTACCTTTCTGCCTTCTGAGACTAAATGTTGTCTCCATCTGCATTTGCATTTCTACATAAGGCTACCTTTCTGCCTTCCAAGGTTAAGCTCTACCTCTATCTACATTACATACGGCTACTATTATGCCTTCCAACTTGCATAAGGCTACTATTCTGCCTTCCGAGGTTAAGTTCTACCTCTCTTTTCATTTGCATCTTGCATAAGGCTATCATTTTGCCTTCCGAGGCTAAGCTCTGCCTCCCGTCTTCTTCGAAACTAAGCACTATTTACTTCACTTTTCTTACGGGTTAAGCTCTGCCCTTCAAATCGCAAGACTAAGCTCTGTCTTGGCTGCATCATGCTACTGCATCCTTTATGGGCTGAAATATCGCCAACTCATCCGAAGGTGTCGTTCAGAGGCACCATCTTCATAGCCCGAGAACACCATGTCATGGCCTGATGATCCCTTTTAATCTTTTGCATATCATTATTCAAAGGCATCATGGTTTGGAGGCACCATCCGCATAGCCCGAGAGTATTATTTCATGGCTTGTGAATCCTTTATCATACGCTTCATGGCCCAGGACGTCATGGTCTAAGGACGTCATCCTAACCATCCAAAGACAACATTCATAGTCCGACGGGAATTTGCATCATATTTAAATTTATGCACAGAATACTCTTGTATTGTTTAATTGCAGGTGAACCGGTGAGCAACGTCCATCTCGAAAGGAGCAATCCCGCTCCAGTTCCCACAGCCATATCAAACCTTGACCATTCCCACAAGTCGTCCACTCACCCTGCCCTGGATCTTGCGCCCATTCTTGAAAAAGTCTCCATCAACATACTCCGCCGACAGATCCTGAAGTACATACGGTCTGATCCCTGTAAAACCAAGGATATGTAGGCAGCTCAGAAGACAGGGTGCATCCTAAACCTCTTCAAACTGTTTCGCTCGGTCAAAATTGGCCATCATATCTTTACCTGACAACTCTTTCATCCTTCCCGGGTAAAGAGGTGCAGCTGTTGATACCCAATTTTTCCCTATATATTTTCAATCTGCAAAATATCTTCAAAATAGCATATATATGCATACTAAGCATTTCCAAATGTTTTATTATTTTTCTATAATTTTTAAAGGATTTTAAATCAATTTATTCCCTTTTTTCATCCATAAAATCCCAATGATTATTTTCAAAATTGTTATTTTCGATTATTCATTTATTGGATTCTTATATTGATGCCAAAATATGGCTAAGGTAATTTTTACATATTTTTACAATTTTATTTAGTATTTTTTAAAGCTAATTGCATACAATTGCAATATTAGCCATTTTTAGGTTTAAATTTGTCTCATGTTATAAAATGGGATCCTATATTTTTTAATTGTTAAATATATATTATAAATCATTTTAGTGCTTTCAATTTGTTTTCAGAAATTTATTTACTATTTTTATAAATTAAAAGGGAAAAGTGGCTATTTAAATTTTAGCCCAAATTGGTTTTCAATTATAACCCAAATCAGGCCCCAATTTCCCCAGCCCAAATTCAATTTTAACCCAACCCCTAACCTAATTAAACCAACCCAACCCGGATTCCCCGCCTACCCTTTTAAATCTGGGTCGTTGATCATTCAGATCAACGGACATCGTTCCCCCTTTCCATTTTTAACCCCAAATGACCCCTTACCCTAACTCATTTTTTCACCACTTGCCGCTTCTGAATCCCTTCCCACTCAATTCTCTATGTAACCTCACATGAACCCTAGCCGCCGCCATCTAATTCCACCCTAATCCACCTCAATCTCTGCCTAATGCATGGCCTCTCATGGCCATTTGAGATGTGTATCGGCCTCCTATGTCTCCTGGGTGTTTGTTTCCGTGATTTAATGGCTAGATCTCAAAGAGATCTGGTCCAGTCCTTGCTCAACCTCTGTCTTTGGTCTTTCTTCGGCCATCCATGGTTGTTCAAGTCAGATCCTTGACTTTTCTGGTTAGATCGGTAATTTTTTCAAGGCTTCTCTCACCTTTTCCGGGTTCTCTGAAACCCTGGCATTAAGATCTTTTGATTTTTCATATCTATCTTAGATCTGTGCTTACTATGAACTTCTTAAGTGTTTTCTCAAAGGTTCTTTAATTTTTCTTTCAAAATGACTCTTCATTCTTTAACGATTAGGGTTTTTCTTTTAACCTCTTTTTAAAGATGTCTTCTCTGATTTTTTGTGTGGTTTTACGATTTTACTATGTTAAAACAACTTGTTTATGCTTTCCTTCTACTTGATTCAGCATGTTAAAAACCCTAGTTCCTTTTTGGTCTTCTCCGAGTTCTGAAACTGTTTGTTTAAATGTGTACTTGTTCGATTAAGTTCGTTGATTCTGACTTTCTTTTCTTTGTGTGACTCATCTGATTCTGAGTTCTTATCATCTCTTAAACTCGCCTATTGTTAAAACCCTAATTTCTTAAAAGATTTTCCTCACTTGTTACTGTGAGACCTTTTACTTGTTTCTGACTCTCTTACATGTTACTATGTTCTTCTTCACTGTTAATTCTATGTGACTACTTGACCTACTTGACTACTGTGCTTCGAATATTTTTCTTAATACTGAATCCTAGCTTACC
Organism: Nicotiana sylvestris; assembly: GCF_000393655.2. Taxonomy (NCBI): domain Eukaryota; kingdom Viridiplantae; phylum Streptophyta; class Magnoliopsida; order Solanales; family Solanaceae; genus Nicotiana; species Nicotiana sylvestris. Next base: position 70,973,370 of record NC_091059.1, on the reverse strand, counting down.
CGTACTGCTACTGTATGTTTGTGTTGTTTCTTTTTGTCAACATGTTTGACCCTGCATGCCTGCTCATTCCTTGTTATTTATATGTTGAGGTGCAGAATCATGACCCTTTCTTGATTGATTCTGACTCCCTCAATCTTACGACTGATTGTAAAGGTTTTCTTATTAACCCTGATTTTACTCATTTGTTTAAATTAATTGATCCCCCTCCTTTAATTACTGTGATGTTTTACCTTGCTGAATCATTTCCCAAAACTAAGCATATTTTGTACTTAGTCTCAATTATTTACTTCATACTTTTACTGCCCCTTTATATGGCAAGAATCAATCTGTCTTAAACTGATTTCTTTCCTTAATTAACATTGTTAGTATCCGTTAAGCAGTGATTCCTTAATTAAAGGGAATCCCTTGGGTTAATTAATTCTGACTGTGATTATTTCCATGTTTGTGTTAAGACTTTACTTATTACCTTATTCTTCACTCTTCTTCAGATTATAAATACCCTACCCTCTCTTCTTTCAAACAGATGAACAATTTGACATCAGAATACACACTTACACTCAAAAACTCTCTCTTTTCATTACTATTACTTGTTCTGCTGCTTTGTCTAGCCGGTTGAAAGCCAAGGCTAGACTGTGGAATCTTGCTCGCTTTACCTTTCTGCACTTTGTTTCTCTACTGGTATGTCCTAGTTAATTTTAGAGCCTCAACAATAGCATGCTTTCTTTAGTTGCCTCAGTTTTTTATTCTTGTCTACTTCTGCTCATGTTTTTGCATTCAAGTCACATTATTAGCATGCTGTAATGTGTTCCCTTCCCCTTTTAGAATAATGTTTCCCAATGTGTGTACTTTATCAGTCACTCATTGTATACTTTCTACCTTATGAATCCCAAACCCCCATATCCCCTCTATGTTTTTGTGTTCCTTTTGCTGGTTAGTGGCCATGCCAACATCAGCTATTGTTGTGCATGACCAAACTAGGCCCCTGCTGGGGTCATGTGCTTACAGACAATGTATCCTTAAAACCCCTTGGCCCCTTTGTGTCACTACTGATTTTGTGTGTTTGAGTTTTGTTCATTGCCCTAACTGATTTCAAAAACTTCTGCTACAGATTACTTTCAAATGGACTTGCCAGTCCAGTTTTAAACAAACTCTTTTTTTCAACTATGTTCTGCACTCCCACTATATTCCTAGAACCTAGGTTCTTCCCCTCTTGTGTGAGCCTTGCCGTGGGACCCTTGAGATCCCTCTGAACTTGAACACATAAGGGTTGGTCCTTCCACACTGCACTTATTTCTGTCTGGTTATGGAAACCTGCGTGTAAGCACTGCCCGGGATCCCATGAGGTCCTCAGGGAACTTTAACACACCCAGGTATGAGAAAGGCTTTGAACTTCTGGCACTGAAGTGGTTCATTACATAACTCAGAGAGGAAGTCAAGATCAGGCTTTCCTTTGGTTGTAATTTTCTTATTTCTGCACTTCTTTTGTAATTCAATCATTCGGGCTGTAATAATTTGTAAACGATATTGGGGCTGGCTAGTGAAAAGGGATGGGGTGATTATGCATGCTTTAGCTATTAGAAGGGTAGATAACATGTCTATAGGGTGTATTTCGATGTGATCTGTTAGAGAACATGCCTATAGGATCTGCTTTGGTTTAACAAAATTCTGCATGCTTTACTTTTACATAATTAGAAACTATGTCTAAATGGCTTTTTAATATAAATCATGCCTATAGGAACTTCGCTTTGATCAAATAAATCTTGCCTACTCCACGTCATGTTCAACTAGATACCATGCCTATGGAACTAAAGTCAGCTTTTAATAATTAGATGTCATGCCTATAAGATTTAAATCAGTTGTGATAGAGATCATGCCTATAGGGTCTAAAACCAGTTTAGTTAAAATCAGTTTGACTCATGCCTATCTGAATCAGATTAAATAACCTACTCTTTCCGTGTTAATATATCTCATTAGAAAGCATGTCTATAGGATCTAAATCGCCTGTTTAAATTAACCACTGCTCCACTGCATTCTTAATTAGTATAGATATCATGCTTATAGGATATCACTACTATGCCTAGGCAAGCCATAAGTAACTATTAAAATCAAACTGGAACTGCCCTTGTTAATTACCAACTGCTACAACCAGCAGGCAGGCCTGATTCGAACTTCTTTTCTGAGTTATATAATGAATCTGGTTCTAACTCAAACTCTGCTTTAAGATCTTATAGTTCAGACCTTAAGTGTGTTTAAGTCTTGCTATTTATGTGCTTTATTTGCGAAGGTATACATGAGCCTTATAACTGCTTACATGTTTCCCTCTGAATGCAGTCCTACGTGTTTTGTATGTCGCCTAGCCTTTTTGCCTTTAAACCTAAGAGTCAGCCTAAAATCCTCCATCTTATAGGAATAGTAGTACTAAATTCCTCCGGGACTGACAGGAATGGGACAGGAAATAGCATGCAATAGAGGTCGAGACCAATCCATGCTTTAATACCTTAACGTGATAGGAAGGGTAGATATGGATATGATGACTGGTGTGCTAATAGGTATCCCCTCTTCTGAGGAGTGTCATACCCAGTATTGCATTGAGGTGATCCATATTATAAACAAACCTAGGACCCCTCTTTTTTTTTTACAATCATGTTTAGCTCATAACTCTTTCGAAACCTTACCTTTCAATAATTGTTTTCAAACGCTTGTGTGTTTAACTTAAATCCCCTCTTACTTGAGCCTTTATTTGTTTACTTGCTAATTGCACAAATTCACAAAAGAACTATCTGGCTGAGAACCACAATAGTGGATCCTGAGAGGTGCCTAACACCTTCCCCTTGGGATAATTTCAAGCCCTTACCCAATCTCTGGTTATCAAACCTAGTTGTGAATGAACTCTATGGGTGTCCTAATGCTCCTTAAATCATTAGGTGGTAACTCTTAAAATACCCAATTTCCAAAAGGAAACGAGTCATTATACCCCATGAATGTCGAAACTCGTAAACTCCTCTCCGTTTGGAAGGGGGGAAATAGGGGTGCAACAATGCCGACCTCCTCGAGTACCTCTCTGCGGGATCTATAACGAACATATTCTTCGATCCTCTTCTCATGATCGAGGGCCCGCTTCAACTCAGCCTGGGCGTCAGCAGCATCTTTCACATGAATCGCCATCTCTTGATCAGCCCTGGTTCGACTCAACGACGCTTCAGCCCGAGCATCAGTTATCTCATCCCTGACCTTTGAGAGATCGGTCTTGAGCTTCGTGATCATATCTGCTTGAACTGAAGCATTGTCACGAGCCAAACGGAGTTGGACCTCGAAGACGGGAACCTTGGCCAAGGCGCTTTTCTCCTCTAAAGCTTGAGCTTGCACCTAAGCCCTTAGTTCACCGTAAGCATTCCTGACGCGATCGTCTTTGCCAGTAAAGTATTCCAAGGCCTCCGTCTTTTTCCGCAGCTAATATAGGAAAAAGGGGTTAACCTTAAGAGTCAAAAGGAGCGAAGTGCGTACTATGAAAGGTTACCTGCTCCGTCAAATAGTTTTCATGATTCGAACTCCGGTACGCCTCATATCGCCAATGCATCAACTCAACCTCCTTCTCTTTTCTAAGGAGCCTGAGGGACTCACCTTCGTCCAGAGCTTTCCGAAGCCTGGCCCCTTGACAGAATAGTTCAGACCTGATCCTATCAAAGACCTACAAAAGAAGAGATCAATAAAGAATGAAAGATGTTAAATACCGGGATGACTGCGCCTAAACTCACCATAAAGTGAAGCCGGCAGACTTTCTCGAAGGCGGAGAAGACTCCTGTTGGTCCTGCCCCTCCGACCCCGGGAGAATCAACTTCGGGAAAAGCATATTCACTCGGAGGAACCACCTACCTGGAATCAAACACTCCAGGAAGAGAAGGCTCTGACGATGCCCTCTTCTCGATGATACGGGCCCGTCAAGCCCCATTAAAAGCTCCACCACACTGTGGGTAGAATCGTCCCCCAGCTCGGAGGCCGACGACTCCTTCCCCTCTTCGGAAGAGCACTGCCTCATCCCAAGGAATCGCTCGGTACCTACAACGGCAAAGCCGGTACAAAATAAAGGGGAAAATGTCATCTCAAATATATGAAGGCCAAGGCAAAGACAGCGTGCGAGCATACCTTGGTATCTTGTTCCCCATCTGATACGGAATACAGCTCGCCACCTACACCCATTACAGCTCGCCACCTACACCCATTACTATTTTAATTGCATATTTAATTTTAGCTTATACTTTAATTTTTACAATATGTTTAATGCTGCTAAAAGAGCGTGTAAAAGAGTTACTGGTAGGGGAAATAAAAAAAGAGATAGTCCTTCAGCATTTGGTAGTAATAGTAATATCCCATTATCATTTATACATGTTTCCGAATCATCGCATAATGAAGATATAGATTATGAACAATTACAAGAAGATTTTGGAATAGAAGATAATGAAATAGGAGTGGAAGATGAGATACCAGCTACACCTACTAGTGTTCGAGTTGGTAGTGTTGGGGTTGCTACAAGGGGTGGTGGTCGTGGCACTAGAAGTAGACCACATGTGGCTCCGACTACTAATCGTAGAAAAAGAAGTAAGGTTTGGAATATTTTTGAAATAATAGAAGGTACTGATAGAGTTAAATGCAAACTTTGTAAAGGTGATTTTAAACATTTGACTGGAAGAAATTTAGGGGGGACTGGGACGCTTAGTAGACATATGAGAACTGAGCATCCCATAGAAAGGGGCACTGATGGTGATGGAAATCAAACAACTCTTAACCCTACTGCTGGAGGTCTAGTGAAATATGATAAAATGAAGGATCGTGAGGAGTTAGCAAAAATGATTGTTTTGGGTTGTCTACCTTTTTCTTTTGCTTCTTCATCATATCTTATTATGTATATTCAAAGGATTTACAATCCTTTATTTAAAGGTATCCCTATAAGTACTTGTAGAGCTGATATCTTTAGACTTCATGGACAATATCAAACATACATACATTATTTGTTTAGCCACTTTTCTTGTAGAGTTTCTCTAACTTCTGATATTGGTCATGCTGTTAATGGAAATGATTATTTGACAATTACATGTCATTGGATAGATGATACTACTTGTATGCAAAAATGTATTATCGCTTTTAGATATGATGACGATCAGAGTCATACTGTTGCGTTTATAAGTAGTACTATTTGTGAAGTTGTTGAATTTTATAATCTAAATCAAAAAGTATTGTGTATGTCTGTTGATAATGCTTCTAACAATAATGCCGCAATTTCAATATTAAAATTGCATTTGCAACCACCTCTTGAGGAAATTTTTCATGTTAGGTGTGCATGTCATGTTTATAATTTAATTATTAAAAGTGGCCTTGATTTATTTTCGACTGAGATTACTCATGTTAGAAGAGCAGTTGGTGTTATTCAAGGAAATAATAGACAATCTAGAATAAAGGAATTTAAGAATAAGTGTGTCCAGTATAACCTTAAACCCAGATTCATGCCAGACGAAATTGTTACTAGATGGAATTATACATATATATTTTTAAAATGTTGCTACAAATATAGATTCCCAATAACTGAAGTGGCTAATGCGCATTGTACTGATCCAAACCGTATGCTAACAAGTGGTACTTGGGAGGTCATCAATGATGTTGTTAAATTTTTACATAAATTTTATACAGCTACTGTTGAGTTTTCTGGAGCATATTACCCTACTGTTACTATGGCTTTAGTACATATAGCTGAAATTTCTTTTCTACTCTTTGAATTTAAGAATAAAGAAAAATATAGGGATGTTGTTGAAAAAATGCAAGCAAAATTTAAAAAATATTTCTTTCCAATTCTTCCGGTTTACTTAATTGGTGCTATTTTAAATCCTTCTATTAAGATGTCTGATTGTCACCAATTAATGAATGCTTTATATACTTATATGGAGATTGGACCAACTGAAACCCCAAATTTATATACTTGTATGAACAAGCTAAATGAATATTTACAACAATTATATAATTATTATGCAAATGTAATTGATGATGCTGCTCTTAATGTAGGCAATGTTAATCTAACTATGCATTGTACCACTTCTGCTACTGTGGATGATGAAGAAGACCTTGATAGTTTTAATATTTTTTCTACATTTTCTAACACTCAAACCAGTAGCAGGAACATTGATGAACTTCAATTCTACTTGCAGAAGCAAAAAGAGCCTCGCACAAAGGAATTTTCACCATTGGGATAGTGGCATGAGAATGGAAAGCAATTTCCTGTTCTTTTTGCTATGGCTCGGGACGTGCTGAATGTACCAATTTCTACTGTTGCATCGGAGAGTGCATTTAGCCAAGCAAGACAACAACTTGGAGACACCCGCTACTCATTGGGAAGCAATGCTTTGGAAGTTTTAGTATGTTTCAGAGATTGGATTAGATCAGAACGAAGAAATCAAGGACGTGAAGATGTTGATAGCCCAGAAGACGAGGAACTTGGAAATATATTAACACATGGTAACCCATCCGAATTTAACACTCCAGAAGAAGGTCAATCGGTTCATATTGATTATGATGAACTTACTAAGGCAATGCAAAACCTTTGAATTTACTATTTTACTTGTTGAAAAAAATGTAAACCTTTCAATTTGTAAGTTTGAAACTTTGAAATTTGAATTAAGAAATAAAAGTAGCACTTGCAATAAGTGCATGTTTTTCCCATCTCCCTTGTATTCTTTATGTTAGTACTTTGTAATGCACTTATTGCACTTATTAGAATATTTATACAAAATTCCAAAAAAAAAAATTACACTAAACCCAGCCCGGCCCTCTCAACTCGTAACCCGTACAGTTCAGTTTTTACCCAGATGAACCCGAACCCGTTAAACCCGTTAAGAACCAACCCGAAACCGGCCCGGACCGTAAGCCGTACGGGTCCAAAAAATGGAGGTCCGGACCGGTCTGGTTAGCCCGTTAAACACCCATAATTAGAACACATTTCCCTTCTGGAATTTTCTAGACTGATACTGTGTCAAAAACCTGATAGATCCAAGGTCCCTTGTTGTCTTCAACCTCAATGAACGGAACAATGGCATCACTGGGAACACACAAATTATCTTCGCCGTGGACAATGATTTCTGTCTATCCTATTCAAACTTGACTATCTGATGCAGAGTAGACAGGACTGCTTTGGCAGCATGAATCCAGGGTCGACCTAACAGCAGATTATAGGAAACAGCCACATCCAGCACCTGGAATTCCATGGTGAATTCAATTGGTCCTATTGTCAGCTCAAGGACTATATCACCGACTGAATATTTCCCTCCACCGTCAAATCCCCGCACGCAGATACTATTCTTGTGAATCCTTTCATCATCCACTTTCAACTTGTTCAGAGTGGAGAGAGGGCAAATGTTCGCACTGGAACCATTGTCGACCAATACCCAGGTAACCACGGAATCTTCGCATTTCACTGTAAGATAGAGGGCTCTATTGTGCTCAGTACCCTCCACGGGCAACACATCATCAGAAAAGGTGACTCTGTTTACCTCAAATATCTTGTTGGCTATCTTTTCCAAATGGTTTACTAAGATTTTGTCAGGAACGTGGTCCTCGTTCAGGATTTTCATCAAGGTCCGTCGATGCTCGTCTGAATGGATTAACAATGACAATAGTGAAATCTGAGCAGGCGTCTTCCTCAACTGCTCCACAATAGAATAGTCTTGCACCTTCATCTTTCTCAAAAACTCTTCTGCCTCTTCTTCGGTCACAGCTTTCTTCACTAGCACTGGGTTATCTTTGGAGGTTTTAGCTTTTCTTAACTCCTCTGGGGCAAAGCATCTCCCTGACCGAGTCAATCCATGGGTCATATAGACTACTTCTTTAACTTTTTTTCCTTTGTAAGTCACTATCACCCGTTCATAATTTCGCGGGATAGCCTTGCTATTGACTATTGGTAACTGGGTTACAGGCTTGATAATGACCGGATTTGTGCGGGCACCCTCCACAATTACGACAGGCTTGTTCGCCACTCCTGTCACAACCACTTTTGCCCTTTTCTATTTTGCTGCAATATCACTTAAGAACCCCTTCTTGACTACCGCAAATGGTTCACTATTTGTCCCGCTCAATTTGATCACTGATCTCTCACTTGTTGATTTTTCAACCAGCTTGACCTCGCTGGACCAAATCATCATGATGGTTTGTGAAGGTTTCTTGGGCTCCCCTCCCTTATGCACTATCTCGATCATATTTGTCTCCTGATGGGTTGGCAATGGGTTCTAGTTGATGTTGGGAGCCTCCGGAGCTTGGACTTCAATCCGATTTGTATCAATGAGCTCTTGGATAGCATTTTTCAATTGCTAGCATTTCTCCGTGACGTGCACAGAGCACCAGAACAATATTCACAACTTACAGAATAATCAAGATTTCTCGGGGGAGGATTTTGCAATTTTGACTCGATCGGCCTCAGCATATCCAATTGTCTCAGCCTGTGGAACAAACTAGTATAGGACTCTCTCAATGGAGTCAAGGTTTTCTTCTTCTACAACCTCTCATTTTTAAATGCTTATTGGGCCGAAAATCTGGTCTAGGAGGGTTTCGGTAGGCTCGTGGGGGCAGGTAGGTGTTTTGTGGGGCTAGCACACACCATTGTGCTTGAGCAGGAGGTTGAGTGTATGTTTGGGCGTGGTGGACAAAAAAATGGGGGTCTGGTGGTGGGTATTAGTGTTGGGGTGGATTATACGGGGTATGGGGGTAGGTTTGGTGGTTGCTTGATTTTTCGTTGTTCTTTATTCTCTCATTTCTCTTTCTTGTTTTGTCATTGTTTCCTTCTCACAGTTTCTTATTTTCTCTCTCTTTTTTTCTTTTTGTTTTTCCTCTCTCTTTTTCTTTTTTTTCTTTTCACTCTCTTTTTTTCTTTTCGTTATGATCGAATACTATGGAGATTGCCTACGTATCATGACCCCGCATAAATCAGATCTTTGCATAGTTCTGGGGGATAAGTGTAAAAATAAATAATAAAAATATTTTGGGATTTTCAAATTTTTCATAAAATAAACGTTTTGATTACAACGACTCAAAAACTAACAGACTCGAAAAAGAAACTAACAGACTCCAATGGAAAGATGAAAATACAGACTCGAAAATAGACTAACAGACTCCAATGGAAAGATGAAAATACAGACTCGAAAACAGACTAACAGACTCCAAGATTAAAATACAAACTAATAGACTTCAATGAAAATCATGAATACATCAATGCCTCAACTGCTCCTGGGGACCGCGGGACATCATTCGGTCTCGCCACGGGCCTACGTGCCAAATCCCCTTGGAGATGGTAGAGATCTTCCATTATCTGGCGGACAAAGGTCATCATAGTGGCGAAGAACATGGATCTAGTCATGTCCTCACACTTACTGCATTTCATTGTGATGTAGTCGGCGATCCTTCTGACCCTTTCTCTTATGACGCCCTTTTCTTGCAACAAACGTGCAATTTGTTAGGCTCTAGCTTCCAAAGTTTGTTCAACTATATGATTCTGTTCTTGAAGTTGTCGCAGATCTCTTTCTAATTGTGCCATCACTGTATAACAGTGTTCTCTTTCTGCCGTAAAGTCTTTTGCTTGCTTGATCATTTTGTTCTCAAAGATGGTGACCCTTGTCTTCAACCCCACAACCTCATTGTCATATTTTTCTTTTAACTGTTTAACCAAGCGCTCTCGTTCTTCCACATTCTTAGCCAATTTTGTTCGAGCCCTTGCTAATTCACCCCCCGCCTTGTTCAAATCAAAACCATAGTCACTCAACTTCTGCCTAAGGTTCTTTATAAGCTTTTTATCTTTTGCACTTCTGGCGGGATTTTTAGCTACTATTTTCATTTTTCGAATCTGGGCTCGAAGGGCTTCATTTTCCTTGGCTAGCTTTTTCTTCTCACCCTCATCTGCGGCAGCTTGCAAACCATTCTCGAACTGAAGGTCCTTGACTTGCTTTTTCAGCTTACTTATGGTAGCCCTATATTCATTTTCTTTGGCCCACCAATCCCATTGTGCTTGTGACGCCTCGACAAATTCTTGAAGATGGGGTCTTTTGACCGGCCTTCCAAACTCAATTTCTCTTTTATACCAAGCAAGGTACCCTGGTGAAACTTCACCTTTGGATAGATCGCGCACTCAGGTATTTGTCGTCAAGTACTGACACTCGCTCCAAATCTGGCAGACTGCTGCTTCATGAAACTGACCATCAGGACCAATCTCGACTACCTGAGCACTAAGGTCTTCATCTTTTGGAACTATTTGACATCTCCCCAATTGTCTCAAAACCCGGTATGGGGCATAAGGCTAGATACTTCTGAGACCCATCAGGAGGAAGTGAGGTCCGGTAGTTGGCATGTATACGATTTCATCTATAGTAAGCCACCTGAACGTCCATTCTATTTGGTCTGCAGTAATGGAACGGAAATGTGATATCCATTTTGTGACCCCTTCTGGCAGGCTAAACTCGTCGACCCTTGTATAAAATTCCTCTATGCAGTTTTTCTCTGTCAACCCATAGCTCATGTATTAAGGACGATGACATAGATGTTCAATCATCCACATATGTAGCAACAAGTTACACCCTTCAAAAAACTCTCCTCCGGCTTTGCAGGCTGTGAGAGCGCGGAAGATTTCAGACACTATCATGGGTGCGAGGGTTCTTTTGGCCTAAGTAAGCAAAGTGCTGACGACCCCAGCTATCCGTATATCGATATTTCCATCTTTCCTAGGAAACACCAGAAGACCCAAGAATACCACCATAAAAGCAAAGCACATGTGTTCTTCCCAATTGAGGCAATTCCCTTTGCTACAAATTTTTCTTTCTAGATTATTAAACCCTCCTATGTGTCTATACCGCTGGTATATAAACTGTAGAGTGAAAAAACCAGCTGCCAAATCTGGGTTGTGGACCCCCTACTTATCTTTAAGGAATCTAGGAACCTGTGCACAGCGACGACTCTTGGGGCAATCAGATATTTGTGTCTCATAGGAACCTCAGTGCTCCCAATATACCTGGCTATTTCTTCCAAAGTTGGGGTGAGTTCAAAATCTGAGAAATGAAACACGTTGTGGGCCGGGTCCCAGAATGTAACCAATGCCTTTATGATGTCTCCTCTATGCCTGATCTTCAACAACCCGGTGAGACCTCCCAAGTATAGATTTACCTTATCTTGCCCTGATTTACCCAGATCTTCCCACCACATACACAGCTCCAAAGGGATCTTGTTCATGACTGTTATTGGCAAATTTTGACTCGTGCTCATTCTGCACATTTATTAGGGTGATTAAGCAAAATCATGACTCATTTGACTCAAGAAAAGTTAATATTTTTTCAAATTGTCATTTCAAAAATAAAACCCGGCTTTGCAAATACGGCCTTTCAGCACTTCCAAGGAGAAGATTTTAAGGACGTGCTTGTTAACCGGCCAAAAATTCGAAAAAGAGACCAAAGGTGGTTGTTCTTGCAAAAACAGCCTTCCGGCGTCCTTTTGGGGACATTCGGCTATTTTAGATAAAAATAGCATCACCCTGCTTATTTAAAATAAAATAAAATTTTTGTTCTTTTTGGGCTATTTTTGCAAAAGAGAAGTTGGACCCGATGGGGGTTGCCTATGTATCCCACATCTAGTGAGAATCAAACTGGCATAGTTCGGGCAATTTTGGCAAAACAAAAACCAACTATTTTCAAAACCCTTTTTTTCAAATTTCAGCAGAGTTTCAGTATATTTTGGACATTGGTTTTTCAAAAATAGACAGTTATCTCTCTCATCCCTCACATTGACTTTCCTTCTCTCAACGTTTCCCCTATAAGCCGGTCAACATGCAAATCCGAAGCAAATGAATGCACAAATAGCAAGTAAGATGCATCAGGATAGTCTTTTCATTTCGGGTACACCTGTCCTAGACAGACCCAACCCCTGTGTTGAGTCTCCAAAGTCAAATGCACATGATGCAAACAAACGTTCCAACTAGGGATCCGACATGAGGCTGAGTTATTCTAGGTTCAAAACCTGGGTATTTATTCTAGACTTGTGTACCCGAGTGGACAACTCGAGTCGAGGAGGGCGCTACGTACCGGGAACCAAAAGGCCATCCGGCTTAGTAACTTTTCTGAAACTCTTTCTTATTTCAAGGTATGACACTAACAGAATAGGGAGTCACGGCCAGCGTGCACATCCCCGAATATGAAAAGACAAGGGTTTCATAGCAGTTTATATACAGTTCAGATAATATCAAAGCGGTAAAAGCAACATTAACACATTAGGCCCAAACATGTAATAAAATCAGATAACAGATAAAGCCAAATATAACAATTCATCTAAGCTCGAATTCTGAACCCTGAACTAGAGATTCTGGGTTCTATCCCCAGCAGAGTCGCCAGAGCTGTCACGCCTCCTTTTTACCTACACCCTGAAGGGAGTAAGGGAGTTTGTCCAATTTAAGTGACAATCAAAACAAGATTATTTTATTAAATTTTAGAGTCGCCACTTGGGATAATTTATGGTGTCCCAAGTCACCGGTTCAAATCCTGAATAGAGGAAAAGATTGACTCTGTATTACAGTCCGCGAACACAGAAATTCGGGTAAGGAATTCTTTTAACCCAGGAGAAGGTGTTAAGCATTCCCGGATTCTGTTGTTCTAGCACGGTCGCTGAACCGTTATAATTGGCCTATTATCTGATTCTAATACATGTTTTAACCTATGGTTTAACTTTAACTTTAGAACCGCTTTTGATTAATTATTTTTTTTAGGAAAGATTCAATGTCATCTAAAACACGTCTTGAACCACGTCACATAAATGCACACGCGGTCCTCGACATATTTTATCTAACATTGTTGAGATTTGGATTTGAGTCACATAAATGCGCACTCGAGTTTAGGAAGGTAATTTTAAGATAGCACGCCCAATGCAACTACATATTTTTAACTTTGCGAGGGCCATGGAAATTCAACTAGATGGAACGCCTCGATTTCTAAGGATTAAACTTATTTAAGTGAGGTCCATGCATTTTAAGATTTTATTTGGCACGGCACACCTCGACTAATTAAAGACCTAACCAATTAATTAAGGGAAGCTTATGGGAGCTCTAATTATTTTGAACTAAAGGTTCTACCCTACTAATTTACTAAAATACATTGTATTAGAGGCCAAATGCCCAAAGGGAAACCTCTTTAACAATAACAACTGGACAAACCCCTTTGGCAAATTCCTTCAAGATTTGGGCTCAAGATGATCCCAATTTATGATGAGGAAAGGCGCCCAGGAGTCTGAGTTCGACTATTCTTCAACTGGGCCTGCGTTAGGCCCAGTTCTCATGCTCCAAATTATTATGCCAAATCAAAGAATGCCAATCAACTTATGCTAACTTGGAACGTGGAATCGAGTTGCCAAACTCAAACTTTAATTTTAAACATTCAACACAAATTAAATAACTAAGTTTCTAAACTAAAAAAATTTCATGCACTTTGGTCCAATCTGCTTCTAAAATGACTCAGCAGACAGACGAATGAGCCACTGGGCTCAAGAAATAGTCCCAAATAGCAAAAGCAGACTATTTTCATTTGCAAATGATCTCAGAACCCAAATCTCAATGAGCCCAATCTCTGTAAATAACAAGGTTGAGGGTCCTTGACTCAGCATCGAGTCTCTACCAGAGCGAACGACCCCTTTACACTCGATCACAAAATGATAGATTTCATTATCACCCAATAACTAGTACCCTAGGAAACCTTGAATACTACTGAAAACAAATGCATAACTCTTACTATACCGATAATACATTTAACAAGTATTCATGCCTAAATCCAAACTCAAACTCAAACACAGCCTGAAAACTTCAAACCCATTAACTTGCCTTAATACCAACAATGATGAGATCCAAATAATTCACTTAAGTCCAATTATCAACACCAAACTCTTAAGGGGAATAAATTCACTTATACAGCATATTAATAACATAAGGCAACCAAATTAACATGTACAATAAATGGCTTATTACAGAATATTCGTAGAAAATAGAAGAAACAAATAAAAAGAGAATCCAAAACAGTTTGTATTCAATCAGGCTTCAATTGGAAATACATGTTCCTAGCTACTTGTTGACAGTGGTTTGGAGTAATGCCTAGTAAGGGACAAGGAAAAAACCAAAAGAGGTGAAGAATCAGCAGTAAGCAGTAGCAAAAATTAGCTTAAACTCAACAATGCAACAGTGTTTCCAAACAGCAAATCCAAACGCAATTGTTAAATACCCAGAATTCAATCCAGTTCAACTCAGAATGCAAAAACTGTGAATTTTCAGTGATTTGAACTAAACTATTAGGACCAGAAGAACTAAAACCCAAGCAGAATTTTTAATAGTTTCCAGAAAATGCCCCGAATTCAAGATCATTTCAGAATTTCTTAAATAAAGGTAGTCGTTTCAGTTTTGGATAATTTTTTATCTCTACCCCCTCCCTTGAATGTCAAGTAATGGTTCCTTTATAGGCAAGTCATTAGGGCTGCAGAAATGAACTATGTTTTACACTTAAAACCTTCTAAAGTTTTCATTTTTGCTCAAATACCCCTACTTTAGAAATCAGAAATTCAGAATAGTCCCCCTCTCTAGCTTCCTAGAAGCTTTTCACAGCAGTTACTAAAGATTTCCTAAGCCAAAGTTCCCAAACTAACCCTCAAACCCCTGAAAATTAACCCCAGGACCTCAAACGGGTCATGGATCAAGTTTGACCCAACACTTAACAGGCCCTTTGAAGGAGTCAAGAATGGCCTCAAGGCCCAAACAATATCAGAAGTTCATTTGGAAATTCAATGAGAAACAGAAAAGAATAATTACTTGAATGTTTTTTCCATAACTAAAACTAAACTCAAATGACTGATTTCCTTTTAAACTAAAACAATGAGCTATAATTAAACTACATATTCGAATTAACAAGAACCAATTATATGACTGGAAAAACAAACCAGAACTTAAACGGGCAATATGCACAAACTAAAACAGAATTCACGAGAATTTCTACAAGAAAATTGGAAAGCTCACGGAATAAGTGCGACCACCACATAAACAAAGGAACCAATGTTCAGTGTTTTAATATTTCACCAAGTTCAACCCCAGAAATCAAGCTAAAGAAAGAAAACGGACGGAAAAGAGAAGAAGCAGAAGGATACGAGTATACGAACAAATAGAAGACGGAGACGAAAGGGCAAAAACAAAAGTACCTAGGTAACTACACGGACAGAACTTGGCACTCAGGCGACTTCGACTTGACCCGAAACTAGTATTACCCGCATGTTCTCTTTGAGAATAGACGAGCAATACTAGTTTCAAGCCGCATTATTCATAGAAACTTGACAGCTTGCAGGTTTTCTTCTCTTCGTTTTTAGATTTGAATCTGACCTGATTTGGTGAGGATTTGGGGAGAAATGGTGGTGGATTGGGGCTGAGGGAAGGGTGATGGTTGCATGGCCGTATTTTTGTGGTATTTGAGCTTCGCTACCGGCCGAAAATGGCGAAGAGATTGAGGGCGGCGCTAGGGTTTGCTGAGGAAGGTGAGAGACAAAGGAGAGTTTTGAACTGGGTTGTCTCTGAAGTATTTCGGACACTCTTAAGCGAGAATGGAGATGTATTTTGGATCGTTGGATGAAACAAGATGAAGGGCCCGGATTTGTTGAGGCTACACTGAACTCGAAACGACGTAGCTCCACTCCCGTGCTACGTCGTTTCAAAGGCCTGGGCGACTGACTCCTTGAACCGAGTAAAATAGCGGGTTTTGGGCCAATTTGACGGGTTAACGGACGGATTTCAGTGGAACATGCTTGGGCCTGGGGAGAATTCAATTAATGAGCCTAACACTTAAATTCCCTTGTTTTAAAACCTTTTCTTTTTTTCTTTCAAATTTAAATTTTCCCTTTTCTTTTCAAAATAAAACCTAAATTAAATCCTAAACCATATTATAATACCAAATTAAGTTAATTACTCTAAGTAATAATTACCACAATTAATTAAAAACCCAATTTAAAGAAAAAACTACCAAAATTCAAAACTAAAATTAAAAAGTGTAAATAAGTTATTTTTGTGATTTTCCATTTCTTATAAAACAACTAATTTTCTAATTAATATGAAAAATGTAAAATTAAATCATAAATTTAAATGCAACATATTTTTATATTTTATATTAATTAAACAAAATTAACACGGGCAGACAAATGCAAACAATTAACGAAAAATGCTACAAAATCTACGAAAATGCAAATAAATGGAAAAAAATTATTTTGTTTTGAATTTGTGGGAGTAATTCATATAGGGCAAAAATTACGTGCTCACAATGGCTGTCAGTGCCAACAAGTGGCTAGGATATTTGGAGCGAGGCATAGTGGAACTAGAGAGAAAGTTTCTCAAGAGGATTGAAAATTGTCAAAATGCTGAAGGGACCGAAGGCGGACACCTAGCTAGAGCGTACCTGTTGCTAGAACTCCGTGAGTTGGGGAAGCTATTCAATGGAGCCAAGGATGCCAAATCTGGGGACGGTCCTTCAGGGACCAAGTAGATAGGAGTTTATCTTTTCACTTTATAAATGTAATAAGGCCAATGGCCATCAGTGACTTTTTATTTCTTGCTTATTTAGTGTCGTTTTGGGATTTGTCTATTTTTATCAATAAAATGAGGCATTTAGCATTCTAAGTTCTCAAAATCAACTTGTCGCTAGGCCTACCTCAGGCATAAAGAGGTCCCCAAATTAGAAAACGATTTACATCCGAGCACTATGTGTTTAAATATTGCAATACTTTTTATGATCCTCACTAACTTGGTTACCTTTTTGTTTTATTCTTTGTTTTTATTATTCCCATCCCCAAAGGTTAGTTTGTGCACTCTCGCATCATCATCTTACTTCACAAGGCCTTTCCATACAGGCTATGAGCAAAGGGGCACGCCTCAACAATTGGACCATCAGGACAATTAGCGCCCGATGAGCCTCGGGGTAGCAAGGCTAAAACAAGCATCATTCCCTGTTTTGTTTACTAAATGATTTTCTTTTCGCATTTACAATTCCCGCAATAAGATCTTCAATGTTCAAAATAGTTATGCAATTTATCAAAGCATTTTGACTTTTCTTATGAATCAACACTCATGATCGTTTTCTCTCATTACTTTACTTATACAGCATTACTATTACTTATCTTGATGAACCAATGATTGTGACATGCAATGAGACAACGCAACAAACGGACATAGATTCAGAAGAAGATGACATACCTGACGAGATTGTTATAGAAGTTGAGAATTTTAAAAACAGACCTAAGTCCAACCTGGATGAGACCGAAACTGTTAACCTAGGAGATGCAGAAAACGTCAAGGAAACACGAATCAGCGTTCACCTATCGCCATCAGAAAAGAAAGAATACACATAATTTCTAAAGGAATATGAGGACATATTCGCCTGGTCATATGATGACATGACCGATCTGAGTATGTCTATTGTGGCTTACAAACTGCTGACCGATCCAACATGTCCGCCGGTAAAGCAAAAGCTCAGAAAGTTCAAGCCTGATATGAGTTTGAAAATCAAGGAAGAAGTCACCAAGTAGGTCAAAGCTAATGTTCTCAGGGTAGTAGAATACCCGACATGGTTAGCCAACATCGTGCTCATGCCAAAGAAGGACGGGAAGGTCAGAGTCTGTGTCGACTACGGAGATCTCAATCGGGCCAGTCCAAAAGATGACTTCCCTTTGCCAAATATACATATCATGATTGATAGTTGCACCAAGCATGAGTTGCAGTCATTTGTAGATTGCTTTGCTGGTTATCATCAGATCTGGATGAATGAAGAAGATGCTGAGAAAACGGCTTTCATTACGACGTGGGGAATGTACTGTTACAAGATAATGTCGTTCGGCTTGAAGAATGCAGGGGCCACCCTACATGAGGGCCATGACTACCATTTTCCATTATATGATACACAAGGAGATTGAGGTATATGTAGATGATGTCATCATCAAGTCCAAGAAGGACACTGATCACATGGAAGATTTGAGGAAGTTCTTCAATAGGTTGCGAAGGTACAACCTGAAACTGAATCCTGCGAAGTGCGCATTTGGTGTTCCTACTAAAATATTGCTTGGGTTTATTGTGATTCACCAAGGAATAGAACTGGATACATCAAAAGTCAAAGCTATTCAAGAATTGCCACCGCCAAAGAACAAGAAAGATGTGATGAGCTTCTTGGGAAGGCTCAATTATATCTGCCGATTCATAGCACAGTCTACGGTCATTTGTGAGCCAATCTTTAAGATGTTGAAGAAGGACGCCGCTACCAAATGGACCGATTACTACCAAAGGGCCTTCGACAGAATCAAGGAGTACCTGTCAACACCACCAGTCTTGGTCCCGCCCAAGCTAGGTAGACCCTTATTACTCTACTTGCAGTATTGGATGGAGCTTTTGGTTGCGTTCTGGGGCAGCATGATGAAACAGGGAGGAAGGAGCAGGCCATCTATTATCTCAATAAGAAGTTCACCCCGTACGAGGCCCCGTATTCTCTGTTGGAACGCACCTGTTGTGCTTTGACCTGGGTAGCTTAGAAGCTGAGGCACTACTTTTGTGCCTATACTACATATCTCATATCAAGGATGGATCCTTTGAAGTACATATTTCAGAAGCCCATGCCCACGGGAAAGCTAGCCAAGTGGCAAATCCTGTTAAGTGAGTTCGACATTGTTTATGTAACTCAGAAAGCGGTCAAGGGACAAGCACTGGTAGACCACCTTGCTGAGAATCCCATAGATGGAGAATACGAACCCCTGAAACATACTTTCCTGATGAAGAGGTATCATTCATAGGAGAAGACATTGCGGAACCCTATGACGGTTGGAGAATGTTTTTCGATGGAGCAACAAATTTCAAAGGAGTTGGCATAGGAGCAGTCCTAGTATCAGAAACCGGTTAGCATTATCCGGTGTCCACCAAACTTAGGTTCCCGTGTACCAACAACATGGCCGAGTATGAAGCTTGCATCCTAGGGCTCAAAATGTCCATTGACATGAATGTTCAAGAGCTACTAGTAATTGGAGATTCAGACTTGCTTATATATCAGGTACGAGAAGAATGGGCAACCAAGAACTCCAAGATACTCCCGTATATTCATCATGTATAGGAATTGAGAAAGAGGTTCACGAAGATGGAATTCCAGCATGTTCCCAGAGTCCAGAATGAGTTCGTCGATGAATTGGCTTCCCTGTCATCTATGATACAACACCCAGAACAAGAATTTCATTGATCCCATTCCAGTAAAGATCCATGATCAGCCAGCTTACTATGCCCATATTGAAGAAGAAGTAGATAGAAAGTCTTGGTTTTATGATATCAAGGAATATTTGGCAAAAGGAGAGTACCCATAACTTGCAAATCCTACTTAGAAATGCACACTTCGGAGATTGGCCAACAACTTCTTTCATAACGGAAGAGTTTTGGGATTACTAAGGTGTGTCGACGCAAAATAAGCATCCGGGCTACTAGGGGAAATTCATGTTGGGACCTGCGGTCCACAAATGAACGATTTTGTCTTAGCAAAGAAGATACTTCGGGCTGGTTACTTTTGGATGACTATGGAAACGGACTGCATCCAGTATGTCCGAAAATGCCACCACTGTCAAATACATGCAGACATGATAAAGGTACCTCCAAATGAGCTCATTGCAACAAGCTCACCATGGTCGTTCGCCGCTTGGAGGATGGATGTTATTGGGCCAATCGAACCTACCGCTTCCAATGGTCACAGGTTTATCCTAGTAGCCATCGACTATTTCACCAAATGGGTCGAAGCAGCATCTTACAGAGTAGTAACTAAGAAAGTCATGGCAAACTTTGTCCGCGACCGTATTGTTTGTCGATTCGGGATTCCAGAGTCAATCATTACTGATAATGGCTCCAACCTCAATAGCGACTTGATAAAAGCTATGTGTGAAACTTTCAAGATCGGACAAAAGAATTCCACAGCCTATAGGACTCAAATGAATGGAGGAAGCCGCCAACAAGAATATCAAGAAAATATGGAGGAAAATGATAGAAAAGAATAAATAGTGGCACTAGAAGTTATCATTCGCTCTATTAGGATAACGCACCACAGTCTGCACATCAACTGGGGAAACCCCCTATATGCTGGTTTATGGTATAGAGGTTGTCATTCCCGCTGAGGTAGAAATTCCTTCCCTAAGGATCATACAAGAAGCTGAGCTCGACGATGCGGAGTGGGTAAAAGGTCGTTATGAGCAACTAGCTCTTATAGACGGAAAGAGAATGAATGTAGTTTGTCATGGTCAACTCTATCAGAACAGAATGTCCAGAGCCTTCAACAAAAGAGTCAAGCCAAAACAGTTCACACCAGGGCAGCTGGTGTTAAAGAAAGTTTTTCCGCATCAAGATGAAGCCAAATGGAAGTTCTCTCCCAACTGGCAGGATCCATACATGGTTCACCAGGTTCTGATAGGAGGAACCCTCATATTTACCGAAATGGACGGAGAAGTCTGGCCAAAGCCGATTAATTCGGATGCAGTCAAGCGTTACTATGTGTAATCTTTATGCTTTCTTTATAAGATGTAAATTGAATTATGCCTGACCTGATTCCCGTTTAAGAGGGGATACGTAGGCATCCCTATGGGTTCTATCACAATTCAATAAAATTTTCATCCTCCCCCCCCCCCGCAATTGGAAACTTGGGCAGAATTTTGAGGAGGACCCTCAAATTTCCAAAGTAATTTCAGCCGATCATCGTAAGCAATAGTCAGAAACATCGACCCATTAAATTGAAGCAGAATTTTGAGGAGGACCCTCAAAATTCCGTAGCAAGAGAGGTTGCAATGTCCCGAACCATGTCACAGTCGCCAGTTCATCTAGAAGATATTTTTAATTATACACTTATGTCATATCTTTACAATACCATGCATGTTTATTATCGAAACTACTTTGTTTAGCAATGCTACCCAATGATACGTACAGTATCACCAGATCAAAGTCGAGCAGGTCAAGCAGGGCCAGCGGGGATATGAACTAACCTTCCCCTTTTACAAAACTCACGATTTTTCTTTGGATGCAGACACTAGAATTGCAAAATCATTAAACATATTGTATGCCCATGAGTACGACTCTCCAAACCATTGCACTTGCCAACATTTGCTATCAGCACACAAGTAATTCTCTGTAGTCACAATGCTCCCAGTAATCACAATGCCACAACTTGCTATCAGCTAAGAAAACTTTTATTTCATTCGTTATTTTATTATTTCTTGCATAAGGCTACCATTCTACCTTCCGAGACTAAACGTTGTCTCCATCTGCATTTTTTGCATAAGGCTACCTTTCTGCCTTCCGAGACTAAACGTTGTCTCCATCTGCATTTGCATTACATAAGGCTACTATTCTGCCATCCAATTTGCATAAGGCTACCATTCTGCCTTCCGAGACTAAACGCTGTCTCCATCTGCATTCTTGCATAAGGCCACCTTTCTGACTTCCGAGACTAAACACTGTCTCCATCTGCATTTGCATTGCATAAGGCTACTATTCTGCCTTTCTATTTGCATAAGGCTACCATTCTGCCTTCTGAGACTAAACGATGTCTCCATCTGCATTTGCATTACATAAGGCTACCATTCTGCCTTCCGAGGTTAAGCTCTACCTCTCTCTGCATTTGTATTTTTGCATAAAGCTGCCATTCTGCCTTCCAAGGTTAGGCTCTACCTCTCTCTGCATTTGCATTTTTCATAAGGCTACCGTTCTGCCTTCCGAGACTAAACGTTTTTTCCATCTGCATTCCTGCATAAGGCTACCTTTCTACCTTCCGAGACTAAACGTTGTCTCCATCTGCATTTGCATTTCTACATGAGGCTACCTTTCTGCCTTCTGAGACTAAATGTTGTCTCCATCTACATTTGCATTTCAGCATAAGGCTACCTTTCTGCCTTCCAAGGTTAAGCTCTACCTCTATCTACATTACATAAGGCTACTATTATGCCTTCCAACTTGCATAAGGCTACTATTCTGCCTTCCGAGGTTAAGTTCTACCTCTCTTTGCATTTGCATCTTGCATAAGGCTATCATTTTGCCTTCCAAGGCTAAGATCTTCCTCCCGTCTTCTTCGAAACTAAGCACTATTTACTTCACTTTTCTTACGGGTTAAGCTCTGCCCTTCAAATCGCAAGACTAAGCTCTGTCTTGGCCGCATCATGCTACTGCATCCTTTATGGGCTGAAATATCGCCAACTCATCCGAATGTGTCGTTCAGAGGCACCATCTTCATAGCCCGAGAACACCATGTCATGGCCTGAGGATCCCTTTTAATCTTTTGCATATCATTATTCAAAGGCATCATGGTTCGGAGGCACCATCCGCATAGCCCGAGAGTATTATTTCATGGCTTGCGAATCCTTTATCATACGGTTCATGTCCCAGGACGTCATGGTCTAAGGACGTCATCCTAACCGTCCAAAGACAACATTCATAGTCCGACGGGAATTTGCATCATATTTAAATTTATGCACAAAATAGTCGGCCATCCATGGTTGTTCAAGTCAGATCCTTGACTTTTCTGGTTAGATCGGTAACTTTTCAAGGCTTCTCTCATTTTTTCTGGGTTCTCTGAAACCCTGGCATTAAGATCTTTTGATTTTTCAGATCTATCTTAGATTTGTGCTTACTATGAACTTCTTAAGTGTTTTCTCAAAGGTTCTTTAACTTTTCTTTCAAAATGACTCTTCATTCTTTAACGATTAGGGTTTTTCTTTTAACCTCTTTTTAAAGATGTCTTCTCTGATTTTTGGTGTGGTTTTACAATTTTACTATGTTAAAACAACTTGTTTATGCTTTCCTTCTACTTGATTCAGCATGTTAAAAACCCTAGTTCCTTTTTGGTCTTCTCCGAGTTCTGGAACTGTTTGTTTAAATGTGTACTTGTTCGATTAAGTTCGTTGATTCTGACTCTCTTTTCTTTGTGTGACTCATCTGATTCTGAGTTCTTATCATCTCTTAAACTCGCCTATTGTTAAAACCCTAATTTCTTAAAAGATTTTCCTCACTTGTTACTGTGAGACCTTTTACTTGTTTCTGACTCTCTTACCTGTTACTATGTTCTTCTTCACTGTTAATTCTACGTGACTACTTGACCTACTTGACTACTGTGCTTCGAATATTTTTCTTAATACTGAATCCTAGCATACCCATACTGCTACTGTATGTTTGTGTTGTTTCTTTTTGTCAACATGTTTGACCCTGCATGCCTGTTCATTCCTTGTTATTTATATGTTGAGGTGCAGAATCATGACCCTTTCTTGATTGATTCTGACTCCCTCAATCTTACGACTGATTGCAAAGGTTTTCTTATGAACCCTAATTTTACTCATTTATTTAAATTAATTGATCCCCCTCCTTTAATTACTGTGATGTTTTACCTTGCTGAATCATTTCCCAAAACTAAGCATATTTTGTACTTAGTCTCAATTATTTACTTCATACTTTTACTGCCCCCTTATATGGCAAGAATCAATCTGTCTTAAACTGATTTCTTTCCTTAATTAACACTGTTAGTATCCGTTAAGCAGTGATTCCTTAATTAAAGGGAATCCCTTGGGTTAATTAATTCTGACTATGATTATTTCCATGTTTGTGTTAAGACTTTACTTATTACCTTATTCTTCACTCTTTTCAGATTATAAATACCCTACCCTCTCTTCTTTCAAACAGATGAACAATTTGACATCAGAATACACACTTACACTCAAAAACTCTCTCTTTTCTTTACTATTACTTGTTCTGCTGCTTTGTCTAGCCGGCTGAAAGCCAAGGCTAGACTGTGGAATCTTGCTCGCTTTACCTTTCTGCACTTTGTTTCTCTACTGGTATGTCCTAGTTAATTTTCAAGCCTCAACAATAGCATGCTTTCTTTAGTTGCCTCAGTTTTTTATTCTTGTCTACTTCTGCTCATGTTTTTGCATTCAAGTCACATTATTAGCATGCTGTAATGTGTTCCCTTCCCCTTTTAGAATAATGTTTCCCAATGTGTGTACTTTATCAGTCACTCATTGTATACTTTCTACCTTATGAATCCCAAACCCCCATATCCCCTCTATGTGTTTGTGTTCCTTTTGCTGGTTTGTGGCCATGCCAGCATCAGCTATTGTTGTGCATGACCAAACTAGGCCCCTACTGGGGTCATGTGCTTACAGACAATGTATCCTCAAAACCCCTTGACCCCTTTGTGTCACTACTGATTTTGTGTGTTTGAGTTTTGTTCATTACCCTAACTGATTTCAAACACTTCTGCTATAGATTACTTTCAAATGGACTTGCCAGTCCAGTTTTAAACAAACTCTTTTTTTCAACTATGTTCTGCACTCCCACTATATTCCTAGAACCTAGGTTCTTCCCCTCTTGTGTGAGCCTTGCCGTGGGACCCTTGATATCCCTCTGAACTTGAACACATAAGGGTTGGTCCTTCCACACTGCACTTATTTCTGTCTGGTTATGGAAACCTGGGTGTAAGCACTGCCCGGGATCCCATGAGGTCCTTAGGGAACTTTAACACACCCAGGTATGAGAAAGGCTTTGAACTTCTAGCACTGAAGTGGTTCATTACATAACTCAGAGAGGAAGTCAAGATCAAGCTTTCCTTTGGTTGTAATTTTCTTATTTCTGCACTTCTTTTGTAATTCAATCATTCGGGTTGTAATAATTTGTAAACGATATTGGGGCTGGCTAGTGAAAAGGGATGGGGTGATTATGCATGCTTTAGCTATTAGAAGGGTAGATAACATGTCTATAGGGTGTATTTCGATGTGATCTGTTAGAGAACATGCCTATATGATCTGCTTTGGTTTAACAAAATTCTGCATGCTTTACTTTTACATAATTAGAAACTATGTCTAAATGGATTTTTAATATAAATCATGCCTATAGGAACTTCGCTTTGATCAAATAAATCCTGCCTACTCCACTTCATGTTCAACTAGATACCATGCCTATGGAACTAAAGTCAGCTTTTAATAATTAGATGTCATGCCTATAGGATTTAAATCAGTTGTGATAGAGATCATGCTATAGGGTCTAAAACCAGTTTATAGGATTTAAATAACCTACTCTTTCCGTGTTAATAAATCTCATTAGAAAGCATGTCTATAGGATCTAAATCGCCTGTTTAAATTAACCACTTCTCCACTACATTCTTAATTAGTATAGATATCATGCTTATAGGACATCACTACTACGCCTAGGCAAGCCATAAGTAACTATTAAAATAAAACTAGAACTGCCCTTGTTAATTACCAACTGCTACAACCAGCAGGTAGGCCTGATTCGAACTTCTTTTCTGAGTTATATAATGAATCTGGTTCTAACTCAAACTCTGCTTTAAGATCTAATAATTCAGACCTTAAGTGTGTTTAAGTCGTGCTATTTATGTGCTTTATTTGCGAAGGTATACATGAGCCTTATAACTGCTTACATGTTTCCCTCTGAATGCAGTCCTACGTATTTTGTATGTCGCCTAGCCTTTTTGCCTTTAAACCTAAGAGTCAGCCTAAAATCCTCCCTCTTATAGGAATAGTAGTCCTAAATTCCTCCGGGACTGACAGGAATGGGACAGGAAATAGCATGCAATAGAGGTCGAGACCAATCCATACTTTAATACCTTAACGGGATAGGAAGGGTAGATATGGATATGATGACTGGTGTGCTAATAGGTATCCCCTCTTCTGAGGAGTGTCATACCGAGTATTGCATTGAGGTGATCCATATTATAAACAAACCTAGGACCCCTCTTTTTTTTTTACAATCATGTTTAGCTCATAACTCTTTCGAAATCTTGCCTTTCAATAATTGTTTTCAAACGCTTGTGTATTTAACTTAAATCCCCTCTTACTTGAGCCTTTATTTGTTTAATTGATAATTGCACAAATTCACAAAAGAACTATCTGGCCGAGAACCACAATAGTGGATCCTGAGGGGTGCCTAACACCTTCCCCTTGGGATAATTTCAAGCCCTTACCCAATCTCTGGTGATCAAACCTAGTTGTGAATGAACTCTATGGGTGTCCTAATGCTCCTTAAAACATTAGGTGGTGACTTTTCATATACCCAATTTCCAAAAGGAAATGAGTCATTATACCCCATGAATGTCGAAACCCGTAAACTCCTCTCCGTTTGGAAGGGGGGAAATAGGGGCGCAACAATGCCGACCTCCTCAAGTACCTCTCTGCGGGATCTATAACGAACATATTCTTCGATCCTCTTCTCATGATCGAGGGCCCGCTTCAACTCAGCCTGGGCGTCAGCAGCATCTTTCACACGAATCGCCATCTCTTGATCAGCCCTGGTTCGACTCAACGACGCTTCAGCCCGAGCATCAGTTATCTCAGCCCTGACCTTTGAGAGATCGGTCTTGAGCTTCGTGATCATATCTGCTTGAACTGAAGCATTGTCACGAGCCAAACGGAGTTGGACCTCGAAGGCGGGAACCTTGGCCGAGGCACTTTTCTGCTCTAAAGCTTGAGCTTGCACCTAAGCCCTTAGTTCACCGTAAGCATTCCTGACGCGGTCATCTTTGCCCTTAAGGTATTCCAAGGCCTCCGTCTTTTTCCGCAACTAAGATAGGAAAAAGGGGTTAACCTTAAGAGTCAAAAGGAGCAAAGCGCGTACTACGAAAGGTTACCTGCTCCGTCAAATAGTTCTCATGATTCGAATTCCGGTACGCCTCATATCGCCAATGCATCAACTCAACCTCCTTCTCCTTGCTAAGGAGCCTGAGGGGCTCACCGTCGTCCAGAGCTTTCCGAAGCCTGGCCCCTTGACGGAATAGTTCAGACCTGATCCTATCAAAGACCTACAAAAGAAGAGATCAATAAAGAATGAAAGATGCTAAATACCGGGATGACTGCGCCTAAACTCACCATAAAGTGAAGCCGGCAGACTTTCTCGAAGGCGGAGAAGACTCCTGTTGGTTCTTCCCCTCCGGCCCCGGGAGAATCAACTTCGGGCAAAGCATATTCACTCGGGGGAACCACCTTCCTGGAATCAAACACTCCAGGAAGAGCAGGCTCGGACGATGCCCTCTTCTCGATGATACGGGCCCGTCAAGCCCCATTAAAAGCTCCACCACACTGTGGGTAGAATCATCCCCCAGCTCGGAGGCCGACGACTCCTTCCCCTCTTCGGAAGAGCACTGCCTCATCCCAAGGAATCGCTCGGTACCTACAACGGCAAAGCCGGTACAAAAGAAAGGGGAAAATGTCATCTCAAATATATGAAGGCCAAGGCAAAGACAGCGTGCGCGCATACCTTGGTATCTTGTTCCCCATCTGATACGGAATACAGCTCACCACCTACACCCATTACAGGTCGAATGGGTCACCAACCTCCGAACCCAGCCGGGCAGATCGAGAAGTTTGCCCGGTGTCTATGAAGTTGCTACAAAAAGGGAGAAGCACAGTTACTCAACTAATTTTTCTCTATAAGCAAAATTTGAGAAAGCGCCAGGCACTCCACTCACGTGCTTAATTCCATCCCTCGGGAAATGGCATAAGCTCCACGGGGATGATGTCAGCCGCCCGGACCCGGACGAACCGACTAGCCAACTCTCGATCCCCATCTTCTTCATCGTCGATGACGAAGGGCGTGGACTGACGGCACCGCAGGGTTAGCAGGCCTTGGTGATGAAAGGGTCGGTACAGCCTGACGAGGTGACTGAGCATGAATTCAAGCCCAGCCTTCTCCACAAAGGACATCATCATCAGCACCACTCGCCAAAACGATGGATGTATCTGAGCTAAAGTAACCCGATACTTTAATCAAAAATCAAGCACGACCCTATCAAGGGGGCCAAATGCGAAAGGATATAAGTATACGCTCAAGAATCCATCAATAGAATCCATAATACTCTCAT
Source organism: Nicotiana sylvestris (assembly GCF_000393655.2). Taxonomy (NCBI): domain Eukaryota; kingdom Viridiplantae; phylum Streptophyta; class Magnoliopsida; order Solanales; family Solanaceae; genus Nicotiana; species Nicotiana sylvestris. The sequence goes on along the minus strand of NC_091059.1, from coordinate 70,945,435 downwards.
CTGGGGAAAGTACCTGCAGCGTCATCCCCTCGCTCCATCCGCAGTATCTCCTCACCATCTCCAGATATTCCTCTTTTATCAAAGACACGGTCTTCAGAGTGAACTCTTGCGGATCCTAAGCACCGGGAGTGGCACTCCCCACTCCTGGCAGGCTGGCCCCGAAGTAGTTGCCATGGCTATGGTAGAATCGACAGACTAAAGCAAGAACATGCACCAACGCTTTTTGCGCCTGAAAAAATGAAGAACCCTATGCCAAGGCGGAAAGGTAGCAATCTAAAATAGTGAGGCCTTTTGAAGAAGCTGAAGCCGCCCCACATATATGCAGGAAACAGCGACGATTCACCTATCCGGAGTGAGCCTCGGGAAATGTTCAACGCCATCACTCGACTCAAGGCGGTACCCGATCTCATGGTTCCCTTTTCTAAAAGAAAAATAAGCATGCAAAGCTCCAATTACGAAGGCTCCAGGAAGGTTCGAGGCAGCGCTTAAGTACAAGCATACCCCTCTACAGAAGTCTATCCCCTATGCTTTAAAAAGCTATCTACATCAAGTTCAAAAGAGACCCCCAGGTACCCAAAACTGACCTTCACTCAGGTTACCATTCTCGAAAGCTCCAAAACTTAGCGTATTATATCCATGCAACTCAGAGGGCTCGACAGCCCGAACCTATCGGATCAATTTGGGCTTGGTCCAAGGTATGATGGTGGGCTCGAAAAAGATCCACGTCAATCAGCAAAGGATCGGAAAGAACGCTCGCATCCGAGTTAGATATCAGCAGTCAGTAACAAAGGAAACCATTCAAAGGCCTCGAAGGGCACGAGAGCATGCAATAATAAGGCAAGAATCGAAAGCAGAAGTTACGGAAGTATATTTATATTCATAAAACTCCATGTACAACAGCCCTCGAGGGGTCCTTGCATACAATTACAAAAGCCTACAGAGGATCTCTACACCAAAATGGAGGAACAGAAGGATGTACATGTGATGAAACCCGAGAGCTCGGTCCATCTTGGAAAATCCATCTCCAGTATCAGCATCCTTGGGCGCCGCCCCCTCGAGCATGCACCCTCGAGGGAGATTCCTTCGACCGCCGCTTCCTCTAGGTTCCCAGCTCAATCCCCTAGGGGGTCCCCGCCGGGGAAAAAGATGAAGAAGAGGAAAAGGAGGGGATGTAGAGGAGGTAGAGAAAAGAGACATGACCTGCCAAAGCCAAAGGTTGAAGATTCGGCGGGCCCCAGCCTCAACGACCGGTAATGCCACTTTATCCCTTGGGAAAGGAAAAACCCAAGGGATGAAGTGCCCCACCAGGTCTAGGTAGGAGAGTGAGCAGCGGTGTATAGTCCGAATGACTGCCTACGAAATAGGAAGACCGACTCCTCGTCCGACATCGTCTCGGGCCAACAACAACAACAATAGCGAACATAACAATGACCACAACAGCAACAGGACAGCATGATCATGCTCGACGAAGGGAAGCTCCGACAACAGACCACAACACAACATGCGGGATCTCTGCCGAACGGCCTTAAGGCCATGAGAACTAAACATGATGTTCAAGGATGGAGGAAGATGATAAGAAGAAATGGGCAAATAAGCCAACGGAGGTACTAGGATAGCAAAATCAGCGCCAAGGCACCCCCATTTATAGGGGTAACGACACGATCATCGAGGCTTTGGAAAATTGACCGGCGGATGCAATTACTGCGCTCATGAAAAATCGAATCGACGGAGGTACACTCACCTTGAAGAACGGGAATCGGAAGTGCATTAAATGATGTCAAAATACACAAGTCCGTGGGGCACCCCGATTGCCACAAAAGCTCGTGCCACGGGTTGCATCATTGGTGTGATGTCGCCATAAGAAGCTCAAGGAGGTAGGTGTCAGAATCATTTCTCATCGCTTCGTTCTGGGAAACGCGGAGACTATCTGTATGCGGCAAAGTCAGAGGACTTGATTTCTCGCTATCAAGCCACTTCGGAAGAATGCCTCGAGACCCCGAGGACGTGAAGCCACGATAGAGTTCCCTCCCTCGGGGCTCGTCGGGTCCCGACTTGAAGAAGACGGAGGACGAGGCTAGAACAAAAGGGGAAGTTCCCTAGACACACGGCTAAGTCTGACAGGGCCGGCCTATCCAGAACCTACGCCGAAGGATGGCGTCTAGCCGTCACATCTCCATACCTTACAATTAATGTCCATGTACTATAGTCGGGTTCCCCTCCTATATAAAGGGAACCCACACTACCTTGTAAAGGGGTGATGTTGCTCCAACTATTTCTCCAAAAGATCAATAATATCTCTCTCTCTCTCTCTCTCTCTCTTCTCTCTAACTCGCTTGCTCTCACTGGCTCGAGGCCACTTTAGCATTTATCTCTTTCTGACTTGTTCTTTATTTATCGCTTGGCCTTGGACATATAGAGCTTTGTTTAATCATAACCTAACTGTTATCCCATTCCCGACTATCCCCGATAGCTCGAGCTCGATCCGGATATCGACCCCGAGGTCCCCCATCGACCAGTCCTATACCCGGGCAGCAGGCCTCTCAGTTTGATTACTGCCTCGTTTTAGCTTGCATTTCATAATTAAATTTCATATTCCTAGCATCATCTGCTCTAACAACTAGCATAAAAATAGATCACGTATTTTTAGAATCTCATTAACAAATTTAATTGTTGTTACCATTTTCACGGTAAACAATGCCCAACACAGTTGAGAATATAATTTGTAGGGATGGCAAATGGGGCGGGGCAGGATGGGGGCAGGACTGGGCGGGTTTAAGCTTATGCGGGGCGGGGCGGGTTTAAGTTTATGCGGGGCGGGTTCAAGAATTTTTTTTAAATTTAATTGCGGTTGCAGGTTATGCATTTGTTTAATACTTGCATCGCACATTTGTTGCTATTCGTCAAAGAAGATTTAAATATTTTCATGGAGTTGTAATCTGCTTTCTCAATTAGAATCTGTTTTATAAACTTTCCCTTGCTCATCTTTATATCTTTATTTTTATTTTAAATTTTGTTAATTCATTAATATCCTCTTTTCTTGCTCTTTTAAGCTTAAATGTGTGGGTAATATAATATATTCTAGTTATAAATTACGAACATATTCAGATATTACCAATTTTTTGGTCATTAAAATATTGGTGCGTCTATCCGGTAGAAATGTAGCATACTAATTTTAAGAAGATATATTTAAAATTGATTATTATAATTAACTTACTAATCAAATTACTACTTTTGTTATGGAGTAATATGCTAAAAGATATTTTCTAACAAGATTAGTAGAAGACATACAGTAATTGATCTTCTATAATTAATTATAATTTGAATAAAAATAATCTAAAGATTTCTTATGTTTTATTTGTCGGTTTAATATGAAAATGATCATATAAGTATATAACTTGAAAAATATTTGTAATCAACCCCAAAATAGATCTTCCCTAACCGTCTCAGTCTGAGTATGATGTATGTGTATATCACCTTGTAAAAGATGAATTATCTTAAGGATTGATAATTCTGTATTATTATCAAGGTAAAATTCTTATTTCCTGATAAATCTTAAGAATTTAAAATAGCGGTATTATTGATTCATGTTTGTCTGTAATTTAATTTTTTCTTATATTTACTAATAATTAACTTAAATATATCATACATGTACCAGGCTTGATCATTAAAGATAATGTTAATATATCCATAAAATAATACAATTGAAATTTCATAAAATATTGAAAAAATTTCAATTGAAATTTCATAAAATATTGGAAAATATTATGGACATAGCTGGAACTACCTAGAAAAAGAGAAAAGAAGTCCATAGGTTATCATTAATTTTTTTTGGAGTTTTTATTAAAAGAGAAACTAGTTGAAATTGAAAAATGGATTTTTTTTTGCTATGCGGGGCAGGGCGGGGCGGGTTTGTGCGGGGCGGGGCGGGGCGGTTTGAAAACAGAATATCTTCCTATGCGGTGTGGGGCAGGGCAGGTTGAACTTTATGCGGGTTAAGGATGAATCCGCCCCACAACCGCCCCGCCCCATTGCCATCTCTATAATAATTTGGGCCTGGGGAGAGGGGTATGGTCAGTATCAAACCTGTTTGGTTGGGTCCACTTGACCTAAGTGTTACGCCCCGCAATATTATGTCGATATTACGTCCCGCAGTATTATATTATGATAATGTTATATCTTGCAGTATTATATTACGATATCTAACATCCTACAATATTATATTACGATAATGTTACGCCTTGCAGTATTACATTACGATGATGCTATGCTTCGCAGTATTAAATTACGACGATGCTGCACCATATAGTATTGTACGTTGAATTTGTCGTAAGGTAATTGACATCAGTCCAAGGAAAAGTTATTCGGAGATTATAAGGATTATGCTATTTCACAAGTGATGAGTTTCGTAAAGATGAGAGGGAAGCAAGTCAAAGAAAATGAATTTTCGTCCAAGTTTAGCATGTTGGGATAATATACGGGCCGAACGTTAATACCCGATATTTATGGACTAGTACTATACAAGGTATCATATTACCATGATGGTATGATCTATATATATATATAAGGGAACTAAGAATAAGTAGAATTTTAAATAATTTGAGACAATTCTTAATTATGCAGGTAATTGGTTAATTCTCGGGTACCGGGATATTACCTAATTAATTGAGGATATATTGGATAAGTATTTAACAAGTATGAGATGGCAGCCCCTCCTTTAATCTAAAATGACTCATAAGTCATTACTAATAATGGGATGCCCTCAGAGGCTGATGATGTTATGAAACATGTACCTATGCATGACTTGATATTCATACGCATATGCATGATACTATAAGTATTTCATGATTTACAAAGTTTTCTAGACTTACAGGTTGAGTTATTTACTCTATATTTCTTCCATGTACTTATTTATGTGCCTTACATACTCGGTACATTATTCGTATTGGCATCTTTTTTTCCTAGGGACGCTGCATTTCGTGCCCGCAGGTCCGATAGACAGGTCGAGAGCCCTCCAAGTAGGCTATCAGCTCAGCAGAAGATGTTGGTGCACTCCATTTGCTTCGGAGTTGCTTGTTTGGTTAGTATGATTTAGACGTATACTGTTTGGTATGGCGGGACTTTGTCCTGACCTTTATTAAAATTATGCATTCTTAGAGGCTTGTAGATAGATGTCATGTACGTAAAATATTGTATGGCCTTGTCGGCCTATGCTCAATATATGAGTGGTTATTTATACCTTATAGGCCCGTATGTCATATGTATAAATTGGTATCACATGTTGTATTCTACTTAACTCACAGCAGCCTTCCGGCTCAGTTATCTATGATAGTATGATATAAAAAGATACGTTATGTTGGTACTCGGTTGGGTAAGGTATCGGGTGCCCGTCGCGGCCCATCGGTTTGGGTCATGACAAAAGTGATATCAGAGCAGTTCTGTCCTAGGAAGTCTACAAGCCGTGTCTAGTAGAGGCTTTTTATGGGTGTGTCATGCACCACACTTATAAGTAGGAGGCTATAGGGCATTTAGGATTGTCACTCTTTCTTCTTACTCTAGATCGTATGGTAGATCTCAGTTGTAAGAACTCACTTTCCTAATCTATCTTATTTATAATACGACGATGCCTACATCTAGAAAGACGGTTGGTAAGGGACTGAATGTGGTCGTGGAAGAATTGAGTCAGAGGAACTCGATTTTGCATGGTCCTTATGATGAGTAAATGTAAGGTCTTCAGTAGATCATCTGTGTACTAAAACGTGTAAGCTTCTTTATAAGGAGCCTTAAGGCAAGAATATTATCCACCTCTATGGTAAAAGACAATGAGAGATTCAGAAGATAGATACAAATCTCAACAAGTAAAAGAAGCAAGATGAAGAAGGGTACGAGCTACCCAGTTAGTGAAGATGATCATTATTTACAACTCAGGAAGAAAGATATAAGCATTTTAAGTTACCTTCAACAGTAACAAAGGTATGTGCAATCAGCCACATCCATCTCAGTTATGCCCAATGGGGGTTAACATGTGTAGTTTAAGAGAAGGACGGGATATCAGGATCTGGTTGGGGTTAGAGCAACCCAAAATGGTGAATGAATTGTTTGCGTTAGTTGAAGTTTCGAAAGGACATTGCAAATGTGTTAATGGATCTCCTTGTGAGACACCCAGATGATGCACTCTAGAATATTATAGCTAGATATGAATATTAGAATGTTCAAAAACAATCCTTTATAAAGACAAGTACTGGAATCCTGAAAGGGATAAATATTACCTTAGTATGACTCCCGTTCCTAATAGAGAGAGAATGTTAGGCAACCCGAAGAGCCAGTGGATGGAGCAAAAGGGAGGTAAAAGCAAAAGAATGTCTTGTTGAAGTTTTCAGAATAAGGTGAGTGATAGAAATGTTAGCAGGGAAATAAGAAGACAGTTAATGAAGAATTATGAGTAAGATGTGATACATAGATGACAAAACAAATGATGACAATATTACAAAGTTTATAGCCAAGTGAAGGAAAAGATGAGAGGTAATAGGCCTTGAGACAACAAAAGAGTATAGGCCATAAAGTCATATTCTCATTTCGAGGAATAAGTTTGTGATTCCAGTGTGATTACCAGAAGGAAAAGTTAGACCCCAAAATAATAGAAATCAGTATGGGCTGGTGAACAAGATAAACTAAACATGAATTAGGGACTGAGTGATTTGATAATAGTCGACATCATGGGAATTTCAAATTTCGTTCCGGTGATAATACAAGGGACAACAGAAGAAGATTCATGAGAAATTCAGATAATGGCCATTTAGGACGCTTCCCTAAAGTAAGCAACGTGAGCAAAGTTAAGCTTAAGGGACTATATGTGCCAGTTACACTAAGTGTCACCATCGCGAGTAAGGAATTTTGTTATCCTTGGTACAGAAGGATTACCACAAAGCGAGTAAGGGTCATCGATTATGAAAGGACGTTGAAGATGAAGAGATAAAACATCTATAGGTAGGTCATCGTAGCTCCAACTCTTAGTACTCCCCTAAAGTTGACAATATGGAATAATGTGACGTTAAGTCAAAACTTAGTGATTCTAGTAATTATGGAATGGTAAAGGAAGAATGCGATAAAAATGAGAAAGAAATGAGATTGCACTTATCCAAATCCTGTCGATATGCTACGACTCCAGAACATTATGCAAGCACGACGTCAAGGAGAGGAAGTAAGGGTTCCGGCTTGGGATGTTTTTGATAATAAGGAGCCAGTGCGAGATGTAAGTTAAGACAAAAGGTATAACCCAAGAAAGATTGCATGGAATATTGATATGAGAATGGGCCGACGAGTAGTTAGCAGTTGATTCAGGAAGAGCCTAGTTATGGTTAGATAGGTGGCTATAGACGAATCAGCAGATCATGCAAGATAAACTAAGTAAAACCCAATATAGTGAATTCAGCCTCGTAGTAATTTCATTATAATACTTGAGATATATTCAAATAGGAGTCGGGGTAGTCAAAGGTACCGTAAAAGTGTTATGGGGATAAAACAAAGCACCACTGGGAAGCAGTCAAAATATCAGTTCAGAAGCAACCCTACAAGTACAAGGTCACGGAGGTAAGAAACTACGGATGACTATAAGCAAGGAAGGACATCAAAAGGTCCATAATAAGCTCACAACTTTAAGAGAGTTAAGGGTTCTCCCTAAGTACTACAACGAAAGACTAGCTGAGTAAATAAGGAAGAAAGCTTCAAGCTAAGCACAACTACCTAAAGTGGAAATGGTCGTGTAAAAATAGTCTCACAACAACATTGGAAGAACTCCAAAGAAAAGTGGCACCTACCATGGCTAATGAACGGGAAGTAAACTTAAAAGTAATATTCGAGATCATATGAGTTGCACGAAAACTCCGGCATGTGTGGGCACTAAGATAAGCTAAGTATGGACGCAACACGGAGGGAGAAAGACCAGGAAAAGTAATAGCTTACCTTGAAAGAAAGCTAAGATGGAACGAAAGAAATTATTCGATCAATGATCCAGAGTTGGTTACGTTATGAACGCACCTAAGAGTTTGGAGTTTTAAACATGTAGCATATACAGCCATTGAAGACTCCGGTATAAGTTAAAAGAAAGAATTGAGTCCAGGTCATAGACAAAGGATTGAATTATTAGAAGATTGTATCCTGGATATTCCATAGCGTCCATGAAGGGTTAAAGTAATAACTAATACCATGATCCGCAGATCGGAAGATAGCTTAAGCCTACACAAGGGTTGATCAAAGGGAAGAGGAAATTAAAGAGTTACATCAACTAAGTAAATCAGGAGTATGATTATTGGACCTAGAAAATTATAGAAACCGTGATCGAGAACATTGCAGGATCACTCTTAATATCAGAGGTACAAGAGGGATAGTACAACAACCATAATCTATAATGGCTCAACAAGAAAGCCGATTAGAAGAAGTACCAGCCTTATAAGAACTCAGTATAAAGCTCTCACTGAATTGTATCTACACTAGAGGTGCAAGTATTATAATGGAGCTTCAAATTGTGAATATGAATTACACCTATGTGGGAAGGAGGTCATGAAAGAGATAAAAAGATATGATGCGAGATTTTAAGCGAAGTAAGGTAAATGTGAACAATGTACAAGATACTCAAAGGCAGAAGATCGTGAATAGTCCATGCTTCGGATAGAAGGCTAGAAGAACTAGGATTCAATATCCAGGAATGATAGCAGCATCTTCAGTGGTATACCTTCCAGCCTATGGTTTTAAGGACCGAAAGGTCTAACTAGAGATTAAAAGAAGAGTTAGAAACGATGTAATGTCTCGCTTGATGTTCCACAATAACATAAGGAAATCTACTTGCTAGCGAACAAGTATGAATAGATATGTGTTGGTTGCAAGCTAAAGTATGGTAGAGCGATAAGGTTTTAGGAAGACAGGAGTAAAAATAAAAAAGCGTAAGTCAAAAGTTGACAAGAATGGATAAGTTCTTGGGATTAAGCTCATGAAAATAAGAGAGTTGATGGATTCTCTAAGTTATAGATGGCTCAGTATAGCCAGAATGAACTCAAAGGAGTCTAAGACTAGTAGCATTTAGAAGAGATGGAATGTTGCCCTGGTAGTGCAATGAGGGCGTAATTGTGATAGATAAAGGATGATGTTTGAGCCTTCGATTGAGTAATGACTTGAAGAGGATTACATGAATTGTAAGGGGCTAAAAATACCCATGTAAGGTGAATCACATTGGGATGCTATAAAATATGATTATTGACATACAGTATCGCCCCAAAGTGGATTAGGAAAATCACTTCAAATATTCCTCGATGCAACGTAAAACCTAGTGGCAAAGGTATTACGTAAGAAGTTTCAAGTTATCAATGGTATATTGTAGATCAATATTGAGGCAAATCATAATGGATGGACAAAAACCACAAAGTATGAGCTGAGATTAGGTCGTCATTCTTAAGATGAACAGTAATGAGGAAGCATTAAAGGACTTAGCCTTATGCATATAGGATAAGCAACAAAAGTAACCTGGAGTTTGGTCGCAGACCTCAGTAACGACAAATCGAAGTAAGAGATATGGTATACTAACCTACTTAGATGCAGTAAAGTCATACAAATGGATAATCGAGTCTATGAAATAAGATATAGCAATATTCGTAAATTCGACAAAGTATCGAGCAAAGAACTTCAGTATACTTATAGATGCCCAGAGGGACATCTCACTAAGCTTTGTATATGTTCATAAAGTTAGGCCTAAAGATTGGCTAAAAGTTGGAGGGAAAAGGAGAGATGATCGCATGGTCACACTTACAAGGTTAGAGTCGTACAGGCTGCATGAAAGAAGGTAGCAACAGTAACGAGATTGGAAGGATTTAGGCCACAAGTCGTGGTGTGAGAAAGATGCTTAAAGGGGGAATACCCTAGACTTTGGATTTATTCACAGAACAATTGTCTAAATGGCAAAGAGAGTATTAACGTATTCACAAGAGCTATAAGTTATGAAAATAATAAGAGTATCAGTCAACATTCGAGGACGAATGTTCCAAAGGGGGGAATGATGTTATGCTCCGCAATATTACGTCGATATTACGTCCCGTAGTATTATATTATGATAATGTTACATCCTACAGTATTATATTACGATGATGTTACATCCTACAGTATTATATTACGATGATGCTACGCCTTGCAGTATTACATTACGATGATGTTATGCTTCGCAGTATTAAATTATGACAATATAGCACCCTGTAGTATTGTACGTTGAATTTGTCGTAAGGTAATTAACATCAGACCAAGGAAAATATTATTCAGAGATTATAAGGATTATGATATTTCACAAGTGATGAGTAAATTCGTAAATATGAGAGGGGAAGCAAGTAAAAGAAAATGAATTTTAGTCCAAGTTTGGCATGTTGGGATAATATACAGGTCGAGCATTAATACCTGATATTTATGGGCTAGTACCATACAAGGTACCATATGACCATGATAGTATGATATATATAAGGGAATTAAAAATAAATAGAATTTTAAGTAATTTGAGACAATTCTTAATTATGCGAGTAATTGATTAATTATCGGGTACCGGAACATTACCTAATTAAATGAGGATATATTGGATAAGTATTTAACAAGTATGAGATGGTAGCCCCTCCTTTAATTTAAAATGACTCATAAGTCATTTCTAATAGGTGGCATGAAAATGGGAAAGGTGTCACACCTAATGTGACACCAATCTTCCAATGAGGGACCCACCTAAACTAAAGATAACAATCTCCAAAAATTAGAATTCATTTACTACACTTATTCTAAGAGAGTCCATGAAATATTAGGAAAATTATGCTTCAAACTTAATAGTCCAGCAAGATGTTCTTACATAGAAATCACGTTCAAACATTCTAATATGCAAATGCATATTATATAACATATAAGTTTCACCCAAGCTTTCAAATTAACGTGAGATTTTGCAATATTAACAGAGTACGGTGTAATCTTTCTTAAGAGAATCAACTCAGGTATGTTAAGGCTATCCCTTCTTTCTTTTGGCATAATCCATACGATACAAACGTAACGAGCAAATGCACAACTTCCACAATTAACTCTATTCATAGAAGTACTAGAAATGCCAATGTTCTTGAATTCCCATTTGTCCTATTATTTTATCCTCTATTCATGGGTCTCAGAAAAATATGCAAGTTGAAAAGGTTTACTTCATGATATTACTCAAAGACATAATGGTCTTATGACATTCCGAAAGATTTCATTAACGTACTTCTCATGCATTGCATTTATGTACATTGACTCATGACCAGATGGCGTTATATACGCGTATATATGTATATTATATGTATATGGGATATGGAAAAAGGTTACGGCGTTATATACTCATCACCACCTGATCAGCTGGTATACGTTGATGATTTTGCCCACAGTGGCCGAGATGATATGATAGGATGCCCTTAGAGGTTGATGATGTTATGAAATATGTACCTATGTACGACATGAAATTCATACGCATATGCATGACACTATAAGTATTTCATGATTTACAAAGTTTTCCTGACTTACAGGTTGAGTTATTTACTATATATTTCTTCCATGTACTTATTTATGTGTCTTACATACTCGGTACATTATTCGTATTGGCGTCCCTTTTTCCTGGGGACGCTACGTTTCATGCTCGCAGGTCCAGATAGACAGGTCAAAAGCCCTCCAAATAGGCTATAAGCTCAGCGGAAGATGTTGGTGCACTCCATTTGCTTTGGAGTTGCTTGTTTGGTTAGTATAATTTAGACGTGTACTGCTTGGTATGGCGGGACTCTATCCCGACCTTTATGAAAATTATGTATTCTTAGAGGCTTGTAGATAGATGTCATGTACGTAAAATATTGTATGGCCTTGTCGGCCTATGCTCAGTATATGAGTGGTTATTTTGTCCTTATAGGCCCGTATGTCTTATGTATAAATTGGTATTAAATGTTGTATTCTACTTAACTCATGGCAGCCTTCCGGCTCTGTTATCTATAATAGTATGACATAAAAAGATACGTTATGTTGGTATTCGGTTGGGTAAGGTATCGGGTGCCCGTCGCGGCCCATCGGTTTGGGTCGTGACACTAAGTTCATTCTGTAAGTCGAGTAGAGATAAACTTAAGGTAAGAGATAAAGAGAAAAGGGGTAAAAGGAGAAGATGCTAGAAAGGGGGTAAAACATGCCATAGGGGTAAAAAGCTAGAGTTAAGGGCAATTGAGCGAAAATACTCAAAAGATTCTATAACCAATTGAATGGTGCTAGGAAAGAGAGAAGATAAATGCGATTGGTGGGAAATAGAGGTGGCACAATGGTTAAAAGAAAACAGTCATCCACACATATTATCCATCAAAAAATGGGTTGGATAACGAACCATTTAAAAATGGGTCGAATACGGATAAAGAACCATATTATACTCTTAGACAATGGTTAACCAAATAGATAAACCAATGGATAACTAATGTATTTAACTTTTACATTTGTAAAGCCTCAAATTCGAGTTTCTCAAGTTTGGAAGACAAGGAATTCTCTCATAAGTGATCATATTTAAGAAGCCATGGATAATATGGATATCCATATTATCCGCCGGATATACCCGTTTTTATTCATCTCAAATACGGGTCGGGTCGGATAATTTATCCGCTTTTAAACTATCCGTTTTGACTCATTCATATATGACCCGACCCACACATTTGCTACCCCTAGTGGGAAAATATCAGATGCTTGGTGTTTACCCCGAAAATACGAGAAACAATTAAATTTGATTAGTGGTTTTAAAGATATGTAATTTAATTCAATATCAATTAATAATCAAGAAGTATGAAGTAGAAATGAAAGATAGAAGTGAATCAAACCAATGTTACTTAGTAGTAGTGACCTCGAGCTTAGTGACCTTGGGGTGGCTTAGGGTAGTAAGAACAATTAAGTGATAAAAATAAAGTAAGAACAATGGAGCTAAAGGACAATGTTTATGAATAGTAGGCAAAAAAGGTAGAAGGTATTTTCTTTTCTCATTGATGATAAGATGTCTTACAAATGATTGGGGTCCCTTTATATAATAGGGGAGCCCTAAATAAGGAATATTTCTATTTACAGTAAGGAATATTCTTGGCACAACTGTCTAACCGCTTAGTACGGAATCGAACAATCATATTCCGGGATTTGCACCATGACTTTGAGGACGTGGCAGGAATCTAATGTGCTCTGGTACAAATCCATAACGATACTATTTCGAGGTCGAGCACACTCGACTTCGGTATGCATCATGCTCCACCTTCGAACTCGGGTATGGTCCCTCGAGCTTGAACTTGGTCTTACCCGGACTCGGACTTCGGATGAACTCTCAAGTATAGAGATCGAAGGCATTTGATCTCGACCGTATACAGATAGTCCTGTGTTTCTTAGAGTAAGATGATAAGAAACGATTTGAACCCTGATTTTCTCAAACCTCTTATGATGACGTCATTTTTGTGATGCTGGCATTCAAAGTGACCAAAACGTCTCGTCGGTCCATTTTCCCAAAATATTGAATGTACGCCAGTATTGGTCGGCCACTAGCGCCGTCGAACCATCGTTGCTCATCTATAAATATGATGTGACTCCTCTGAATAAAGAACTTTACTCTTTCTTTACATTTTTCCCTTCTTCACTTTCTCTAATTACCCGTTTCCACTGCCTCTTTAATCGTCGGAAAATGCCAAGGTCTTGTAAGAAACACTACATTCCTGTAAAACCCGTATCCTTTAGCTTACAATCATGGCTAAAACTTCCAAAACGGTCCCTAAAAAGGATAAAGCATCGTCTTCCTCTGCCTCCTGGCCGGCCAAACCAGTGGTGCTGCCAACTCTTGAAGAAATCACCCCTGGTCCTTGTATAATTAAGAAGGACTTTAGTATTGAGAATCCCCCCAACGTCCCAAGCCGATGCGAGCACACATCTCGATATATTAGCTTGATATCGAAGAAGCTTATCAAGGATGTGAAGAAGGACTATGGCTGGGGAGATGAGGTCGTGATTCAGGTCCCGAGCCCCGAGGAAAGCATTACTACCCACGTGGAGGGATTTTTATTTGTTTACACTTACCCCTTTACACTGGGTCCCCTCGATCTGGTGGTGATCGACTTCTGCAAAACATATGAAGTCACCCTCGGTCAGATTCACCTTTATTTTTGGTGTATCATGATCATGCTTCAGTATTTTTCCGAGAAGCCCAAGTGGTTGGAATTCACTCTCAGCCACCTGATTCGATTGTATCGTCCTCAGTTATTTCGAGGGCTTATCAAGTTGCAGCGTCGAACAACGAAAGCCTTTTTTGCTAGTACTGATGAAACCAAAGATCGGGTTGGATGAGCTGGTTTGTTAGAGTAAGAACTTTGGATATCATCTCCGGGGATAAAATGCCATTCCCGGAGAGGTGGAACTTTAATCATAAGTGGAGTTTGTTTTCCCAGTATTTATTCATATTCTGCTTTCAAATTTCATAACGTCTTTATCCTTCTTTTGGCAGCCAATGCCTGGGTGCCCCAAACGGTGCCCGACCTCGAAGATTGGGTTCGAAAGTTAGAAGCCACCTCTTCCTACGATGAGTGCAAGTGGCGTGAATTATCGAAGGGCCAGTGGGAGTCCAAGAACCATGGTGAGTGTGTTTCCCAAGTTTCAAACACTCTTCATATATTGTTGGTGTCAACTTACTAATGTTCACTTGCGCAGGCCTTGGTGATGCATCCGAGATGAGGCCGGATGGGGAAAAGACCAAGCCTTCAATACCGAAGTCTGAGAAGGACAACAAAAGAAAAAGGGTTTCGAAGCCTGAATACCTCAAGACAAGAAAACCCCTACTTGAAGGCTGCGGAAAAGATTTTCTCAAACGGGCACAAATTCGGACCATGATTCCTCGGATGATGAAGAAAATGATGGTGAAGAGTTGGCGTTGGTGACTCGAACCTGGAAGCCAATCGAGGTCGCCAAGCCTTCCGAACTGGAAACCTCATCCCGTGGTGAGGGAACCCCAAAGGAAGAAGCGGGCAAGGTCCCCATGTCCCCGGAGGTTGAGATTATCCCTCCGTCTTCAACAACTATATCAGAGGGGGTAAATGCTGAGACCCCCGATGCTAATGTGAATGCCCTGAATGTAGAGCTCGGGGTCGCGACAACAGGTCACTCCCTTTCTTTGCCAACTTATTTCATGGAGAAATCGAAGAAGCCAACCCTCCGCGTATGCCCGATCCGAGAAAGGTCATCGAGGACGATCCCTTTTAGGGTTGCTACACTGGGATTGAGGATGCCAATGACCTTAACGATGCATCCAACTGTTTACCGTGAAAATGGTAACAACAATTAAATTTATAAATGGGATTCTAAAAATATGTGATCTATTCCCAAGCTAGTTGTTAGAGAAGTTGATGCTAGTAATATGGAGTTTAAAGATTAAATGCGAGCTGAAACGAGATAGTAATCGAACCGGAGGGCCTGTTGCCCCAGTGTAGGTCTGGTCAATGGGGGACCTCGGGGTTAACGTTAGGGTCGAATTAGAGTTATCGGGGATGGGATAACAGTTGAAGATATAATTACACAAGGCTCTTTATAGCCAATACTGAGTTATACGATGAAGAAAAAGTAAGAAGACGATGAATATCAAGGTGACCTTGGGCCAATGAGAACGAACAAGTTTAGAAAGGAAAGAGAGAGAGAGAGAGAGAGAGAGAGAGAGATATTGCACTTATGGAGAAATGGAGAAACATCAGTCCTTTACAAGGTGGCATGGATTCCCCTTATATAGGAGGGGGAATACCATATAGTACAAAGTGTATTGAATGAAAAGACATGAGGATGGGACGGCTAGGCATGGTACTAGTGCCTATTGACTCTAGCCGCTTGCCTCAGGAGTCCCCCGTCTTTATAACCTTCATTGGGTCGCGGACAGATTCCTTATCCTCGGAGTCTCTGTAGGGTCACGGACAATCCTCGAGGGAGGGAGCTCGATCGTGATCCTACAACCTCGAGATGCTGGCATGACTTTTCGAATGTACCTTAATAGCGGGAAAAATATCCCCTTGATTTAACCTCATACACCACTATTTTTTAAAAGGCTCAAATCTCCTCTCTCGGGTAAGTACCTACTTTCGTTATTGTAATTTTTCTTTCTTTCTTTTCTTTTGCCTGATATGTCTCCATTTCACGTATAGGCCATCGTAAAGTTTAGAGCTGAGTTGAGACAATGTGAGGCCGAGTTCAAGAAAGTTTCGGGCGAAGAGAAGGCCCTGAGGCTCCTTTGTAGCCAAAAGGAAGAGGAGCTTAAGAATCTTCCGACCGCATTGGCCAAAGCTCAAAAAAGCGAGTCCGAGCTAAATGAGCAGGTAATTGTGATTTTAACAGAGTACGTCCTTCTTGGCCCTACTTTGGAGGCTAACACTACAATATCTCAGTTGCAGCAAAAGCTAGAGATGATTGGGCAGCTCCGAAGCGAGGTAGATAAAATTCGAGTTGATTGTCATCAGTGGAAGAAGAACATGGATCAGCTTGCTGCCAATAAGGAAGTTGTTACGTCCCAACTAGCCTTGGATGAAACTCAGCTCCGAGGCATTGAAGCGAAAGGTCTGGCTCAGGCTAGGAAAATTGAGGAGTTAGAGGTTGAGCTAGCTAGAGCCCGGGTCGAAGCTGTATAGGCTAAGGCTGAAGCTGAGAATACGAAGGTTGCGGCTGATAAATCAATTGCCATATACTTAAGGGATGTCACGGCCATTCAAGATAAGTTGAGGGAGGCCTCCAACTGGGAAAACAGAGCAATGATTGGCTAAGTGCCAAGCCCGGAGGGAGACTCTTTAAGAAATCCATGCTCAAGGGTTCAACCTTGCCGAGGAGATAGCTGAGGCAAAGGTGCGGGAAACCGATGCCAGGTTTCTTGTCTCCTCCGATGATGAGGATGTAGCGAGTGGATCCGGGGATGAGGAAGGTGAAGAAGATGCTGCCGAGGGAGAGGAGACCCCCGAAGATAGAGCTGTTGAAGATGCAGTTTTTGAAGATGACGCTCCCGGGGGTATGACCCTGGAAATAATTAGGTTTTCTTTTTTGTGTAAGGGCCCCCTGTGGGCATTGTAAATATGTTTTGTAAGCTTCCCTTATGAATATAAAGTATCTTTTTGTTCTATCCTCGACTTGTGTTGAATTTTTTTCCCGTTTATGGAAGATTTCAATAATTCAAATACTCAGCTCGAGTATCGTTTCGGACTCATAACGTAATAAACCCTTAGGTTTTTATTTCTCAATATAATACCCCTTAACTTTTTAGATAATCCTCGAGCCAAGCTTAAATCAATTTGATGTAAGCTCAGAACAATGGGACTCTTGGGTCTAAGTTGAGTGAGAACGAGGTTTCGGACTCTTATGTTGTTGGTCCTTAAGCTCTTTTAAGTTGTCCCTTAGGCTCTTATATATCGGCCTTTAGGCTCTTTTAAAATTGGCCCTTAGTCTCTTTAAGTTGGGTCATTATGGCCTCTAAAATGGCTATAATTTTTCCCATCTTTTTGGCTAAAAGACTTGGTGAAATTTAGTTATGCCTTAGCATGTGTTTTTGTACCCGTTGGGTTTTTTGAAGGTTCGACGTATCGAAATCTTATTACTAATTTGTTTGTGTAAGCATAATCAAATACCTCTTTAGGTATTATCGAAGCCTTTGGATTATTCAAGGGCTGAATTTATCGAAGCCCTTAGATTTTTTAGGGGGCTGAATTTATCGAAGCCCTTTCTATTTTGCTTTTGCTGAGGGTAGCCTGATTTAATCGGTTTTCCAATGTTTGAAGGCCTTTAGTTTATAGCGGAAGTTGGAATTGTTTCTCGAAGCCTTTAGACGTCTCTGAACTGCATTATTTTGGTTGTAGCCCTTAGTATGGTTGTAGCCTTCGGGTTTGTCACTTGGAATTGTTTCTCGATAACTTTCCGAACTTGTTCAAAAAAGTTAGTCCTCGAGTATATTGGCCTTGGCCTTTGTTTCGAGGGGATGCCTCTTTGAGGTCTTATAAGTCCGAGTTTTTGACGACTCGGATGTACTGACTGTCGATGATAGTCCCCAAGTATTCGGGGGTGCTTTTATGCTTTGGCTCTTGAGCCATTTCCCGTAGGATTATAAGTGTAGAGCTTGTATAATAGTAGACTTTTTTGAGACGCAAAGTGTTTTTTATATTAACAGAATGCTTCTTCAAATAATTGATACATGCCTACATGTTTTGTTGTCGCGGCTAGACTATTCCATACGGACACAGTTCATCTAACCGTTTGGCCCATTACAAAGTTTTCCTATCGAGGTCCTCTTAGGTGTGAAGTATTTTCCTTGAAAATATAACCTCCGAGGGTGATGCCCCCCAATATTTGAGGTTGATTGGAAAGAAGCCTTGGATACTGTTGAGTTCTCCTTAGGTAGCATGTAATTGTTGCCTCGTTGAAAACCTTGCCGGTACAACCCATTTTGGACAAAATCCGATCTAAGGGAAAAAGAGTGCAATGCATGCTTTAAAACCTAAGGCCTTAGTGTAAAAAATGATGCCTTCGAGATCCTATGCCTTCGATCCAAAATCTGTAATGAGTTAGTTTTAAACTCAAATAGACAAAAAGGATGAAGTCGTACCTTAGCAGTAGTATAGTATGAGCAATGATATGTTCCAATTATTTGGCAGTTGTTGACCTTCCATTGTGCTAATTTTGTAAGATCCTTTACCGACAACTTCGAGGACTTAGTACGGTCCTTCCCAATTCGGGCCTAGTTTCCCTTTATTTGGGTCTTGAGTATTGAGGGTGACTTTCCGTAGGACTAAGTCCCTGATTCCAAAATGTCGAAGGTTGGTTCTTCTATTGCAGTATCTTTCGATCCTTTGCTTCTGCGCGGCCATCCGAACAAGCGCCGCTTCTCGCTTTTCATCTAACAATTCGAGGCTAGCATTCATGGCCTTGTGGTTTGACTCCTTCGATGCATGTCGAAATCTGGTGCTAGGTTCCCCGACCTTGACGGGGATGAGGGCCTTTGAACAATATACTAGAGAAAACGGGGTGGCCCCCATGCTAGACTTCGATATTGTCCGATATGCCCAAAGGACCTCGGGTAAAACTTTTCTCCATTTTCCTTTTGCATCATCTAACCTTTTCTTCAAGTTGTAAATGATAGTTTTATTTGTTGACTCAGCCTGTCCATTTTCGGTTGGGTGGTATGGTGTCGATAAATCCTCTTTATTTTATGTTCTTGGAGGAACTCCGTTACCTTGCCGCCGATGAACTACTTTCCATTAGCACATATAATCTCGGCGGGTATCCTGAATCGACATATGATGTGGTCCCAGATAAAGTCTGATGTTTTAAGCATCAATACCACAAAAGAGGGGGGCGATTTGTGTGGTACCCAATTTTCGCTTAACTACTCTATAGAAGAACTTGGTTCTTCTAGGTGTTCCAACTACTACTGTTTGCGGAATAATAAATGTAGAAAATAAAGAACACAGAGATTTTTACATGGAAAACACCTAGCTCAAAAGGTGAAAAAACCACGACCTACTACTCAATAGGATTTTTCCAAACGTCCACTAAAATCACTGAGCCAAAACAGCATTACAAAAACAATTTGTAAACCTAAGGATTAACTCTAATCTCGTTGTGGCACACAGCCTCAACTGTTGCGACAACTTCAAGTTAACTCTAACTTGAACACTCTAGGTACCTAATACAATTGCTTCTATGAAAGCTGAAAGGTACAATGTAAAATCACCTACTACAATTGAACTAGAATAAAAGATAGACACATGAAACTCTTTATGGAGCTGGTTCTTCAATCTGGTTCATCTAGCTTCAGGTTTGCACACTTGAATCACACAAGAACTGCTTGCAAAAAGCCTTGCTATTTTGCTCTCAATTCACGTTTAACTTCTGCGTTTTTGTGCAACACTTGTAATGTGAGAACATCCTGCAATTTATAGAGTTAGTAGATGAAGAAATAACTAGAGTTATGATACAACTCTTCCTTGCTGGAAGAGTTCTAGTTGATTTCAACTTCTAACTCCTTTCCTATCTTGGATAGTGTTCTCTTTGATTAAGGCGTCCTTCTCCTTATCAATTATGCAATATTTCGATCAGGAGATATTAAATACACCAAGTTAAGCTTATCTCTTTCACTTGTAACCCACATGCTCGAATCTGCCCGTTTTTTTGCACCTGAGGGATGGACCTGAGGGATGGACCTGGTTCACCCTGAGTTCCTTTGTCAGTCTTCAAAACTAACCTTTACTTGGGCCAACAAATTCCCCCTTTTTGATGATGACAAACTATGTGCTTTTCATAAGCTTAGGCCCTGTTTCAACTCAGATCAACATCAATACAATGTTAGAAACATTTTTCCTTTTTATCACTTATCATCAAGGACCAGGTACATTAGGTTATAAACATCACTTGTTTAAAGCATAACCTTTTCCCCCTTTTGGCATCATCGAAAAGTTGCATAAAAATGTGAGATAACCAGATTTTGAAGCTTACTCATGGCCATTGAGGCTATTTCAAATGCAATCATGGATTAATCATCATAGATCAAGCTAATAATTTTAACCATCAAAGAAATATAAACAAGCAGTTAGAGCAAAAGACAGTGAATTTCATTGATGATTGATAAGATTCTACCACAAAGCATAAGAAGAAAAAAAAACTGAAAATATGAGCAAAAGAAACAAAAAAATCCCGAACTAGGTCATTGGTTAATCTACACTAGGCTAGGAGGCTTAAGACTGGGAAGAACTAGGTGCTTGGTTTTTAACTTGGAGGAGTTTCAGCACACCTTGAAGAATGCCATCATTCTTCTCTTTTTCTCTTGCCAGTTCAGTTCTGAGAGCATCTCTCTTAGTCTCCATCTCAACCAACCTCTTCTTTAGACTTTCAATTTCAGCATCCTTAGCCCCACTTTCTTGCACCAAGGCTCTGACCTTGCTATTCACTGGTACCTTTTTAGATGAACTAGGTTCTTTAGGAGTGACATTGACTTCATATCGCAAGCAAGCAGAGTATTAACCCAAAAATGATCCATGCTTGTACTAACCTCCCACCTTTTCATAGGTACATTGAAATGTGCAAACACAGTTGTTAGAATGAAGCCATAGGGAATGGTATGAGTTTTGATGCCATTAATAACTCTATCAAGAAGCTGAATTAAAGCTTTCAGTCACTTTTTTCTACAGGTCTTGCGAGGGTTTCCTTTATAGATGAACCAGGTTCATCTCCCCAAACAACCATTGCACATGCGTCTTTGGTTAAACTCACAGGAGTGGGTGAAGAATCAGCCACTCTTATCCCATTTCCCCTCATAGTACTCCTAGCACCCTTGCTCTCCTTTTTTTCTTTTTCATTTTTACCACCAACTTCTCCAGATTCTGTAGTCTCAACACCTGCTATAGATCCTACAAATTTATTTTCCAAATCTGCAGCAACTTTAGAAATTGTCTCAGGAAAAACTTTAGAATCAGAAGATACCTGTTCAATTTTGGAAGAACCACTTTCTTCCCCCTGGGTAGTAGACTTAAAAGAATCTAGGTAGTTTAATACGGTCAAGAGTTTTCAACGTAACCGGTTCACTTGTAACGGATAAGTTCACAAGAAATTTGGTATTTGGTAGGACTCTGCTCATGATCCAAATATAGTTATTTCAAATTATGCAGAGTGCAGAAAACATACCGTGTTATCTTGATGAACCAGGTTCTTCACTGATAACTCTCTTGTGTAAGTCTAAATTTGCCAAAATAGAGAAAATATCATTAGAGATTAATGATTCATTTTAACACATGGCACAAGAGTATACTATGGAAAGTATGAGAATGAGCAAGATTTAATCTAACTATACACAATTTACAGACTTTCTAAACAATTCTTTTTTCAATTTTTTTCCGTTTAACCTTGAACTGATCCTTTTAGGTGATCTTAATCATCCCCAATTCCAACTTGTTCCTCTCAAAGTGATCTCTACTTAAGGATTTTGTGAATATGTTAGCAATTTGCTTGTTAGTAGCACAAAACTCCACAGTGATCAAGCCTTTCTCATAATTGTCCCAAAAAATGGTGTCTAACATCTATGTGCTTAGTTCTCTTATGATGAACCGGATTCTTAGTCATACTAATAGCACTAGTGTTATCACAGAAAATAGGGATGCAACTAACTTCAATACCAAAATCCATCAACTGCTGCTTGATCCACAACAATTGAGCACAATCATGAAGCAGCAGCAACATACTTAGCTTCAGCAGTAGATAAGGCCACTGAATTTTTCTTTTTAGTAGCCCATAACACAAGACATGAATCAAGGAAGTATGTCATACCTGAGGTGCTCTTCCTATGCACTAGGAAACTTGCATAATCAGCGTCAGCATATCCCACTAGGTTAAAATTACTATCTTTTGGATACCAAAGGCAAAGGTCAGTGGTGCCTTCTAAGTATCTCAATATTCTCTTTATATTAGTCAAGTGGGACTCCTTTGGATTTGCTTGAAATCGAGCACAAAGACCTACACTGCCCACAATGTCAGGTCTGCTAGTAGTGAGATATAAAAGAGAACCAATCATTCCCCTATACAACTTCTGATCAACAGATGAACCAGGTTCATCTATATCCAATTTCGTGGATGTTGCAATAGGAGTGCCAATTTCTTTGGATGTTCCTTCTTGGTTTTGTTACTGAGGAATAGGTTCACCTGAGATTTGAGGATCAGCTCCTCTCTAGTCAGTTCCCCCTGTCATGTTGCCTTGGGTGGAAGGACCTGTTCCATTACCTGTTCCTTCATGTGATGCAAGTCACACCTCCTTTTTACGCCCCCGCTAGGGTACAAGGGAGTTTTTTCCAATTAAAGGACAATCGAAACGGGATTTATTTATTTATTTCAGAGTCGCCACTTGGGAGATTAAGGGTGTCCCAAGTCACCAATTTTAATCCCGAATCGAGGAAAAGAATTACTCTGTTTAACAGTCTGCGCACCAGAAATCCGGATAAGGAATTCTGTTAACCCGGGAGAAGGTGTTAGGCATTCCCGAGTTCCGTGGTTCTAGCACGGTCGCTCAATTGTTATATTCGGCTTGATTATCTGATTTTATACAAATATGAACTTATGTGCAAATTTTATCTTTTTACCGCTTTCATAATTGTTATTATTATTTTTACAAGAATGTGAACATCGTTTAAAAACATGTCTTTGGATTGCGTCACATAAAATGCACCCGCGATCCGGAACGTATTTTTATTCAATGTTTTAGGATTTGGATTTGGGTCGCATAAATGCGCACCCATGTTTAAGAATGTATTATTATTAAATCGTGCCTAAAGCGATTAGCGTATTATTATTTATGGGTAAGACTGTGGAATTCACTAAACAGTCCATCCCGAATTCTAAATACTCAATTAAATATTTATTGAGGGCCCCGCAATTAGTGCATTTTATTGGGCGAGGCTCATCTCATTTTATTTTTAAAAGGACAATCCTAAAATGCCTACATTTTTTATTGAAATTTGTCTCTACAAAATAAAGGAGAAATATCTTAATTTATTTACATGTTATTACCTAGTTACATTATACTAGACATGTTCTCAGTTTGTCAAATTAAAAAAAAATATAGCAATTCTAATTTTAATCCTAGACCATTTACATGCTGAAATTAACCAATATTATTTAACTAAACAAATTTCTACCAACTTCCTACTAGATGGCCTATTCGTTTGATTTTTGATTCGACGGAATTACTACACCATTTATTTATTTTTAGGCAATAGATGTAGATAGTTCATTTGTTAAGCTATCGTCGAATGTTCCACTATATGTATTAAATATCTACATGATTCTGATTTTTTGCAAGCTACATAATTTATACATACAAATAAAATTCAGAATATAATTAAATATAATTCAGAATTTCAACTCTTCATTTTTTCGTATTCATGCTTCATATTTCGGATTACAATAACCAGCGTGTCAGTTGTGTACCTGATATTGGAAGCAAAAGAAAATGAAGATGAGAATCAGCAGCAGTAATAACAGTACAACACAGCAGCAACAATCCAGCAACAGTAACAACCCAGGAACAGAGTTTGCAAACCGGTGGAGTATTAATCCCAAAACAAAGCTTCAAGCTTTGATGACACAACAACAATTAATGCTAATTTCAAACAATGAAAGAAGGCAGAAGATTTTTTAGTTTTTTTTTATTTGAAAGTTTGAATATTTTTCGGAATTTTTCTCTTTTAAATATTCAGCTCTTTTTTTTCTCTTATTCTCTGTCCGTTTTTTCTCTTTTTTTTTCTATCTCTGTATTTTTTATCTGTGTCCTTTCTTCTTCTCCCTTAATCTGATTTCAAGACTTCCTATATATAACTCATCCCATAAATCTTTCAATTAATTAAAATCAATACTTTTTCTCTACCCAACCCATTATCTTCCCACTCATCCCCATTACATTAAATAAATATATCACACCACCACATTATATTTTGTCCTCCATGCCTAACATAAAATAATACAAGATTCCCCCCACTAAATTTTGTCTTGTCCCCTTTATATTAAATAACCATATCACAACCCATCCCATTTCATTTTGTCCCCCATGCTTCATATAAACAATTACAAAATGTACAATTCCTAAACTACCCCTCCGACCTTACTGAAATTACCAAACTACCCCAGAACGTACTGCAAATTACCAAACTACCCCATCAGCTATAACAAATCAATTAATCATAACTCAACCAAAATATAGTCAAGATGACCAATTTCTCAACAATCTTCAACAACAATTTACATGAACATGATGAACAACACAAACTCCAAATTAATGGAAATAAATCAACCATATCGGGAACCAATCCTGGTTAATTTAGACCATTAATGGATGAACAAAGAGACAATAATACAAACAACAATATGCATGATTCAAATTAAATCAAGCAAATCACAAACAAACATAAACTCACATTAAATCACTGAATTTACACATGAACTTCAAACCAAGACGAACATGAATTAAATCTATCTTTAAGCAACAAACATGACGGATTCTAACGATTCAAACATTAATATTTTCTGGAAAATACATAACACATGAAACAAATTGAAGAAATAATTAATTAAATTTCAATTTGAATCTAACAAACATTAAACCAACAAATATTCACTTAAACAACAATACAAACACGAAATAACATGAAAAACAATTAATTAATCTTTCATTTGGAATCTGAAAAATTAATTTAACAAACAACACATGAACATGAACTAAAAATTAATTCAAACGATAAACAAAACAAACATTTGCCGATTTTAGATTCGAAAATATCAAAACAAAATACGGACAAAATAAAATTCAAAAACTACTAACCGGACTGAAACGAAGAGTGTATGGACTGACTCGACGAACCTCGGCCAAAGTTCGACCACACGACGATGAACGAATTTAAGAAGCGAACCAAGCAGCGCCGAAGCAGTAGCAGCAGTTCGGCGCAGTGGAAGGGATGAAACAGGAGCAGAACTCGTCGAGCCATGGACGTCGAGGGTCATCCATGGACGTCGAGCTCGACTTTGAGCTTGACGTTGAATGACGACGATGAAGCAGGAGAAACTGGGAGATGAAGCAGACGACCAACGAACACGAGCAGACGATAGTAGCAGCAACTCGGAGGAACTGGGAGATGGAGAAGGCAGTGACAGCAGTAGCAGCTGCGCGAGCTTGAAGCGGAACTGAGGTTGCCGTAGACGACGCAGTAGCGATGGCGACGAGGTCTGTTTGGAGGTGAAGAAGCAGCAGCTGGGGGGGACTGGACGTCGAGCAGCAGTAGTCATGGTGAACTGCTTGAAACCGCGAACGGGAAGGAGGAAGCAACATCGATGGTCGATGCAGTAGTTGTTGCTGCCGTGTCGCCGAACTGGAGGGTGAAGGAGGCAACCATAGACGTTGGTGTTTGGGAGGCGAGGGCATCCATGGTCTTCGTTTTAGGGTGGTATTGACGACGGACAACGACGACAAGGGAGGGGACTGTTTGGTCGAAGGACTGGACGATGTTGCAGGCTGGGGTTTGTGGGGGGACAGCCATGGATGGGGTGTTTTGGAGTTTTGAGGAAGAAGAAGGAAAATGAGGGGGGTGGCGGATGACTTAGTATTTTTTTCTTTTTGTTTTGTGTTGTTTGTAAGATAATAGGGGTGTTGGGTTATGGACTGGGTCGACCCAGTTCGAAATGGACTGGGTCGTAGGGAAGATTGGGCCATTTTTTGGGCCTGTGGCTTGAAATCGAAGAAGAGGCCCAATTCCGACTTTCTTTATATTTTCGCTCTCTTTTCTTCTTTTATTTCTCTAAAACTAAATTATAAAAAATACTTAAATTATTATTAAGAATTAAATTAAGTTATAAAGGCGCAAATTAACTCCCAATAACAATTAACGCATAATTAAGTAATAATTAAGCATAAAATTGTATATTTGGACATTAAATGCTAAAAATGCAAACGATGCCTATTTTTGTAATTTTTATTTTTTTGTAAAACAAACATAATTACTAACAATTGTAGAATTAAATCCTACATGCAAAATGCGACATATTTTTGTATTTTTTATTAATTTAGCAAATAAACACGCACAGACAAATACAAATAATTATTCAAAATATCACAAAATATCACAAAATTGCACACCAAAGAAAAATCATTTTATTTTTGAATTTTTTGGGAGTAATTCTCATATAGGGCAAAAATCACGTGCTTACAGCTGCCCCTCTTTGCCCGAAGACACGAAGGGTTTTCGTGCAAAGATAAAGCGAGCGATTTTTGCCCATCCGAGTACTCCGTGTGAAGCATTTTTTGAAAAAGATTTGACCGAACCTTTGCTTCAAAGGTTTCCTACATATCCTGGGCTAAACAGGAATCAGGTCAATGTAGTTCGGGAAGCTTTGGTAGCTGGGACTACCGTTGGACTGTAATGTTACTGTTGTTGCATGCTATTACCACTGCTTACCGATCTCCTTGTTACACCGTGCTTAAAAGAAAACAAGAAGCTAGGCTAGACTGCAATTTGTTTTTGTTGCCTGGCTTTCTTGTCTGCTTGCATTTCTTACGGTGTTTTTCTTCCGATGTTTTTCTTCCTTTCGACACATGCACTTGAGTTTTTGCTGGGACCTCTTATTGCAACCTTCTGCTTCCCAGTGCTGGGGATTTTTATTGTTTCCTGTTGGGGATTCATATTGTAACCCTCTGTTTTATTGTCCTCTGACTTGATCTTGAAATGTATGCCTCTGTTCTATGGGTGGGCTCCCAACTTCAATACTTGAAATTAAAGACTGAAATGTATGCCTCTGTTATCTGGGCGGGCTCCCAACTTCAACTCTTGAAATGTTAAGACTGAAATATATGCCTCTGTTATCTGGGCGGGCTCCCAACTTCAATGCTTGAAATGTAAAGACTGAAATGTATGCCTCTGTTCTATGGGCGGGCTCCCAACTTCAACACTTGAAATGAAAAGACTGAATGTATGCCTCTGTTATCTGGGCGGGCTCCCAACTTCAACACTTGAAATGAAAAGACCGAAATGTATGCCTCTGTTATCTGGGCGGGCTCCCAACTTCAATGCTTGAAATGAAAAGACTGAAATGTATTCCTCTGTTATCTAGGCGGGCTCCCAACTTCAACTCTTGAAATGTAAAGACTGAAATGTATGCCTCTGTTCTATGGGCGGGCTCCCAACTTCAACACTTGAAATGAAAAGACTGAATGTATGCCTCTGTTATCTGGGCGGGCTCCCAACTTCAACTCTTGAAATGTAAAGACTGAAATGTATGCCTCTGTTATCTGGGCGGGCTCCCAATTGCTAACTTTGAAATGGAATATCTCTATTCTCCAGGCAGACTTCTGACTTTTAAAATTTAAACTGTGTGTCTCTATTCTTCAGGCAGACTCCTGACATCAAACTTGAAAAGTATGTCTCTGTTCTCCAGGCGGACTCCTGACTTTTAAAATTTAAACTGTATGTCTCTGTTCTTCAGGCGGACTCCTGACATCAAACTTGAAAAGTATGTCTCTGTTCTCCAGGCGGACTCCTGATTGCTAAATTTGAAATTGAATGTCTCTATTCTCCAGGCGGACTCCTGATTTTTGAAATTTAAACTGTATGTCTCCGTTCTTCAGGCGGACTCCTGACGTCAAACTTGAAAAGTATGTCTCTGTTCTCCAGGCGGACTCCTGATTGCTAAATTTGAAATTGAATGTCTCTATTCTCCAGGCGGACTCCTGATTTTTGAAATTTAAACTGTATGTCTCCGTTCTTCAGGCGGACTCCTGATTGCTAAATTTGAAATTGAATGTCTCTATTCTCCAGGCGGACTCCTGACTTTTAAAATTTAAGCTGTATGTCTCCGTTCTTCAGGCGGACTCCTGACGTCAAACTTGAAAAGTACGTCTCTGTTCTCCAGGCGGACTCCTGATTGCTAAATTTGAAATGAATGTCTCTATTCTCCAGGCGGACTCCTGACTTTCAAACTTGAAAAGTATGTCTCTGTTCTCCAGGCGGACTCCTGATTGCTAAATTTGAAATTGAATGTCTCTATTCTCCAGGCGGACTCCTGACTTTTGAAATTTAAACTGTATGTCTCCGTTCTTCAGGCGGACTCCTGACGTCAAACTTGAAAAGTACGTCTCTGTTCTCCAGGCGGACTCCTGATTGCAAAATTTAAAATTGAATGGGCGGGCTCTTGACGTCAAACTTGAAAAGTATGTCTCTGTTCTCCAGGCGGACTCCTGATTTTTGAATTGAAAATTGAATGTCTCTATTCTCCAGGCGGACTCCTGATATCAAACTTGAAAAGTATGTCTCTGTTCTCCAGGCGGACTCCTGACTTTTAAAATTTAAACTGTATGTCTCCGTTCTCCAGGCGGACTCCTGATTGCTAAATTTGAAATGAATGTCTCTATTTTCCAGGCGGACTCCTGCTTTCAACAACAACTTAGGAGGAAATGCCTCTCCTATGGGTAAAAACAAACTTAGGAGGAAATGCATCTCCTATGGGTGAAACAAACTTAGGAGGAAATGCATCTCCTATAGGTGAAACTAAACTTTAGGAGGAAATGCATCTCCTATGAATGAAACTAAACTTAAGAGGAAATGCCTCTCCTATGGGTGAACTAAACTTAGGAGGAAATGCCTCTCCTATGGTTAAAAACTAAACTTAGGAGGAAATGCCTCTCCTATGGGTGAAACTAAACTTAGGAGGAAATGCCTCTCCTATGGGTAAAAACTAAACTTAGGAGGAAATGCCTCTCCTATGGGTGAAACTAAACTTAGGAGGAAATGCCTCTCCTATGGGCAAAACAAACTTAGGAGGAAATGCATCTCCTATGGGTAAAACAAACTTTGGAGGAAATGCCTCTCCTATTAATGAAATCTTCACTTAGGAAGTGCGTCTCCTATGCGTGAACCATTTCCTTCTTCCTGAATTATTTACTTACCTGTGTTGTCTTCCCTCGAAACTGCTGGGGATTATTTTGCTGGGGATGACTTTTCCTTTTCTTCCTTACCCACTCTGGGTTGCCTGAAACTCTGTCGAGGATGCTTCTACATCCCGATGATCCACTGGGGATAACACTGTTGTGGATAACTCTGCTGAGTAAATATATTATCTACTCCTTCCAAAATTACTTCCTTTTGAGTAGGATGTTTCATTCCTCTGCAAACTACTTCCCCTTTTTTTTCTTTTTTTTTTTAGCTTCTTCCTTCGAAGACTACCACCCTTAAGTATCGTTTTGCTTTTCCCCGAAAGGAACCGCTGAGGGTACCGATTTTCACCAAACTTGTGTTGGACTCCTCGAAACTGCTGGGGATAACACTATTGGGGAATTATTTACTTACCTGTTGGGGATAAAATGTTATCAGCCGGGGATAACGCTGTCGAGGATAACACTGCTGGGGGATTTTGATTCCTTCAGAACTAGTGCTTCACTCTTCGGAAGGCTGTTGGGAATGATACTGGCCTTTTGCTTCTTGTGAACACAAGTTTCATCCCTTTGTTCTGTCTGCTGGGGAACAACTTCCTCCATTGAAACTTATTGTGTTGGGGGCAACACTGGTTCAAAGACCACTTCCTTCGAAACTGGTGTTATCTTCATTCTTCCCCAAATGGGTACCTGACTTCCAGAAAATTTTCTTAATGGAAGGAAAATTTTCTGCCCCAGTTTGATGATATCCCTTGTGGCATGCATTTCTGGCATCAATGCCATTTCCTTTACCTGTTTCAAATCAAACAAAATTTTTAGTTTTAAAACGTGGTGGTTGGTTGTGATACTCCTACTGGGATGGTTTTCCCTTTCTCCTTCCTTGCTGTGTGTTCCACAACTTGTTGGGGATGATATTATTTGCTGGGGATAATCCCTTTCTGCTGAGGATATCCCTCTTCTTTTGTGGCATAGTTCGGAAACTGGCCTTTCCCCGACCTTTTAGTCTCGTATGAATTTCCCCAAATCATGCTCACTGCTCTCCTTGATTTGTCCACGGGCCTTGGCAATGAGGTTTATAACCTTTGATTTCGGCAAGGGTATCCCTCTTGACAATCGTCAATCCTTTTGTCAATTCCCTTTTGCTGGGGATATCTTTCTTGACACTGGCCTTGCGCTTGTTCCTCGCTGACTATACCACTTGGATGTACTAGTCAGATCTCGTCTTGCATAATTGGAAAGATGATGGCCTATTTTGAAGTCATTTCCCACTGGTTCTGACCAAACAGACCCTACTGGGGAATTTTCTATGAAAGGAGAAAGATAAAAAGGGACAGAATAAAAGATAAAGGAAAAAGATGACTCTTTAACAAAAGAAACTATAAATAAAAACCTATCAAATGCAGATACCGACTCTAATGGTCATGACATGCACATGTGACCTATCCTCCGCCGTCAATCGTCTTTCAAGACCTTCAATTGGCAATTCCCCATCTGATTCTCTATCTTATTCGACTTGTAGTGCCCGAAGGGTTTTCACTATCAAGCCTCTCTCATTTTGGTTTTTCTCTCAGCTTTCATCACCTTATGGTGTCCGTGAAGACTTTCACCGATAAGACTCTCTCATTTGTATCACTTTCCAGCTGGGGATTTGGAGTGTTGCCGATATGACTCTCTCTGCTGGAGATTAGAGTTCTTTCTGTTGTGGAACAGAATGTTATGTTCGCCGGTAAGACTCTCGTTTGTCTGACTTGGCATCTTTTGAAAACTGATCAGAAGGTCTTTCTTTGGACCGTAATGTAGGTTTTTGGATAGGGCTAGAAAGAAAGGGTATAAAAGGCTCAAAAATACAAAATAAATTCTGGGTTCAAAATTACAACTTTCGGAAACTAGATTTATTTGCAACCTTTGCCCCAATTTCTTGCTTGGGGATATTTTAATTGATTTTTCATTTTTCAAAACTATGACCGAGCCGTGAAGCGCCTACGTATCCTCTTTGAGGAATCAGGTCAAACGTAGTTCCCAATTCCTCTTTTTTCATTTGACTTTCTTTTGTTTTTTTTTGTTATCATTTTTCTCTTCTTATTGTTTTTTTTCGTTTTTTTTTTATTTTTTTTCTTTACCTTCCAGGCTCGTATTTCTTAGTCGTTGCTATTGATTCCGAACGAGGGGTATGAAAGAAAATAAATAAGGCTCAAAAGGGGTAACGAAGGATAAAGTGTTTAGGTAGCAGAACAAAATGCCTTCGTCATTCCAGTCTTCAAAACATGCCAAGTGCAAACAACACAATTGAACATAGATTTATAGTCTCTTCCGATGGTGCTGGACTTGACAATTATGTTAAACACTTGCTTTTTCATTTGTCATTTCTAAAGCACTGCTGGGCGACACTCTCACTCTCATGAACGACCCTCATGCCAATTTGGCGAATCTTGCATTTAACGGTTTTCTTTATGTTTTACTTGCCCCAGTTCCACATGACTCGGGCTTCAAATAATCTCAAACAGTTCTTACTTCCTTTAAATGCTTTGATCACTTTCCGAGGGTTTTATGATTAACTTTTAAGATTAGGCCCAAACTGTGTGCGCATGTCATGTCACGAGAATCGGCGCTGAACAAAAATGATAAAAGTACTAAACAAAAAGAAAACTGGAAATAATAAAGGACCGGATTTGCTTTAGATTACCGGCGAGATGGTTTGACTAACAAAACAAACAAAAGAACCAGAATAAAATCCTAACACAGCCTGGACAAACTTAAACAAACCGTAATGACAAAACGGAAAGATAAGACAGTTTGACACAAGACAAATATGAATTACAACCCTAATAATCCGAACACCAGAAATGACAATAAAATAAGCCACCACAAGCTTCTCTCTTGCTGACCAAGGAACGGAGCGTCCTCCCACTTTATCAAAATTGGCATCTTAGCCACTGAGATTCGCATCAGTATTGCCTAGACCATTACCAACTTTAATATCATCAACCTTAGTCAACAAGTCCTCAATAGGATTTGAGTGCTTCTGCTATCAGGCTTGATCCCCGCAAAGTGTGCTTCTAGGTCTTGTATTTCCGGCTTACCACAAACCAACCACCTTCTATCTTTGCGATTCAAAACAAAACAGGTTAGAATGGACTCAGTCGGTCCCCATTATTAACAACATCTTTTTTTTTCTTTTTTTCTTTTTCTTTTTTCTTTTTCTTTCGAATTTTTTTTTTTCATTCTTTTTGTCATTTTTTCTTCTTTCTTTTTTTTTCTTCATTCTTTTTCATCATTTTTTTTTGTCATGGTCGAATCTTATGGAGATTGCCTATGTATCATGACCCCGCATGAATCAGACCTTGCGTAGTTCGGACCAATAAAGATAAACAATACTCAACATTTTTTTTTAATTTTCATATTAAAACAAACTGGGTTTCAAAGGTTTAAAGATGACCTACAAACTTGAAAATCAAACAACCCGCATATTCTAATCAAAAGATTTACAAACTCAAAAACAAACGGCCAGCTTCCTTTCCCCGTTTGTCAAATGCAACCAAACGGCTATTTTTGCAAATGTGGCCCCTTCCAATTCTCACATGAATTTTGAGGCCGGGGAGGATTATTTTATGACACTTTACCAACTTGTCCATTCTTTTACGAAAATAACCTTTCGACAACTGGAAGATACTCTAAGGCTATTTCGGGAAGAACGATTTAAGACGCGGCTGAAGCTGGCTCGGCTTATTATGACAAAATTCAAACGGTATTCACCTGACCGCCGACTCTTTGTTTTTTTTTCTTTTAAAATTATAATAAAAACCTGGTGTTGCAAACACGGCCCTTCAGCGTCTCGGGGACGAAGATTTATAGGGCTGTGTGGGTCAACTAGACAAAAAATCCTAAACATGACCCAAAAGTGGCTGTTTATGCAAAGTCAGCCTTCCGGCGTCCCCTTCGGGAACATTCGGCTATGTCTTGATAAAACAGCGTCACCCGACTTCTTAGAAATTTGACATATATATTTTTGCTGTTTTTTTTTATAAAAGGGGAAGTTGGACATCACCCGACTTATTTATGACAAAATTAAAAATCTTGACATGTTTTTTTGTTTTTTTATTTGTTTTTGGCTTTTTTAGCAAAAGGGGGTTGGACCCGATGAGGGTTGCCTACGTATCTCACATCCGGTGAAAATCAAACCCGCATAGTTCGGGCAAATTAACCGAACTATTTTAAAACGTGACTCTTTTCCATTTTTATTTTTTCCTGGCAAGACAATCTATTTTCCTTTTCTATTTTTGAAAAAGACAAAATAACGATTTTGTTTTTCATTTTTAACAAACAATAAAACAATCTATTTTTCCAAAAAAATAAAAGACTCTTTTTTTTCTATATTTTTTAGTAAAACAAAATAAAATATTTTCCTCTTTTTTTTTCAAAATTTCGGCAGAGTTTCGCCAGTAATTGGTCATTGATTTTTTTCTAAAATAATCAATTAACTCCCTAACTGATATATTATTTTTCCCTTTTTTTTTCTTTTTTTTTCTCTTCAATTTTCCAACATTCCCGAGATTCAGAAACCGGTCAACATGCAAGTTCGAAACAAATATATGTACAGAGCAAGTAGGATGCATCAGAATGGTCTTTTCATTTCAGGTTGCTAGTCCTAGACGGACCCAACCCCTGTGTTGAGTCCCCTAAGTCAAATGCAACGTGATGCAAATAAGCGTTCCTACTAGGGATCCGGCATGAAGTCACGTTATTCTATATTCAAAACCTGGGTCAGTGTACTAGACTGTGTACCCGAGCGGACAACTCGAGTCGAGGAGGGGGCAACTTACCGGGAACCAAAAGGCCATCCGGCTTCGTAACTTGTCCGACCTCTTTCTTATTTCAGGGTATAACACTAACAGAATAGGGAGTCTCAACCAGTAAGCACATCCCCGGAGGTGAAGAGAGAAGGGTTCGGCACAGTTTATATATACAGTCAAATAATATCAAAGCGGTAAAAGCAGCATTTAGCACATTAGGCTCAAACATGTAAAAATCAGATAAAGCCAAATATAACAATTTATCTAAGCTCGAATCTCTAACCCCGAACCAGTGGTTCTGGGTTACCATAAAAAATTCCCCAGCAGAGTCGTCAGAGCAGTCACACCTCCTTTTTACGCCCCCGCTAGGGTACAAGGGAGTTTTTTCCAATTAAAGGACAATCAAAACGGGATTTATTTATTTATTTCAGAGTCGCCACTTGGGAGATTTAGGGTGTCCCAAGTCACCAATTTTAATCCCGAATCGAGGAAAAGAATGACTCTGTTTAACAGTCTGCGCACCAGAAATCCGGATAAGGAATTCTGTTAACCCGGGAGAAGGTGTTAGGCATTCCCGAGTTCCGTGGTTCTAGCACGGTCGCTCAACTGTTATATTCGGCTTGATTATCTGATTTTATACAAATATGAACTTATGTGCAAATTTTATCTTTTTACCGCTTTCATAATTGTTATTATTATTTTTACAAGAATGTGAACATCGTTTAAAAACATGTCTTTGGATTGCGTCACATAAAATGCACCCGCGATCCGGAACGTATTTTTATTCAATGTTTTAGGATTTGGATTTGGGTCGCATAAATGCGCACCCATGTTTAAGAATGTATTATTATTAAATCGTGCCTAAAGCGATTAGCGTATTATTATTTATGGGTAAGACTGTGGAATTCACTAAACAGTCCATCCCGAATTCTAAATACTCAATTAAATATTTATTGAGGGCCCCGCAATTAGTGCATTTTATTGGGCGAGCGCTCATCTCATTTTATTTTTAAAAGGACAATCCTAAAATGCCTACATTTTTTATTGAAATTTGTCTCTACAAAATAAAGGAGAAATATCTTAATTTATTTACATGTTATTACCTAGTTACATTATACTAGGCATGTTCTCAGTTTGTCAAATTAAAAAAAATATAGCAATTCTAATTTTAATCCTAGACCATTTACATGCTGAAATTAACCAATATTATTTAACTAAACAAATTTCTACCAACTTCCTACTAGATGGCCTATTCGTTTGATTTTTGATTCGACGGAATTACTACACCATTTATTTATTTTTAGGCAATAGATGTAGATAGTTCATTTGTTAAGCTATCGTCGAATGTTCCACTATATGTATTAAATATCTACATGATTCTGATTTTTTGCAAGCTACATAATTTATACATACAAATAAAATTCAGAATATAATTAAATATAATTCAGAATTTCAACTCTTCATTTTTTCGTATTCATGCTTCATATTTCGGATTACAATAACCAGCGTGTCAGTTGTGTACCTGATATTGGAAGCAAAAGAAAATGAAGATGAGAATCAGCAGCAGTAATAACAGTACAACACAGCAGCAACAATCCAGCAACAGTAACAACCCAGGAACAGAGTTTGCAAACCGGTGGAGTATTAATCCCAAAACAAAGCTTCAAGCTTTGATGACACAACAACAATTAATGCTAATTTCAAACAATGAAAGAAAGCAGAAGATTTTTTAGTTTTTTTTTATTTGAAAGTTTGAATATTTTTCGAAATTTTTCTCTCTTAAATATTCAGCTCTTTTTTTCTCTTATTCTCTGTCCGTGTTTTTCTCTTTTTTTTTTCTATCTCTGTATTTTTTATCTGTGTCCTTTCTTCTTCTCCCTTAATCTGATTTCAAGACTTCCTATATATAACTCATCCCATAAATCTTTCAATTAATTAAAATCAATACTTTTTCTCTACCCAACCCATTATCTTCCCACTCATCCCCATTACATTAAATAAACATATCACATCACCCCATTATATTTTGTCCCCCATGCCTAACATAAAATAATACAAGATTCCCCCCACTAAATTTTGTCTTGTCCCCCCTTTATATTAAATAACCATATCACAACCCATCCCATTTCATTTTGTCCCACATGCTTCATATAAACAATTACAAAATGTACAATTCCTAAACTACCCCTCCGACCTTACTGAAATTACCAAACTACCCCAGAACGTACTGCAAATTACCAAACTACCCCATCAGCTATAACAAATCAATTAATCACACTCAACCAAAATATAGTCAAGATGACCAATTTCTCAACAATCTTCAACAACAATTTACATGAACATGATGAACAACACAAACTCCAAATTAATGGAAATAAATCAACCATATCGGGAACCAATCCTGGTTAATTTAGACCATTAATGGATGAACAAAGAGACAATAATACAAACAACAATATGCATGATTCAAATTAAATCAAGCAAATCACAAACAAACATAAACTCACATTAAATCACTGAATTTACACATGAACTTCAAACCAAGACGAACATGAATTAAATCTATCTTTAAGCAACAAACATGACGGATTCTAACGATTCAAACATTAATATTTTCTGGAAAATACATAACACATGAAACAAATTGAAGAAATAATTAATTAAATTTCAATTTGAATCTAACAAACATTAAACCAACAAATATTCACTTAAACAACAATACAAACACGAAATAACATGAAAAACAATTAATTAATCTTTCATTTGGAATCTGAAAAATTAATTTAACAAACAACACATGAACATGAACTAAAAATTAATTCAAACGATAAACAAAACAAACATTTGCCGATTTTAGATTCGAAAATATCAAAACAAAATACGGACAAAATAAAATTCAAAAACTACTAACCGGACTGAAACGAAGAGTGTATGGACTGACTCGACGAACCTCGGCCAAAGTTCGACCACACGACGATGAACGAATTTAAGAAGCGAACCAAGCAGCGCCGAAGCAGTAGCAGCAGTTCGGCGCAGTGGAAGGGATGAAACAGGAGCAGAACTCGTCGAGCCATGGACGTCGAGGGTCATCCATGGACGTCGAGCTCGACTTTGAGCTTGACGTTGAATGGCGACGATGAAGCAGGAGAAACTGGGAGATGAAGCAGACGACCAACGAACACGAGCAGACGACAGTAGCAGCAACTCGGAGGAACTGGGAGATGGAGAAGGCAGTGATAGCAGTAGCAGCTGCGCGAGCTTGAAGCGGAACTGAGGTTGCCGTAGACGACGCAATAGCAATGGCGATGAGGTCTGTTTGGAGGTGAAGAAGCAGCAGCTGGGGGGGACTGGACGTCGAGCAGCAGCAGTCATGGTGAACTGCTTGAAACCGCGAACGGGAAGGAGGAAGCAACACCGATGGTCGATGCAGTAGTTGTTGCTGCCGTGTCGCCGAACTGGAGGGTGAAGGAGGCAACCATAGACGTTGGTGTTTGGGAGGCGAGGGCATCCATGGTCGTCGTTTTAGGGTGGTGTTGACGACGGACAACGACGACGAGGGAGGGGACTGTTTGGTCGAAGGACTGGACGATGCCATGGGAGGCAGGGGTTTGTGGGGGGGGGCAGCCATGGATGGGGTGTTTTGGAGTTTTGAGGAAGAAGAAGGAAAATGAGGGGGGGTGGCGGATGACTTAGTAGTTTTAGGGTTTTTGTTTTTGTTTTTTTTGTTTTACAAGATAGGGGGGTGTTGGGTTATGGACTGGGTCGACCCAGTTCGAAATGGACTGGGTCGTAGGGAAGATTGGGCCATTTTTTGGGCATGTGGCTTGAAATCGAAGAAGAGGCCCAATTCCGACTTTCTTTATATTTTCTCTCTCTTTTCTTCTTTTATTTCTCTAAAACTAAATTATAAAAAATACTTAAATTATTATTAAGAATTAAATTAAGTTATAAAGGCGCAAATTAACTCCCAATAACAATTAACGCATAATTAAGTAATAATTAAGCATAAAATTGTATATTTGGACATTAAATGCTAAAAATGCAAACGATGCCTATTTTTGTAATTTTTATTTTTTTGTAAAACAAACTTAATTACTAACAATTGTAGAATTAAATCCTACATGCAAAATGCGACATATTTTTGTATTTTTATTAATTTAACAAATAAACATGCACAGACAAATACAAATAATAATTCAAAAATATCACAAAAATACTCAAAATTGCACACCAAGAAAAATCATTTTATTTTGAATTTTCTGGGAGTAATTCTCATGTAGGGCAAAAATCACGTGCTTACAATGCATAATCAGGATGGACTGTGGTTTCACCATTTGAATTTCTTATCAGCCCAATCTCTTCATTATCTTGTTCTTGCCTCTTAGAAAGAATGTTAGTTTTTCAATAAAATAACATATACACTTTTTCTACACACATAGTTCTTTTACTGTATATCTTATAAGCTTTACTATGTGAAAAGTATCCCAAAAATACTCCCTCATCACTTTTGGGATCACACTTACCTAGGGAGTCTTTGTCATTGTTGTGCACAAAGCACTTGCATCTAAATGCCCTAAGATGGGATATATTTATCTTTCTCCCTTTAAGTGACTCATTCTTAACAAGAGGTCTAGTCATGCAACTATTTATGATGTAGCATGTAAAAATTCAGCAAACTTAGCATTTTCAAATTCAGTTCCATGATCAGACCTAATTGATGCGAGTTGATTACCTAGTTGTTTCTGAGTTTTTCTAACAAAAGAAGTAAACATGTCAAATGCTTCATCGTTAAATGTTAAAAACAATGTCCAAGAAAACATAGAGTAATCATCAACAAGCACCATCACATATCTTTTACCACCTCTACTTAATGTTCTCATAGGACCATAGAGATCCATATGGACCAGTTCCATCGTTCTGGTGGTGCTTACCACTTTCTTGCATTTAAAAGAGGATCTTACCTGTTTCTCCCTTGCACAAGCCTCAAAAACTTTGTCTTCCTTAAACTTGATGTTAGGCAGCCCTATCACCAGATCCTTGGAGACTAATTTGTTGAGTTGACTCAGACTTATATGTCCAAGTCTCTTGTGACAAAGGAGGGGATCATTGTTCAACACACTTAAGCAAGTGAGTTCATTTTCTAAAAGTGTGGACAAATCTACAATGTATGTATTGTTTACTCTTTTTCCCTGCAAAACAATCTTGTTAGTGTAAGATTAATTACAAAACATTTAGTAGAGGTGAATGCTACCAAGTTACCTCTATCACACAATAGTGATTGTCTTATTAGGCTGTATTTTAGGCTATCTATCAAGTAGACATTCTCAATAGAGTGAGAATCAGTCTTACCTACCTTTCCAACCCCAATGATCTCACCTTTCTTCCCATTTCCAAAGGAGACATTACCTCCTTTAAGGTCCTCAAGTGAAAGGAACTGGTTCTTGCTTCCTGTCATATACTTTGAGCAGCCACTATCCATGTACCATATTTGGCTGCTCCCCTTCACTTGGACCCGCAAAAGGAAATCAGGGGTTAGTCTTAGGAACCCAAACTAGTTTGGGTCCCTTTCTATAGGCAAAAGGGTGAATGAGATTCTTTTTAGCCCAACCTGGCAGCCTATTTTTCCTTTAAACAAATTCCTTATTCTTTTGACTAGACTTTTCTTTTGCAATACATTCAGATTTATAGTGACCAGTTTTACCACAGTGTTTGCAAATTATGTTCTTAGGAAGTGTGAGGTACTTACTTTTGGAATCCCACTTAGGTGCAGGGGTCCCGTAGCCAAGTCCTCTCTTATTGCTACTATGGTGTTCATGTAGCCATGAAAGTGCATCGGAGGACCTATTTCATTTACAGATTCTGTCTAGCTCGTGCTTAACCTTGTTTAGATCCTCCTTAAGGACTCTTATATGCTCATCTTTTTTGTACAACTCATCTTTCATTTTTCCTACATTTTCTTCTAAAGTGAGTTGTGTGTGATCAGCTTTCTTTTTACCAATTCCTAATTTCAATTTTAAATTTTCAAATCTAAGCTTTAGGACAGTGGTGTCAAGTTCATGAACCTGGTTCTTTAAATCAGCATTTTTACTATCTCTTTCACTAGCCCTAAGTTCCAGATTTTTGCACTTAGCTTTCAAAATCACACACTCCTTAGACAGATGTTCCTTTTCATTATTTAGATCCTCAGATTCATCAATGAAATCCAGGAGTAACTCAGATAGCCTTTCTTTAGACAAAAATTTAATCTTGTCTTTGAGATGAATTATACTTACCTCAGATTCCTGATCGGATTCTCCAATTGCCATAATTGCTTGTTCATCTCCATCTTCACCCTCTGAGTCCTCATCTGATCTTTTTCCCCAGGCACCAACCATAGCCTTTGTTGAACCTTTGTTCTTCTTGGGTTGAATATGTTCCTTCTTCATGTTCCTCCGTTCAACTCTTTCCTTCTTCCATTCAATTTCCCATTGAGGGCAGTTTTTGATGTGGTGATCAGTCTTCTCACACTTGTAACACCCCTCATTGGTTTGTTTTTAAGGAAACCTTGGTTTGATGAAGCTTCCACTTATTGAAGGCCCCTTTCCTTTCATTAGGTGCTTCTTGAAGTTTTTTGTGATCATGGTCATTTCATCCTCCTCTAGATCAGCACCTTCAGTGATTCTGAATGACAGGCTCCTTTCCTTCTTGGGTGCATCCATCTTCATGGTTTGCCTTCTAAGTTCATAGGCAGTGAGATTTCCAATTAGCTCATCCAACTTAAGAGTGGCAATATTCTTTGATTCCTGAATAGCAGTAATTTTGCTTTCCCAAGTAACAGGCAAAACCCTTGTCAGAATTTTCTCAACCTTGTCTTCTTCAAGAATAACCCTTCCAATAGACTTAAGTTCATTTGTTAGTGTGGTGAACCTTGTATACATCTCCTAGATGGTTTCCCCTTCCTTCATGGTGAAATTCTCATATTGAGAATACAACAGTGTTCCTCTGGACCTCTTCACTTGAGGTGTTCCTTCATGATCCACTTGCAATGTATCCCAAATTTCCTTAATAGTGGTACAGCTTTGAATTCTACTATACTCGTCTGGACCAAGACCACACACAAGCCATTTCTTCGCTTTAGAATTCTTTTCCCATTTCCTCAAGTCCCCACCATTGGAGTCAGCTCTTGTTTTTGGCACATCTACTTCAGCATTCTTCTTCATAGTAGCCAGGGGACCATCAGTGACAATGTCCCATAGCTGATAATCTTCTCCGATGATGTGATCTCTCATCCTATTTTTCCACCTAGAGTAGTAGTGGCCATTAAAGAGTGGATGCCTATCAGTGGATTGCCCTTCCCAATTTCCAGGTGGTGCGCTCATCTTGATCTGTTCCTAAGGTATTAGCCTCTTCAAGAATAACCTGCTCTGATACCAATTGATGTTTTAAGCGTCAATACCACACAATAGGGGGTGATTTGTGTGGTACCCAATTTTTGCTTAACTACTCTATAGAAGAACCTGGTTCTTCTAGGTGTTCCAACTACTACTATTTGCGGAATAATAAATACAGAAAATAAAGAACAAAGAGATTTTTACGTGAAAAACACCTGGCTTAAAAGGTGAAAAAACCACGACCTACTTCTCAGTAGGATTTTCCCAAACTTCCACTAAAATCACTGAGCCAAAATAGCATTTACAAAAATACTTTGTAAACCTAAGGATTAACTCTAATCCCGTTGTGGCACATAGCCTCAACTGTTGCGACAACTCCAAGTTAACTCTAACTTGAACACTCTAGGTACCTAATACAATTGCTTCTATGAAAGCTGAAAGATACAATGTAAAATCACCTACTACAATTGAACTAGAATAAAAGACACATGAAACTCTTTATGGAGCTGGTTCTTCAATCTGGTTCATGTAGCTTCAGGTTTGCACACTTGAATCACACACGAACTGCTTGCAAAAAGCCTTGCTATTTTGCTCTCAATTCACGTTTAACTTCTGCGTTTTTGTGCAACACTTGTAATGTGAGAACATCCTGCAATTTATAGAGTTAGTAGATGAAGAAATAACTAGAGTTCTGATGAAAAAATCTTCCTTGGTGGAAGAGTTCTAGTTGATTTTAACTTCTAACTCCTTCCCTATCTTGGGTAGTGTTTTCTTTGATTAAGGAGTCCTTCTCCTTATCAATTATGCAACATTTTCGATCGGGAGATATTAAATACACCAAGTTAAGCTTATCTCCTTCACGTGCAACTCACATTCTCGAATCTGCCCGTTTTTGGGCACCTGAGGGATGGACCTGGTTCATCCTGAGTTCCTTTGTCAGTCTTCAAAAATAACCTTTACTTGGGCCAACAAAGTCAATAACTTCTTTTTCTCGGACCTTCTCGAAGGCCTATGCCTCCACCCATTTAGAGAAGTAATCAGTCATAAACAAAATGAATTTAGCTTTACCTGGGGCCGTTGGTAGGGGGCGACTATATCCATTCCCCATTTCATGAACGACCACAGGGATAAGACTGAATAGAGTTGTTCTCCGGGCTAATGAATCATCAGTGCAAATCATTGACACTTATCACATTTTTTGGAAAATTCCTTATTATCTTTTTCCATGTTGTCCCAGTAGTATCCTACTCTGATAATTTTGCGGATCAAAGATTCGGCACCGGAATGGTTCCAACAAGTGCCTTCATGGATATCTCGTAGAACATAATCGGTGTCCCCTGGCCCCAAGAATACCGCCAATGCTCCATCAAATGTTCTTCGGTACAATGTTCCATCTTTATCTAATGCAAACCTAGCAGCCTTGGCTCGTAGGGTCCTCGATTCTTTGTGGTCCGATGGGAGCTTTCCATTCTTCAAGTAGTTGATATACTATTTCTCCAGTCCCATGTTAAACTTGTTGAACTTATCTCGGCATGACCCTCTTCAACCACAAACTTTGATATCTGGACGACGGTCCCCCGGACGATGTCGTCTTCTTCAACCGAAGATCCCAGATTAGCAAGTGCATTGGCCTCGCTATTTTGTTCTCGGGGTATGTGATCCAGAGTCCACTCCTTGAAGCAGTGCAAAGTTACATGTAGCTTATCCAGGTACTGCTACATTCTATCCTCTCGAACCTTGAAACTCTTGTTTACCTAATTTACCACCAATAGAGAATCACACTTGGCTTTGATAACTTCTGCTCCCAAGCTTTTGGCTAGCTCGAGACCTGCAATCATGGCCTTATACTCGGCCTCATTGTTAGTTAATCTAGCAGTGTTGATAGATTTCCTAATGGTATCACCCGTGGGTGGCTTTAAAATAATGCCGAGTCCGGACCCCTTCACATTCGAGGCACCGTCCGTGAAAAGGGTCCATATCCCTGATGTTGTACTTGAACTTAACAGGAGTTCTTTCTCCACTTTGGGCACGAGGGTCGGCGTAAAATCGTCCACAAAGTCAGCTAGGATTTTAGACTTAATGGTCGTTCGGGGTTGATATTCGATATCGTACCTACTAAGTTCGATTGCCCATTTGGCCAATCAGCCTAATAGCTCGAGCTTATGCAAAACATTTCGAAGGGGGTAGGTGGTTAGTACGCATATAAGATGGCATTGAAAATATGGTTTTAACTTTCGAGATGCGCTTATCAATGCAAGTGCTAATTTTTTAAAATGAGGGTACCTAGTTTCAGCATCTCCTATCGACTTACGTAATAAACAGGAAACTGCATACCTTGCTCTTCTCGAACTAGTTCCCCACTTACTGCTATCCCGGACACTGCCAAGTATAGATAAAGTTTGTCATCTACCTTCGGGGTGTGAAGCAAAGGTTGACTTGATAGATATCGCTTTAATTCTTCTAAGGCTCGTTGACATTCCGGGGTCCATGCGAAATCCTTTTTCTTTTTTAGCAAGGAAAAGAACCGATAACTCTAATCTGATGACCTCGAGATTAATCGACCCAAAGTGGTTGTTCGACATGTTAATCTTTGCACGGCCTTTACACTATCTACGACTGTGATGTCCTTGATGGCCTTGATCTTATCGGGGTTAATTTCAATGCCCCTATTCGACACCATGAAGCCGAGAAACTTACCTGAGCTTACTCCGAAGGAACATTTTTTCGGGTTGAGCTTCATCTTGTATTTTCTCAAAATTTTGAACGTTTCCTACAAATGAGTCAAATGGTCCTCTGCGCGCAGGGACTTAAACAATATATCATCAATGTAAAGTTCCATTGTTTTACCTATTTATTCTTCAAACATTTTGTTAACTAGGCATTGGTATGTAGCTCCTGCATTTTTTAGCCCGAAGGGCATTACATTATTACAATAAGTCCCAAATTTTGTAATAAATGAAGTTTTTTCCTGGTCCTCCGGGTTCATCTGAATCTGATTATACCCGGAGTAGGCATCG
Organism: Nicotiana sylvestris; assembly: GCF_000393655.2. NCBI lineage: Eukaryota > Viridiplantae > Streptophyta > Magnoliopsida > Solanales > Solanaceae > Nicotiana > Nicotiana sylvestris. Next base: position 70,900,773 of record NC_091059.1, on the reverse strand, counting down.
AGAAAAGTTAGGATCTTGTGGCCGGCGGTGGCATCGATCATACGATCGATGTTGGGCAGTGGGAAAGAATCTTTTGAACATGCCTTGTTCAATTCCTTATAATCTACGCACATTCTAAGTTTTTTTCCTTTTTTAGAAACTACAACTATGTTGGCTAGCCACTCGGGGTACTTTACCTCTCGAATAGATCCTATTTTAAGGAGTTTGGTTACCTCGTCCTTTATGAAAGCATGCTTTACCTCGGACTGAGGCCTCCTTTTTTGCTTTACCAATTTGAGGCTGAGATTGATGCTTAGCCGATGCGTGGTGATCTCTGGTGGAATCCCTATCATATCTAAATAGGACCAAGCAAAGCAATCCATATTATCAATAAGAAATTGAATGCGTTTTTTCCTAAGTTCGGGAGTCAATCCCGTCCCTAGGTATACCTTTTTCTCGGGCATGTATTCGATCAAAATGACCTGCTCCAGCTCCTCGATAGTTGATTTGGTAGCATCGGATTCTTCGGGTACGACGAAGGTTCGGGGAGTAAGGAAATCCTCATCTTCGTCTCCGATTACCTGTTGTTTCGATTCCATCGAGGCTAGAGGCGGTAATTTCTATTTGGCCACCTGTGTACCCCCGATGCTCGATTTCTCTGAGGTCAAAGGCTATGGTATCGGCACCACCTCCTTGATCACAAGCATCTCCTTTGCAGCACGCTGCTCTCTATAGACTGTTTTCACTCCTTCCTCTGTTGGGAACTTCATCATCTGGTGAAGAGTTGAAGGCACTGCCCTCATGTTGTGTATCCATGGTCTCCCGAGGAGCGCGTTATACCTCATGTCACCTTCTATGACATGGAACTTCGTATCTTGTATGGTCCCGGCTACGCTTACTGTCAAGATAATTTCTCTCTTTGTTGTTTCGCTTGCCATGTTGAAGCCATTCAAGACCCCAGATGCAGGTACAATCTGATCTAGTAGGCCGAGTTGTTCCACGACCCTCGATCTGATTATGTTTGCCGAGCTACCTGGATCCACTAAAACATGTTTAACTTGAATTTTATTCAAAAGGATAGAGATCACCAGGGCGTCGTTGTAAGGCTGAGATATGTCTTCTGCTTCCTCGTCATAGAATGATAAGACGTCCTCGGTCACATAGCTCTAAGTCTGTTTTTCTGTGGTTATTGATACCTTGGTGCTATCGAACACAGGTCGTTGAGGGACATCGAGTCCGCCAATGATCATGTGGATTACATGTTGTGGTTTTTCTTGTTCATTTTTCCTTGCATCTCTCTCCTTGAAGTGATTCTTAGCCCGATCACTCAGGAATTCTCAAAGGTGGCCCTTATTGAATAATCGAGCCACCTCTTCTCTTAGCTGCCTGCAATCCTCTATTTTATGACCATGTGTACCATGATACTTGCACATCAAGTTCGGGTTCCTTTGAGAAGAATTGGTCTGTATTGGCCTAGGCCATTTGGTATCTTTGATTCTCCCAATAGCTGAGACGATCCCCGATGCATCTATGCTGAAGTTGTACTCTGATAATCGAGGGACCTTGGCGGGGTCGGTGTGCTTATCGAACCCGCTGTTACTCATGAGTCCCCGAGAACTTTAACCTCGATCATTTCTCCGATTGCTCCGATGAGTGTTGCGGCTCGGGCCATTGTTCCGATGAGTGTTGCGGCTCGGGCCATTGTTCCTTCGATCGGCATATGGCTGATACTGTTCTTTGTTGAATCTTGATTCCCGATCTATATCCCTCGGGGGCTTGGCTGCAAATCTGCTAGGATGAACTGAACCCGAGGGGGATCCTAACTGGTCGTCCTCGACCCCGATATTTGATTGCTAACGATTATGTACATCTGACCATGTCACAGCTGGATATTTGATCAAGTTCTACTTCAATTGTCGAGATGTGATCGAGCTCCTTTCATTTAGACCCTACATAAAGGCCTGTAAGGCCCAGTCATTGGAGACAGGTGGTAATTCTATATCTGAAATTGGGACACGAACTCCCTTAGCATCTCGCCGTTCCTTTGCTTTATTATGAAGACGTCCGATTTTCTTGTGGCCACCTTTATGGCCCCGGCGTGTGCTTTCACAAAGGCATCTGCTAGCATAGCAAATGAATCAATGGAGTTAGGAGCAAGGTTATGATACCAAATCATGGCTCCCTTTGATAGTGTTTCCCCAATTTTTCAACAAAACTGACTCGATTTCATCGTCATTCAAATCATTTACTTTGATTCTGCAAGTGCATGAATTAATATGCTTGTTACGGTCGGTTGTCCCGTTATATTTGGGTATATCGGGCATGGAAATTTTCTTGGGGATGGGCAGCCGCGCTTGGGGGGAATGGTTTTTGTATGAACTTTTTGGCGTCTAAACCTTTCAAAACCGGAGGTGCCCCCGGTATATGGTCTACCCGGGAGTTATAAGTTTCCATTTTCTTATCATTTTCTTAAATTTTCTTTTCTCCGAACTCGATCCTCTTGGTTAGTTCCTCGAGCATTTTCATAATCGTGGGGTCAGTCCCCGAGCCGTTTTCATCGAGCTTCTCTAGCGCTGGTTCAGTACGCCGAGTGTTTACTGATTCGGCTGTGTTTGGAGTTCTATTCTGACTCTGAAGTTGAGCGATGGCGATTTGCTGAGCTTGCATCATTTCGAATATCACTTGGAGGCTGACTCCCCCTTCTTCGATTCCCTGTGTTCTTTGGCCACCGGGTCGGGCTTCCCTGCGTATATCTGCTTTGGGGTCCGCGCATAGATCTGCATTCAAAGCAATGTGCGAACTAACATCAACAGGTTCCATATTTGGCACTTCCTCTGGGTTTATCGGTGGTACACCGACTCCTGCGTTGTTGTTTTCTCCAAGACCTTCGTTGTCGTGAATGGGTGCGTTTTGTGAGCTAGACATATTTCAGCCTGAAAATCAACAAATCTTGACAAGAAAAAGTGTAAAAACAACGTGTGTAATAAGAATCAGTAAAGAAATAATCACCATTATCTTTAGGGCGCCAAACTATTTACTTTGAAAATACGAGTAACAATTAAATTTTATTAGTGGTTTTAAAGATATGTGATTTAGCTCAATACCAATTAATAATCAAGAAGTATGAAGTAGAAATGAAAGATAGAAGTGAATCAAACCAATGTTACTTAGTAGTAGTGACCTCGAGCTTAGTGACCTCGAGGTGGCTTAGGGAAGTAAGAACAATTAAGTGATAAAAATAAAGTAAGAACAATGGAACTAAAGGACAATGTTGATGAACAGTAGGCAAAAAAGGTAGAAGGTATATTCTTTTCTCAATGATGATAAGATGTCTTACAAATGATTGGGGTCCCCTTTATATAATAGGGAGCCCTAAATAAGGAATATTTCTATTTACAATAAGGAATATTCTTGGCACAACTGTCTAACCACTTAGTACGGAATCGAACAATCATATTCCGGGATTTGCGTCATGACTTTGGGGACGTGGCAGGAATCTAACGTGCTCTGGAACAAATCCACAACGGTACTATTTCGAGGTCGAGTGCTCGACCTCGGTATGCATCATGCTCCGCCTTCGAACTCGGGTCTGGTCCCTCGAGCTCGAATTTGGTCTTACCCTGACTCGGACTTCGGATGAACTCTCAAGTATAGAGATCGAAGGCATTAGATCTCGACCGTATACACTTGGGGAGGAAGTGCGATGGAGGCAAAAGGGTGAAAAGAAAGAAAGAGGAAACCCTAGTGAGGCCAATTAACTATGTATAGGACATTGTCCCTCATTCTTCGCATTCTCAGCAGTTGTGCCCAAAAGAAGAGTTCCTCTCTGAAAATAGTAGTTTTATTTTTAGGCTGGAAATTAAAGAAACAAACAGAAATTTCTATGGGAGCTTAGAAAATCTGCAAGCTCTAGTGTTAATGATCTTAAAGTGTTGGTTCTTCAAAGCTTATTGTTTTCAAACTAAGTTTTCTGCTAGGTTTTCTTAAGGCTGGTGATTGTTGCTTCTGCTGAATCCTAGTTGTTGAGCTCCATCTTTATTTTCAGGCCTTTATTTGGTCATTCCTAGTTGTCTTTCTGCATATAGGTATTTCCTGAAGTATCCATGTAATATTTTGATAGATTTGTAGTTGAAATTCAAGTATACATGACTGATCTTGTATGATTTTCGTGTGATCTTTGTAGTCTCTTGAATGCTTAAGCATAATCAAATTACATGTCTGTATTGTTAACTTTGTATATGCATTTCTTTCATTTATAGTTATGTTCATAGGTTTATTTCTTCACGAGTAGATAACTTGGATTAAGAAGGTCTTAGCTTCACGCTCGAACAAGAAGTGAAAGCCATTGTGATTTAGATTGAATATACCTGCAAGACTCAAGGCCGGCTGAAGGGCTAAGCACCTAAGGCCATGGCTTTCCCAATTTTTTAATTATGTTTTTTATGATTAATTTTGTTTCAAAAATTGAATAATATAAGATAAAAAGTATAAAATATTTATAGAAGATCATGCTATATTATAAGTGTGAAGCTCAAAGTTGAGAATTGAATTACCAAAATACCCATAAAAACTAAACGACTATTTTACTAATTCCTGCAAAAGTTCCTATATAAGTGAATAGTTTCTATTAAAACAGAATACAAAATAGTAAATTATCCCTTTGATAACAATAAATTAGAAACATCGTATTAGGACCAACTCAAATTTGGTGATACTTAAATTCCATTAAATCTTTGGTATAGGTTGCGAGAGTCGAAACATTTCACTAACTTCAAGATTTGTGTTAACCATTTTGACATGTCTCTTCTCTCATTCTGTCATTGTCTACCCCGCACTTGTATTAGTTTTAATATTTTAGTCATTACCAATTGAATTAATTGTCAAGCTTGGAAGAAAGAATATAGTAAGTTTTATTTTCTTTTGTTTGCCAGCCTTTGCCATGACAGATGCTACAGGAACAAACTGCTATCTTCTTGTACAAAAATCACTTGTCTTGGCCACAAGCAACCGTAATGGTCATTAAGATTTTAGACATATTTCCACTTAATAATGAGGTACGCGGATCTACTACTAAAAGTATTGCTAATATGTTGATCATTGGATCGACATGTATTCTCTTTGATCAAGAATGTGATTATGTAAATATATATTTAAGATATTCGTGCAAAAAAAATTCTTTTAGGTCTTCTATATGTTGTTTGTTTTAGCTACTTTGGAGCCTTTTTTTCTGTAGAGTTTAGAACTTATTCTATATTTGCTACTTTTTAGTCATCTTAAGATGACTCTATTGGTTTGATCTCATAGTACATTTTTTTCCTTTATAAATGATAAAATTGTTTTCTTATCTTAGAAGAATATGTCCAACTTATACAGGAGATTATGATTCTACCTATAATTTCAAGAGATTTACATATGGATTCTGAGACCTAAGTTCTAACATCATTTGAAGGTTAAATCTTGCACCTAAAGATTAACTAACTCAATTATCTAATAGATTTTTCTTCTAATATAAAATAGCTTTACTTTGCACATGATCAGGATGCCGAGTAGCTATGGTTTATTTTTAGTCATTTTGCCATGACTATAGGAAATTTATATTATTATTGTTTCTTTTTGTTTTTACTAATTGCACAATTTAAGTAGGAGTTTCGCCTCATATATAACAAATAAAAGTCTGCTTTAATTTATCTGCATGCAAAATTGAGGTTGATTAGATCTGTCTAAAATAGCTAAATGGAACACCAGCATAACAATCTAGGTTTATCCCTAACGAAAGTTCAAGCAATAAAACATAAGCACTTTTGTGGAGCAAGGTTTCTTCCTTTATATTTTTAAAAAAATTAATTTTATAACTCAAATATTTATTTTTATATTAATTTTTGTGCGATATTTTAAATTATTTACTAATAGATATAGGATACACGCGCAATGCGCGTGTCCAGATACTGGTGAATGAGTAAGTGTTTACTCAAGGATTGATAATGAATGTTGGCTAATTTACCGTATGCCATTAATATCTTCTTCTCCTTTTTTTTCATAATAAAACTTGTACTTTTTTTTTTGGTTCTCCTACAAAGCTTATTCTGTCAAAACAAGGACAAAAACAAGGACATTGAATAAATTAAACTGTACATTCATTGTCATTAGTCATTACTATTTCTCAAGTTTTCAAGCACGCACATAACAATCAAAACTAATTAAAGCAGTGAAACTTTGCTTTGCATTTTTTGTTTGTTTTCACTTCATAATTGTAATTATATATTAGAATTCAAATATGTCAACATGAATAAGGTTACTCAACTTAAAAAAGGTTATTGAAACTTTAATACAATCTAAAAGACGATTTCATTAAACAATAATCTCAAAAAAAGATTAAATAAGTTAATTATATTTTCAAATAGAAATGAAGGATTACATAAATTATATTCATATCAGTAATAATTTTATATCTCAAAAAGCTAGACAAAATAGAGTTAAAATAAAAATATGTTTGAACTTTTTTTTAGAAGCATAAGGCTTCTTAATAAAGTTTGGCTTTATGCCACAACTTTTCTTGAGCCGCCCCTTGCAAGACTAGGATGCTGATAATGGCTTAGCGGTCGTGTCTCTGTTAAATCTGATATTATATGTTAAAGACAAAGCTGAAATTTCATGTTACGTAAATTTTGTTGTTACGTAATTAGAGATATGTTTTGATTATGTAAAGTTGAGGCATGGCCAGATATGTAATAGTCAGGTTATTAATTTGTTTCCTTTCCTAAATTGGAATGTAGAAATTGCTAAATATGGTAATGAAAGGGCTGGAACAATTCTGGGCCAGGCCCAAACTCAGACCTAAAGGCTAAGTAGCAAGTCTAAAAGTTCACATACAATGGTCTCTAAGGTTACACGAATGCGAGCCTAGTAAGCTTTTAAGCCCAACTGTAACCCAGTGGCCCTTTTAAGGCGCGAGCTAAACTCATAGCATCTCCAAAGATGTTGGGCCTCATTTGCGTAAACCTAATAATATTGAATAACTCATTTTTTTCTTTTTTTTCTTTCGATATTGGAATGGAAATCACGCCTCAAGTGTTTCAATTACTTTATTCGTTAGAGCATTAGTTGTCTATGACTGTGACGATCCGGTCGATTATTTTGAGTATTTTTTTCTTGTTTTTCATATTTGATGCTTTACATATGTATATTTGTGGTTATGTGACCTGCCGGGGTGGTTGGTTTGGTTTCGGGAAAGTTTTTGGGTTGAGTTGGGACACTTAGACCCTTGGTTGAAGACTTAAGTTGTAAGAGTTGACTGAAATTTGACTTTTGTGTAGACGACTCCAGAACGATATTTCGATGGTTTCAATAGCTTTGTAGGGTGATTTTGGACTTAGGCGTATGTACGAATTTTAATTTGGAGGTTCTTAGATCATTTAGGCTTGAACTGGTGAAAATTATAAGATTGAAGGTTTGGAAAGTTGATAGGTTTGACCAAGAGTTGACTTTGTTGATATCGGGTTTGGATATTTGTTTTGGGAGTTGGAATGTCCTTTATGTCATTAGGGACTTGTGTGCAAAATTTGAGGTCATTCCTGATTGATTTGATGTGGTTCGTCATAAGTTTTGGAAGTTGGAAGTTCCTTAATTCCTTATGCTTGAATTGAGGTGTGATTCATGGTATTTATATAGTTTTGTGTAATTTGAGGCTTCGTTAAATCTGTGTTATGTTTTGGGATTGGTTGATGTAGTTGGACGGGGTCCCCGGGGCCTCGGGTGTGTTTCGGATTATTTTGGACTATGTTGGCTTTGCTAAAGAATTGTTGAGTTCTGCTATTTTCGCACATGCGATGGGTCTGGCCGCAGATGCGAGACCATAGAAGCGGTCAGCGTGAGTGGAGATGTGGTGCTTGGCTGGAAGGTTGGGTCCGTAGATGCGGACTGTGGAGTACAGGTGCGGAGGTGCAGATCATCCAAAAAAGTAGAACCGCAGATGCGGCTTGATGCACGCAAAAGCGGTTGGTCAACTTTTTAGGTGAACTCACAGATGCGAGATTTTAACCACAAGTGTGGTTCCATAGATGCGGAATTATGGACCACAAAAGTGGAATCGCTGGCAGGTTTTACAATTCGAATGGTTTGGCTATTTTCTCATTTTTGGAGTTGTGGCGCTCAGTTGGAGGCAATTTTTGGAGGGCTTTTCATCTAAATTGAAGGGGTAAGTAATCCTTACTTGAATTTGGTGTTAGATATTGATTATCCATAGATTATTATATCTAATTTATATGAATTTAAGGTAGGATTTGGGAGTTTTGTACTATGATTTTTAAGAGTGATAATTGGTGATTTGGGGGACGAATTGAGGTTGGAATTGGATGAAACACGTATATTTAGACTCGTATCACAATTAGTGTTCAAAATTTGTGAGTTTCGTCGGGTTCTGGGGTACGGACCTGGGGTAGACTTCTTGGGTTAACTTTGCATAATTGATTTAAGATCTTAACTTTATCATTTGGAATTGTTTCTATGGCTTTTGTTGAGGATATTAAGTTATTTTGGCTAGATTAGAGCCATCCGGAGGTTGATTCACGCAGGAAGGGCTTCTTACAGTATTGATTTTGCTTTCTTGAGAAAATTATCTTACCTCAACTTGGTTAAGGCACTAGTTGCTTTAGTTATTTGTGATAGCTACGTTCTATGGGTGGCGCACATGTGTAGGCTTGAGCCCATGTGCGGGTGCACGGGGATATTTTTCATGCTCGGGGATAGTGTTTAGACTATGATATGCCTTAGATTGATTGCTAAGCTTCATGTTGTGATGGTTCTCATATTTGTACTCATGTTGTGAACTATTTGAGCCATGTTTGAGGTTACACAGAGGAAAATCTCCTGATTGAACCTGATAATTGCTACTTTCGTGATGTATTTACCTGATTTGAGCTATGATAGCACACTTTGCACATGCATACACATTAGCATATCACTTATGCCAGTCCAAGAATATGAAATTAAATGTTCATTGATCATGTACATGTATTCTTGTATATCTGCTTTATGTATGATATGGATTGGACTAGTAGCACGTGACCACACCGTGCGGATTGTAATGTTAAGCCTGTGATCACACCAGGTAGATTATGATATTGAGCATGTGACCATACCGGGTTATAATATTGAGCTTGTGATCATGTCGGACAGATTGTGATATTGAGCATGTGACCATGCGGGGCGGATTGTGATATTGAGTCTGTAACCATGCCGAGAGGATGGTAATTTTGAGTACGTGATCATGCAGTGCGGATTGTGACTATTAGCATGTGACTACGTCGTGTAGCGTGTGAATATGGATCCATCCCCCTAGGGTCACCCTTTCATGCTCCTTCTTTATGGTGTACACACGATATGAGAAAAGTTGATCAGTGGTTTGGTTTGGTTATTGAGACTCTAAGGAAACACAAGTCAGTGTTTGATTTTGTTATTACATTTCATCTTTACTTGCACTTTTCTTAGTTGTTACATGATTTATTTGAATTTCTTCTTTATATGTTGGATTGTTGACTGAGCATAGTATGTTAAGTTAATGTGTGCACCAAGGTGATTTACGTGTGATTCAAGACTTGGTCATTTTATTATTTTGCACATGTTGGAATTATGTGTACAGGTAATTAGCGAGTATCATTCATAATTCTTGCTTTTATCACCTCACCGAGGTTAGTTATGATACTTGTTGAGTGCATGGGGTCAGTTGTACTCATACTACACTCTGCACAAAATTGTGCAGATCCAGGTGTTGGATCGAGCCACCAGTAGTTAAGGCTTGTTGCTGAGTTATCTTTGGAGATGCATCTCGACCGCAGTCTTGGCGTCATTTTTTATTTTTGTGTTATTATCTTCATTCAGACAGTATTGTTATTTAGTATATCAGACTTGTATTTTTGTATTAGCGCTCATGACTCTGTATTTACCAGTTCTGGAGTATTTATTATGTATCGACATTATTATGTGATGTTGATGGCTTTAGAGTTGTATTATTTTCGTCATTTCAGTTATTACGATTCGTTATTATTATGTTCAGCTTGCCTAGCAAGTATGTTAGGCAATATCACGATCAATTAGTAATTTTGGGTCGTGACAATGACATGATTAATTAGATACTCTAATAACCTATTTAAGTTGAGAGTTCTCTGCAATTAATTTAGCCTAATAATCTGCTTGAGTATGTGTGTTGAGAAAACATCAGTAGCTAAAAATAGAATTTAGCAACACTACTAATTATGTAAATGATCTCTATTTATCTAAATCATACACTCTAGCTACAATGGAAATCCATAATCAATAGCCTCACAATAATCTCCAAATTAGTTTTAGAAAAATAACTCAAAATCGCTAGTATGCTTTTATGCGTGTATAATAATAGAACATCATAGTTTGAGTATGGTTTTCAATGCATAATTGTGATACTTAATTCCAAAAATTTAAATGCGCATTTTAGCGGCTTGACCAACTAACTTCAAATGAAAATAAATAAATTTTTATCATGCGTACGTACGCATGGCATAATATTTGACATACAACATAATAAGTATACATACATTCAAGATAAATTCCATAATTCTTTAAGTATTCAAATAAAAGTGTTTAATAGCGAAAATGCATAAAATTCCTAAAATATGGAATAATTGGATTAATTAAGCCAAGTGTAAATTATTAAGTGACCGTTCTAAAGCCACAAAACTAAGAAGTGCCTTACACCATTTCTCAGATTAATAAAATTTCTTACCCGGTCTTCTGTGTTTGGCGACCATATTCCACTACTAAAAAATAGTTCTATTGGAACAGTTATTTGGTAACGGCTACAGAACTGTTACAATAAATTATTTTTTGGGACGGTTTTAATCGTTCCAATAGAGTGAAAAGGCTTTTGATACACTTCTGAAGCAAAACTGTCCCGATAGGATAGTAACTATGAGGACGGTTTAATAAGGCGATACAATAGGGATATTTATAGGAACGGTTTTCTGAAATAAAATATTTATTGAGACGGCTTATTTTTCCCTCCCTGATTTCCCTCCAACATATTTATTAAAAAAAAGTAAAAATAAATTATGACCTCACAAAAAAAACTATACTATAGGATTACTAATTAAGCTTTAAAACATAAAACCTTCGCCTCTCTCATCAGAACCAGACAAATCCTAGACAAATCTGCCAAGGCTTTCGTCCTTCTCGTCTTCAAACCTATCCGCCATCGCGAACTATTTTTCTTACTCCGACGAAGGACAACCATTTCGGCTAATATAAGGGAATCTCAGATGTAGATTATCGGTATTTTTCTGTGTTCGTGGTTGTTCGCTTTCGCTATTGTTTCGCCGGAAAATTATTTTGCCGCTTCTTCTGCTTTCTTTCTCTGGTAAGATTTCATCTAAACCCATTTATTTACTATGTCCTTTGTTTGTATTATATGATTTCTAATTTTTGATTTCATCTAAACCTGGAATTTTTTTGATTTCTAGTTTGTAAAACTGTAATTATCTAGTTAGTTGGAAAAACAAGTTAAATTTTGTTTAGGGTTTTTTGAGTTATTTTCAATTGGAATTTTTGATCTGACTAACGGCAAGGATTTGAGCACCAAAATACATGGTATGTCGTTTTATACTATTGGCAGACTATACGAGCATGGTGTTACATTAAGGGCTTTCTTATTATTTGTTGCTACTTGACTCTTCGTGTTATCGATCACATTTTATTTGTTAGTTTTATGTGTTGTCACTGTCTGCCCTGTTGCATTTGCCTAATTTCCATGAACTTCCACTCTACAAACTTGTTCATCAGTGTGAAAACACTCTTAGAGAACTCAAACCCCAATGCCGCAACTAGTTGTCTCTGTATGTAATTAGCCACCTCATTACACTCTGCTAATTTTAACACCTCATAAACATGAACATTTAAATTTTCAAGATAAACTTAGGCAAAACAGCTCTTCCAACATTGTCCATGTCCTTTAATCTTAACTCACAGAATGTAATAAAGATCATAACTCTTAGTTCAAGTTCATAATCAAGAACCAATAAAAGGGACTTGACAAAAGTAAGAACAAGGCTCTGAAAATGTTACCACCTTCAAAAGCAACTAACACGAAATATGATTCAGATCTAAGAAGTGTGCCCTGAATATCACATGCAACTGCTTCTGATTTTCGTCCATGTAAAGTACACTTGCTTATACGGTGGTACAAAGGAATTTGATGAGATGATCTAAATGATGAGTTTCTAGAAAAGAAACCAGAGTCTTTAACTTTCATTGCAACTCTATAACATGATTTTTTTATTAAGAGTATGTAAACCAATTTTATATTATTTATTTTGGTGTCATATAGTAAAAGTAATTTAATGGATAACAGAGATAAAAGATGGATGGGCCTCCGAAGGTCAACTGATAAGTACATATAAGGAATGAATAAATTTCTTGATAAAGCATTTGAACGAGCTTCCCAAGGAAATCAGATATTATGCCCTTGTAAAGAGTGCGCTAATTGTTTTTGGCATCATAGGAATGTGGTGGAAGACCACTTGATTGTTAATGGTTTTGTTCATGGATACAACAAATGGGTTTTCCATGGAGAAGGACTTTCCTCGAGAAAGACTCCATGCCCAAGCAGTAATGATGATGGTTCTGACATGTATGATGATATTGATGTATTACTTCATGATATATTTCGAAATGTAGAGGATGATTTGGGACATAAAGGAGTGAGTGATGGACCATCGGAAGATGCAAAAAGATTCTTTAAATTAGTAGAAGAAGGGAAAGAAGAATTATATCTAGGGTGTGAGAATTTCTCCAAATTAGGTTTTACGATTCTGTTGTACTTGTTTAAATGCATTCATGGGATGAGTAATGCGGCATTCACAGACTTGTTGGAGTTGTTAAAAGAGACATTTTCATTTGCTCAGTTACCCGAATCTTTCTACAAGGCAACAAGCATGATAAAAGATTTGGGTCTTCATTGTGAAAAAATACATGCATGTCCTAATAATTGCATGTTATTTTGGAATGACAATGTAAATGCAGATAATTGTTCTATTTGTGGGTCTTCTAGATGGAAGAATGTTGTTAAAGTCTTGACTAATAAAAAGACCAAAACCCCTGCAAAGGTTTTAAGGTACTTTCCATTGAAAGGATATTCATGTGTCCTGAAACAGCTATAGTTATGAGATGGCATGCCACTGAATGACCGAATGATGGTAATATAAGACATCCTGCTGATGGTGATGCTTGGAAGGAATTTGACTCCTTGCACCCTGAATTCTCTAGCGACCCTCACAATGTTAGATTGGGTCTTTCAAGTGATGGTTTCAACCCGTTTTGAATAATGAGCATTTCCCATAGCACGTGGCATGTTATGTTAATGAACTATAATCTTTCGCCTTGGATTTGCATGAAGTCAGAGTATATAATGTTGTCAATGATCATCCCAGGTCCGTCATCTCCGAGAAATGACATAGATGTGTATCTACAACTACTAATTGTTAAATTGAAGGAACTATGGGAATTCGGTGTAGAAACATTTGATGCCGAATCCAACCAGATGTTTCAAATGCGTGCAGCGTTAATGTGGACAATTAGTGATTTTCCTACACTAGCAATGCTTTCTGGATGGAGCACAAAGGAAAATTTTGCATGCCCCACTTGTAATTATGGAACATGCTCTCAATATCTCAAGCATAGTCGTAAGATGTGCTACATGGGTCATCGGGCATTTTTGCCTCATGAACATCCATTCCGAAGAGATAAGAAATCATTTGATGGTAAGGAGGATCATAGACTTGCACCTACTCCTTTGTCGGGTACAGAAGTCCTCGAAGAGCTGCGTGAATTAAAGAATGTCTTTGGAAAGGTCCAAAAGAAAAGGTCTCGGGATAACAAGTGTCCATGGAAGAAAAGATCCATCTTCTTTGAACTTCCATACTGGGAAACTAAAAAATTGAGGCACAATCTTGATCCGATGCACATTGAGAAAAATATATGTGATAGTATTCTTGGGACATTATTGGAGATATATGGAAAGTCAAAAGATCATGTAAATTGTCATTACGATTTGCAAGAAATGGGAATACAAAAAGAGCTTCAACCAATACAAGATGTTGTTAGTGGAACAATTTCTTTGGCTAAATCTTGTTTCTACATGAATCCAGATGAGAAAAGGCGATTTTGCACCGTCTATAACAATGCCAAATTGCCAAAAAGTTTGTGCCTCGAATATATCACGTTATGTGCATGAGAAAGAGATGAAAATATCGGGATACAAGAGTCATGATGCTCATTTTATAATACATTACTTGCTCCAAGTTGCTGTTAGAAAATCGTTACCCAAGAATATTTCTTTGGCATTGATTAGGTTGGGCAACTTCTTTAGAGCCATATGTGCTAAGGTTATAAGGCAAGAGGATCTTGATAGATTGCAGACTGAAATTAATGATATTACATGTGAGCTTGAAATGATTTTCACTCCAACCTATTTTGATATAATGTCTCATTTGCCTGTTTATTTAGTAAATGAAATTAAGCTTGGGGGTCCAACTCATTGTCGTTGAATGTATTCCACTGAAAGAAACTTGTGCAAGTATAAGGCGTTTGTTCGTAATCGAGCTCATCTAGAAGCGTCAATTGCAGAGGGATTTTTGGCCGAAGAGTGCTTGACTTTTTGTTCGAGATATCTACATGATGGGGTGAAGACAAGATTTAGTAGGTACCAAACTGAGGATGATGGGGACATTGAAGGAGCAAAATTGTCACCTATATTTCCTAAAATTGGCCATCCAATTGGAAGTAAGAAAAAGAGAAAAGGAAAGATTTTCCTCATGGATTTGCAGTTATGTTCTGAGGCACATAAATATGCTCTCTTCAATACTGAAGATGAACAAGCGGAGGTGTTTATCATGTAAGATAAAATATATTATCATCACTTGTATTATAAGCCTTATTTATTTTAATTTTTTAAGATTTTTAAATTTAATTGGTATGGACTGATGATTAAATTTGAAACATATGGCTTGCAGGGAACATAAAAATTTAATTGATAATCGTACTAGATCAAACGTGTGGGTAAGAGCAAGAAATCATAGTCGAAACTTTGGTTTAAAGGGAAAGTAAAAGGCATTGACGTGCCCAACCATTTGTGATGGCTAGCTAAAGGACCTAATACATTGGCCAAATGATATACTGGATATTTTATCAACGGCTACTTGTTTCATACAATGACGTGGGATGCCCCGTTGAAGACTCAAAATAGTGGAGTGACTTTGTCAGCAATAACTGATAGTTTTGCTAGTGCTAGGGACCAAAATCTCATTGATGGAGAGGTTCTTTACTATGGAGCTATTCAGGATATCATTGAGATTGATTATTGGGGCCGCTTTAGTGTTGTACTATTTAGATGTGATTGGTTTCGTAATAAAGTAGATGAATATGGGTTAACTCGGGTATACTTTAACCGATTATGTAGTACTGATGACTCGTTTGTGTTGGCATATCAAGTACATCAAGTTTTTTATGTGGAGGATCCAATTGAGAAAGATGTTTATGATGCAAGCAATAAAGTCCTTGTTGATTTGTATGATTTGGAGGAAGAGAATATTCCTAATGTTGGGGAGACATTTTGGAGGGAGCCTAATGATGAAGCAGGTCCATCAACTAGATTAGCTGATATTGATTTTAGATGGTCGAGAGAAGATGTATCTCTTGATGTTATTGATATGCCAACTGATGCACAACATTCATAAGATACAATTATGGAAACATCAGAAGAGGAGAATTTAGATGATACGTATTGGGATTGGATGGAGGCTGATGATTGAAGAGGAATCTTCTGATTTTTATTTGTTTTTTTTTTATCTTCATTGTCTTCTTTCGAACAATTTTGTGTTCTTGTGTATGCTCTTGAGTTTTTAGTTTGTTTCAGTTTCAAGCTTCTGTAGTATGCTAAGTACTAGAAACTATAGTCTGATACAAAGCTATTTTAATATGTTATAGTTCAAACTTAGTTTGTTTCGTTCCAAGCTTTTATATTATCCATTGTTGGGGATTTTTTGTTATAAGAAAAAGCCACCCTCTCCCAACCAAGGCCGTGAATGATTATAATGATTGTTGGTTTGATGTGTGTGAGAGAAGTGAAAGCAGACTTTCCAGTAAGGCAGAATACATAACCAGCCCCCCTAAACCATTATCTTTTCAAGCTACATCCATTGCAACTTTCAACAAGCAAATGGATTTGTCTTTTCGTGTTGCTACTACTGATGTTGTAAAGGGGCTATGAAGATTGCTTTCCTTTCTAGGCTATGTTCAGTCATGGCATTGAGAAGATACCTGACCCGTATCTTGGCAAGGCGACCCAGCTATATCTGCAGCCATGGTGATGTCGTCTTCTCTCTTGCTTTGATCTACTATTGTTGTTGCCGCTACCGTTCTTTTGTTTTTTCTGGAAGCAATTAACATTGCTTAGTTCTCTCTGTAAATATAGCTTCGAGAGATGCAATTAACATGTTGTGCTTAGTTGTTGCTGTTAGTTCTTTCTGAAAATCTAGCCCATGATTTCTTGCTGGAAGCAATTAACAGTGCTTAGTTCTTTCTGTAAATCTAGCTTCGAGAGATGCATGTTGTTGTTGATATGTTGTTGTTGTTGATGCTACCGTTCTTTTGTTCTTTCTGGAAGCAATTAACCGTGCTTAGTTCTTTCTGTAAATCTAGCTTTGAGAGATGTATGTTGTTGTTGATCTGCTGTTGTTGTTGTTGCTGCTACCATTCTTTTGTTCTTTCTGGGAATAATGTGTTTTATTTTCTCTAACGGAATTGAGTCCAAAACTTGTCGAATCAACTAAAATTGTTAGATAACAGTTGAAAATTCTTTGGATTACTTGGTATTCAGTTGAAAAACAGTTGAAAGTTTTGTTCTGAAAGGTTTTGAGTTTCTGATTTTTTGAGTCTTGAACCGAACTGAACTTCTTGTTCTATTGTGAGATCTCTTCTGTCACAGACTGAATTAGACTCGATTGATAATCTGCAGCAATGTCTTAAATCCGATGATATTTAGTTGTCTAGGGAATATTGAATCCTGTGGATACTATAAGAAGACCTACTTTACACTTCAGTATCTAAAAGTATTCTGATTTTTTTTCCTTTCGTCAGGGCATCTTGCTTAACTGTCCTAGTTAACAAAGTTACTCCCCAATCATACCATTCATTAGGTATATATCAAGAGTGATTGTTGTGGAAGTTTCCCGAAGCGGTATGAAAATCGATGATTTGATGTCCCCATAACTCAACACAGCGGAATCTGGTCTATGTCATCTTATGCGTCAACCTTTAGACACTTAATTCCTTTTTTTTATACCAGGGGTTTGTCCATTCCCAGGACTCTAACCTGAAACCTCTTGGTTCATTTTTAAGTATCAATTATGAAGAAGACTTGTTCTATCATTTATCTTGTGAACTGCCAGGGTCTTTTCTGATATGGAGTTTGTATTTAGGCATTGGATTTCTGAGTTTTTGAGCTGCAATATTCCTTGTTTCTGCTGAGTTAGCTACTGTATTGGGTTAGCAGCTGCTCTGGTTTGAAAATCAATTGAATTGGTGAATGTGTTAACCTGTTTATTTAGACAATGCATATTCCTTGTTTTTTGTTGTAGTTTAATGTTTAGAGGGAATAAGCTTCTCAATCCTTGATTGTTCTCAACAAGAAATGTTGTTGCTGCTATATATATTCTGCTGCTTTTGTAATACATTTTATTCTTGCATATGACCTTTGTTTTCACTTTTTCGTTGGCTTTTCCTTGTCTTGCAATCTGAAACCATTACTTCGAAACCATCATATATGCATCTTGTCATTCTACTATTGTCATTTATATAATACCTAATAAAGCTATTTTTATTTGTATTCTTCATCAGATTTGATAGACATGAGTCAAGAAAGACCTTCAAAGCCCAAAAGAAAAACAAGTGCGACATACACAAAACCTGGAACAATGGCATCTTTGGCAAACCAAATAAGGACTTCGTTTAGCCAAAAATATGTTGTTCCCACTAGACAATCAAACAAAGAATGGCCGAATATTATTGAAGAGAATTTGCCACAATATCTAGGAAAAGTAGCCCACGTACAAACTAGATCAATCACTTCTGCAAAAATATGTTTTTCCTACTAGACAATCAAACAAAGAGCGTTTGAATATCATCGAAGAGAATCTGCTAGTGCCACAATATTTAGGAGTAGCAGACCATGCACAAACAAGATCAACCACTCCTGCAACACAAGTAATAGAGGAACAAGTTCAGTTGGATTCTACAACTTCTATCGAAGATGAACAATGTGAAGAACAAGGTAAGAACATATAGACTTTATCTAAAAATATTCACATCTTATTTCAGTCATAAAAAATGTATCAACAATAGTGATTTAGTGGTTTTCTTTGGTTCGAATAGTTGAAGGCCCTTCTAATCAAACAAAAAAAAAAGAGGTAAAACAAAGATGAAAAGTGTACATGGACGACATGAGCGTAAATTGATTTTACTTAACAACTTCAATCAACTCGTCGGTCCTAGTGATGGCGTTGTGATAGAGCTTGGAAGCTTCCTCGGCACATTGGGAAGGAATGCGACTCTATGTCCTCTTGATATTTTGGATTGGAGGAAGATGGACACAAAAGAGGATATATGAGAATATACCAAGGTCTGGACTTCTTAATTATTAATTTTTGGTTGAAAATCTTTCATATTTTCTGCACTAACAGATTTGACACCAATTGTAGGATAAATATGATATTCCCGAGGCTGGAAAAAAATACATTTTGGAATCTATTCAAGCTGCCTGGAGAAAGCACAAGAGTAGATTGAAAAAAGGTCACTTTGACCCCTATCCAAATGATGAAACTCGAATGCAACATATCCCTGAAGATGTTCTAGTTTCTCAGTCTAAGGAACTCCTTACGTATTGGAACTCTGAGAAACTTCAGGTATATGACTTTTTACTTGTTCTTCTTCATCTTCTTGAACTTCTTTTTAAAGTTCTTCTTCTTCTTTTTGGTTTTCTCCTTCTCCTTGGCCATTGCTGGTGTCTTTCCCTTCTTTCTCTGCTTTAGGGATGCTACTGTAAATGTTTTCAATGGCTTTCTAGTTGTCTGCTCTTCAGGGATGCTACTGTAAAAGTTTTCAATGGCTTTCTAGTTGTTTGCTTCAGGGATGCTACTTTAAATGTTTTCAATGGCTTTCTAGTTGTCTGCTTCAGGGATCCTATTGTAGTCTGATAGTATTAGTACTTGAGTGAAATTAGAACTATGTAATATGCATTGTCTAAATAATATGAGAGGAATAGACTGATTTGAGGCAAATAATGTATCGTCGTCTCTTGATGATGCAGTCCCTTTCTGTTACTTGAATCTTCAGTTTAAAAACGCTATTTACCTCTACTTTCCCAACATGCCAGATTATTGATGTCCTTTAATTTGCTAGAAACAATCTAGTATATGACAAGTAAAGAACCAAATTGTCATGAAAAGGAAATCTCAGTATATAGTACGAAACGCAACTCCCTTTTATTCGAAGAGATTAATTGCTAAACTTTCATGTGAAATCTCACTGTATAGTCCAAAGTTTTAACCAAAAGGAACAAAAATAAGTAATCACTCTTATGTGAAAACTTGCTTATGACATAAAGTTGCCCTTGGAATGAGGCCCTTGCATAGTCTTAGTCTTTGTTTGGGGTTTCTACTATGATCTTCATGTTGAGCTGCTACTACTGTTTTTCTTTGCAAGCGATGACAATCCATCTCCTCATTGTTGCTATTTTTTCTTTCTTTCAATGTTCTTCCATTTCCCTTATATTGTGTTTAATATATAATTCTCAAGTCCTACTTGTAATTTATTGTTTGATTTTTCTTTCTGTTTGCAGAGAATGTCTAAAACTAACATTGAGAATCGGAAAAAGTTGAAGAATCTTCACTTTGCTTTAGTTCGCTAAGTTGGTGTGTAACTAGCAAATCATGGGAAAAAAAATTTCAGTTCTAGCTTTTGTTTTGTTCATGGCAGATCAGTAGGAATGCTAATTCACTTTCATGTAACTAGGAAAACGACAAGGAAGCTTCGGATCCTTTATCAGCAAAGGAAGTCTTTGTAGCTACAAGAAAAAGAAAAGTCGGTCGATTATACATGTCCTCGGATGAAGATACAACCAATAAAATTGTGCGAATTATATTTAACTAATGTTATATCGAGATCAATTATTTGTTTCTATTTGTTTACTTTTTATTTACTTGAATTATATTTTTTTGAATTTGCTTTGTAGGCTGAAATGGAGGAAATTGAAGCACAACAAAACGAAAATGGCAATGAGTTCATAGAGGCATTTGCATCTGTCATGGGACCTGAACATCCTGGACGTCTGAGATTGTATGGACGGGGGGTTACAAGAACTTCTTTGAGAGGGAAGTAGGATGTTTCGAACCCTCTTCAAATACTTCAAATTCTATACAAAAATTGGAGGAGAAGATACAAAGAATGGAGGAAAAAATTGGGAACAAAAGGCAACTATCCGTCAGTTGTTGCAGATGTCCTTGCACAACTTCAGCGTTCAGGAATTGATATTGATGCTAACATTATTCTGGCGGCATTGGGTGATAATTCATTGGGAGAAGCATCATCTGCTCAGCAAACAACATTGCAACCAATCTGTCATCCATCTACTGGTACCAACAAAGAAGGCCAACTCATTCCAGTTATTAACTCATTGAAAATTTAATAATTTTTGTGAGATCTACTGTCTTAGTTTGGTACTTCATGTGCGCATTCTGTATATTCTTGGCCATGCCAAGTGCCATGCGGTACTCTATTGAAATTATGCCAATATAATGACCAAGTGCATCTCTTATGAATCCTTTCTGAAGGACTTCGAATAATATCTCTATATGCATGATATTTAGTGTTTGAACATATTTAGACACATGTCACCTAGATGCCATGCCGTTCAGGGGCGGATGTACGTACATCGAAGCGGTGTCACGTGAGACCGCTTCGTCGGAAATTTTGATTAAAACTGTTGCTGTAAATGACATGCGAACAGTAAATTTGTACATATTATCTAAAGTGACACCACTTGATAAACATTTCGTTGTTAGTTCAATGGTTAAGCCTTTGGTTAAGGTAGTAAAGGTCCAGGGTTCGATTCCTGCATACGTGACCTTTTGTTTAATTTTATTTAACACCTTTTAAACGCTCAATTCAGAATAATTACTTCATGAATTTGCAATATTTATTTGTGCTAGCTTGCTGTACTCAGCCTCTCAATCTCGTCATCTCCGTGAACTCCTTTGGGTTATCGGCCATCAATTAATTATGACACTGCTTACTGAAAGTTCTGCGTACGCCCCTGATCACTTAGAAATTATGTTGTAAGGGATAATAAGCATATTCTTATGTATCTGTATTCATTATGCTTTACTTTCTGTATATAACGTTATAGTAGCAGCCAACCAGAATTGTAGAAGTTTGAAGCCACCTATTCCCATATACTTTTTCCAATACCATCGGCATAGCGATCTCTGGTTTTGAACATTCCCATTCTGACTCGCTCCTTTTTCGTACTCAATGAATGAGGGAATCCTCAACTCTAGTGTACCTTCTTTCTCGCACTTACTCCAAACTATATCCATTCTGTTTTTTTCCGCATCATTCTTACAATTTGAAACAAAAACCAATCTTGGGAGATTTTTGGGTTGAACACAACTTCTTCTTCAAATTAAAAATACAAACTTTGAATTTTTTTTTAGACTTACCATAGTAGTAGTGTTAATATAATTGGAAGATCAGATGGGGATAGAGAGTAAATACCAAATGAAGGTGGTGGAAGGAGATAATGGCTACGTACTTGAAGATGTCCCTCACTTGACTGATTACATCCCTCATCTTCCTGTACTTACTTTATTTCTTTTCTCCTCTTTTAGTTTTACTCTCTATATATGAAAATCTAGCATATCTGCATTTGTTTGGTTGCTTCACTTTTTGAGTCTTGATAATGTCTATTCAATGACTTTGTTAAAAGGGCTGCTTAATTTGTATGTCTTTCTGCTTCAGACGGCTCCATTGATTTGTGGAATTATTACATGTTATAATGTTCTTTTTTGAGTTGATAATCTTTTATTGCAAGCTTTGATCTGTTTACACTATGCCATAAACATATACTAATATTGAAACGAAAAGCCTAGACCTTTAACTTGTTTACTATCATGCATAAACATATACTAATTTATTTATTTACTTCAAGCATATTCTTATATATCTGTATCTGATTGGATGATCGCAGCTTATTTCAAACTCAATTAATGGCTGAAAGTGCATTATGACAACATAGAATTCTTTTTGCCCATGAAATGAGATTTTTGGAAGCATTTTAGGTTCATAATAAGTATTTTTAGCATATACTTGTGATTTGTGGAAGGATCTTAGGTTCTGAAAAGAAATTATATCATGTTTTAAGCAGGTTGAAAATTATGGAATAGTCTTATTTACAAATGATGTTTTGAGCAGGTTGAAAATTTTGGGATAGTCGTATTTACAAAGAAAACTCTGCCGAAAAATTTAAGAATTTAGAGCGTTTGAAAATGTTGGAGTTATCAAATTGGTCATTCAATTATCTTTTAAAAAATTTATTTAATTATTTCTAGTTGTCTTTTGTAGGTGCAGCGATTGCGGAAGAAAGCAGTGACGAAGACCTTACTTGAGTGTTGTTGATCGTTGTTAAACTTTCTATCATCATGTTCAAAGATATTTTAGTTTAGAACTTTTTGTATGCAAACTCATCTATTTTGACTTTTGAATTGTTGATCAAACAATGCATTCACATTTTGTTTTTGTATATGAGTAATGCTAGTTGAATATTTAATTTTATTTCGTGGTTTATATAAGTTATGGGGTAAAAAATTTCATTGCATAGGAAAATATTCCTCATTTTGCTTCCATAAATATCAGAAATTACAATTGTGAATTGTTGCAATAGAGCATATAACCGTTCCAGTAGACCTAGCAAATAATAATAGCATCCCCTAATAACAGTTGCAATATGTTACAATATCCGTTGCAGTAGGGTACTGATAATTGTTTCAGTATCATCAAAACCGTTGCAATAGACTTAAAAAATCGTTGGAATAATTATACCACAGCGGTTTATAACCGTCCCAATAGAAAAGATAATTGTTCCCATAGATAGAACAATGGTAATAGTACCATAACTGTTACAATACCCCCTATATGGAGACGGTTTTGAAACCGTTACAAATAACCGTTCCAATAGACCTATTGTAACACTGAATCCTGGAACGCCTCCAAATCCGTTCCAATAGCCCTATAGGGACGGTTAGTGTATCTATTGCCACGGTTTTGGAAGGGTTGCCATAGGCGTAATTTCTAGTAGTATTCGAAGTCAAAACTTTTCTTGAACGGGGATTAACAAACTAGTGACATGGAACACCAAAAATCAAATAATTCAAGTGGTGACTCCTTAATAATAAAACTAATCTCTTTTCAAATAATGTCACTTTGATAGAAAAAACTTTCTTTCCACAATCCACCGGAAAAAAGAGGTGTGACAAGGACCAATTTTTTCTATTGGAGGAGTTTGCCTATAATAACAAATACCAGCCTAGCATTCAAATGGCATCATTTGAGGCTTTATACGGTGAGCGGTGTCGTTATCCTGTTTGTTGGTTTCAGCCCGATGAGGCTAGTATGTTGGGTATGGATTTTGTTCAAAAAGGTGAAGTTGATTCAAGATCGCCTTTGTATAGCGCAGAGTAGGCAAAAGACTTATGTGGACAGGAACGTCCATGATGTGGCTTATATGGAGGAGGAGAAGATACTTTTGAAAATTTTGCTTATGAAGGGCATGAGATTTGGGAAGAAAGGCAAGTTGAGCTCGAGGTTTATTGGCCCATTTGAGATCTTAGAGAGAGTTGGGGAGGTTGCTTATAGGCTTGCATTGCCTCCACTCCTAGCAGGGGTACATCCGATATTTTATGTTCCTATGCTTCGGAGATATCGTGAAATAAGTTGCATATATTTTATGTTCCTATCCTTCGGAAGTATCATGAAAAAAATTGCATATTTTGAACTCCAGCATAGTGCATCTTGATGAGGATTTGACTTACGAAGAAGAGTCATTAGCTATTCTAGATCGGTAGGTTCAAAAGTTGAGATCTAATTATATTTCTTCCGTGAAAGTGCTTTGGAAAGGTCTGCCGACTGAGGAGGCTACTTGGGATTGCGGGATAGGCTAATCACCAGACTGCTTTGGAATAGGCTAGTCGCTGGAGACAAGAACAATCTTGACTTTCTTTATACTTTATAATATAAGGCCCCTTTAAACAATCGTAAATGGCCTGAAATGTAATGACCTGGCCCGGTTGCCCTACGCGACTGGCGCTTCAAAAGGCGAAACTCTCGATCGTAGTTTGGCGACCTATCTTCGGTTTGCCTCCACAAACGCGCCACTTAGGAGCCCTACTCATATTCCAAAGGTTCTACTTCAATTCAAGCGCAAGCTCTCCCTTCTATTGCATAACTTAGGAGTCCGAGTCCAATATGAGAAGTATATATCCGTATCTTTTACCAGTCCAGGTATATTTCTATGTCCATTTGGGGACAAATATTTCTTTAGAGATGGAGAACGTAATGACCCCATAGATCGTTTTGAGTTCTAGTTTCCCATTTCATGATCTGAGACATTACATAGAGTTATTTGATGATTTATGACTTGCGTTCGTGGTCCATTTTGTTTTTCAATAAGTTTACATATATTTTGTCAAACAAAACTTGATTTTTAAACTTAAAAATGGTTAGAATTAACTACGGTCAATATTATTAATAAACGACCACGGATCGTTATTTGGACGATTCTGGTTGGTTCTTATGATAATTTTTACTTGTTGGGTCCGGGTGATCCCAGGCCATTTTGGCGCTTGTTGTGAAAAGTTAAAATTTGAAGTTATGAAGTTTGAAATCTTTAAGTTTTTGATGTGTGATTCTTGGTTCTTGGTGTTATTTTGATGTTTTGAGTATACGAGCGAATTCATATGAAGTTTATATACTTGAATGATTGGAGTGGGGCCCAGTGGGACCCGGAGGAGCTCGAGTGAGTTTTGGATTGATTTTCGGCCACTTTTGCATAATTTGCAGCAGCTGATGTGCTGTTGGTGCATTGTGCATCGCGAACTTGTAGTTAGTCTTGCATTCGTGAAGAGGAAAATAGGGCACGAGTGATTTACACAATGCGAGCACGAGGGGAAGCTCGTGAACGTAAGGGCCTGGGGGGATTGGCCTTCGCGAATGCGGCAGCCCTCACACGAGCGCATAGGCATAGGATCTCATAGGCTGGCAGATGGTTCTTTATCGCGAACACAACCAGTGGATTACAAACGCGGAGGCTTGGGGATGATGCATTCGCGAACACGTGGAGGCCTTCGCAAATGCGATGGACACTTGGTTAGTGTTCTTTGCGAACGCAAAGAGCACCTGACGCCCATATATTTAAAGGGATAAAAACCCGAAATTTAGCCATTTTTCACCATTTTTGAGACTTAAATTAGGGATTAAGGAGATTTTTGAAGAGATTTTCATCCCAACTTTATTGGTTAGTAACTTTTATCTAGTTTTTACTTATTTCCATAAATACCCGTAGATTCTTATCCCTAAATTTAGTATTTTAAAGAGTAAAATTTGGGGTTTTAGGAAAAAACTTATGAGGGCTAATTTTGAGAAAGGCCTCGATAAGGTTCAATCTTGATGCAAATTACGTATTTGGACTCAGGGATGAATGAGTAAATGGGAATTAGTTTTAATTTCGAATTTTGACCATATGAACCCGGGTTGATTTTTTGTTTACTTTTTAAAATATGATAAAGATCGAAATTTTTTTATATTAGAATAGTTTCTAAAGCTTGTTTTGACTTATTTGAACATTATTTGACTAGATTCGAGCTGTTTGGAGGCTTGTATTAAAGGCACAACTGTACGGGAATGTTGTTTTGGTTTCGAAAAGAGGTAAATATTATGGTTAAACTTAATTTGAGAGAATTAGATGTGATTGGTATAGTTGCTAAATTTTCTATGTGTCGGAGACCGGTATATGCAAGGTGACGAGTGTGTATGCGTTGGCATTGGCTAAAAGCATGCGACTGAGACTAGTTTATTTATGTCTTTACTTATTTCATGCTATTATTTGCCAAATGCCCTTGCTTATTTTATGCATTTACTCGTTAAATATTTTTACTTGATTTATGCCATTACGGGCTACATGCTCTTACTTGCTACATAATTTAGACAATGCATATTCCTTGTTAGACAATGCATATTCCTTGTTAGACATAATTTAGACAATGCATATTCCTTGGTGAATGTGTTAACCTGTTTATTTAGACAATGCATATTCCTTGTTTTTTGTTGTAGTTTAATGTTTAGAGGGAATAAGCTTCTCAATCCTTGATTGTTCTCAACAAGAAATGTTGTTGCTGCTACATATATTCTGCTGCTTTTGTTATACATTTTTTTCTTGCATATGACCTTTGTTTTCACTTTTTCGTTGGCTTTTCCTTGTCTTGCAATCTGAAATCATTACTTCGAAACCATCATATATGCATCTTGGAATTCTACTATTGTCATTTATATAATACCTAATAAAGCTATTTTTATTTATATTCTTCATCAGATTTGATAGACATGAGTCAAGAAAGACCTTCAAAGCCCAAAAGAAAGACAAGCGCGACATACACAAAACCTGGAACAATGACATACACAAGACCTTCAAAGCCCAAAAGAAAGACATGAGGCAATGTATAAAATTTGAGAAAGATTGGAGGTAATTTTGACTGTTTGGAGTCAAAATTTGTTATCAATGACATACAACTAAAAAACACTAGGCAAAAAATTCTTTTTCAATGGTATTAATGGAATTTGTAAACACATATATGAGACAATATATAATATTTGACGAAGAAGAGGGCGATTTGGAGTTAAAATTCATAGTTGAAATTGAGTTTGCATTTTTCTTTTTTGCCTCACATGTATCTAATATATATTTTATATGTATCTCACACATATGCATACATTGATATACAAGGGATATACATTTGCTACATATGAGATACTCAAATAATGCACGGGGGATACAGAGGAGAGGATACACATCTTATCTTCATCCAGGGTCAATTTCTACTTCGAATTTGGTTAAATTTAAAGTTCAAACCACCTCAAGTCACCATCAAATCGTCCCAAAATGGAGAATCAAACTCCTTAACATGTACCAAATCTATTCTAACAATGCCAACACGGAATAAATATCAATTTTGAAAATTCAAATTTTCAAATTCAAGCTTATGCGAGCTTCAAATAAACGAGCTTCAATCACTTTTAATAGAGTTTTAACTCATCTTCTTAATTTTTAAAATTATTTTATTAAATTAATCTATCACAATTGTCTTATTGGAATCAGATATAGGGTCGGAAACACAATTTCGAAAACACGTTTTCAAGCATCGACAAGTAAAAAAACCTTCACTTTGCACATCATTCGGAGTCACTGCATATATTTAAGAGAATTGCAGTATTGGTGTACGAAGAGTAAAAGTATTACTCTTCAACTTAAATGACATCAATAGTTTGGTTTGTACAGGTGATTACGAGAAAAAATATATATAATTTTGTATAGATTGAATCTTAGGTAATCAAAGTAAAGCCCAACGATGAGAAGAGTATGTACTTACAACAACAACTACAAACCCGGTGTAATCCCATAAATAGGATTTGAAGAGGGTAGTGTGTACGAAGACCTTACTCCTACCTTATAAAGATAAAGAGGTTGTTTTCGATAGACCCTCGGCTCAAGAAACAGTAGAGATAAAATAAAGGAACCAAGTAGTAAACAAAGGTGACAACAATGTATTATGGTGATGAGCGTGAAAGATACAACAACAAAAAGCACAAAATGTAATAATAAAGAACCATGACTAAGATAATACAAAAATAGTCTTAGTACTATTGATAAGCCTAGGAGGAACACACTACTAACTGTCAACCTACAAACTTATTCCTCGACCCTCACACCTTCCTATCATGTGTCATATCCTTAGTAAGCTGAAGCAGTGACATGTCCTGCCTAATAACCTCTCCTAGATACTTCTTAGGCCTACCCCTTCCCCTCCGCAGACCCGCCATGGACAACCCTCCACACCTCCTGACCGGTGCATCTATGTGTCTCCTCTTCACATGCCCGAACAATCTCAACCTTGATTGCCGCAACTTGTCTCCATAGATGCCAGTCCTATCTTGTCCCTAATAACTTCATTTCTAATCATGTCCTTCTTGGTATGCCTACACATTCATCTCAACATCCTCATTTTAACTACTTTCATCTTCTGGACATGAGACTTCGTGGCACACCAGCACTCAGCCCCATACAACATAGCCGGTCTAACCACTACTCTGTAAAACTTGCCATTAAGTCCAGGTGGTACATTCTTATCACACAAAACCCCCGAGGTGAGCCTCTATCTCATCCACCCTGCTCCAATACGATAAACAATATCCTCGTCAATCTCCTCATTGCCTTGAATAATAGCTCTAAGATACTTGAAACTATCTCTTTTGGGGATGACTTGAGTACCAATATTCACTTTCACTTCTTTTTCATGCGTCCCATCACTGAACTTGCACTCCAAGTATTCAGTTTTAGACCTACTCAACTTGAAATCTTTTGACTCCAACGTCTGTCTCCAAACTTCCAACCCAGCGTTAACTCTGCCTTGCGTCTCGCCAATCAATACTAGTCATCAGCGAATAGCATACGCCATGGTACCTCACTTTGTATGTGTCGGGTCAGCACATCCAATGCTAAGGCAAATAAAACGGGGCTAAGACTCGACCCCTACTGCAGCCCTATCTCCAATGGGAAATGATCTGAGTTACCTCTCGCGGTCCTTATCTGAGTCTTCGCTCTCTCATACATGTCCTTAATCACCCTAATGTACGCCACCGGGACACCGCTAGCCTCCATATATTTCCATAGTACCTCTCTTGGGACTTTATCGTAAGCCTTCTAGGTCAATGAATACCATCTTTCTTTCTCTCCCTATACTGCTCCACCAATCTCCTCACAAGGTGAATGAATTATGTAGTAGAATGTCCCGACATAAATCTGAACTGGTTCTCGAAAATAGTAACACTACGTCGCATCCTCCCCTCCACCACCCTCTTCCAAACTTTTATAGTATGACTCAGCAGTTTGATACATTTATAGTTGTTACAGTCCTTTATATCACCTTTATTTTTATATAACAGAATCATTAAACTCCACCGCCAATCTGCAGGCATCTTTTTGGTCCTGAAAATGACGTTAAATAAACCAATAAGCAACTCCAATTCAGCCCGACCTACTTCCTTCTAAAATTCCACTAGGATCTCGTCAGGCCCAGTTGCCTTACCCCTGCTCATCCCCCTTAACTCCTCGCTCCTAATATGCCTATAATACCCAAAATCCCTCTGACTCCCTGATTTTTCCAACTTACGTAGCACGATATCCTTGTCTCCTCCCTTGTTCAAAAGTCTATGGAAGTATTCATGTCATCTACTCCTGATACATGCCTCTTCCACTAGAACCTTATCATCTACGTCTTTGATGCATCGCACTTGGTCCAGGTCCCGAGCCTTCCTCTCTATATTATTGGCTAACATGTACACCTTTCTGTCGCCTCCTTTGCCCCCAAGATCCTTATACAATCGCTCAAAAACTACAGTCTTAGCCGCTGTGACTACCAATTTTGCATCTTTCCTTACCTTCTTATAACATTCCCTACATGTCCTCTTTTCCTCCTCATTCGTGCTCCCCATTAGCTTCAAATATATCGTTTTCTTAGCTCCCACTTTTCTTTGGACCTCCTCATTCCACCACTAGTCCCATTTGTGACCTCTGGAATAACCTTTCGTTACCCTGAACACCTCTCTAGCAGCTTCCCTAATGCAGTTCGATGTCGTGGTCCACATACAAATCGCGTCCCCACTACTCTTCCAGGCCCCCATGGCCAATATCTTTTCATCCAACTCCTGAGCATTTGCCTTAGTCAAGGCTCCTCACTTAATCTTAGGCTAGTCGTACACCGCTCTCTTCTTCCTTACTCTCTTGACCTCCAAGTCCATTATTAGGAGCCTATGTTGCATCGACAGACACTCACTCAGAATAACCTTGCAATCAGTGCAAAAGCCTCTATCACCCCTCCTAAGGAGAAGGCAATCAAACTAATTCATGGCTACCTTACTCCAAAAAGTGACCAGATGTTCCTCCTTCTTCTTGAATCACGAATTAGCTAACACCAAATCAAAAGATTTAGCAAAATCTAACAATGAGGTACCTCCCTCATTCCTAACTCTGGAATCGAACCCGCCATGCACCTGGTGATAAACTTTAGCAAACACCCCAATATAGCCATTAAAATCACCCATATGACAAGTTTTTCGGTGCGAGGAAAATCACGCACAACCTCGTCCAAATCATCCCAGAAGCGCTTTTTGACCTCCTCGTCGAGGCCCACCAGAGGCCCATAGGCGCTAATCACGTTACACGTGACCCCACCAACCACTAATGTAATAATCATTAACCTATCATTTACCCTCCTAAGATCTACCACCATCACCATAAGATCCATATCAACTAAAACACCTACCTCATTCTTGCTTGCAGCCCCTCCTGAATACCTTAGCTTAAATCCGTTAACATCCCGAACCCTCGTACCCTTGCATCTAGTATTCTAAACACATGCAATATTAATCTTTCTCTTCTGAAGAATCCTTCCTAACTCTATAGACATACTCATCAGTGTCCCTATGTTCCAGGAGCCCACTCTCAACCCATTATGTCCCTTAATACCCTTGCCCCCGCCCCCGGTCCACCCAGGACATGACCCTACACTATCATTGTTCCAACTAGCCTACACACAAACAAAGAAAAAAAAGGAATATATATACTAAAATTACAACTATTCCAAATGCAGACAAGAGAAAAGGCTTCAATATAAACTAAAAATTTACTAAGCACACAACAGATACAAGGGCTCAACTAAGGGTAGAGAAAGGTAAGCACGCCAAAGTAAATGCAATAATCAAGGTGAAAGGCAGGCATCAAAACTATAAATAAGCAACAAAACAAATACTAAGCAGGAATGATAGAACCTGGAATATACGGCTGCCAAAACGATGTTGACCAACAGCGTATGAAGTCTAAAAAATCCTATGTGCCGTCCACCTCTAGCTTCTCGCACGTGGGCCTCACGCACCTCTCACAGTTTGCCGAAAAGTTGCCGTTGTACAGAAATCCTCTACCGCCGCTGCTAGACAGTGGTACACGGCGACAAACAGAAAAGAGAAGACAAAGGTATAGGGGATGATGAAGAAAGAAGGAGCAAAACAGGAAGAAGATAAAGAGACGGGAAGCTGGGGGGAGGGGCAGATCCGACGAGCGGGGATAGAAAAAGGAAGAGGGGAATAAAAAGAGGGGGAAGAAAAAGAAGGAGAACAGATATAGAAGAGGGAACTTACTTGATTCCGATGGAGGTCGCCGGAATTAAGCTGGTGTTAGCACGGGTGTGTTAAGGAGAAAGACTTTATAGGAAGTTAAAGACTTTAGAGGAAAGACTCACGTGTGTTTGGATGAGAAGAGTATGTACTTGATTCTTAAAATAGTTAGATGAGAAGAATATCAAAATTAAGCTGGATTCTAGATTAAAGATGCAGGGAACACCACTTCAAGGATAAAACAGACAGTAAACAAGATTATCTAAAATTTAATATGGTGCATTGCCATATCAAAAGGGAAACATAAAATTAGGGTCTGCATTTTTTTATTGGCTATTGGCTATGCGAGGGAGAAAGAGGGAGGTAGATTAAAGAGAGGAAGAAGCATACAAATACCCTAGTTGAGTTAATATTGATAGCATTTGGATAATAGTGATATTATTTTATGGATTGGCTAATACTGGTATCATCTCGGCTCTGAAAAGCTAAATTATATTTTTTTTCATCCCAATCGAAATCAAAAATATAATTGAAGTTTCAAAAATTAAAGTCGAACTCCCTATTGTTATTGAGAAAATCGAACCAAAAATTCAATTATTTCGGATTTCAATGGAATTGTTATGCAAATACCCAGCCAAATTCAATGTTTACTTTCTCTAGCATGTATACATAGATCATACATTGAATATATATATGTGTGTGTGCCGGCTATTTTTAGTTTAAGAGATTAGATGTGTCGCGACCCAATTTCTCCTATAGGTCGTGATGGCGCCCAACGCTACCACTGGGCAAGCCAACAGTGAACTAACCACATGATTGTTTCTTTTAACAATTTAAAAATAGTTGATTTTTAGTTAGTGCATAAGTAAGAAATGAAAATTTAATAAAATAAGAGATAAATAATTTTTAAGAGCAAGTGAGATAAATAAATACCCAAAAATCATCATGTGTCTACTAGCTTAATTTCCAAGATCTGGTGTTACAAGTGTATGAGCTACTAGTAGAATATACAAAAGAATACTACACTACTGTTTGAAGTGAACTAGACAGAAAATAAAAGCAAAAGAAAGACTTCGGCTGATGTCGAACGGGCTCGGAAGGCAGCTCACCGCAAAGTCTCGTGGAATCAAAGATGCGCACCAGACTGATATCCAGATGCACCTGCCCCAAATCCTGCACATTTAGCGCAGACGTGTAGCGTGAGTACATAAACAACATGTACCCAGTAAATATTTAGTCTAACTTCGAACAAGTAGTGACGAATGGTTGACTCCGACACTTACTATAAGCAAACAATAAAATAATAGAAATTCTAAATAAACATGGGCTATATAATGAAACTGTAAAACTCAATAACAAGAAATAAACAAACCATTCTTTACTGATAATAATTTCCAATTAAATTTCCATAATTTAACAATTTACCTCTCAAGTCGATGAAACAATATCAAATATAATTGGGCTCGAAGTATTATTACGCACGAATTATGTTGAGGTCGTACGATACGATCCAAAATAAAAATATATAAATTGTGCAATGTCGAGGATTGAACGGCACGAACCATAGATGCATATATTAACTTGCCGAGGCGAACGGCCCACTCCCATGAGAATAGTGGAATTTACTTCGCTCGCGGAAAAATACTTGCGAAACGAGTGAACATAGATTTCTCAACAATTATAATAATATTTCTTCAATTCTTTCCAAAAATAAGAAATCTAAACTTGGAACTTTAAATCTTGAAATTTCAATCCCATCTCTTATTCAATGCGATTAATAAGCACAATCAAATAACGATGTCAACAAGGCATGGTGTAAACCTAAGACTACCCAGACATAAGCATAATTAGTAGCTACGTACGGACTCTCGTCACCTTGTGCATACGTAGCCCCCATAAATAGAAGCACACATTAATTCAATTCACTTATAGGGTTAATTCCCTCTTACAAGGTTAGAAAAGAGACTTACCTCGTCTCAATGCTTACTTTCCTGTCCAAAATTGTGCTTTAAACCCTCTATTCGGTGCCAAACGACTCGAAACTAGTCAAATTATATATAAAATATCCAATACATGTTCAAAAGTTCATATCCTAATTATTAAAGAGATTACCCAATCTCTATTGAAGAGTTCCTAAAATTCATCCCCCGTCCCACGTGTTCGAATTTCAAAAGTTTTCGAAGAAAGTTGTTACCCATAGCTTTACGAATTCAAATATATAACTTTCACTCGATTCCATTACAAATTTCATGGTTAATTCCATTTTTGTCAAAACCCTAGGTTTTTATATCTAACCCACAATTTCTACTAATTTACATGTTATAATCTACCCATAAACTATGTATTTAACTCGCATTAGGTAGAAATTACTTACCTCAATTGATTGATGAAAATCCCTCTCTAACCAGCTCCAAAATCACCCCCAAGAAGTGTAAGAAATGAGCAAAAATGTTCAAAACCCGACTTAAAGCAACCCACTGTCTTCAGCTATATTCGCACCTGCGGTGCCTTGGCTCTTTCTGCGGCGTGTGTGCCGCTTCCGTGGCTTGAGCCGCTTCTATGATGGCTGCCTTCGGAGGTGCGGTCTCTGGCCCGCTTCTGTGGCCACTGGCCTCCCGTTTGCTGGTCCACTTCTACAGCTCGCGGCTCGCACCTTCGGCTGGCCAAGTGCAGGTGTGTTTGCACTAGAAGCTGGGAGCTTCAACTATTGCTCCCAAGTTCAAATCTTGGTCCGAGCCTAGTTCGGTTAAAACTCGAACTCTCGGAACGCACAAAACAACATTAAAACTAAGAATCACACTCCAAACCAATTGAATCAAAAATATGAACTTCAAGTTCTTCTAACTTACTCCCAATGCACTGAAACGTACTTAAACTTCTCGGAATGATGCCAAAGTTTGCGTGCAAGTCTTAAATGAAATTATGGACCTACTCCAACTTCTGGAATCGGAATTCGAACCCGATATCAAAAAGTGCACTCCCGGTTAAACTTCTCAAAAACCTTTAAATTTTCAACTTTCGCCAAATGACCCTGAAATGACCTACGGACCTCTAAATCCACATCCGGTCACGTTCCTAAGTCTAGAATCACCATACGGGGCTATTCCCAGGCTCATAATCCCAAACAGATGTCAATAACAAAAAATCTTCTATGACTCAAACTTAAGAAATTTACCCTAAAATACCAACTTTCAATATCAGGCGCCGAAATGTTCCTGGGTAATCCAAAATCCGATCCGAATTACGCCCAAGTTCGAAATCATCATATGAACCTATTGGAACCATCAAATTCTGATTCTAATGTCGTTTACTCAAAATATTGGCCAAAGTCAAACTTAGCTCTTTTGTCAACCTTAAGAAACCAAGTGTTCCGATTTCAACCCGAACCCTTCCAAATCCCAAACTAACCATCCCCGCAAGTCATAAAATAGTAAAAGCAAATACGGGGAGTCTTATTTAGGGTAACGGGGTTCTAAAAGAAAAACGACCAGTTGGGTCGTTATATTTTCTACCTCTTAAACAAACGTTCGTCCTCGAACGGCTCTAGAATCATACTTGGAGTGTTGAATAAGTGTGGATATCTGCTCCGCATGTCCACCTTGGCCTCCCAAGTCGCCTCATCGACTGGCAGACCTACCTATCAACAATGGAAATTGGCTCCTCCTTATAACCGAGGCTCTCATCTAGCTGAACGTCCTACACATGCGACAAGTTGGCATGATACCTCTGGAGCATAGACACGTGGAAAACCGGATGAACTCCTGATATACTGGGAGGCAAATCAAGCTCATAAGAAACTTTCCCAACTTGTCTCAACACCTCAAATAGACCTATAAACCTTGGGCTCAACTTGCCCTTTTTCCTAAACCTCATGATCCCCTTCATCGGCGAGACTTTCAAGAGAACTTTCTTGCCCACCATAAATGATAAATCACGTGCTTTCTAATCCGCGTAACTCTTCTGTCTGGACTATGCTGTGCGAAGTCGCTCCTGAATCAACTTTACCTTTTCCAAGGAATCCTTCAGTAAATCAGTACCATATAACTTAGCCTCGTCGGGCTCAAACCATCCGATGGGAAAACGATATCCACGACCATATAAAGCCTCAAATGGAGCCATCTCGATGCTGGACTAATAACTTTTGTTGTAAGAAAACTTTGCCAAAGGCAAGAATCGATCCCACTGCTATCCAAAGTCAATCACACATGCTTTGAGCATGTTCTCCAAGATCTGAACTGTCCGCTCTGACTGCCCGTCGGTCTGTGGATGAAAGGCTGTGCTGGGCTCTACTCAGGTCCCCAACTCACTCTGTACTGTTCTCCACAAATGTAAAGTAAATTGAAGGCCTCTATTTGATATGATGGAAACAGGCACACCATGTAACCGAACTATCTTCTGAATATATATCTGGGCCAACCTCTCTGAAGTATACATGGTCACAACCGGAATGAAGTGTGCCGACTTGGTCAACCTGTCGACAATGATCCAAACTGCATTAAACTTCTACAAGGTCCGCGGCAACCCAAATACGAAGTCCATAGTAATGCGCTCCCACTTCCACTCAGGTATAGTCATCTGCTGGAGTAGGCCATTTGGCCTATGGTGTTGATACTTAACCTGCTAGCGATTTAGACACCTCGAAACATACTCAACAATGTCCTTCTTCATCCACCGCCACCAATAATGCTGCCTCAGTTGCGATACATCTTCATAGCACATGGATGAATAGAATACCGAGAACTGTGTACGTCCTCTAGAATTTGTTCCCTCAGCCCATCAACATTAGTGACACATAGATGACCCTGGAGTTGTAGAACACCATCATTGCCGATAGTAACCTCCTTGGAACTACCCTGTAGTACCATCTCTCTGAGAACCAATAAGTGTGGATCATCAAACTGCCGAGCCTTGATATGTTCCAATAGTGAAGACTGGGCGACAACATACAAGAACTCGGCTGGGATATGAAATATCCAACCTCACAAGTCTATTAGCCAAGGACTGAATGTCCAAAGCTAGTGGACTCTCCTCTACTGAAATGAATGGCAAGCTACCCATACTCTCCGCCTTTCGGCTCAAGGCATCCGCAATTACATTCGCCTTGCCCTGATGATAAAGGATGGTGATATCATAGTCCTTTAGTAACTCAAGCCACATGCGCTGCCTCAAATTGAGATCCCT
Organism: Nicotiana sylvestris; assembly: GCF_000393655.2. Taxonomy (NCBI): domain Eukaryota; kingdom Viridiplantae; phylum Streptophyta; class Magnoliopsida; order Solanales; family Solanaceae; genus Nicotiana; species Nicotiana sylvestris. Next base: position 70,864,041 of record NC_091059.1, on the reverse strand, counting down.
TTGCTTGAACAAATGCTGCAAGTTGCGATGATTAGTGTAAACCTCACAGGACACCCCATAAAGATAATGCCTCCAAATCTTAAGAGCATGAACAATCGTGGCTAACTCTAGATCGTGCACATAGTAATTCTTCTCATGGATCTTTAGCTGACGTGAAGCATATGCAATAAATCACCCTTCTTGCATCAATACATAAACCAAGCCAATGTGTGAGGCGTCACAATACACAGTATACATCCCCGAACTGGAAGGCAACATTAAAACTGGTATCGTAGTCAATGTTGTGTTGAGCTTTTGAAAGCTCGCCTCACAATCATCGGACTAACAGAATAGAGTGCCCTTATGGGTCATTCTAGTCAAAGGTGTTGCAATAGATGAGAAGCCCTCCACAAATCGGCGATAATAACCTGTTAACCCCAAGAAGCTCCTGATCTCGGTCGTTATGGTGGGACGAGGCCAACTTTGAACTGCCTCAATATTCTTGGGATCAATCTTATACCCTCACCTGATACAACATGCCCCAAAAAGGCTACAGAATCTAGTCAAAACTCACACTTGGAGAACTTAGCATATAGCTTCTGTTCCCGCAAGGTCTGAAGCACCACTCTCAAATGTTGCTCGTGCTCCTCCATGCTACGCGAGTATATGAAAATGTCATCAATGAAGACAATGACAAACGAATCAATATATGGCCGGAACACCTTGTTCATCAAATCTATAAATGCCGCTAGGGCGTTGGTCAAGCAGAAGGACATCACTAGAAACATATAATGGCCATATCTAGTCTAGAAAGCAGTCTTCGGAACATCCGAGTCCCGAATCTTCAACTGATGGTACCCCGATCTCAAGTTGGTCTTAGAGAACATCTTACAACCCTGCAACTAATCAAGCAAATCATTAATATGTGGTAACAGGTACTTGTTCTTAATGGTAACTTTGTTCAACTGGCGGTAATCAATGCACACCCGCATAGTCCCATCTTTCTTCTTTACAAATAACACTGGTGCACCCCAAGGTGACACACTTGGTCTGACGAACCCCTTTGCTAACAACTCCTCAAGTTATTCCTTCAACTCCTTCAACTCTTTCGGAGCCATGTGGTACAGTGGGATAGATATAGGTTGGGTACCTAAAGCCAAGTCAATACAGAAATCGATATCACGATCTGGTGGTATGCCTGAAAAATCAGAAGGAAACACATCGGAGAACTCCCTGACTACGGGCACTAAATCAATCGTCGGAGCCTCTGTAGTAGTATCTTGAACATAAGCTAGATAAGCCAAATAACCCTTCTCGACCATATGCCAAGCCTTCAGGAAAGAGACAACCTAGCTAGATGCACTAATAGACGACCCTTTCCACTCCAATCTAAGCAACTCTAGCATCGCCAAGGTAACAGTCTTGGCATGGCAATCGAGGACAGCGTGGTATGGAGATAACCAGTCCATGCCCAGGATGACCTCAAAGTCGGTCATATCAAGCAACTGAAGATCCGCTCTAGTCTCGTAACCACAGAATATGACAACACAGGACCGATAGATCTGATCCACAACAACAGAATCGCCCACCGGAGTGGACATATAAACATGAGTGCCCAAGGACTCACGAGAAACATCTAGGAAATGAGCAAACATAGATGACACATATGACTAGGTAGACCCTGGATCAAATAATACCGAAGCATCCCTACCACATACAGAAATAATACATGTGATCACGGCATCTGAGGCCACTGCATCTAGTCTAGCCGGAAAAGCATAGCATTGACCTAAGATCTGGATTTTGGCAATTAAGAATCCACCTTGAAGAAAGACCCAAAATGGGATTTTGCATCCCGTTATAAAATAGAGGCCTACCGGCCTCCACCTCTAAGACGGCTTCTACACAACTGCCCTCCGCCTCTAGGCAGCCGGAAGGCTGCTGCTGTAATCATAGGCTGATAACCCTGTTGTACTGCCTTACCTCGAAGTCTAGGACAAAATCTCTTCGTGTAGCCAAGACTCCGCACTCGTAACAACCCTTCAGAGCGGTGGACTGCTGACCGGAAGCCTGACCAGATGGCCTGAATACCCATTGTAAGAACCCTGAATAGCTGGTAGGTAGTAAGAACTCTCTGGCATGACACTCAAATAGGGTCACACTAGAGCACCCCGATGAGGCGGCAATGCTGGATATGTAGGCGTGCTAGGCTGGCCTCTCCCATATGACCTCTTCCCCCAAACGGAGCACCATAGAACCCTCCAAAATAACAAAACCGTTTGTCCCATGGAATTTACTCTCGGCCCTACTGACGAACACCCTCGATCCTCTGAGCTATCTCCACAACTATCTGGTAAGAAGTCCCCAACTCAACCTCTTGGGCCATAGTGGCCTGAATACCTAAGTGCAACCCAGCAACAAACCTCCGTACTCTCTTCGCGTCAGTAGGAAGTATCATAAGTGCATGGTGAGACAACTCAGAGAACCTCGCCTTATAGTCGGTCACTGATATATCTGACCCTGCTGGAGCTGCTCAAACTAAGACCACAATTGTTCTATCTGAGAGGGTGGAATATACCTATCTAGAAAGGTACGTGTGAACTGATCCCATGTCATGAGAGGAGACCTGCCCAGAAGATATGACTGCCACCATCTACGGGCCCTTCCCTCCAGCTGAAAAAGTGAAATCCGACCCGTGGGACTCTAATATACTCATGTTGTGCAGTCTGTCCCTGCACCGATCAATGAAGTCATGAGAATCCTTGTGTCACTCACCTCCAAAGATAGGAGGGTGTATCCTAGTCCATCTGTCCAATAACTTCTGTGGCTTGCTGGCCACAACTGGTCTAGGCTCAGGTACGGCTGCTGCCACTGGCTGGGCTTCGCCCACGGGTAGTGTACCCAGGGGTCTGATATACAGTGGTTGCATACCCAAGAGCCTGAACAGTAGGGGTCTGTGCTTCCTTTCCAGCCTGAGATGTGGCTGGGTCTGTTGGAAATAAACCAGCCTGAGTCATAGTATTCATGAACCGTAGCATACGTCCCATGACCTCCTGAAAGCTCGGTGCTGACATGAAATCTACCGGGGCTGGCTCTGTTGCATGCCCCTCGCCCTACTCCTCAATAATAAGATCCTCTACTAGATCCGCTGGTGGCATAGCTGGAGCAGCTACGTGACGTCCTCGTCCCCTACCTCGGGCTGGTGCCCTCCCCCGGCCTCTACCTCGGCCTTTAGAAATAGGGGATCAGCTCCTCCCGGGTCTGGAACATCTGTCGTGCGCGTTCTCACTATTTGTGGGAGAATAAGAGAAAGATACTTAGCATAACATCAATTGCACGATAGGAGATGAAGAAAAAGTAGTTTCCTAACACCCTATAGCCTCTCAAAGATAAGTACAGATGTCTCCGCACCGATCCGCAAGACTCTATTAGGTATTCTCATAACTTGTAAAACCTATATGAACCTAGTGCTCTGATACCATGTTGTCACGATCCAAATTATCATATAGGTCGTGATAGCGCCCAACGTTACCGTTAGGCAAGCCAACAGTGAACTAACCACATGATTATTTTTTCAACAATTTAGAAATAGCTTATTTTTAGTTAGTGCATAAGTGAGAAGTGAAAATTTAATAAAATGAGAGATAAATAATTTTTAAGAGCAAGTGAGATAAATAAATACCCAAAAATCATCATGTGTCTAGTAGCTTAATTTTCAAGACCTGGCGTCACAAGTGTATAAGCTACTAGTAGAATATACAAAAGAATACTACACTATTGTCTGAAGTGAACTAGACAGAAAAAAAAAGCAAACGAAAGACTTCGGCTGCTGTAGAACGGGCTCGGAAGGCAGCTCACCACAAAGTCTCGTGGAATCAAAGATGCGTGCCGAACTGATATCCAGAAGCACCTGCCTCAGATCCTGCACATTTAGTGAAGAAGTGTATCATGAGTACATAAACAACATATACCCAGTAAATATCTAGTTTAACCTCGAAGAAGTAGTGACGAGGGGGTGACTCCGACACTTACTATGGGCAAACAATAAAATATAGAAATTCTAAATAGACATGGGCTATATAATGAAACTGTAACACTCAATAACAAGAAATAAAAATCCATTCTTTATTGATAATAATTTCCAAGTAAATTTTCATCATTTAACAATTTAACCTCTCAAGCTGATGAAACAATATCAAGTATAATTGGGCTCCAAATATTATTACGCACGAATTATGCCGAGGTCGTACGACCCTATCCAAAATATAAATATATAAATTGTGCACTGTCGAGGGTTGAACGGCACAACTCATAGATGCATCTATTAACCTGCCGAGGCGAACGGCCCGCTCCTATGAGAATAGTGGAATTTACTTCGTTCGCGAAAAAATACTTGCGACGCGATTGAACATAGATTTCTCAACAATTATCATAATATTTCTTCAATTCTTTCCAAAAATAAGAAATCTAACTTGGAACTTTAAATCTTGAAATCCTTAATTTCATCTCTTATTCAATGTGATTAATAAGCATAATCAAATAACGATGTCAACAAGGCATGATGTAAACCTAAGACCACCCAGACCTAAGCATAATTAGTAGCTATGTACGGACTCTTATCATCTCATGCGTATGTAGCCCCCACAAATAGAAGTACACATTTAATCAATTCACCTATGGGGCTAATTCCCACTTACAAGGTTAGAAAAGAGACTTACCTCGTCTTAACGCTTACTTTCCAGTCCAAAATTGTGCTTTAAACCCTCAATTCGGTGCCAAACGACTCGAAACTAGTCAAATATTATATAAAATAGTCAATACATGTTCAAAAGTTCATAACCTAACTATTAAAGCGATTACGCAATCCCAATAGAAGAGTTCCTAAAATTCATCCCTGGGCCCACGTGCCCGGATTTCGAAAATTTTCGAAGAAAGTTATTACCCATAGTCTCACGAACTCACATATCTAACTTTCACTCGATTCCATAACAAATTTTGTGGTCAAATTCTATTTTTTTCAAAACCCTAGGTTTTTATATCTAACCCACAAGTTCTACCAATTTACATGTTATAATCTACCCATAAACTATGTATTTAACTCACGTTAGGTAGACATTACTTACCTCAATTGGTTGATGAAAATCCCTCTCTACCAGCTCCAAAATCGCCCCCAAAAAGTGTAAGAAATGAGCAGAAATTCTCAAACCCCGACTTAAAAAAACACATTGCCTTCAGCGATTTTCGCACATGCGGTGCCTTGGCCGCTTCTGCGGCGTGTGTGTCGCTTCTGCAATCACTAGCATCCCCTTTGTTGGTCCGCTTCTGCAGCTCACACCTACAGCTGGCCAAGCGCAGGTGCACTTCTACCAAATGCTGGGAGCTTCAGCTATTGCTTCCAAGTTCAAATCTTGGTCCGAGCTTAGTCTGGTTAACACTCGGGGCCCCCGGGGCCCCGCCCGAACATACCAACAAGTTTGGAATCATAAAAGGGGCCTAGTCCGAACATACCAACAAATTTGGAATCATAAAACAGACTCTTTCGAACTCTCGGAACACACAAAACAACATTAAAACTATGAATCACAACCCAAACCAATTGAATCAAAAATATGAACTTCAAGTTCTTCTAACTTACTCTCAATGCGCCGAAACGTACTTAAACTACTCGGACTGACGCCAAATTTTGCGTGCAAGTCTTAAATAACATTACAGACCTAATCCAACTTTCGGAATGGGAATCCGAACCCGATATCAAAAAGTCCACTCCCGGTCAAACTTCTCAAAAACCTTCAAATTTCCAACTTTCGCCAAATGACCTTGAAACAACCTACGGACCTCCAAATCCACATCTGGTCGCGCTCCTCAGTCCAGAATTACCATAAGAGCTATTTTCAGGCTCAGAATACCAAACGGACATCGATAATACAAAACTCCTCTACGACTCAAACTTAAGCAATTTACCCTAAAATACCAACTTTCAATATTAGGCGTCGAAACGTTCCCGGGTCATCCAAAATCCGATCCGAACATACGCCCAAGTCCGAAATCATCATACGAACTTATTGGAACCATCAAATCCCGATTCCGAGTTCGTTTACTCAAAACTTTGACCAAAGTCAAACTTAGCCTTTTTGCCAACCTTAAGGAACCAAGTGTTCCGATTTCAACCCGAACCATTTCAAATCCTGAACTAACCATCCCCGCAAGTCATAAAGCAGTAAAAACACATACAAAGAGTCTTATTTATGGAAACAGGATTTTAGAAAGCAAAATGACCGGTCGGAGTTTTACAAGGTGGACGACTAATTGGTTTAATTTTTCTTTTAATTTTGCAAAATTATGCTCCACTTTACTGTGACTTAGTAGTTTCTCAAGCCCAAGTGTGAAGTTGGGCTTGACAAGTCCAACATTTTATAGAGGATAAATGACACTGTATAGCCACTTTAAAATAATAGCCGAAAAATATATAAAATTTGAATATTTTTTTGTATATAAATTCATTCTGTATGTTATATACAAAAATTCTACAAAATTTTATATAGTTTTTTGGCTACCAGATGTAAATAGTTTCTGGCGCGGGCTAAAATTGATAATACCCTTTTTATAGACAATAACAATAAAAAACAAAACCTCGACTTAGTAGGCGTTTGGACATAAAAATTATAATTTTTGAAAATAGTAGTATTTGGAGTTAAGTAAAAAATAGTATTTGAAATTTGAAATTATGTTTGGACATGTATTTGAGTTGAAAAAATATTGTAACTTTGTGAGTGGGGAAATAAGTTTTTCTGAAAATTTTGAAGAAATGATCTTTTTGAAAAAATCATTTTCAAAAAATTGCAAAATTTAATGAATAAATACATTTTTGAATTTTTTTTCCGAAAAAGGCCTAAAAATGCCACTCAACTTTCAGAAATGGTCTATCCATGCTATCCGTTAAAAAAATGCTCATTTCATGCCACTGTCGTTATACATTTGGCCCATTCATGCCATTATTGACTAACAACTCAATTTTTATTTTTTAAAAATATTTATAACACCCACATTTTCACGTGTCCTGTTGTTATTGGTCCGAATTAACCCATGCGCCTCTTAATTTTAACCTTGGTTAGGTCCACCTACCCAAATCCGATCCGGTTAAAACATACCCAAATCAATAACCCAACCCAAACTCTTCATACCAAATCCCCTTATCTCTGGTCGTCTTCCCCACTTAGTTCAAGGTGCTGGCAAAGAAGTAATTCGGAGAAGAAAGAAAAGAAGTTTCCGCCGCCATTATCGTCCTTAATCCAAGATGAAAAGCCAAATTTCTTCATGCGTGCGGTGAGAAAAGAGGAAAACGAAGATTTCCCCTGGACGATGAAGAAGAGGTGATTGAAATAATTCAAGAAAATGATAAAGAAATACTTGAAGAAGAAGAAAAAGACAAGGCTAAAGAGTGGAAGTTTCCGGTGACAAGCGATGGCAGTGGAGATGGTGTTCGGAGATGTTACAGTGGCCATCACCATCATTGTCATAACAACCACCGCCATGATTTACATCTTGGGGAAGACGATTGGAGAGAAGGGGATTTGGTATGAAGGGTTTGGGTTGGGTTAATGATTCGGGTAAGTTTTAATCGGGTGGGTTTGGGTAGATGTACCTAACCAAGGTTAAAATTAAATGGGACATGGGTTAACTCGGACCAATAACGACATAATACGTGGAAATGTGGGTGTTATAAATATTTTAAAAAAAATAAAAATTAAGCCGTTAGTCAATAATGGCATGGATGTGCTAAATGTGTAACGACAGTGGCATGAAATGAGCATTTCTTTAACGGATGACATGAATAGACCATTTTTGAAAGTTGAGTGGCATTTTTAGGCCTTTTCCGTTTTTTTTTTGAAAAAAAAAGGAAAAAATTTCAATGGATCCAACATCTTATAAACAGCAGCTACCAAAAGTAAAAATAACACGGTATAGCCAGTTTTCGGACTGGTCATTCAAAAATAGCCAGCATTTACCAAGTCAATGAAAAATAACTACTATTTTGCTGCAACAGAGACCGGTCCAGCATAATATACTGGAGTTCGGTGCACATGTGTATGAACTCCAGCATATTATGCTAGACCGGTATACTTTGCTGGCTCCAATATAATATACTAGAGACTGGAGCACCGGTGCTCCAAACTCCAGTATATTATGCTGGACCGGTATACTTGCTGGAACTCCAGTATAATATGCTGGAGTTCAAGTATACTTATGCTGGAACTCCAGCATAATATACTGACGTATTTTCGGAGTTTTGAATAGTATTTTCGTTCAAATTTATCTTTACATGAAAAATGGCTAAATTTTGATTACTTTTGAAACTGAGCTATTTTTGAACAACCAGTTATAAATCTGGCTATTTTTTAATTTCTCCCGTGCTAAAAGCACCTAGTTGCCCCAGATAACACAGCCATCTAGTTGTTGACCACAAAGTACGAAGTGTTCACTGTTCCAGTACCAAGAGACATTCCTACTTTACCTTCCACTTTACTCCAAGAACTCCACCATCAGGCATCAGAGCATCAACAAAACCCAAGCCCTAACCTTAATAGTAGCCAAATACTCTCAAATTTTCCGTTGTCAGCGCATGAATGATGCCCACATTGCGCATTCCCAACGGTATGATGCACTACAATGTTCCTATCTACCTTCTTCTTCTCTTGACTTTGCTCCCGTTCTCCATTTTTTCCTTCTCAATTGGACTCAGTTCCCACTTTGATCCCAATCTTGGCCTTATTGGCGATGCTAAAATCACTAAAGATGGCTCTTTTGTGCAACTAACCGACCCATCAAAGTCTTCTCTGAGTTCCGGATTTGTCTTCCAGAGAATACCCTTCAAGTTTCTTGACTCAAATTCGTTTTCCACTGACTTCTCATTTTCTATCTCACCCCACAATGGTGATGGTCTTTCCTTCGTTATTGTTCCTACTGATTTCCCCTCCAAGTTTTCCAAGAAAATGTTCGGCCTTTCTAATGAAAGGCGGTTTTTTGGGGTTGAGTTTGATACTTTGTTGAACAAAAATGTGGGGGATAAAAGTGCCAATCATGTGGGTGTGAATGTGGGCAGTCTTGTTTCTGCAAAATCAACCAACGTTTCGTTCATCAACTTGGTGTTGAATAGTGGCAAAAAGCTGCATTCTTGGGTTGATTACGAATGCACTTCTAAAAGATTAGAGGTAAGACTAAGTGAATTTGGTAGTCCTAGGCCGTACGATCCCTTGTTAGTGTATCAGGTCGATTTGGCGAGTATGTGGAAAGGCGAAGAAGTATTGGTGGGATTAAGTTCTTCTACTGGAAGTTCATTCCAAGTTACTAGTGTCTATTCATGGAAGTTCAGAGTGCGAAGTGTTCCAAAGTGGTTACATTCACAACCTGCGGATCCACATAAAATTGGGAACGAACATAGTCTGGAAAAGATGGCTAACAAAAAAAGGTTTCATCTTTTGGCATTTCTCTCAGGGTTTATTTTTGTCACAGGGTGTATAGCATTGGCGGCCTTTATTGGACTGTTTTTGTGGGTGATACTTGGCAATAATTCCGAGGTAGTGATCCCAGTGAAGAGCTCAGTGCATCCCGGAGATTTCAGGTATGAAAAGGTCAATGTGGTTGTAGAGGATGACTCAGGCCATGTTAAAAATAAAAACTGAATAATATATCTAGTAGTGTATGTTTTTGGTATAATGCACTTTCTGTTGTTTGTACTCTATTAACCTATGCGGAAGGCTGGACCATGTATTTACCCTTCTCAATGAGGAATGGGTGCCTTTGTATGTAACTTTGTATTGTAATCTTGTTGACCTTTTTATCCTTTTGTACCTGAAATTTGTTACTTTTCAGAGGTAGCAGTTGAGGTTTTATGTGTAGCAATGCACTTAGATATTCTGAGCGATTCGGTCTACTTTTATGCCCTTTTTTTCCTCCTACAGATTATATTGCCTTGTAAATTAGCGCAGGATGTCCTTTAGTTAAGTCAGCTTATAATTATGCTTATCTTGGCCTTGACTACTCTATAGTATGAATAATCGATGTTCCCTTCACTCCATGTTAAGTATTGTAACTTGACTGGAGACAAGTATCATGGTAAGTTGGAAGTTATATAGTATGTAATGGGAAATGTATAAACATGAAAAAAAGGTTAACTTTGATGAATTTGATCTTATACTAAGTATATAGGTTGGTATTTTCTAATACTTTATAATCTTTAATAGCATTAAAATTCAGGACTAAAGTTACTTTTTTGTGAAAGGTGGACTGTTTTGGGCAATAAATATTAGAGGAAGTAACATACTAGTTATCTTGGGATAGAGGGATTGTTATGTTTCATATAAGTGGAATATGGGTAAAAAAAGAGAAACACGTGGCTTTAAGTTTAAAACTATGGTAAAAAGAGGAGAAGAAACAGTGGACCACATCTTGTTCTTAAGATAGTGAAATGCTACACAAGTCAGAATAACTTTGATACTATAGAAAAATCAAGCTGCTTCCGGCTTCTTAAGCCTGCAATCTGCATGAACCTTCTTTTAATCCACTAAACAGGATAATTTTATTAATGCTACAGAACCAAGTTGGTCCTATGATATATACATCAAAGAGAAAAAAGCATAGTCCATTAAATTCCGTTAAGAACTTGGTAAGTGTAATAATGTTTCAGGCTCATCTACACACTCTACATAACATCATAAGTAAGCTAATAATATACAGTTAAACTTGACCATCGAATTGGAGTCTGCTTGGCCTCCAAAACAACTTTGATTCCTTTCCCTCCAAAGTGTCCACCAAATACAAAGCTGATATGGTGTTCCATATGCTGCTAAGACCCTCACTAAGGCCTTTCTTGCACCAGCATATGTGTTCTTGGGTAGTTCTTGGCCTGAGTCCTGACCTATCTCAGACCCAGAATGCTCAAAGAAAAATGACATAGCTGCGATGTTTTGTTACAATGCCAACTGGAAAAGAGGATGGCCGTTGCCTTCCAGCTTCTTTCCTACACAGGTAGCATCTATTGCACATTTGCAAGTCTGCTCCCTGTTGTGGATTTTCCTGTGTCAAACTAGTTGCATAGGCAATTAACCAAGAAAAACAAGTCAGTTGATATGGTGCTCTTGTTTTCCAAATTTGGTTCCATTACTAGGATGACTTCTGACTCTCACCTGCTATCGTGAATTTGTAGCAAGATTTCACAGTGAAGATCCTTTGTTCTGTACTGTCCAAAATAATATGTCAGCAGCACTGACAAGCCCCTGTAAGGTCTCAATAGTTGAGGAGCTCATTATCCTTTCTATTTCTCAATCAATTTGATTCTTTCCGAATACAATATTCCAGTCACTTCCTGCTTAAGCTTGCATGAACTTGCTTATGCCAAATCAAAGAGTAGACTATCAAACTTTTAAAGTTCCATCAGTGCTTTAAATTTTACTTTGAAAACTACAAATATTGTAATCATTTTGTATGAGTCATTTTGAAGCTTGCTTTCTGCTGTGAATTGTGTTAAGATTTTTTTCTTTCCCTTTGATGATATTCTGGAGTGATGCTGTATAGTGTCCCATAATGTTCTTTTATTTAGACAAGCTGTTTCCGGTTTCTTGAGTTGCTGCATAAATAGGGTGCTAAGTTTGAATCCTAGGTGTCGCATTCTTTAGTTTTTGAATCCCCTCGTTAGGATTTCTGGCTCTGACACTACATTTAAGCAAGATTATGTTGAAGGGAAGGTGATGCTGGAGGCAATCTCTGTGCTGGTAGAGACGTGTGGCTAAAGAGATATTATGTTAAAATGTTCAAAGTTTGATTCATGTTCGATGTTGCAACTTTATATATCTAGTTTTGTTGGAGGATCAAAAACAATGTATGCATATAGACAATGATACTCACATTTAGCGTGGCGACCAGTTTTGAATGAATTGTTCAACGCGACTTATAAAGAGGTTTCAAATTGTATGAATCCCCAAGTAGAGTTCAACAAGAACTGGAAATTATGGGAGTAGTTTGACTTGAAAGTGTGTTGGAATGCATAGGATATCTGACGTATATTTCTTTCAAGTGGTAAACCATGCTTTATGCTTTCTGGTGTATCCATAAAGTCAATTGTGACGCATGGGGCATTTTCTAGCACCACACCCTCCGCCTATCCCTCTGGTTTAGACCAGTCTTCAACTTATCTTGTACAGCTTATAGTGTTTGCCTATTCCCCTCCATTACTTGAATGCGATGTGATTATCAAGCAATTATATCAAACCGAAGTCTGAACAAGTTTAAAATTATCTAGCTTATTCTTAGTTAAATACTGCAAAATCGAAATCGAGTTTGACTTGTGGAAAAAAAATTGAGCTTGCCTTTAAGTTGAAAATATATTTTGAGCCGAGTCATAAATACGTATGAATTTGACTTGTTTTAAACAAGCTTAATGTCCGTCAGATATTTAAAAGAAAAGGAAAGAACGCTCTATCGGTTTAAAGATTGATGAAGCGGATGTCAAGAAACTTGTAAAAGGAAAACAACGAGTAAGTATTCGCTTCCTTAATATACTTAAGGTAACGGATCAAATAAGGACTAATGTCATTTTGAATCTAGCGTGACTCAATCTGATACAGTTGTACATAGAGGCGTCTTTGCCAAGAAGTTCATCAATTTTTCTGTATTTTTTAAAGTTAGAGAAGTGGCCATCACCTAACGTTTGTCAGTGGGACTACTTGATTCCAGATATTGATCGTTTTGACGAAGTGAATTTTATTTCAAAATATTTGTTGTTTTTATATTTCAATTATTAGAGTATTAATGAAGATGTTTAAGGAGAAATAAATGGTAATTTAAAAATATATTATAATAAACATTCTTAAATATCTTCTTTTTTATAGGATGTACAATAATTTTTAAAAAGTAAATAATACACATCGGAGGTAGTACTTAATTATTGAAAATGAAATTGTTTTTGTTGTTTCCGTCAATGGAAAGGGTAAAACGTAAGTAACAAGCTAAAAAATAAAGGTCATGACTTGACTTGTTTGGACTTGGACAAGTTGGGAGGATCATTTTGAAAAACGGAAAGGTACAAAAATACTCATGACCTATTGATTTTGGCTTATATATATATGCTCTTCGTTAACCTTTCATTGGTGAATATATATGACTTATCTTCAAACAAAGAAGCTAATAAAACATAAATTATATTACGTGAAGATTGAAAAAACAACTATTTTTGATAATTTTCTTACTGTGAAAGCATATGACCAAATACAAATACTAGAAATATTCATTCGAGGGAGACAAAGTTTCCCTAATAAATTAAGGGGAAGCAATAAATTTTGTTGGAAGGCTACAAAACTTGCCAACGTGTTGATTTCCCTAAACTAATTCTCAATTATAGGGTTTTCTTATTTATTGCTTCCTTCAATAAATTAATCCTCATTAGCTTCTGATTGTCGGACTTAGATCAAATCAATTATAACGAATATACACACAATTTTGACAAAAGTCATGCTTAAGCAAATTCATTTAGTCCATGGTTTTATCTCAAATTTGTTTACTTTAATCTTACTGGAAACGATTTTCTTTTAGAGAGAGATAATATGAAGGTTAGGAGCATTCTTTGTTTTTTTTTTTTCCTTTTACAAATTAAGTTATTTTGCAGCATCTTGATTCAGCCAAATAGGGACGGTACACCCACTTGACGCGCATTTTATGCTCATCTATTTTTTGTTTAGCCTGTCACTTTTTGGTCAACGTGTGGTTGCTGTTGCAATCTCAAACCACAAAAGAGGAGTAAGATTTTGAGCAGTTTCAGATTGTTACTTCTGCAGGGGTACGTGATAAAATCTACTAGCATTGCTACACGAAAGCTAGAAACATAACCGTACTAAAGTTTCAATCACTTACAAAAGCCAACACACGAGGGAGTACGTGGGAGCAAGGTGACTCAGAAAATTCATACAAGGGAAAGGATTAAAGTTGAAACAGTAGTATAGTATCACATTAAGAAATTGAAATATGTGATATAAAGTAATTTTTGAACGCTTTGGTTAAATCTTCCCTCATGATATGGGATACAAAAGTTCATACATCACTAGTTTTCCCACCCTATTTGAGCAGTACAATTAATTGAACTCTTGCCTCCCTTTAGCTCCCTATACTAAATTATACAAATTTATTATAATTAAATGATAAATTAGTCTGAGAATTTATATTAATTAGTTATGATTTAGTAATAACCATATTTAAGTGACATAATTTTGCCATCTATTTATTGATTTTGGATAAATAATTTGTGAAGATAGAGTGTTTACCTAATTTTCTACGTTTTCAATAATTAGAAATAAAAAAAACAAAACAAACATGCGGAACGGAGAATAGTGAAAGCGGACCAACGACGGGACCCATGTGGGAACTAATGAAGAGGAGACGGAAGGCGTCACGATTTTGAGAAACTTGGCCAACCCAATTAGAGGTTGACATTACATGACAAAGACAATAAATAACCAAGCAGAAAGGGATCCAGTAAGCATTTCAAGATTCCGAAATTATTTTCTTGTTTATTCTGTTGGCGGGTCCTCTCGAAATTAGGCAGAGCTGGCTCCGATTGAATTAGCTTCAGCTGAGAAGCAATTGGAGCTGGCGTTCGACGACGGCATAATTAGGGATGGGGCGGAGGAGGAGAACATCTTGCTCTTGGCCGGACGGGAGAATGAGATAGTTGAAATGGGAAACGATAACCCTTCTCGGAAAGAAAATGTGGACGATCAATACCCTGTTCATACCGCCCACCAAGTCAGCAACGGTCTCTTACGCTTTTCCAATTTTCAATTTCATTTACTTGAAGTCCTTATTCTGCTTTCTTATATTGTCGAATAATTGTTACTATTTGAATTGATGACAGAAAATTCCATTGACCCATTGTTTTTCGGCTGGCCCATTTGAATCTTTAAATTCCTTGACTTCTCACCTCAATAAGCTCTTCATCTTTTTGGTGTTGGATACATTGTTTTATTTGATCCTTTTAAATGAACTTTTCCCTTTCCTTTTAATGTGGGTACTCTATCTATGAGAATTTAATTTGTTCCATACCTACAGTATTTGGTTAAATTCCTCTTTCATTCAATTGTGACAAGTGATCAGAAATGATTAACTTTTCCATTCTGTTCATTGAAAAGTTAAGAAGAAGTCATTTCCTTGATCTGTTGTACTTTAGTTGATAAAGTAACCTGTCTTTTGCTGCAATTGTATCATTGATATCATTGCTGTTAACTCGTTGTAGTTTTGGTGCATCATGGTGTTAACATGGAGGGCCTTGTATTGACAGTTTATTTTTTTTTTGTTAAATGATCTTTCTGAATATGATTTGATGAATAAAGGATGACAATTACAAATTGAGGCCATTGATCTATTGATTTTCAGCTGGCACATTGCAACTTTAAGTTACTTGACTTCTCGCCTCAGTAATTTCTGTATGAACAGCACCTCACGCTATATTTGTAAAGTTGTCATTAATATTCAGTATACATGATCATTTGTAGAATCCACATAAAGCTCACTTAATAAAGATCTAATAGAACAGACTTACATTTGACTTGGGTGCTTTTGTCCAGTTACTTGCATGAATTAAGAAAGCTGAATTAAATGAGAAATTTATCGTGTTTATGCGTTTTCCAACTTTTTCCCTCTTTCAATTGGCTAAATTAATCCATTTGTATACTCTATCTATATGAATTTAATTTGTTACATAACTATAAAGCATCTGTTTGGATTCCAAATTTATTCAATTTTGACAAGTGAAGAGAAAGAATGAGCCGTTTGGACAACTTTTGGGAAAAGGTTATTGATAATCTTTTCAAAGAAAAAGTTTGTGCAAAAATGAGACGTGGTTGGATATTGGTAGTTTTATTTAAAAGACCTGAGAATGTTTTATGAGTAGAAGCAGAACCTTTATTTGAAAAACACCTCAAATCCTTTCTTCAAAAAGACAGTTTTTTTTTTCTGAAAAGAAAACCTTAAATAAAAAAGTTTTTGAAAAATATATTGCAAGATCTCAAAAAGAATTTCATGGAAAAACTCCACCTTTGTTTTCCATTCTGTCCCTTGAAAAATTAAGAAAAGAGTACTTCTGTGATGTGTTATGATATTTATAAAAGAACCTGTTTTTTTTTGTTTTTTCTGTATCTCTGATCTCTGTTGGTTTTTTTCTGTAACTCTATCATTGGCATCAATGCTGCTGACTCATTGGAATTTTGCGTTTCCTTTTTTTTTTTTGGCAGATTCATGGTTTCAGGTAGGAATTCTTCTCAGCATGGGTGTCAACAGTGCATACGCGCTAGGATATTCTGGCACAATCATGGTTCCTCTAGGTTGGATAGGTGGTGTAGTTGGTCTAATTTTATCGACAATGGTATCATTATACGCAAGTATTCTTACTGCTAAACTCCATGAAGTTGGGGGAAAGAGGCATATCAGATATAGGGACCTTGCAGGATATTTATATGGTACAAATAATAAAGGAAACACATCAACTGATGTGCAGGCATCAGACATCATTCTTTTTATTTCTTGATCAATTATTTGTTTGAATAAAATTGAGCTTGCTTTGTTACTGCAGGAAGGACAGCATACTTGCTTGTCTGGGCATTACAATATGCGAATCTCGTCTTGATAAATATTGGATATATTATCATGGCTGGTTCAGCATTGAAGGTCAGATATATTCTTTTCCTGTCCTCCAAACCTTCATTTCTTATTTATTCGATGAGACACGTTAGCAGAACCATTAGCATTCCCCTCTACCCTTGCCAAAGGAAAGAGAAAGATTATACAGAGAAAAAGAAAGGCCAAGAAGGGGGGTAAGGAGTTGCCAGATAAAGATGATTAATAACTGAGTCTTTTTACATTTTCGGTTTTGTGATGTTGGCTTGACTTATTGTTTAGTTCTTCTGCTGCAAATATTTGTTTGCTTGGTAGATTTTGACAGTATGATTACTTTATGTACCTTTGTTTGTTGAGAAGGTAGCATATCTGTGTATATATATATATATATATATATAAACTGGAGCTACACAAAGCAGTGTAGTCCCACATAATTACAAGGTGGAATACAAACTGACGCCCAAATCCTTTACATCTACAAATAATCTAGCACCTCAAAAATAGACTCAGCATCCTTTAAGTATTCTCGTTTACGCCAAAAATAAAAAAGGACTAAACAATTCGTCTTCATCTTCTGCAAGGAACTGTTATTGCCTTCAAAACATCTGCGTTTTCTCTCCTTCCAGATTGTCCACCAAATACAAGGTGGGACAATCCTCCATCTCTCTTTTTGGCTGGAAAGGCTGCCATCTGTATTCCAACATGCTAGCACATCTAGGATACTCCTTTGTGTATCTTTTGTGAATACAATATCTAAACTAACCTTTCTTAGTACATACTCTTTTGACTTGATTGCCATGCCAGGCCTTCTATCTTCTCTTTAGTGATGACCATCAGCTGAAGCTGCCACATTTCATAGCGATCGCTGGATTTGCATGCGTGCCTTTTGCCATTGCGACACCCCATTTGTCAGCACTAAGGGTTTGGCTGGGGGTTTCATCATTATGCTTGCTACTGTATCTCTGTATAGCATTTGTGTTGTCTCTTGAAGATGGTATGCTACTTCCTCTCTTTAATGTTTAACTAGCCAGCATAGTGCATTGTATGCTTGTGCCATAGTTGGTATTGATTTAATAATTTATCAAAATGAGCACAACATCACCCTCATGAATTGTGCATAATATTACTGCCCATATAGGCAAAATAATAACAACAACCCAGTGAAATCCCACTAGTGGGGTTTGGGGAGGGTAGTGAGTACGCAGACCTTACCCCTACCCCGAAGGGATAGAGAGGCTGTTTCCGAAAGACCCTCGGCTCAAGAGAACAAAAAGACAAAGGTAGACAATGTTAGTATCACCACATAAATCATAAGAAAATCATAAGAAAAATAGGAACAACATGAAATCCGGAAGAAAGATGCAAAGCAAAACCAATAGATAGTAAATAGGTCCTGCACTGAAAATACAGCATTGACACTAGCTATCTTAGACAAAAACCCTACCAGACTAGTCTCACACAGGTATTAGTAAGGCAAGACTAACTACCTCCTAACCTAAAACCTTAATGCTCGACCTTCACAACTTCCTATCAAGTGTCATGTCCTCGGAAATTTGAAGGCTTGCCATATCATGTCTGATCACCTCTCCCCAATATTTCTTAGGCCGCCCTATACCTCTTCTCGTTTCCTCCACAACTAGCCGCTCACACCTCCTTACCGGAGCATCTGGGCTTCTCCTCTGAACATGCCCGAACCATCTGAGTCTTGCTTCCCGCATCTTGTCATCAATTGGAGCTACGTGCACCTTCTCCCGAATATCATCATTCCTAATCTTATCCATCCTAGTGTGCCCACACATTCACCTTAACATCCTCATTTCTGCTACTTTCATCTTCTGGATATGTGAGTTCTTAACAGGCCAACACTCAGCCCCATACATCATTGTCGGTCTAACCACCGCTTTATAGAACTTACCTTTGAGAATCGGTGGCACTCTCTTATCACACATGACTCCAGACGCTAACCTCCACTTCATCCATCCTACCCCAATACGATGCGTGACATCCTCGTCGATCTCCCCTCCCCCCTGGATAACCGACCCAAGGTACTTGAAGCTGCCTCTACTTGGGATGACCTGCGATTCAAGCCTCACATCCACGCCCACTTCCCCCGGCTCAGCACTGAACTTACACTCCAGGTATTCCGTCTTCGTCCTGCTCAGCTTGAAACCCTTAGACTCAAGAGCCTGTCTCCAAACCTCCAGCCTCTCGTTAAGTCCGGCTCGCGACTCATCAATCAAAACTATGTCATCAGCGAATAGCATACACCATAGCACCTCCCCTTGAATATGGTGCGTCAACGTGTCCATCACTAAGGCGAATAAGAACGGACTGAGTGCAGAACTTTGGTGTAACCCCATTACGACCGGAAAATGGTCAGAGTCTCCTCCTACTGTCCTCACCTGAGTCTTAGCCCCATCGTACATGTCCTTAATCGCTATAATGTACAGGACAGGCACACCTTTTGCCTCCAAGTATCTCCAGAGAACTTCTCTAGGAACCTTGTCATACGCTTTCTGTAGGTCAATAAACACCATGTGCAGATCCTTCTTCCTCTGTCTATACAATTCCACCAACCTCCGGACAAGGTGTATAGCTTCTGTAGTAGAACGACTCGGCATGAATCCGAACTGGTTTTCGGATATAGACACTGTCATCCTCACCCTCGCTTCAACCACCCTCTCCCACACTTTCATGGTATGACTTAGTAATTTAATACCCCTATAGTTGTTACAACTCTGGATATCACCTTTGTTCTTATACAATGGAACTACCGTACTCCACCTCCACTCCTTCGGCATCCTCTTTGCCTTATAAATAACATTAAACAACCCAGTCAATCACTCCAAACCTGCTCTCCCCACACCCTTCCAAAATTCCACCGGAATCTCGTCTGGCCCGGTCGCTCTACCCCTGCTCATCTTACGTATAGCTCCTACGACCTCCTCAACCTTGATACACCCGTAGTACCCAAAGTCACGGTGACTCTCGGATTGTTCCAATTCGCCTAGCACAATATCCCGATCCCCTTCTTCGTTCAGAAGTTTATGAAAGTAAGTATCCATGGTTTGTTTGAAAGTTCAGTGCAATGTTGTGTCCCGATATCAAATGTCACCAGTATGTGAAATATACATGGAAAGACATCTAGGTTTACCAGTGTAGCTTGTTCCTGCCTTTCTGGTGATTTTGTTTCTGCTCGAGATTTCTTGTAAAGTGATTTGAAAATCCAAAAATCTCTTCAAACGAAATATGCTTTCTCAAAATATTAGAAGAGTTCATTATAAGCACTTAACTCGGGAAGTAATAATTATACACTAAAAGAATTCGTCCCTTGTTTTCTTTGTCACATTTCTCCTTAGTCAACAACATTCTTAGTTGTCTTAATCTTCAGAAAGCTGTCATATGGTAGTAAAGACATCATATTCACTTCCACGGTATCATTATATGAGGGGAAGATTTCGCTGGAGAATGCATCCTATTTGTTTGCCTGGTATTTCATACAAGCACATTGATAGCTTCCTTGATGAGCATCTCGAGAACCATGCGGAATTGGAAATTTGTAGTGTTTAGAATTATGGGAAGCAATTAAACTATTAAAAGAATAATATCTTTCTTCCTCTTATCAAAAAAAAAAAAAGAATAATATCTTTCTTCCTGAGCCAAATGGAGGAAAATATGAACTTCTTCTTCTCCTTGTATTTCTCTTTTCATTTTCTCGTTCTTCCCAAAGCATCTAGAGTTTTCATCCTGGCCAGTTGAATGTACTAGAGCTTCTTTTATCAGTTTACTTGAATTTTCTTGCAGTATTAGCACCCTATTTAGACTTCTGTTTGGGCCTGAACTAGTGCATGATGATGAATGATTTTTCATGACATGCATATCCTTGAGATATGGAAGCGTCATAACAGTGTCTGGATAGATGGTTCTTTTGGCCTTCACTGGAATGGTAAGGATGTAGGTTGCCTTTCATTAACTTGCCATTGGATTGATTTCTAGCAACTTTAATTTAAACAGCTTTATTATGTTATATTTAGTTTTCCCAAGCACTTTTTCTTTTCTTTTACTTGAGCCGGTAAATTTTTTCCCATGTTACAGGTATGA
Source organism: Nicotiana sylvestris (assembly GCF_000393655.2). Taxonomy (NCBI): domain Eukaryota; kingdom Viridiplantae; phylum Streptophyta; class Magnoliopsida; order Solanales; family Solanaceae; genus Nicotiana; species Nicotiana sylvestris. The sequence continues at coordinate 70,843,305 of NC_091059.1, read as the reverse complement.
AGGCTCCTCCGAGGGACTACAGCATTCCAGGATCAGAAGTAAACAGGATCTTTGCAACTATTGGTGCGGTTGGGAACCTCGTTTTTGCATTTAACACGGGAATGATACCAGAGATACAGGTCAGAAAATAAAACCGTGAACTTATGTGATCAGGCCATCCTTTGTTATGACTTTAAAGCAAGTAATAAATTAACCTCCTTCCAATCATCTTACTTGATTTATGTTTCTATTTCCCATCTCAGTTACATCCCTGAAATTTCTACCAGTGGTTGCAGGGGTAATATCTAGTTGATACACTGAACTCGTATTCTCCCAGTTTGCTCATTATCAGCGTGGATGGACTTCTACCCACATGTAATCAGGGTAGGGGTGTTTATCCGATGTCTCTGTCTTTTAATTACATTACTTCTTAGATTAAACTAGCTGACCCAATAGACCAATCAATTCAACATGATTACCTTTCCATTTTTAACTTCCATCTCTAAGACCTCATTTGCTGATTGACTGATACAGTCATTTGAAATAAAGTAAAAAATTTCAGAATTTGCTCCAAGAAAGGCAACTCACTTGTTTTGCCAGAGAGAAAAGCTGTTGGTTACTCTTGCACTTGTTCGGCATCTTTTTAATTAGTTTTGTTCACCCTGTTGCAGTTAATACAATATCTTTGAATCCGTCTTGTTACAGGCTACAGTCAGACCACCTGTAATTGAGAACATGTTGAAAGCTCTGTTCTTTCAGTTCACAGTGGGAGTTGTGCCCTTGCATGCTGTTACTTCTATAGGTTATTGGGCTTATGGATCTAGCGCTTCGTCCTATTTACTGAACAATGTTCATGGTCCAGTTTGGTTGAAGGGCGTTGCTCACATGTCTGCTTTCATACAATCGATCATCACTTTGCATGTAATCATCGCCCTTCACTTTGATTTGAGATGTCGTTCTAATCATTTTCTCGTTACAGTTGATTACTTGTCCTTGGAGATGTAAATCCCTCCAAGCTTCCATGTCTTCTAATCTTGTCTTCTGATCTTAGTGTTGCTTTTGCTGCTACTTACAGATATTTGCAAGTCCGACATATGAGTTTCTGGATACGGCATATGGAATCAAAGGAAGTGCTTTGGCTCCTCGTAACATTGCATTCAGACTGGTTGTTAGAGGAGGTTACCTTGTCTTGACCACTTTCCTGTCGGCTTTGCTGTCTTTCCTGGGAGACTTCATGAGCCTCACTGGCGCAATAAGCACATTTCCACTCACATTCGTACTCCCAAACCACATGTACCTTATTGCAAGGAAAAATAAGTTGTCTAGCTTACAGAAGAGTTGACATTGGTTAAACTGTCTTCTTTGGTTGTATATCAGCTGCTGCATTTGTAGCTGCCCTAAAGCTTATTGTTGTAAAGACTCAAACATTCCATTTTTTAGCTGATATATAGTTTTCCTTAGTTGGGTTTCAATTTTTATTTTATCTGATAGCAACTTAACATTAGTATTAGTTGAATAATGCACTTGTTTTCAGTCATTTCCCCGTGATAATCTGATTAGAATTCAAGCGATTAATAATCAGGTTTAGTGAATCTTGTGGTGCCGGGTAATAATATCCATTTGCAGGCACATTGTTGAATTAGAAAATTTTAAGTGAGACGTGGAGAAGATGTGGTTCCAATTCTTGCCCTTTGATCCTAGTATCATTTCCACTTAGCTTAAGAGATGGCTTTGCGCTCATAGCCTGGCAGATCAGAAAGACTTATACAGGGCTCCAAGCCTCTAATGTATTGTAACGATCCGGCCGGTCGCTTTGAGAGTAATAGCCTGATCTCCTATTTTCTGCTTTTCCGGTATCTGTTTTTACTTATGTGACTTGCCGGGAGGTTTTGTTTTTTTGGTTTCGGAGTGTTTTGGGAAACTTAGTCCCTAAACGGAAGCTTAAGCCTTAGGATTATGACCGTAGTCAGCACTGTATGAAGACGACTCCGGAATAGAGTTTCGTCGGTTTCGTTAGCTCCGATGGATGATTTTGGGCTCAGGGGCATATCCGGATTGTGTTTTAGAGGTTTGTAGCTGATTTAGGCTTAAAATGGCAAAAGTCGATTTTTTGGTGATTTTGACCGGTAGTTGACTTTTTGATATCGGGGCCGGATTCCGACTCCAGAAGTTGGAGTAGGTCCGTAATATTGAACATGACTTGCGTGCAAAATTTGAGGTCAATCGGTGTGGTTTGATAGGTTTCCGCATCGGTTTTAGAAATTTGAAGTTTCAAGTTCATTAAGTTTGGATTGGAGGATGATTCGAGTTTTTGGCGTTGTTTGCTATGATTTGAGGGCTCGACTAAGTTTGTATGGTATTTTAGGACTTGTTGGTACATTTGGTTGAGGTCCGGGGGACCTCGGGTGTGTTTCAGATGCTCAACAGATTGAAATTTGGACTTATGCAATTGCTGAAGATTTCTGGTTGCTGGTGTTTTCACACCTGCGATTGGGGGACCGCATGTGCGGGATCGCACGTGTGTAGAGGCCAGACGCAGAAGCGGGTTTGGAATGTTGGTCAGGGGTTGCAGGTGCGAGTGAATTCTGCATCTGCGATGGCCGCAAATGCGCTAGAGGAACCGCATGCGCGGAGGAAGACCGCAGAAGTGGACCACTATCTGCTGGTGGACACATGCAGGTAAGGCTACCTTATCGCAGATGCAGACCCAGGGGAGTTAAGTTAAGTCCGCACCTGCGATGGAATTTTTGCAGGTGCGGCATCGCAGGTGCGATTATAGGTCCGTATATATGAAATCGTTGGGCAGAAAAGGGCCAAGTTCGAGGGTTTTATCCCATTTTCAATTTTGGGACTTTGAGAGCTCAGATTGGGCGATTATTTGAGGGATTTTCAGAGAAAGCTTTTGAGTAACGATTCTTAACTCCTTTATAGTTATATTCCACTAATCTATGGTTGATTTCATCATTTAATTAAGGATTGTGGTTGAGAAATTTGGGGGAAAATGGTAGAAGTTCTTCAACTAAGAATTTGGGTTTTGATTGGGATTTTTATATCGGATTTGGATAATTTTGGTACGAGTGAACTCGTGAGTGAATGGGTGTTCATATTTTGTGACTTTTACCCGATTCCGAGACGTGGCCCCGGCGAGGCTTTTTAGGGCGATTTTCGAATTTCTTATTAAATTCTTGATTTCATTAATTAGATTAGTCTATTATAGTTGTATTTATGATATGTAATTGCTTTTGGCTAAATTTGGGCCATTCGAAGTCGGATATTCATGGAAAAGGCATTGTTACCGATTGATTGACCTTGTTCGAGGTAAGTGGCTTGCCTAACCTTGTATAAGGGGAATCTCCCCTTAGGATTTGGTACTGTTATGATATGTGAGCGCCGTGTACGTGAAGTGACGAGTGCGTACATGGGCTAGTTGTTGTAAAACTTCATTTTTCACTAAGTAATAACCTGTTTCGCTTTAATTGAGTTATACTAGCATGTGTAATTATCCCGTTTAGCCTAGAGTAACATGTCTACGTGTCTTAAATGTTTATCTGAACTCTGTTCAGCATGCTTAGTGGATTCCCTCCTCCTTGACTTGCACTTAGTCTAACTGTAGGATTTAGTGTTGTAGCTATTATTTCCATTGTTTAAGCTATGTATTTACTTTGGGATTTCGGAATGGTAATCCGGGAGATCCCCCTGCATATTACTTTGGGACTACGAGACGGTATTTTGGGAGATCCCCCCTGTATATTTACTTTTGGACTACGAGACGGTATCTCGGGAGATTCCCTTGCACATTTACTTTTGGGGCTACGAGACGGTATCTCAGGAGATCCCCTGTTGTTATACCTGTATACTATACTGTTATATTTCTATGATTTCCTCCTTGTTAAATTTCAATCCTTATTACACTGCGATATTTCGTTCTGTCTTATTCTATATATATATATACATACCAGTAGGGCTCTGACCTGACCTCATCATTACTCGACCGAGGTTAGACTTGGCACTTACTGGGTACCGTTGTGGTGTACTCATGCTACTCTTCTGCATATGTTTTCGTGTGCAGATCTAAGTACTTCTTACCAGCCACGTCATCAGTGAGCAGCGACAGTTGGAGACTTCAAGGTATATTTGCCGCGTTCGCAGACCTCGGAGTCCCCCTTTTATTTTTCCCTATGTCCATTACCTTATGTACTTCTTTGTTAGTTTCCGATGTATAGAGACACTAGATTTCCTTCTGTAGTTTGTGACTCATGATGTTCCGGGTTTTGGGAACATTGTGTAGTATTGAGGAGTTGGTTATTATACATGCCGAGCAGCATGGTTGTCAATTTTGTTATTACTATTACAGTTAGTTTTTAAATTTATGTTTCATTTCAATATTCCGCAAATGTTAGGCTTACCTAGTCGTAGAGACTAGGTGCTGTCACGACGTCTTACAGAGGGAAAATTGGGTCGTGACAAGTTGATATCATATCTTTAGGTTCATAGGTGTCGTGAGTCACAAGCCGTTTATTTAGAGTCTCGTCGGATCGGTACAGAGATGTCTTTACTTATCTTCGGGAGGCTATGGAACTATTAGGAAGGTTAAACTTCTTTGATTTCCTTGTCGTGCGAAAATTTGTTGATTTCAAAATTCTAAACTTCTGTCTTCTATTCTCTCACAGATGGTGAGGACACGTACGACTGGAGATGACCAGGCACCCGCGCCCCCTGCTAGATCCTCCAGAGGCCGGGGCCGGGGTATAGGCTGAGGACGTCCACGTGGTATAGCCAGAGCACCTACACGAGCTGCCACCGAGGAGCCACCACTAGCTCCAGTTAGAGCGCAGGCACCTGAGATGCCTACTACTACTGCACCAACTCTTCAGGAGGCCCTTGCACAGTTCATGAGCATGTCACTCTAGCTCAGGCAAGGTTGATTCCCCTTGCTCCTTCCATATCTCAGTTTGGGGGATGAGCACAGACTCCCGCTGGCCGCACCCCAGAATTGTGGGTTCAGGTCGACCAGATCCCAGATGTTATAACGGAGCTACCTGTAGCCCCAGTTCAGCCCGAGGGTAGGGCAGCAGTTTCTGAGGAGGAGCAACATAGGCTAGAGAGGTACAAGAACTACCACCCTCCTACTTTCAGTGGCCTAGCATCAGAGGATGCTCAGTGATTTCTGGAGGATTGCCACCGTATCCTCCGTACTATGGGCATAACAGAGTCAAGCGGGGTTTCTTTCATTATGTTTCAGCTTAGAGGAGCAGCCTATCAGTGGTGGCGTGCTTATGAGTTGGACAGTCCGGCTGAGGCAGCTTCACTTACATGGGTCAGTTCTCGGATATTTGTTTAGGGAGTACATTCCCCAGAGCCTTAGAGTATGTAGTTCGTTTAAGTGATTTGGCTAGACATGTACCGGCCTTGGTTTCTACAGTTCGAGAGAGGGTCTGACGGTTTATTGAGGGACTCCACAGCATCAGGACTAGCATGGTCCGGGAGTTAGAGATGGATATTTCATACCAGCAGGTTGTGAGTATTGCTAGAAGAGTAGAGGGCATGCTTTCTCGGGAGATAGAGGAGAGAGAGGCCAAGAGGTCTCAAAAGGCTGGTTCTTATTCTGGTGCTCGTGCCCTAGCTGCAGTTTGACATGGTAGGGACTATGTGAGTCGCCCTGTTCATTCAACTCTTCCAGCTGCCAGTGGTATTCCGGTTACTCCTAGGCCCCAGGAGCCTAATTATGTACATCCCGTATCTAGTGTGCCTCCTGCACGAGGTGCTTTTAGCGGTCAGTCCAGCAGACCTGGCCCGAGCCAACCACAACAGCCACGCCCTCCCAAAGCTTGTTTTGAGTGTGGCGACACTCGCCATATGGTGAGGGATTGCCCCAGGCTTAGGAGGGGTGCACCTCCACAAACTTCTCAGGCACCACGTGCTCCACAAGGTCCCCAGGTTATGTGTAATGACTCGCCAGTTGTTTCGAGAGTTGTAGCCCTGTTCCCCAATCATACCGGGTTAGTTGGTTTGAGTCCAGAGTGATTTCAGAATGAATTGAGACACTCAGTCTCTTATTTAAAAGCTTAAGTTGGAAAAGTTGACCGGATATTGACTTATGCGTCAACGACCTCGGATTTGAATTTTGATTGTTCCGTTAGCTCTGTTAGGTTATTTTGGCCTTAGGAGCGCTTCCTGATTGTGTTTTGGAGGTCCGTAGTAGAATTAGGCTTGAAATGTCGAAAATGAGAATTTTGGGAAGTTTGACCAAGAGTGGACTTTATGATATCGGGGTCGGATTGGATTTTCGGAAGTTGGAATAGTTCTGTGGTGTCATTTATGACTTGTGTGCAAAATTTGAGGTCAATCGGATGTGGTTTGATATGTTTTGACGTCGTTTGTAGAATTCAAAAATTTCAAAGTTCATTAGGCTTGAATCTATGTGTAATTCGTATTTTGATGTTGTTTGAGGTGATTTGAGGATTAGACTAAGTTCCTATGATGTTTTGGGACTTGTTGGTATGGGGGAGGTCTTGAGGGCCTCGGGTGAGTTTCGGGTGGTTAACGGAGTATTTTTGGACTTTTGTTGATGGCTGATAGCTGCTGGTACTTTTCATCTAGTTTCCTGTTTCGCGAACGCGAGAGGACGGTCGCGTTTGCGAAGGGTTAATGTGAGCTGGGAAATTTTGTTCTTCGCGTTCGCGAAGAAGAGGACGCGAACGCGAAGGTATGGTCTGAATGTGCATCGCAAATGTGGAAGAGGGGTCGCGTTCGCGAAGAGCTATGGAGGCAGCTGGGGACCCCAGGTCATTGGTCTATGCGTTCGCGAGGCGTGGATCGCGTTCGCGATGAGTAGAGCTGGTAAAGCTTCGCATTCACGAAACATTGGCCACGTTCGCAAATAGTTAAACTGGGAGTCAATCATTTTGGTCTACGTGAACGCGAGAGGATTGACGCGTTCGCGAAGAAGGAAATCTGGGCAACAATATTTAATTTCATAAACGAGGGTTTGAACCCATTCTTCATATTTTGAGCTAGAGACCATGGATTTGGGTGATTCTTGAAGGGATTTTTGTGAAATTGATTGGGGTAAGTGATTCTTAGTTGGTTTTGGCTAAATCCCATGATTATGTTTTTAATTTCATCATCTAATTTGTGATTTGGGGTAAAAAATTGGGGAAGAAGAGGAAGTGTTCTTGAGTTAGATATTTGAGGTTTTTAATGGGATTTTGTGAACGTATTTGAGTAAATTTGGTATGGTTATACTCGTGAGTGAATGGGCTTTCCGGTTCTAACTTTTGTCAGATTTCGAGACGTGGGCTCGGGGGCCGGGTTCAGGCCTATTTAGGATTTTTGGCTATAATCTAGTACTTTTCTTGTGGGATTGATCCCTTTAGCCTATATTGATTGTATTGTATTACTTGTGGCTAGATTCGGGACATTCGGAGGCCAACTCGATGCAAAGACATTTTGGATTAGCGTTTTGCTCGGATTGAGGTAAGTAACAATTTTAAATCTAGTCCTGAGGATATGAAACCTCAGATGTTGTGCTATGTGATTATTTTGGAGGTGAAGCACATGCTCGGTGATGGGAGTATGGGCGTGCGCCTTGGGAATTGTGACTGGGTTCGTCCCGTGGAACTATAAAATGGAATAAATTGTTATTACTTATATGTTTCTCTCAGTGTTATTGAAATTGGACTGAAATCCATGTTAAAAATCATGCTTAGGCTATATGATGTCATTGTTGGGGCCTGCAGAGGTCGTGTACTTGTTGAATTAACTACTATTTGCTTTCTTGTACTCAGTCATGATTTTTCTTGCGTATCATACCTCCATCTCTTCTTATTCCATGTTGATACATGTTAATATCTCTGTTTGGGCTTATTTATATGATTCCTAAGAGCCCGAGGGACTGGAGAGGTTGGTGACTAAAATAGGGCCTGAGTGCCGAGCTGTGAGCTATATGTATATATATATATATATATATATATATATAGATCGGGTTGCACACCACAACGAGCCTAAGGGCTGTATATATATGGATCGGGTTGCACACCGTAACAAGCCTTAGAACTGTATATATATATGTGTGTGTAGATATATATATATATATATATATATATATATATATATATATATATATATATAGGGTTTCACGCCGCAACAAGCCTTATGACTATTTATATTATGGATCGGGCTGCACGCCTAAACGATATAGCGCTTGGGCTGAAGGAGCCCCTCCGAAGTCTGTACACCCCCAGTGAGCTCAGATACCTATTGAGTGTGAGTGCTGAGGGTTGAGGGCTGAAAGCTGAGTGATTGAGAGAGTTGAGTGACTGTTGCCTGAGAGGTTATACTTGGTTTCATTTGTTGTTGCACTAGTTGCTATCTATCATTGTTTTTGAAAATTTCTATAGATTTTGTATCCGGATTTTTACTTGAACTTGAAACTGTATAAAACTGATTTGGCTTAAATTGTCGGATTTGAAAGCATGTCTACTTCTTGCTGAAATTACTGAAAATGAACTATAATTGTGTAGCTCGTCACTATCTTCAATTCCTTAGTTATTATTGTTACTTACTGAGTTGGTTGTACTCACACTACACCCTGTACTTCATGTGCAGATCCAGGTGTTTTCGGACACGGCGAATGTTGATCTCGTGCATGGTTGAGTATCGGAGATTCACGAGGTAGCTGCCAACATTCGTACTCATTTTCTCTCCTTCCTTGTTATCACTTCTTTCCTGTATTGGTATTTTGACACAGACTCTTTAGGCACTAGATGCTCATGACTTAGTGACATCCCAATGTCGGACTATTTTTCCGCACTTATACTTTGGGGTTACCCTTTTTTATGATAAACTCCAGTTATTTTAAATGTCTTAAGTCATTTCTGTTAAATGCTGAAAGTGTTTTGGAAATGTCGGCTTGCCAAGTACCATGATAGGCTCCATCACGACAGGTTAGGTTTTGGGTCGTGATACTATGATTACAGCACCAGCTACCACTCCACATGCTCAGCCAGCTCGAGGTGGAGGTCGGGGAGGTAGAGGTCACCCTAGAGGGGGAGTCCAGGCCAGATACTATGCCCTTCCTACTCGTACAAAGCCAGTTGCTTACGACTCTGTCATTACTGATATTGTTCCGGTCTGTCATAGAGATGCGTCGGTTCTATTCGATCCAGGCTCCAATCATTCCTATTTGTCATCTTATTTTGCCCCACATTTGGGCGTATCTCGTGCTTCTTTGAGCTCTCCTGTTGTCTACACCTATAGGAGACTCTATTGTTGTTGACCGTGCGTATCAATAGTGTTTGGTTGTTATTAGTGGTTTTGATACTAGAGCCGATTTGTTATTGCTCAGTATGGTAGATTTTTATATTATCCTGGGCATGGACTAGTTGTCGCCCCATTATGCTATTCTTGATTGTCATGACAAGATAGTGACGCTGGCTATGCCAGGCTTACTGCGGTTAGAGTGGAGGGGTACCTTAGATTACACTCCCAACAGAGTTGTCTCATTTCTTAAAGCTCAATGAATGGTTGAGAAGGGGTGTGACGCGTATCCAGCTTATGTGAGAGATGTCAATATTGATACCCCTACAATTGAGTCAGTCCTAGTAGTGAGGGATTTCTCTGATGTATTTTCAGCCGATCTTTCGGGCATGCCGCCCGACAGAGAAATCAAATCTGGTATTGATTTGTTGACGGGCACTCAGCCCATATCTATTCCTCCTTATCGTATGGCTCCTCTTGAGTTGAAAGAGTTGAAGGAACAATTGCAGGAATTGCTTGATAAGGGCTTCATTCGGCCCAATATGTCACCTTGGGGTGCTCCTGTCTTGTTTGTGAAGAAAAAGGATGATTTTATGCATATGTTCATTGATTATTGCTAGTTGAACAAAGTTACAGTGAAGAACATGTATCCTTTGCCTCGTATTGATGACTTATTTGATCAGTTACAGGGTGCCAGAGTGTTTTCCAAGATTGACTTACGTTTAGGCTATCATCAGTTGAAGATTTGGGAGCCAGATATCCTGAAGAGTGCTTCCAGGACTTGGTATAGTCATTACGATTTTCTTGTGATGTCATTTGGGTTGACCAACACCCCAGCAGTATTTATGAATTTGATGCGCAGTGTATATCGTCCCTATCTTAACTCTTTCTTCATTATGTTTATTAACGACATTCTAGTGTACTCTCGCAGTCGGGATGATCATGAGCAACACTTGAGGACTGTGCTTCAGACCTTGAGAGAGAAGAAATTATATGCAAAGTTCTCAAAATGTGAGTTTTGGTTAGATTCCGTGGCATTTTTGGGTCACATAGTGTCAAGTGAGGGGATCACGGTGGATCCGAAGAAGGTGGAAGCAGTGCAGAGTTAGCCTAGACCATCCTCAACTATAGAGATCCGAAGCTTTCTTGGTTTGGCGGGTTATTACCGTCGATTTATTGAGGGATTCTCATCTATTATTGAGGGATTTCTTGGTTTGGATAAAGTTAAGGTGATTCAGGACAGACTTCGCACAATCCATTCTAGACAGAAGAGTTATGCGGATCGAAAGGTTCGCGATATTGCATTCATAGTTGGAGAGTGAGAGTTGCTCTGGGTTTTGCCTAAAGGGTGTTGTGAGGTTCAGGAAGAAGGGCAAGCTGAGCCCAAGGTTCATTGGTCCACTTGAGGTGTTGCGGAGAGTTGGCTAGGTTTCTTATGAGCTTGCCTTACCTCCCAGTCTAGCAGGAGTTCATCGGGTATTCCACGTTTCTATGCTCCGGATGTATCACGGTGATCTGTCTCACATGCTGGATTTCAGCTCAGTCTAGTTGGATAAGGATCTATCTTATGTTGAGAAACCAGGGGCTATTTTGGACAGGCATGTTTGAAAGATGAGGTCAAAGAACATTGCTTCAATAAAGGTTCAATGGAGGGGTCAGCCGGTCGAGGAGGTGACTTGGGAGACCGAGCAGGATATGCGCAGCCGTTATCCTCATCTTTTTACCACTTCAGGTATGTCTGTATGCTCAGTCGAGGATGAACGGTTATTTTAAGAGGGGGAGGATGTAGCGACCTGGCCGATCATTTTGTGTGTAATAGCCCTGATTCCCTATTTTCTGCTTTTCCCGTATCTGTTTCTGCTTATGTGACTTGCCGCAAGGTTTTGTCTTTATGGGTTTCGGAGTGTTTTGGGACATTTAGTCCCTAACAGAAGCTTAAGCCTTAAGATTTTGACCGTAGTTAGAACTGTGTGAAAACAACTACAGAGTGGAGTTTCGTGGCTCTGTTAGCTCCGTTGGGTGATTTTGGGCTTAGAGGCATGTTTGGATTGTGTTTTGGAGGTCTGTAGCTGATTTAGGCTTGAAATGGTAAAAGTTAAATTTTTGGAGATATTTACCGGTAGTGGACTTTTTGATATCGTGGCCGGATTCCGACTCCAAAAGTTGGAGTAGGTGAATATGACTCGTGTGCAAAATTTGAGGTCAATTGGACGTGGTTTGATAGGTTTCTGCATCGACTGTAGAAATTTGAAGTTTCAAGTTCATTACGTTTGGATTGGAGGGTGATTCGTATTTTTAGCGTTGTTTGATGTGATTTGAGGGCTCGACTAAGTTCGTATGGTGTTTTAGGACTTGTTGATATGTCTGGGTGAGGTCCCAGGGACCTCGGGTGTGTTTTGGATGCTCAATGGATTAAAATTTGGACTTATGCAATTGCTGAAGATTTCTGGTTGCTGGTGTTTTCGCACCTGCGGTTGATCTTCTGGTTGCTAGTGTTTTCGCACCTGTAGTCGAGGGACCGCACGTGCGTAGAGGCCAGGCGCAGAAGCAGGTTTGGAGTGTTGGTCAGGGGTCACAGGTGCAAGGTGAATTCCGCATCTGTGATGCCCGCAGATGCGTTAGAGGAACCACAGGCGCCGAGGAAGACAGTAGAAGCGGACCATTGTCCGCAGGTGCGCACACGCAAGTGCAGCCACCTTATCACAGATGCGGACCTAGGGGACTTAAGTTAAGTCCGCACCTACAATGGAATTTCCGCAGGTGCGACATCATAGGTGCATTTATAGGCCCTCATATGCGAAATTGTTGGGCAGAAAAGGGCCAAGTTCGAGGGTTATTTCCCATTTTTAATTTTGGGACTTTGAGAGCTCGGATTAGGCAATTATTTGAGGGATTTTCAGAGAAAGCTTTTGGGTAACGATTCTTAACTCCTTTATGGTTATATTTCACTAATCTATGATTGATTTCATCATTTAATTAAGGATTGTGGTGGAGAAATTTGGGGGAAAATGGAAGAAGTTCTTCAACTAAAAATTTTGGGTTTTGATTGCGATTTTGATATCGAATTTGGATAATTTTGGTACGAGTAAACTCGTGAGTGAATGGGTGTTCATATTTTGTGACTTTTATCCGAGTCTGAGGCGTGGGCCCGGGGAGGCTTTTTAGAGAAATTTTTGAATTTCTTATTAAATTCTTGATTTCACTAATTATATTAGTCTATTATAGTTGTATTTATGATATGTAATTGCTTTTGGCTAGATTTGGGCTATTCAGAGTCGGATATTTATGGAAAAGGTATTGTTACCGATTGATTGAGTTTGGTTCGAGGCAAGTGGCTTACCTAACCTTGTGTGGGGGAAACTCCCCTTAGGATTTGGTACTGTTATGATATGTGAGCGCCGTGTACGTGAAGTGACGAGTGCGTACACGGGCTAGTTATAAAACTCCGTTTTTCACTAAGTAATAACCTATTTCGCTTTAATTGAGTTATACTAGCATGTGTAATTATCCTGTTTAGCCTAGAATAACACGTCTACGTGTCTTAAATGTTTATTTGAACTCTGTTCAGCATGCTTAGTGGATTCCCTGCCTTTCCTTGACTTGCACTTAGTCTAACTGTAAGATTTACTGTTGTAGCTGTTATTTCCATTGTTTAAGCTGTATATTTACTTTGGGACTACAGAACGGTATTCCGGGAGATCCCCTGCATATTTACTTTGGGACTACGAGACGGTATTTTGGGAAATCCCCCCTGTATATTTACTTTGGGACTACGTGACGGTATCTCGGGAGATTCCCTTGCACATTTACTTTTGGGGCTACGAGACGGTATCTCGGGAGATCCCCGGTTGTTATACCTGTATACTGTACTGTTATATTTCTGTGATTTCCTCCTTGTTAAATTTCAATCCTTTATTACACTGAGATATTTCGAGTTGTCTTATTCTATATATATATATATATATATATATATACCAGTAGGGCTCTGACCTGACCTCATCACTACTCGACCGAGGTTAGGCTTGACACTTACTGAGTACCGTTTTGGTGTACTCATGCTACTCTTCTGCACATGTTTTCGTGTGTTGATCCAGGTACTTCTTACCAGCCACGTCATCAGTGAGCAGCGACAGTTGGAGACTTTAAGGTATATCTGTCTCGTCCACAAACCTCAGAGTCCCCTTCTATTCTCCCCTATGTCCATTACCTTCTGTACTTCTTTGTTAGATTCTGATGTATAGAGATACTAGATTTCCTTCTATAGTATGTGACTCATGATGTTCCGGGTTTTGTGAAGACTGCGTAGTATTGAGGAGTTGGTTATTGTACATGCCGAGCGGCATGTTTATTAGTTATGTTATTACTGTTATAGTTAGTTGTTAAATTTATGTTTCATTTCATTATTCCGTAAATGTTAGGCTCACCTAGTCGTAGAGACTAGGTGCCATTACAATGGTTTACAGAGAAAAAATTGGATCGTGACATGTACGAAGATGCAAATTTGATCTTAAGTTGAGGTTTGATAAAATAGTTTTGGTGTCGTATATTAACTTCACAAAATATTTTAGCCTCGGAGGCTTCTAGAATTTTTTTATAAGAATACATTCGTAAAGAGCACATCAGCAAGGAATATTTAATGGGTGCCCAACCATAGCACTTTGGAATTAAGGGATAAACACAACATTAAACAAAACACATTCCTAAAAGATTACCAAGTGGTATGGTTGAGCAGCCATTAAATACTCCTTGCTGAGGTGATCACTAACTAATGTGTTCTTATAACAATGTTAGTACAACTTAAAATATATATCTTCAAGTAACTTATAATGACCCCAAATAATTGAGCAGACAAAGTTAAGCGAATCTATCAATCTTAAAATTGTCATAAAGAAAGGAAAGAAAAAGACCAAGCCAAAAGAAAATCAATTAATTTTTGAAAAAGGAAAACGAAAGGGATGGGGAAGCCCCAATTGTCGTATTGAGAAACAGAAAATTTTGTCTTGGGGCAGTAGAGTCTAGATTCCCCTCCAACGAACATGCACGCAGTGCAAATCCCAACTGCTGTTAGATTTTAAAATACATATGCATAAATTGCAGCGAAATTTAGGGTTAGCTCTAGCTATGACGATTAAGTGCAGGAGATAATAAAACAGCAAATAGAGACAAACTTTTGTGTTAGTTTCTAGAGCCCGTTTGGACGTAAGAAAGTTTTCCCTTTTTTAAAAAAAATTTCATTTTTTTTCGAAATCAGCGTTTGTTCATAAAATTTTTAATTTTCACTTGAAGATGCATTTTGGAATTTTTCGAAAATTTTAAAAACTTCGAAAAGATATTTTTCAAAATTTTCACTCAGATCACTCACAAAACTTCAAAAATAACCCAAGATAATATATATGTCCAAACACAACTCTAAATTTTAAATACCATTTTCACTTGAAACTTTTTTTTCACTTTTTTTTTTTTTGGAATTTTACAATTCTTATGTACTGGTATTGTGCCCGCTACTGTTTTTTTTTCTTGAGCCGGGGTCTATCAAAAACAATCTCTCTACCATCAAGATATTGGTAATGTATGCATATACACTATCCTTCCCGAACCTCACTTGCAGGGTTATACTGAGTTTATTAATTGTTGTTATCCGGTAGTGTGTAGTATTCTGGTATGGATCCAACATTTTGTATAAATAAAGCAATAGAGGCGCGAGATTTGCTGGCTTTTCTACTTTTTTAACCGCTACCTCAGAAGAAAGTTTTTTAAATCGACGCTCTTTATGTTTTACTCCATCGGTTCATAATAAGTGACCAGTTTACCTTTTCATTTTGGTTCAAAATAATTGTCTAGGTAGGTAATCAAGAAAAAATTCAATTTGTTTTTACTCTTTTACCCTTATATACATATCCTAAAAAAGTTTTCTCACTCCTCACTATAATTATATGACCAATATTTAATAAGAATAGTTTAGTTATACTAGATATTTTTGTATAGGATTAAACATTTTCTTAACGGACGTGCTAAAAGGAAACTGGTCACTTATTGTGAACCGGAGGAAGCAACAAGTAGGGCATACTTAACTAACAAATTTTGCATAAAAATTTAACGATCGCTTAACATATTATGTTTGACCAATTTAAAATATGTAAACTCTAAAACATATAACAATATATAAATTCCTTGCCTTGTTATATAAAACAAAACCAAGTGCCTTGTTATATAAAACAAAACCAAGTTGTTGTTTAAAGGGATTTTTTCATTCCTATACTATATATGAAATTATATTATCAAAAATGTCCATGATTAGCATATTACCTGACCTGGACATATTTAGTCTACAAAATTTGAACAACTCATTTAAAGCAGAATCTTTTTAGATGTATAATTCCTTTTATAGGCGCGCGAATTTGGAATATTAAGGATTCTTCCAGATTTTCTTCAATGCAAATCTCGCTATTAATTAAGCCCGTTTCTCTTATTATTTCCGATCTCTGTTTTTCGAAAATACTCTGTTTTCTCATTTGCTTACGCATTGTCCTGCATAATACTACTATCAATTATCATGTGGTGTTGAGCTGTTCGTTCCCCTACTGAAAGGATTCATTCTATGTAAATGGTCAATATAGTTGCTTTTCTAGTTAAAGAAATATTTACGAAAATACTTTGCATTTGGTATATATTTGTTTTATCTAGATCCGATATTGAGCTGTTCAGTTTTCTTCTCAATGGCAACATCAACAACACTAGTAGGGATAAAATATCAAATTATATTATAATACCAATCACCAAATATGCAGCGCCTCAATTTCACACTTAAAATTTATCTGTTCACATCTTCATATTTTCTCTATAAATAAACAAGTCAAAAATCAGCACCAATACACCCTTTTAAATGTTTACAAAAGACGTTTCAATTTTATAAGAAAATATATGAAAATGGCTTCAGATTCAACCACTTCTCTGTTCTTGACACTATTCCTTATTACACAAATACAATATTTATACAATTTTATAAAATATATCTTTTGTATATTTTGTATATGATTTATACATAGTAAAAATAAATTTCATACAACTAATTATATATTATACAACTTATCTACAACTTATCTACAACTTTCATACATTATTTCTACCCAGTTATATACAACTATAATATAATACCACTTAAATATAATTTTTATACAATATGTCATTTGTATATTTTGTATGTAGTTTATACATAGTAAAAATAAATTTCATACAACTAATTATATATTATACAATTTATCTACAACTTATCTACAACTTTTACACATTATTTCTACCCAGTTAAATACAACTACAATAACATACAACTTAAATACAAATTTTATATAATATGTCTTTTGTATATTTTGTATCTGATTTATACATAGTAAAAACAAATTTTATACAACTAATTATATATTATACAACTTATCTACAATTTGCATACATTATTTCTACTCAGTTATATACAACTACAATATCATACAACTTAAATATGATTTTTATACGATGTCGTTCAACTTTCATACAATAGTTAAATGAATAAAAGAAAAATATATAAACAACATAATACAATTTTCTACAATTTTACTACAATTCTGGAGTAATGTCATGTCTTCTTCTTCTTCTTCTTCTTCTTCTTCTTCTTCTTCTTCTTCTTCTTCTTCTTCTTCTTCGAGTTCCAATATGAAATTCAGCCAAAACCAAATCTAATCTTCACCAAAACCCCTCAAAATTGAGATGTAAACTCCAAACCATATTCCCAATTATTTGCAACAACATCCAATCCAAACAAATAATAATTTTTAAAAACCCAAATTCGAATTCAAAGCTTCAAAGCTTTTTAATGGCTGTCAATGGTGGAATTGCTGCTCTCTTTTCCTTTGCTTTAAATTACTACAATTTGGGATTGAGAGATAGAGAGAGACGTAGAGAGAATTCTCAATTCTTTGCAATAACATCCAATTCAAACAAACAATGTTTTTTGAAAACCCAAATCTGAATTTAAAGCTTTAAAGCTTTTTAATGGTTGTCAATGATGAAATTGCTGCTCTCTTGTGCAAGATACGTGGGGAGGGAGGGGGTGGGATGTGGAGAGAGAAATGGGGGAGGGGGGAGTGGAAGATATGTTAGAGTAATTTTAGGACACTAATTATTATTATCATTAATTCCCTTAAAATGTACATAAATGGTAATTGAGTATATAAAATGTAATTATAGTAAAACTTGAGTAGGGAGGGTAATATAGTTTTATATAGTGTACAGGAATGTAAAAATTCCTTGTTTAAAAGAAAAAACAGTCAGACGAAAGTGTTCTGAAATAAACTAATACAAATAATTTAAATAAAGAGAGCTTATAAGCCAAATAAAAAAATATAGAACAAATAATAAGTTTCAATATAAACCAAAATTAAATTTAACTGAAAGTTATACATCATTTCAACAAATATTCTTGCATGTAGTACTGAAAATTGTATGAGAGAAAAACAAATTAACTTCGAATAAAGCTTAGTGTTTGAAGTAAGATAAAAGCAAAAACCTATCCACATCATGTGTTTACATCCAGATAGATACATGACAAGTATATCCTACATATATTTCAAGTATTTAACCATGGTTAATATATTCATTCTTACCTCATTATATCACATAATTATAGTAAGTTAACATAATTTGGCGCAAACATTAGATGCGGATAAGTAAATAAGGTTGAACGCCTTCAAGCACTAAAAAATTGTCAAAAGGCTAAGAAAAAGCTGGCTGAAAGCTTGAAGAATAGACCTCGGTAGAATCTGAACCCGCTTGACCACTTTGCAAGAATGTCGACTCTCTCTCTCTCTCTCTCTCTCTCTCTCTATATATATATATATATATATATATATATATATATATATATATATATTACACTATATCTATATCTTTACACTATATAATTTTCTGACGAAGCGGGTTCTATGAACACTCTCATGTAGGTTTGCCCCCACATGGTATGATGGAAATACCGGTGAAATTTAAAAATAGGCAGATTTACAATTAGTAATTGAAAAATAGCCACAGTTTCAAAAATAATTGAAATTTAGCCACTTTTCATGTAAAGATAAAATCTGAACAAAAATACTGTTAAAAATCTAGAATTATTTCAGCATAATATGCTGGAGTTCGAATTTTTTTTTTACATATGAGCTTCCAGCATAATATGTTGGAATTTTATAATATGCTGGAGTTCCATCATAATATGTTGAAAGTTTATATGCAGGAGCTCCATACTCCCTCATATTATGCTAGAACTTTCCATGTCTTGGAGTTCCAACATATTATGCTAGAAGTTTATACGCATGAGCTCTATAATCCCGCATATTATGCTGAAACTTTTCATGTTTCAACAAAACAATGGCTATTTTTTAATGACTTCGCAAATATTAACTATTTTTCGATTACCAATCCGAAAAATGACTAGCCTGTTGTTGATACCCAATTTTTTTCCTATGTATTTTTCATATGCAAAATGCTTTCAAGATAGCATACGTATGCATATATAAGCATGTCCAAGTGTTTTATTATTTTTCCAATTTTTAAATTAATTTATCGCCTTATTTTATTAGAAAAAACCAATAATTATTTCCCAAATTATCATTTTTTGCAACTCCTTTATTGAATTCTCATATTTATATCAAAATATAGCTAAGGTAAGTTTTCCACATTTTTTACAGATTTATTTAGCATTTTAAAGTTAAATTGCATATAATTGTAATTTTAGCCTATTTTAAGATTTAATTGTGTTTATAATTACAAATCTGATTCCAATATTTTTAATTTAATATTTACATATTATTAATCGATTTAGTACCTTTAATTTATTTCCAGAAATTATTTTACTATTTTTATAAAATAAACAAGGAAAACATGGCTATTTAAATGTCAGCCCCGTTTATTTCAATTTTAGCCTTATTTGAGCCCCAAATGAACCCAATTCCCAATCTCAATTTCCCAACCCAATTTTAATTTAAACCCGCCCCTAACCCGATTAAACCCTACCCGACCCAGACCCCTCTTATCTTGGCCGTTGATCTCTGAGATCAACGACTCTTATTCACTCTTACCTTTTTTAACCCAAACGACCACCCTAACCTTCTCATTTCTCACCTACCATCCGCCTCTGAACTCTCAAACTCTCTCAAACTCTCTCGAACATTCCCAAACCCTAACCGCCTCTTACCACCACCTCCACTTTGAAACCCACCGGAATCCATGGCTTCTCAGGCTATGAGAGTCTTATACTCACCTTCTCTTGCTCCCACGCGCCTGATACCTGAAGATTCGAGGCTTGAAATCAAAGGTTTGCACCCAGACCTCTGTCGATTCAAGGTTCCACGACCATCTCCGGCTTTACTCTGGCGTACCATGGTGGTTTGAGCCTGATTCCGACCTCTCCGACTCAGATCGGTGACCTTTCAAAGCCTATCTCACTTCTAGGGTTCTTTTGAAACCCTAACCCTTTGAGGTTTTCTCCGATTTCCTTAGATTTGTTGTGTATGTGTGCTCTCCTTGAGTTTTCAAACGATTTCCCTAACTTTTCTTTCAAAAATTACTTTCAAAACCGCTTCATTTCTGGTCTAGGGTTTTCTGAAAATGCTTAAGTGTTTCTCTGACTTTCTCTCCTTTGTCTTTTGTGTTTATTTGCCTCTACTGTATTCTTATGATTTCTTCTACCTTGTATGTTCTTCTACTGAGTTTTTACACTCCGTTCTTGTATGTTCTTCTACTGAGTTTTTACACTCCGTTCTTGTATGTTCTTTTACTGAGTTTTATATACTCCATGCTTGTATGTTCTTCTACCATGTTTTCCATTCTATGCTCTCATATGCTTTTCTACTGTGTTCTTAAATTTTTTGTCTTCTACTATGTTCCAGCATGTTTCTCCTACTGTATTTTCCTGCTAAGTTCTTAAGTTTCCTTATTTTCCTTCTATTAAGCCCTGTTTAAGTTTCTTCTGAAAAATCTCTTAAGCATGTTTCTTTACTGTTCCTATCAATGTTTTTCTTTTGAGTGCTTCTACTGTGTTCCGCATGTTACTTTGCTATCATGTTTTTCTCATGAGTTTCTGTTGGTGAAAGAAGTATGCAAGAGGTTTCAACTCTGAAACCTCTAAGCCTGTTTCAACTACTTGCCTTCTCATCTCTGTACTTGATTCAATGTGAAAACCCTAGAATTTGGGGGTTCCGCCAAGCTGATTATGTGATTTGATTGAACTTAGGGTTTGTTTCAAAACCCCTAACTCTTTCAGACCCATTCCTTGCTTTCATATGACTCTGATCTTTTGCTAAACTTTTCTATACTGGATTTTCTACTGACTTTACAATGACACTACAGTCTTCCTTCATGCTTAACATGTACGTATGCTCCTTATATATGGTAGACTTCCCTTTAAAGTAGCTTTTGAATTTGTGATTAGTTCCTACTTCCCTCTGAATATGGGTCTAATTGATTCCCTTTCCATTGTTTGCTGATTTCCCTTAAGTTAAAAACCTTTCCCATCTTCTGACTTGGTTTATTCATGCAAAATCTCAGACTCTTTTGATTTGCTGTTTGTTAATTGATTTTCTTACCTTATTTTCACAAACTGTGTATTTGAAAAACCCTGTCCTTAAATAATTTTTATGTATTCACCCCTAATTGCCTACTTTGCACAAAGTGTTTGATTAATTTCTTTCCTTAATTGGTTTATACCCGTTTGAATCTGAATCCCTTAACTAAAGGGAGTCTTGTGTAATTGAATGACAATCAGCTCTTCAATTATTTCTTACGTTATTTCTACTTGGTTTTTATATTATAAAGGGCACGACCCTTTTCACAAACACAGACGGCATACAACACAATTCACAATCTCTTCTGAACTCTTACTCACATAATAAAACTCTCTCTTCTTGTCTGCACTGAGGTTTTTACCAGACTACTGCATTTTTCTCTACTTGTTTCTTTGAAACTGGCATGTCCTAATTTCAAATTTGAGCATCCCCACAATGTGTTTACTTACAGCTTTCTGCATCTATGCCTACTTTACTACTTCTGCAGAGTTAAATACTTAAACTAGCATGTTGACTCCCTTTTGCTTGTTTCTGCTATGAATCCTTATTCCCTATTTCCCTTTATGTGCTTTGAGTTACAATTTAAAACATGGCAATATACAAGTTGTTGTCTATGATTACACTTGATCCCTTAGGGGATCCTAACCTCTAAACAATGTGTTCCAGTAGGCTTATGAGTGTGCCAGCATCTCCCATTGTTGGGTTATGCCCACTAGCCTGCTTTTTACCTCTTGCAACTCCCCATTCCCTATATCCCCATGTGTGTTGTTTCCTTTTCCCTTTCCCCCTTTCAGAATTCTGCACTTACACTCTCTCTTAGTTCCTAAGTTCTGCCCCCCCTCTTGTGAGCCTTACCTTGGGACCTTGAGTTCCTCTGAACTTGGACACCTGAGGGCTGGCCCTTCCACACTGCACTTTGGCTTAATATAGTGATACATTTGGGTGTAAGCACTGCCCGCAGTTCTTATGAAACTCTTAGGGAACTCTGATACACCCAAGTGGGAGAAAGGCTTTGAAACATGATCTTTGGAGTTGGTTTACTTCATACTTCAGACATAAGTCTGAATCAGGCTCTCCTTGGTTGTAATTTTCAATTTCTGATGTATTTTTCTTTATTTTATTTTGACCGTAATAACTTGTAAATAACTTTTGGGGATGGTTAGTGAAAAGGGAAGGGTAACCATGCATGTAAAAAGGAGTAGATAACTTGCCTATAAGATTCTGCATTCTTTCATATATCTACCATGCCTATAAGATTTCTTCATTTAGTCGCCATGTCTATAAGATCTTCAGTATTCTCATTTAGATACCCTGACTATAGGGACCCTGCATTTTCATGTAGATATTGTGACTTTTGCATATTCATGTAAAGAATATGTCTATTGGTTCTGAAAATTAACTACAATTAGATGTCATGTCTATAGGGTTTCTGCATTCTTATTATGTCCAAAAGTTTTTTTTAAAATCAGCAACGCATAAAAAGCATGCCTATAGGAACTATCAACCAAGTCTGAAACGTTTTACTCGCTTATAAGTCTAAAACTAGTAAAAACAATGTCTAATGTCTGCAAAATTTATGATATTTTGTCAAAACTCGTCTTTCCTGAATAACTGACAACCTTTTCTAAAATCAATATACCTCTTCTTTTTCTAAAATCGGTAGATATCATGCCTATAGGTTTCGTCTATCACTTAGGCAAGCCATAGGACAGTTTATGAACTGAATCAGATTTTATTAACTACAACTAGGAGGCAGGCCTAATTCGGGTTTCTTATCTGAATTATGCAATAAATCAGTCTGCCTCAACTTTTAAGTTTAATCAGACCCTAATCAGTACGTGTAAGACATGCTAAACTATATGCTTTTCTTTGATTTAAAGAGGTTTGTTTGAGCCTTAGTTGTTTATGTGCTTCCCCATACTTGCTATATATATGTTTTTGCTTGTCGCCTTAGTATTTTTACCTTTGAAACCACAAATAAACCCGACTTCTCCCCCTTTTTAGGAATAGTAGTCCCAAGTGCCTCCGGGACTGATAGGATTGGGGCGGGTAATAACATACAATAAGTAAACAAGACCGATCTGCGCTTTAATACCTTAACGGGGTGGGAAGGGTAGATATGGATATGATGACGATGCAATAACATCACGTTAGCCTCACACTGAGGAGTGATTACCGGATGTTGTGTGGGGTGATCCATATTATTAATAAGCCTAGGACCCCCCTTTCCTCTGTTTTCTTTATTTCTTTTAAAATCTATTTTTAACCATTTCTTTTAAGAAAATCAACTCTTTTAGTTCCTTTTTCTTACTTTTGTTTATTTGTAACCATTACGTAAAAATCCCCTCTTATTTGAAGCCTTTATTTGCCTATGTGTTATTTGCACTTAAGTCACAACAATAGTTTGGCCGAGAACTACACTAGTGGATCCTGAGGGGTGCCTAACACCTTCCCCTTGGGATAATTTCAAGCCCTTACCCAATCACTGGTTACTCAAAACAAACCCCTCCTAGTGTCCTAATGCACTTTAATCATTAGGTGACAACTCTTCAATTCAAACCCAATTCCCGAAAGGGAACGAGTTGTCCTCCTAAATGTCATAAACCCGATTTTCGCGAGAAAAAGGGGGTGCGACAGCGTGGCGACTCTGCTGGGGACTTCTTTTAGGCTTTTACCATTTCAAGCTATTATTGTAACTTTACATATCTTTATATGCCTTTATTTGTTTAATACCTTTAAGTATTCAATTCCCCTTTTCAACTACAAAACTGACTTGTCTTTTTATTTCTTTCCTTTATTTCTTTTACTACTTTCCTTTATTACTGCTTTAAATTATGGAGAACTGTTGTATTTACTACTTTCTCAACGTGCAAATACATGACAACCTACTTTAGTTATTGCATAAACATGTTTTCAACATCATATTCCACTCGTGCCAAACAAAATACCATATCAACGCTTATAATGAGTGGTTGCGCTCTTCCGATATTATCACCCCTAAATCCGGCAAAGGCATATTTGCGGTAAAACCAGTCGATCAATGGTGTAGTCGACGGTTCCGTGCCTTTCCCTCTTGAGTTGTCCGCTCAAGGGTACTAGTCTAAAACCCTATAGAAACCTTACTCTGTTTAATTTTGCATGCATCATGGTCAAACCTAGCCGAGTCAGTTATGTTGTCCGCATAATGACTCTTTAAGATAGTCTTGTCTAAAGTCCACTGGGTTTCCCTAAAACCCAAATGGACATCACCACGTTCTGTGCATTTATTTGGAGAACTAAATGCTTCATGCTAATTGTTGGTATTAAATAGTCGAGTGTGGTGGGGGTAAGGGCCTAACCTTATTTGTTTTGCAGAAAATGAGGCACGAGGTCCCCCGTTTTGGTATGATTAGCATGCCCCCACTCTTGCTAGACTGATGGAGTAGTCTTCCATTAAATGACCAAATCAACGAGTGGAAAGAGAGGGCCGCCAAAGCTAGCGAAAAGTTGAATATCTTGAGTACAATCTGCTGGAATTGGAAGGGAAAGTGAGGAAGAGAGTCACCGACTGCCAGAACGCCAAGGGAAACGAAGGAGAACACCTGGCAAAGGCATTTTTTACTGGTGAACCTACGCAAACTGGAGGATCTGATCAACGAGAGCATTCAACCTGAGGAAGGTCCTTCTGGGACCAAATAGATAGGAGCTTGTTCTTTCGCTTTGAGAAATGTAATAAGGCCGATGGCCACTAGTGACATTTTGTTTCCTGTTATTTAGTGTCGTTTTGGGATTCGTCTACTTTTTATCAATAAAATGAGGCATTTAGCATCCTAAGTTCTCCAAATCAATTTGTCGCTAGGCCTACCTCGGGCACAAAGAGGTCCCCAAATTAGGACACGATTTAAATTCCCGCACTATGTGTTTAAATACTGCAATACCTTTTATGATCCTCACTAACTTGGTTACCTTTTATTTTATTCTTTGTTTTTGTTTTTATTATTCCCTTCCTCAAAGGTTAGTTCATGCACTCTCACATAATCATTTTACTTCACAAGGCCCTTCCATACAAGCCGTAAGCCGAGGAGCACGCCTCAACAATTGGACCATCAGAACCACCAAAGCCCGGAAAGCCTCGGGGTAGCAAGGCTGAACAAAGCATTATGCACTATCTTTTATTTTTACTAGTTGATTTTCCTTTCGCATTTTTGAATTTTCGCAATAAGATCTTTCAATGTTCAAAACAGTTATGAAGTTTATCAAAGCATTTCGGTTTCCTTACAAATCTTACTCTTATTATTTTCTCTCATTAATTTATTTATACAACATTACTATTACCTATCTTGATGAACCAATGGCTGTGACATGCAACGAGACAACGTAGCAAACAGACATAGATTCAGAGGAAGATGATATACCAGAAGAGATTGTTAAAGAAGTCGAGAACTTTGAGAATAGGCCGAAGTCTAACCTGGACGAGACTGAGATTGTTAACCTGGGAGATGTAGAAAACATCAAAGAAACACGAATCAATGTTCACTTATAACTGTCAGAAAAGGAAGGGTACACAGAATTTCTAAGAGAATACGAGGGCATACTCGCCTGGTCATATGATGACATGACCGGTTTGAGTACATCTATTATGGCTCACAAATTGCCAACTGATCCAACATGTCCACCGGTAAAGCAGAATCTTAGAAAGTTTAAGCCCGACATGAGTCTAAAAATCAAGGAAGAAGTCATTAAGCAGGTCAAAGGTAAGGTTCTCAAGGTAGTAGAATACCCGACGTGGTTAGCCAACATCGTGCCAGTGCCAAAGAAGGATGGGAAGGTCAGAGTCTGTGTCGACTATCGGGATTTCAATCGGGCCAGTCCAAAGGATGACTTCCCCTTGCCAAACATACACATCCTGATCGAAAATTGCGCCAAGCATGAGTTGCAATCATTTGTAGATTGCTTCGCTGGATATCATCAGATCTGGATGGATGAAGAAGATGCTGATAAAACGGCTTTCACTACGTTGTGGGGGATGTATTGCTACAAGATGATGCCATTCAGGTTAAAGAATGCAGGGGCCACCTACATGAGGGCCATGACTACTATCTTCCAAGATATGCTACACAAGGAGATTTGGGTGTATGTAGATGATGTCATCATAAAGTCCAAGAAAGCCACTGACCACATGGAAGATTTAAGGAAATTCTTCAACAGACTGAGAAGATATAACCTAACACTAAACCCCGCGAAATGTGCATTTGGGGTTCCTACCGGAAAACTACTTGGTTTCATTATGAGTCGTCGAAGGATAAAACTGGATCCATCTAAGGTCAAAGCTATTCAAGAACTGCCACCGCCAAAGAACAAGAAGGACGTAATGAGCTTCCTGGGAAGACTTA
The DNA here is from genome assembly GCF_000393655.2 of Nicotiana sylvestris. Classification (NCBI taxonomy): domain Eukaryota; kingdom Viridiplantae; phylum Streptophyta; class Magnoliopsida; order Solanales; family Solanaceae; genus Nicotiana; species Nicotiana sylvestris. The sequence continues at coordinate 70,817,111 of NC_091059.1, read as the reverse complement.
ACTACATCAGCCGGTTCATAGCACAATCTACGGTCATCTGTGAGCCGATCTTTAAGATGTTGAAGAAGGACGCCGCTACCACATGGACTGATGATTGCCAAAAAACTTTCGACAGAATCAAGGAATACCTATCAACACCACCGGTCTTAGTTCCGCCTGAGCCGGGTAGACCTCTATTACTCTACCTTGTAGTATTGGATGGAGGGTTCGGTTGTGTTCTAGGGCAGCATGATGAAACGGGGAGGAAGTTATTACCTCAGTAAGAAGTTCACCCTGTACGAGGCTCGGTATTCTCTGTTAGAGCGCACCTGTTGTGCTTTGACTTGGGTAGATAAGAAGTTGAGGCACTACTTATGTGCCTATACTACATATCTCATATCAAGAATGGATCCCATGAAGTACATCTTTCAGAAGCCCATGCCCACTGGAAAGCTGGCCAAGTGGCAAATCCTGTTGAGTGAATTTGACATTGTCTACGTGACTCAGAAATCAATTAAAGGACAGGCACTAGCAGATCACCTTGCTGAAAATCCCGTGGACGGAGAATACAAACCCTTGAAAACATATTTTCCTGATGAAGATATATCATTCATAGAAGAAGACATTGCAGAATCCTATGACAGTTGAAGAATGTTTTTCGATGGAGCAGCAAATTTCAAAGGAGTTGGCATAGGAACGGTCCTAGTATCAGAAACCGGTCAACATTATCCAGTATCTTCCAAGCTCAGGTTCCCGTGTACCAACAACATAGCCGAGTACGAAGCCTGCATCTTAGGGCTCAAGATGACCATTGACATGAACATCCAAGAGTTGCTAGTAATTGGGGATTCAGACTTGCTTGTACATCAGGTCCGAGAAGAATGGGTGACCAAGAACTCCAAGATACTCCCTTATCTACATCATGTGCAGAAGTTGAGAAAGAGGTTCACAAAGACAGAATTCCAGCATGTTCCCAGAGTCTAGAATGAATTCGCCGATGAACTGGCTACCCTATCATCCATGATACAACATCCAGACAAGAATTTCATTGATCCCATTCCGGTAAAGATCTATGATCAGCCTGCTTACTGTGCTCATGTTGAGGAAGAAGCAGACGGAAAGCCTTGGTTTCATGATATCAAGGAATATTTGATGAAAGGAGAATACCCAGAACTTGCAAATCCTACTCAGAAATGCACACTTCGGAGGTTGTCCAACAAATTCTTTCACAGTAGAGGAATCCTGTATAGGAGGACTCCTGATTTAGGATTGCTAAGGTGTGTCGACGCAAAGGAAGCACCAAACTATTAGAGGAAATTCATGCAGGGACCTGCGGTCCACATATGAATGGCTTTGTTTTAGCAAAGAAAATACTCTGAGCTGGTTACTTTTGGATAACTATGGAAACAGACTGCATCCAGTATGTCCGAAAGTGCCACCGCTGCCAGATACATGCAGACATGATAAAGGTGCCTCCAAATAAGCTTAATGCAACAAGCTCGCCGTGGCCATTCGCTACCTGGGGAATGGATTTTATTGGACCAATCAAACCCACCACATCAAACGGACACAGGTTTATCCTAGTAGCAATTGATTATTTTACCAAATGGGTTGAAGCAGCATTTTACAAGGCGGTGAATAAAAAAGTCATGGTGGATTTCGTCCGCGACCGTATCATGTGTCGGTTCGGGATTCTAGAGTCAATCATTACTGATAATGGATCCAAACTCAATAGTGATCTGATGAAATTCATGTGTGAAACCTTCAAGATCAAACACAAGAATTCTACAGCTTACAGACCTCAGATGAACGGAGCCGTAGAGGTTGCCAACAAGAATATCAAGAAGATACTAAGGAAAATGATAGAGAAGCATAAGCAGTGGCACAAGCAGTTATCGTTTGCTTTATTGGGATACCGCACCACAGTCTGCACATTAACAGGAGCAACCCCCTATATGTTGGTCTACGATACAGAGGTAGTCATTCCCGCTGAGGTAGAAATTTCTTCCTTAAAGATCATACAGGAAACAGAGCTCGACAACGTAGAATGGGTGAAGAGTCGTTACGAGCAATTAGCTCTTATAGACGGAAAGAGAATGAATTCAGTTTGCCACAGTCAGCTCTATCAGAACAGAATGTCCAGAGCCTTCAACAAAAGAGTCAAGCGGAGACAATTCACACTGGGGCAGCTGGTGTTAAAGAAAAGTTTTCCGCATCAAGATAAAGCCAAAAGGAAATTCTCTCCCAACTGGAAGGGTCCGTACATGGTTCACCGGCTTCTGACAGGAGGAGTCCTCATACTTGCAGAAATGGACGGAGAAGTTTGGCCAAAATTGATCAATTCAGACGCAGTCAAGCGATACTATGTGTAATCTTTATGATTTCCTTATATGATGTAATTTGCACTACGCCTGACTTGATTCCCATTTAAGAGGGGATATGTAGGCAGCCCTATGGGTTCAGTCACAATTCAATAAAATTTTCATTTTCCCCGCTATTGGAAACTGGGGCAGAATTTTGAGGAGGACCCTCAAAATTTCGAAGTGATTTCAGCCATTCACCGCGAGTAGCCGTCAGAAATAGCAACCCAGTAAACTGGGGCAGAATTTTGAGGAGGACCCTCAAAATTTCGTAACAAGAAAGGATGCAATGTCTTGGACCATGTCGCGGTCGTTGGTTCATCTAAAGAAAATTATCCTTAAATTATGCATTTATATTTTTCTAAAATCATGCATGTGTATTTCTGAAATCGCTCTATTTAGTAACGCTACCCCAATGATACGTATAGTATCACTATATCAAAGCCGAGCAGGTCAAGCAAAGCCAACGGGGATATGAACTAACCTTTCCCCCTTTACAAACTGCGATTTTTCTTTGGATGCAGACATTTGAGTTGCAAAATCATCAAATATACTATGTGCTCACTCACAAAGTTCAGGAATACAACTCTCTGAACCGTTACCCTTGCTCACAACTACTATCCGCACACAACATTGTCCCCAGCAGGCACAATATCCCCTACAATCATGATACCACAATCCGCTATCAGCTAAGAAAACTCTATTGCCATTTGCTATTTTTACTCCTGCATAAGTCTACCATTCTGCCTTCCGAGGTTAAGCTCTACCTCCATCTGCATTCTCTGCATTGCATAAGGCTACCATTCTGCCTTCCGAGGTTAAGCTCTACCTCCATATGTATTCCCTGCATTGCATAAGGCTACCATTCTGCCTTCCGAGACTAAGCTCTGCCTCCATCTTCATTCTCTGCATTGCATAAGGCTACCATTCTACCTTCCGAGGTTAAGCTCTACCTCCATCTGCATTCTCTGCATTGCATAAGGCTACCATTCTGCCTTCCGAGGTTAAGCTCTACCTCAATCTGCATTCTCTGCATTGCATAAAGCTACCATTCTGCATTTCGAGGTTAAGCTCTACCTCCATATGCATTTTCTGCATTGCATAAGGCTACCATTCTGCCTTCTGAGGTTAAGCTCTACCTCTATCTGCATTTTCTGCATTGCATAAGGCTTCCATTCTGCCTTCCGAGGTTAAGCTCTACCTCCATCTGCATTCTCTGCATTGCATAAGGCTACCATTCTGCCTTCCGAGGTTAAGCTCTACCTCCATCTTGCATGGCTGAAAGATCGCCACTTTATTTACATCTTGCATCGGCTGAAAGATTGCCACTGCATCTATACCTTGCATCGGCTTAAAGATTGCCACTTTATTTACATCTTGCATGGATGAAATATCGCCACCTTATTTACATCTTACATCGGCTGAAAGATCGTCACTTCATTTACATCTTGCATGGCTAAAATATCGCCACCTTCACACTTGCATGGCTAAAATATCACCGCTTTATTTTACGTTTTCATGGGCTGAAAGATCGCCACCTACTGCATTCCATGGGCTGAAAGATCGCCAAAATTGTCCAAAGGCGTCATTGTTCGGAGGCACCATTTTCATAGCCCGAGAATGCCATGCCATGGCCTGAGGACCCCTTTTATCTTTTGCATATCATTATTCAAAGGCATCATAGTTCGGAGGCATCATTCTCATAGCCCGAGAGCACCATTTCATGGCCTGCGAATCCTTATTATACGCTTCATGGCCCAGGACATCATGGTCTGAGGACGCCATCCTAACCGTCCAAAGACAACATTTCATGGTCCGATGGGAACTTGCATCATATTTAAATTTCCGCACAATACATTGCTTGTTTGCAGGTAAACCGGCGAGCGGCGGCCGTCTCAGTAGAAGCAATCCCGCTCCAGTTCCCGCAGCCCTATTAGACTTTAGCCGTCCATCCTAACCTAAATCTCGCGTCCGTCTTGGAAAATCTCCATCGGCATATTCCTCCGACAGATCCTGGACTACATATGGCCTAATTCCTGTAAGACCAGGGATATGTAGGCAGCTCAGGAGCCAGATCTCGGTCAAACTCTTCAAACCATTCCGTTCGGTCAAAATTGGCCGTTATATCTTTACCCGACAACTCTTTCATCCTTCCCGGGTAAAGAGGGGCAGCTGTTGATACCCAATTTTTTTCCTATATATTTTTCATATGCAAAATACTTTCAAAATAGCATACTTATGCATATATAAGCATGTCCAAGTGTTTTATTATTTTTCCAATTTTTAAAAGATTTTTAAATCAATTTATCGCCTTATTTTATCAGAAAAACAAATAATTATTTCCCAAATTATCATTTTTGGTAACTCCTTTATATTTAATTCTCATATTTATACCAAAATATAGCTAAGGTAATTTTTTCACATTTTTACAGATTTATTTAGCATTTTAAAGTTAAATTGCATATAATTGCAATTTTAGCATATTTTAAGATTTAATTGTGTTTATAATTACAAATCTGATTCCAGTATTTTTAGTTTAATATTTACATATTATTAATCGATTTAGTACAATATTTCCAGAAATTATTTTACTTTTTTTATAAAATAAACAAGGGAAAAATGGCTATTTAAATGTCAACCCCGTTTATTTCAATTTTAGCCTTATTTGAGCCCCAAATGAACCCAATTCCCAATCTCAATTCCCCAATCCAATTTTAATTTAAACTCGCCCCTAACCCGATTAAATCCTACCCGACCCAGACCCCTCTCATCCTGGCCGTTGATCTTTGAGATCAACGACCCCTACTCACTCTTACCTTTTTTAACCCAAACGACAACCCTAGCCTTCTTATTTCTCACCTACCATCCGCCTCTGAACTCTCAAACTCTCTCGAACATTCCCAAAATCCTAACCGCCTCTTACCACCACCTCTACCTTGAAACCTACCGGAATCTATAGCTTCTCAGGCTATGAGAGTCTTATACTCACCTTCTCTTGCTCCCACGTGCCTGATACCTGAAGATTCGAGGACTGACCTTGAAGGTTTGCACCCAGACCTCTATTGATTCAAGGTTCTACGGCCATCTCCGACGTACCATGGTGGTTTGAGCCTGATTCCGACCTCTCCAACTCAGATCGGTGGCCTTTCAAAGCCTATCTCACTTCTAGTGTTCTTTTGAAACCCTAACCCTTCGAGGTTTTCTCCGATTTCCTTAGATCCGTTGTGTATCTATGCTCTCCTTGAGTTTTCAAATGATTTCCCTAACTTTTCTTTCAAAAATTACTTTCAAAACTGCTTCGTTTCTGGTCTAGTGTTTTCTAAAAATGTTTAAGTGTTTCTCTGACTTTCTCTCCTTTGTCTTTTGTGTTGATTTTCCTCTACTGTGTTCTAATGATTTCTTCTACCTTGTATGTTCTTCTACTGAGTTTTTACACTCCGTTCTTATATGTACACTCCGTTCTTGTATGTTCTTCTACTGAGTTTTTACACTCCGTTCTTGTATGTTCTTCTACCATGTTTTCCATACTATGCTCTCATATGCTTTTCTACTGTGTTCTTATATTTTTTGTCTTCTACTATGTTCCAACATGTTTCTCCTACTGTATTTTCCTGCTAAGTTCTTAAGTTTCCTTATTTTCCTTCTATTAAGCCCTGTTTAAGTTTCTTCTGAAAAATCTCTTAAGCATGTTTCTTTTACTGTTCCTATCAGTGTTTTTCTTTTGAGTGCTTCTACTGTGTTCTGCATGTTACTTTGCTATCATGTTTTTCTCATGAGTTTCTGTTGATGAAAGAAGCATGCAAGAGGTTTCAACTCTGAAACCTCTGAGCCTGTTTCAACTACTTGCCTTCTCATCTCTATACTTGATTCAATGTGGAAGCCTTAGAATTTGGGGGTTCCGTCAAGCTGATTATGTGATTTGATTGAACTTAGGGTTTATTTCAAATCCCCTAACTCTTTCATACCTATTCCTTGCTTTCATATGACTCTGACCTTTTGCTAAACTTTTCTATACTGGATTTTCTACTGACTTTACAATGACACTACAGTCTTCCTTCATGCATAACATGTTTGTATGCTCCTTATATATTATAGACTTCCCTTTAAAGTAGCTTTTGAATTTAGTTCCTACTTCTCTTTGAATATGGGTCTAATTGATTCCCTTTCCATTGTTTGCTGATTTCCCTTAAGTTAAAAACCTTTCCCATCTTCTGACTCGGTTCATTCATGCAAAATCTCAGACTCTTTTGATTTACTGTTTGTTAATTGATTTGCTTACCTTATTTGCACAAATCGTGTATTTCAAAAACCCCGTCCTTAAATAACTTTTATGTATTCACCCCTAATTGCCTACTTTGCACAAAGTGTTTGATTAATTTCTTTCCTTAATTGGTTTATACCCGTTTGAATATGAATCCCTTAACTAAAGGGAGTCTTGTGTAATTGATTGACAATCAACTCTTTAATTATTTCTTACCTTATTTCTACTTGGTTTTTACACAATAAAGGGCACAACAAAGACGGCAGACAACACAATTCACAATCTCTTCTAAACTCTTACTCACATAATAGAACTCTCTCTTTTTGTCTGCACTGAGGTTTTTACCAGACTACTACATTTTTCTCTACTTGTTTCTTTGAAACTGGTATGTCCTAATTTCAAATTTCAGCATCCCCACAATGTGTTTACTTACAACTTTCTGCATCTATGCCTACTTTACTACTTCTGCAGAGTTAAATACTTAAACTAGCATATTGACTCCCTTTTGCTTGTTTTTGCTATGAATCTCTATTCCCTATTTCCCTTTATGTGCTTTGAGTTACAATTTAAAACATGGCAATATACAAGTTGTTGTCTATGATTACACTTGATCCCTTAGGGGATCCTAACCTCTAAACAATGTGTTCCAGTAGGCTTATGGGTGTGCCAGCATCTCCCATCGTTGGGTTATGCCCACTAGCCTGCTTTTTGCCTCTTGCAACTCCCCATTCCCTATATCCCCATGTGTGTTGCTTTCATTTGTCTTTCCCCCTTTCAGAATTCTGCACTTACACTCTCTCTTAGTTCCTAAGTTCTGCCCCCTTGCCTTGGGACCTTGAGTTCCCTCTGTACTTGGACACCTGAGGGCTGGCCCTTCCACACTGCACTTTGGCTTAAAATGGTGATACATTTGAGTGTAAGGACTGCCCGGAGTTCTTATGAAACTCTTAGGGAACTATGACACACCCAAGTGGGATAAAGGCTTTGAAACATGATTTTTGGAGTTGGTTTACTTCATACTTCAGACAGGAAGTCTGAATCAGGCTCTCCTTTGGTTGTAATTTTCAATTTCTGATGCATTTTTCTTTATTTTATTTGGACTTTAATAACTTGTAAATAACTTTTGGGGATGGTTAGTGAAAAGGTAAGGGTAACCATGTATGTAAAAAGAGGTAGATAACTTGCCTATAAGATTCTGCATTTTTTCATATAGCTACCATGCCTACAAGATTTCTGCATTTAGTCGCCATGTCTATAAGATCTTCAGCATTCTCATTTAGATACCTTGACTATAGGGACCCTGCACTTTCATGTAGATATCGTGACTTTTGCATATGCATGTAAAGAATATGTCTATAAGTTCTGAAAATCAACTACAATTAGATGTCATGCCTATAGGGTTTCTGCATTCTTATTATGTCCAAAAGGTTTTTTTAAAAAAAATCAGCAACACATACAAAGCATGCCTATAGGAACTATCAACCAAGTCTGAAACGTTTCACACACTTATAAGTCTAAAACCAATAACAACAATGTCTAATGTCTGCAGAATTTATGATCTTTAGTCAAAACTCGTCTTTCCTGAATAATTGACAACCTTTTCTAAAATCAGTATACCTCTTCTTTTTCTGAAATCAGTAGATATCATGCCTATAGGTTTCGTCTATCACTTAGGCAAGCCATAGGACAGTTTATGAACTGAATCAGATTTTATTATCTACAACCAGCAGGAAGGCCTGATTCGGGCTTCTTATCTGAAATATGCAATAAATCAGTCGGCCCCAACTTTTAAGTTTAATCAGACCCTAATCAGTACATGTAAGACATGCTAAACTATATGCTTTTCTTTGATTTAAGGATGTCTGTTTGAGCCTTAGTTGTTTATGTGCTTCCCCATACTTGCTATATATATGTTTTTGCTTGTCGCCTTAGTATTTTTACCTTTGAAACCACAAATAAACCCGACTTCTATCCCCTTTTGGGAATAGTAGTCCCAAGTGCCTCCGGGGCTGATAGGATTAAGGCGGTTAATAGCATGCAATAAGTAAATAAGACCGATCTGCGCTTTAATACCTTAACGGTGTGGGAAGGGTAGATATGGATATGATGACCACACAATAACATCACGTGTAGCCCCTCACTAAGGAGTGATTACCGGATGTTGTGTGGGATGATCCATATTATTAATAAACCTAGGACCCCCCTTTCCTCTATTTTCTTTGTTTTTTTTAAAATCTTTTTTTTAACCATTTCTTTTAAGAAAATCAACTCTTTTAGTTCCTTTTTCTTATTTTTGTTTATTTGTAACCATTACGTGAAAATCCCATCTTATTTGAAGCCTTTATTTGCCTATGTATTATTTTCACTTAAGTCACAATAATAGTTTGGCCGGAACCACACTAGTAGATCCTGAGGGGTGCCTAACACCTTCCCCTTGGGATAATTTCAAGCCCTTACCCATTCTCTGGTTACTCAAAACAAACCCCTCCTAGTGTCCTAATGCACTTTAATCATTAGGTGGCGACTCTTCAATTCAAACCCAATTACCTAAAGGGAACGAGTTGTCCTCCCAAATGTCACAAACCCGATTTTTGCGAGCAAAAGGGGGCGCAACACCTGTACTATTTTGACCGAAAACACATACTCAAATAACTAATCGGTCTTGGAACTCCATGTAACGACCCTACCGGTCATTTTGAGCTCTAGTGCGTCATTCAACAGTTTGAGGGCATGAGCAGCTTTACTTCAGGTATTATGACTTGTACGCATGGTCGGAATTAAATTCCGGAAAGTTCGGAGTTGATTTGGAGAGAGAATTTTCATTTCGGAAGCTTTAAGTTGAAAGACTTAACTAAGATTGGATTTTTGAGTAAACGACCTCGGAATCAAGATTCGAAGGTTCCAACAGGTTTTGTATGATAATTTCGGACTTGGGTGTATGTCCGGATCGGGTTTTGGAAGACCCGGGAATGTTTCAGCACCTATTGTGGAAGTTAGCATTTTTGATAGGATTTCATAAGTTTGGGTTAAAGTGCCTTTCAGTGTTATCAATGTTCGTTTGGGATTCCGAGTCTAGGGATAGCTCCGTATGGTGATTCTGGTATTGGAAGCGCGATCAGAAGTGAATTTGGGGGTCCCTAGGTCATTTGGAGTCATTTGGCTAAATATAGAAATTTGAAGGTTTTTGAGGAGTTTGACCGGAAGTGGACTTTTTGATATCGGGGTCGGATTTCGATTCCGGAAGTTGGAGTAGGTCCGGAATATCAAGTATGACTTGTGCGCAAAATATAGGATCAATCGGACATGATTTGATAGGTTTAAGCAACGAAAAGTAGAAGCTTGAAATTTTAAAGTTCATTAAGTTTGAATTGGGGTGCGATTCATGATTTCGACGTTGTTTGATGTGATTTGAGGCCTCAAGCGAGTTCATATCATATTTTGGGATATGTTAGTATAATTGGTTAAGGTTCCGAGGGCCTCGGGTGGATTTCGAAAGGTTAATGGAATGGATTTCGGACAAAGAAAGCTGCTGAAATTCTGTTGCAGAAGCTGTTTCGCCAGAAAATTCCTGATGCAAGGAGTCAATTTTGGAAGCTCCTATCTTACAATCTATAAGGAATCTGAAAATTTGCAAAACATAAAAGTTGTAGCCCTTGAATTCTAGTTTCCAGAAAGATAAACTATTCATTATTTAAATATTTGTACATAAAGTTATGGTCGATTGAGTGAAGGCTGGTAAAGCTATTTTGCAATTTTCCCAGAAATTTTCAATGTGAGGAGCCTATTTTGGAAGCTTATATCTCAAAATCTATAAGGAATCTGAAAATATGTTAAATATGAAATTGTAGATCTTTGATTCTACTTTCCAGAAAGTTAAGTCATTTATTATTTGGACATTTGTACAAAAGGTTATGGTCCATTGACTGAAGGCTGATAGTAGTTCATTTTTTGCCCGAAAATCAGACAAAGTCGCATTTCATACATGCGACTTGCCTAGGCAGAATGCCTAAAAAACGAGATTCAGACATTTTTTACTCATTTTTGAGTTTTGAGTCTCGGATTTGGACGATATTTGGAACTTTTGGAAGAGGGTTTCCACCTAGCACTTTGAGGTAAGTAATTTCTACACAACATGAGTTTAATACATAGATTATAAATAGATTAACATGCAAAAATTGGTAAAATCAAGGGTTTAGATGAAAACCTAGATTTTGTATACAAATGAGATTTGACCACGAAAATGGTTATGGAATTTGGTAAAAATCATATATTTGACTTCATAAGGTTATGGGTAACAACTTTCTTCAAAAATTTTCGGAATCCGGGCACGTGGGCCCGAGGGTAGATTTTAGCAATCTTACATTTAGGGTTGGGTAATCACCTTAATAGTTGGATTATGAATTTTTGAACATGTATTGATTAGTTTATACACTATTTCATTAGTTTTGGATTGTCCGACACCGAATTGAGGGTTTGAGCGTAATCTTGGATTGAAAAGTGGGCTTCGAAGCGAGGTGAGTCTCCTTTCTAACCTTATAAGAGGTAATTATCCCTATAGGTGAATTAATTGGATATGTGCTCCTATTTTTGGGACTACGTACGCACATGGTGACGAGAGTTCGTGCGTAGCTACTATTATGCATAAGTCCGAGTAGTCTAGGACCCAAAAACATGCTCTACTTGTAATATTTGGAATCTTGTTGTTGATTTAAAATGCTTAAATCATATTGAATTGGTAAATGAATTTCTAAAGGAATTAAACATCATTTTCTTGACCGTTAAAGAGAATGACTATTTCTTTGGGTAATTATTTTTCCCTGATGAAGTCTTGATTGACTGTTTGAATGCGTGTTTCTACGTGTACCTGCGTCGCATGTATGATTTGCGAGCGAGGTGATTGTTTATTTATATTTGACCGCGTCACATGTATGATTCGCGAGCAGGGTAATAGATGCATCTATGGTTCGCGCCATTCGACCCTCTGGCAGTGCACAGTTTAAATATTTGTTGGATCGAGCCGTACGACCTCAGCATGATTTGTGCATGCTTGTATTGCTTGCCTTGAAATTCATAGATGTTGATATTTGTTTCTCTCTGGCCTAAGATAAATGTATAAATGATGAAAATGAATTTGGGAATTTCCTATAAACGAAAGAATTCTTTACTTGCCTCATGCTATTTGAGTTACCGTCATTTTTATGAAAATACTCAATTTATTAAATTATTGGTATATTATCATTGGACCACTAGTAAGTATCAAAGTCGACCTCTCGTCTCTACTTCTTCGAGATTAGATGGAATACTTACTGAGTACACGTTATTTTTTGTGCTCATGCTACACTTGCTGTGCATTTTTGTTGCACAGGCACATGTACCTCTAACGGCCTAATGGGCATAGCAGCATGGGTGATACGGAGATTTAGGCGAGCTGCATCTCTAGAGGCGACCCGCAACCAGCATAGTCTCTTTCAGTGTATTGCATTTACTTTCTGTCCAAATCTGTATTCCGGACAGTTATTGTACTTCATTTGATTTTCTAGTGATTGCTCATGCACTTATGACACCGGATTCTGGGATGATTATGGGATATTTAATATTAAAAGTTATAAACATCTTATATATTGTTGTTGTTATTGTTGTTATTTTTATTACGCATTTTTATGGTACTAATATATCATCTCCTATTGCTTTTTTGAGCCGAGGGTCTCCTGGAAACAGCCTCTCTACCCTTCGGGGTAGAGGTAAGGTCTGCGTACATATTACCCTCCCCAGACCCCACTTGTGGGATTATACTGGGTCGTTGTTGTTGTTGTTGTTATTGTAGTTTAATTAATTACTCAATGTTGGCTTGCCTGATCGAGGTGTCCGGCGCCATCACGGCCTTTGATGAATTTTGGGTCGTGACACTCCACAGTTGGGTAGAATCCTTATGCTTCCCATCAAAGGATAAGTCATTTAAGAGTCCAATCTCTTTAAGAACCTTCCCAAATATTAATATCATCAAATAATGTAAATAAAATAATTATATAATTCAATACATACAAATAAAATCAATTATTAATATATGGGCCACACTTTAGTAAACTTAATGAAAAATCTAACATTTCTCTAGAAACTAATAAGCTTCCATCAACAATACTATTTTGATTATTATGGATTCAATTAGGGGTGGATCTACTGTAAAAATTGCAAGTGAAGTAGCTTTTGTTTAGACCTTGTATTTATACCAAAAAATTATTAAATGTAAAAAAATATTTAACTCAAAACCCACTTTGTTGGTTCAGTTATTACTATATCTTAACTTAAATCGTTGTAGGAACCCTGATCACGCCCAACTCTAGTCCTAGAAAGGAAAAGTGATCGCTGCAAATATAATTCGGCCTAAAAGTCCGGAGTCGAATCCCACCGAGAACTAAGGATTCACTATAACTGTTCAATATCACTCAGAAGAGAAGCTCAAACAATTCCTAAGTTAGAAATATTAAGATTCTTATGTCTAACTAATTAACTAACAAATTAAAGAAGTAAATTAACAACTAGGGATACTAAGAGTTGGAGACAAAATTGAAAAAGTCTAGAGTATTATTTCCCCAATTGCCGGAATCCTTTGCGCTACATCTCCTACAATTTTGCAGTATTCTCCACTGATCATGAGCACTTGACTTATCTTAATTCACTCTCAAGCAACTACAATAATTTGCTACTCATATTCTCTCGAATTACTGTAGCTCGCACTTTTTTACCGTGCACTATGATCACATCAAAGCTTCGTTATCTCCATTCCCACTTTTAAACCCTCCGTACTAATCTCTCATATACCTTGGGAGTGATGTGATTCGACAACAACCTAAATATGCACTCTTTCTCAAGCAATACATAATAAATAGGCATAGTCAATTAATGGTCATTCAATCAACAACAATAAACACGTAGTTGAACAAGTAGGGATATTCAAATGCAAAATTATATTAAAACGTAACAAAAATTCATCCTCTAAAAGGTTCCATCAAACCCTAGATTAGAGAGTTTAGCTACTCATAATTGTATAAACAATCATAGTTATATTTAATAACTTTAAACTACAGATTAAAGAAGATTAGAGAGAAAAATTCTTGTGATTCGTGCTTCCAAAGTATTCCGTAGACTTGCCTCTCTAATGATATCTCACTCTTCAAAAACTAACTTTAAGAGGTATTTATATGGATGGGGCCGAAGTTTACACGTAAAACAATAGTGAAAAATTAAAATTGGCTCGGATAGCATCATCGACACGAGGCATTGTCAGAGGCACCAATATTTATGCGTGAGGCACTGTCAGGGGCTCCAATGTTTCTGCGCGAGGCACTGTCAGGGGTGCCAATGACAGTGCCCTGGACATTGCCTTGCACTGTCTATGGCCATGACTTTTCATTGCCTTGCACGTCTTCTTTTATTGCTCTATTTTATAGCTCTCAGGTACCATTTCGTACAACTTTTCTCCAATTCATGTCCCCAAGCATTCCTACACGTGAAATAAGCTCTATTAAGCTCAATCGTCACATAAATTAGCATCCAAACAACAAATAAGTAGGGTAAATAATGTATATATATATATATATATACATATGGAATTATAGCACGACATCAACACCCCACACATAAATGTTGCTCGCCCTCGAGTCAACCAACCAAACACTTCCACTTCAAGGACCCCACAAACCACACTTCAGTAACAGCATGATTATAACAATCCTAGCCTCGAAGACTAACTCAATGTCACAGTGCACCCGAGGCTAGAATAATTAATCTAACAGAGAAGTCTAATGATGCTACCTATCATTTGTGAAACCATGTGCCCTCACAATAAAAACAAAGAGTAAATAGTCCACACATATCAATCACATGATCCAATATATTTTAAGGACTCACACATATGAAGAAAAATCACTCGCTCTCTCATAGAAGTCACATGCACACAAAAGGTACCATAGGCTTGCCCATTTTGTAAACCTCTACTAATGTATGCCCGCTCGATCTGAAATCAACTAGGACTTTATTATGGTTATAACGTGGGCTAAGAAACGGGTAAGATATATTTAGTATATAATAGCTAACCCTCCTAAGCACTTTAACACATCATGTATTCAACTTTAAGCACAAAATTACTTTAATCCACTTCAACCATCACAAGATAGCTCACCCCAAAATATTCTTCCTTCTTCTTTACGCACTACTTCAGATCACATCTACTAGCAAAACTAAGAAACCTTTATTTATTTATTTTTTCTCTTTTTTTCTTTTGTATTTTTGCCTTGCCGCCAGTGGATTTTTATTTAAAGAATAAGTGCACATTTCTTCCTTCTATTGGTTCCACTCAAAAGCTACTCCAAGTTTTCTCATTACTTCTTTCTAGCCTTCTGTTTACTATTCAAGTGCTTTAAGAGGTATAAGGATCAAAATAATTCAATTAAGAACAAAATGGGATTGGCTTGTAATGCGGATGCCAAAAGAAAGGCTTATAGGCTCAAAAAGGTAACTAAGGATGATTTTATTTGTGATAACCAACAAAACTTAAAAAGATCAAAGAAAGCCTAACATCACTTTTCAAACCGAGCACACCCAGGATTTCGATTCAATTCATATTCCGAAAAAGTTCTAGACTCAAATTCAATAACATGGACTATACAAAGAACTCACTTCACACATGGTACATGACTCACTAAGGACGGTCACATTCCGACTCTCAATCAAACAAGTATTCACAAAACCAAGGGATATATTTAGCATTAAGCACAAAGTGAACACAAGTCAAGCAAACGAGACATAGGGCTCATAACATATGCCATTCATTTGTACCAAGGCATCGTCATATATTTAAAATCAAGGAAAGGTGAAACACATGCCAGAACCTAAGTATGCAGCCATCAAACAAGTCAAAAGATGTGAATCACATCATTTCTTCTCCTTTATTTTCTAAGCACTACTCTAGTCTAAGGAAACAAAAATACTATTACCCGGTTCAAGGTACATCCCATGAAAAAGAACCGAGGCTCGAAGAAAAACCACGGGAGATTATTACTATCTAAGAAAAATAAAAAGACATGGTTTTGTATTTTTTTATTATTCATTTTTTGTACCTTTGTTTAGACTTTAATCCCTCAAGAAAACTGTCTAGGAGATCCATCGTCGGGAAAAGTCCAAAAATTTCTTTAAAACAAATCATCAATTAAACTAACACAACTAAATAGCATAGAAAGTCACCTATACAATCTCCTCACCCCGCACTTAAAATTATTCATTGTTTCCAATGCACAACATAAATAATAAGAGGGTAAAAGAAACTCCCTAATAGGCCAAAGGCCGAAGCACTAGCAGCTCATGGGGTACTCAGACTTCTACCTAGGTATTTTTCTTTGTCCGGGTACCCCACACTTAGTTTTAATCACCTATCTCGTTGTTGCATCCTTCCAATGGCTTTTCTTCCCATGCTCTAAAAAAACGACACTACAAAAATCATAATAAAAAAATAATAATTTAAGAAAACGAAAAATAAAAGAAAACAACAAAGTTGGGTTGCCTCCCACCAAGCGCATGATTTAACATTGCGGCACGACGTGAACCACTTTCTGTCTCTGCATCGAGCTTATGAATTGAACCCCAAATTTTGATTCAAGCTTATGATTGTGCTCCAGGGATGGTAGAACAAATCTAACTGGACCAAGGAAATAAAGTAGTATTCTGCACTTCTTGGCCTTTATATTAGGTGTGTAATCTTGACTTTGAGTCAAGAAAAAATCCAAAATGTAGGAACTTTCTTCCTCATTTCTTGACTCCTCAATCGGCTCGGATGACTCTATTTCCTTATCATCATCCAAATACAATGTGAAAAAATGTTTGGAGTAAGGACCAATGGGCTCAAACACATGAACTTTGGGACTTTTAACATCCTCAATATAAATGATACCAGACTCAACAAAAATTTTATCCTCAATGTCCTTGGCTGACTCTAGTCTCACATTTTCAAGATCGACATCCTCAAATTGTAGTTGGCTAGGTTGTTGATGTTATACTCTGACCTCCTCCATTAGCACCTCAAATTCACGCTCTTCTTGGCTACTATCCCCAATATTGGCTTGTTGAGCAATAAAAGCTTCAACCACTTGACTCACTTGAGCCTTCAAGTTGCGAATAGTTACCTCTTGCCTTTCTATCTGTAGTTGTTTCTCATTATTTTATTCTAGAAGACATTTTAACATATCCTTGATCTCATTCAAGTCATCATCCCCGAGTTCTTTTTTCCTATTAACTTCAAAAGAAAAAAGTACAACGATCATAGTAAGGGGTTGGGAGAGGATAAGAAATATAAGCACAATCATGAAAGTGACCATTTTGACCACCACACACATCACACACATTCCACGAATAAGATTGAGTTGGTGCACATAACTCGCTCTCGGAAATATTTTGATAATTTTGCCACAGGTAGTTTCCTTCATAATATATATGAGGATCAATAGTAGAATTATCGACACCTAAACTCCCATAATTCCAAGATGTCATGTTTCTAAAATCAATAGTTAGAATAAAATAAAATTAAAAAAATAAAACAAAACAAAACAAAATAAAAGTTCAAACATGAAACCTAGCAATATATACAACTATAACTACACCGTTAGTTCCCCGACAATGTCGCCATAATTTGATCACGCCCAACTCTAGTC
Organism: Nicotiana sylvestris; assembly: GCF_000393655.2. Lineage (NCBI taxonomy): Eukaryota > Viridiplantae > Streptophyta > Magnoliopsida > Solanales > Solanaceae > Nicotiana > Nicotiana sylvestris. The sequence continues at coordinate 70,799,811 of NC_091059.1, read as the reverse complement.
CTAAAAAGGATAAGCGGTCGCTGCAAATATAATCTGCTCTAAAAGTCTGGAGTCAAAGCCCACAGAGAACTAAGGGTTCACTATAACTGTTCAATATCACTTAGAAGATAAGCTCGAACAATTCCTACATTATAAATATTAATTTCTTATGTCTAACTAATTAACTAATAACTTAAAGAAGTAAATTAACAACTAGGGATACTATGGGTTGGGAAAAAAATTAGAAAAGTCTAGAGTTATAATTCTCTCTCTAGCAACTACAATAATTTACTAGTCTTATTCTCTCGATTTTGCGCTAGCTCGCACTTTTTTGCCGTCCACTATGATCACGTCAAAGCTTTGTTTTCTCTAATCCCTCTTTTTAAAGCCACCGTACTGATCTCTCATATATCTTGGGAGTGAGATTATTCGACAACAACCTAAATATGCACTCTTTTTCAAGTAATACATAATAAATACGCGTAGTCAATTGATGGTCATTAAATCAACAGTAATAAACATGTAATTGAACAAGTATGGCTATTCAAAGACAAAATTATATTTAACGTAACAATATTTTATCCTCCAAAAGGTTCTATCAAACCCTAGATTAAAGAGTTTAGCTACTCATAATTGTATAAACAATCATAGTTGTATTCACAAGCATTAAACTACATATTAAAGAAGAACGAAGAGAAAAATTGTTACATCTCGTGTTTTCGTACGTTAAAAGTTTTATCTTCAGTTAATTGACGTAGACTCGGGGATGAGATTATCTTGAGGTTAACGTATTTATGCTATTTATAACAAGCAATAAGTAAGTATCATGAAGGATAAAAGGTACACAAATTAAAGAAAATGAGTTTCATTGAAGGTTGTCGATTCAGGATAAAATGCAAGTCGGGCGATACTACCCAATATTTATGGACTAGTACCATATAAGGTACCACCTGGCCGTGATAGTGATGTATAAAGTATATTAGAAAGAGTAGTATTTTTAGGTAATTTGAGATAATTCTTAATTATACGGGTAATTGGTGAATTATCGGGTAACAGGATATTACCTAGTTAATTAATAAAGATTTATCCCTCCCCCTCCCGCCCCCCCCAAAAAAAAGTGGCAGAAGGCCACAAATTAAGGGAATGACTCTTATTCATTCCATGAATAGCTGGCAATCTAAGGATAATTAGAATTTAATATGTAAAGACTTAATTGAAAGTCTTGTTCCATCATTTGGACAAAAAGGACCAAACGTCCATAATCCAAAAAGCAAGAAACATACATCATGTTCCTAATTCAAAATACTTCAAAGAACAAAAGCTAAATTCAATCCAATCTTTGCGGTTCTAAATTCAACCCACGAAAGTTTCCACCGAGAATTAGAATTGTAGCAACGTAAAATTTTGCGGTTCTAAAAGAATATGGTGCAATCTTCGCCAAAAATATTATACGGAGTTTTCCCTACTCTAGGTATGTTTAGGCCATCCCTTCTTTCTTTTTGGCATGATCCAAGTTATACAGAAGAAACGAGCAAACACATAGTTTTCATAAATGACTCTGTTCATAGAAATACTAGGGGTCTCTGTATTCTTGATTCCCCACGTGACATATTATTATATCTTCTGTTCATGGGTCTCAAAATAATACGCAGTTGATAAAGTTTATCCGAAAAGAATATTGAGATTTTAAACTTATTTTCATGCATTTTATTCATGTATGCATGTACATTGACCCATAACCAGAAATCGTTATATACATATATTTATATGTATATATTTATGTATATGGGATATGGGAAAAAGGTTACGGCGTTAAATACGCACCACCACCTGATCAGTTGGTATATGTTGATGATGTTGCCCACAGTGGCCGAGACGATATGATGGGATGCCCTCAGAGGCTGGATGATATTATGTACGCCTATACCTATGCATGACACGACATTTATATGCATGTGCATGACATTATAAATATTTTAGAATTTACAAAGTTGTTCAGATTTACAGATGGACTTCTCTATTCCATGTTTCATCTGTGTCTTTTACGTACTGACTTTCATGCCTTACATACTCAGTACATTTTTTGTACTGACGCCCTATTTTATGGAGCTTGTGTTTCATGCCCGCAGGTGCAGGTAGGCAAGATGATGGTCCCCCTTCTTAGGATCCTTGATCAGCGAGAGTTGGCGTGCTCCACTTGATCCGAGCTACTTTTGATTTTGGTACGATACGCTTGTATATATATGGGTATGACGTGGTTCAGTCCCGTCTTTGTACAATTGTATTTCTATTAGAGATCTGTAGACAGTATGTCTAGTTGGATAGTATGTGGCCTTGCCGGCTTCCAGTTTTGAGGTATATAGTTGTCTATAGTAGCCTTGTCGGCTCGCCCTACGTATGTTGCACGTATATGTACATGTGCCTTTTGGGTAGGTTTCCTTCATGTATATTATTCTCATAATTTAGCAGATGTTATTCAAGTTTATATCTTAGACACATGCTTAGGGGTGTTTGACAGGTAGGACTCAGGCACCCATAGCGGTCCATCGGTTTGGGTCGTGACAAAAGTGGTATCAGAGCAGTTATGTCCTAGGGTTGTCTACAGATCATGTCTAGTAGAGTCTTGTTTAGGGGTGTGTTGTGCACCACACTTATAAACAGGAGGCTACAGGACATATAGGATGTTATCCTTTCTTTTTGTCTTAGATCGTGCGATATAAGAATTCATGTTCCTAATGATATGTTATATTTTCAGCAATGTCTCCAAAGACTACAATAGCCCAAAAGGGAAAGTTCGTGGCTGGTAAGACTACTAGTCGAGCGCCACGAGTTACTAGGGCTCGGGGAGAGTCTCATAGTGAGATTCCACCTCAGACTTCACATACCCCGCCCTTTCCAGAAGAGTTCCGAGGGGCACCAGCTCCAGTGCCCCCTATATTTCCAGCTCCTCAGCCCGATGCATCGGGTTAGGAGATGAGAGATGCTATTCAGGTATAAACCCGATTAGTAGCCGCGCAGGCTCGGCGTCAGGAAGCAGATATTGGTCATGTAGATAGGTCCGTCAGTGAGAGGGTTCGTGAGTTCATTAATCTAGACCCTCCGATATTCACTGGGGCGAATCCAAATGAGGAGCCTCATGTATTTATTGATAGAGTGCAGAGGACGTTAAGGGTAATGAAGGCCACTATGACTGAGTTAGTTGAGCTAGCTTCCTATAGACTCCGAGATATTGCAGTTAATTGGTACGTGTCTTGTGAATTTTCCAGAGGTGAGGATGCCCCTCCAGCAGTATGGCAGGAGTTTACAAAAGCTTTTCTTCGTCATTATCTGCCACCAGAGCTTAGACGGGCCAGAGTTGATAGGTTCTTGACCCTTCGGCAGGGTAACATGAATGTTTGGGAGTACAATCTTCAGTTTGATTCGTTGGCTAGGTATGCTCCCACTATTGTATCTAAGATGGAGGATCGGGTGCACTGGTTCGTGATAGGATTAAAACCTCACTTGCTTAACTATTGTATGTCGATCTCACTTCAGCCAGACATGGATATTTCTCGTATTCAGGCATACACTCAGAGTGTAGAGGAGAGTAAGCAGAAACAGAGGGCTGATCGTGAGCATGATAGGTCCTAGAATAAGAGAGCAAGGTCTTTGGGTCCTTCTGGTGAGTTTCGAGGTAGTCAGAGACAACAATACTCGAGATATCCAGACCAGCCATCGGCTAGCACACTCCCTCAGTTTGGCGGTAAGAGATCTGATCGTTCCACATATTCAGGGTCTAGTCAGAATTTCAGGGCCTCAGGTTCTCAGTATAGGGGTGAGTCAAGTTAGATGAGTCCTCCCTTACCACGATGTGCTCAGTTTGGTAAGAAGCATGCTGGGCAGTGCCGTATGGGATTAGGTGTTTGTTATACGTGTGGTTATCCGGACCACGTTACAAGAGATTGTCCGATGAGAGGTGATGCAAGCATAGCTCAGCCAGTGGGATCTGTAGCTAGTTCTTCATCATTAGTACGCCCCCTTGGGCAAGGTCCACAAGCACCAATGAGATATGGTAGAGGCAGAGGTGAAACATCTAGCTCGAGCAGTCTTTAGAACCGCATTTATGCGTTGGCAGGGTGACATGACCATGAGTCATCGCCTGATATTGTTACATGTATATTATCAGTCTCCTCATATGATGTCTATGCACTGATTGACCTAGATTCCACCTTATCATATATTACTCTATTGGTTGCTAGTAAGTTTGGAATAAAACCTGAGTTGGTTAAGCCTTTTGAGGTGTCTACACCTATTGGGGACTCAGTGATAGCTAAGCGAGTATATAGGAGTTGTATAATAGTAGTTCATAGTCGATCTACCGTAGCGGACCTAATCAAATTAGATATGGTAGAATTTGATGTTATAATAGGTATGGATTGGTTGGCTTCTTGTCATGCCAACGTTGATTGTAGATCAAAGATAGTTCGATTTCAATTTCCAGGGGAGCCTATTTTGGAGTGGAAAGGTAATACGGCGTCGCCGAGAGGTAGATTTATTTCCTATCTCAAGGCAAGGAAGATGATCAGAAAGGGCTGTATTTATCACTTAGTTCGGGTTCAGGATATGGAAGTGGAGTCACCAACCATTCAGTCCATCCCTATTGTTAATGAGGTTTTTGATGTTTTTCCCGATGAGCTTCCGGGCCTTCCGCCAGAGTGAGAAATTGAGTTTGCTATTGACATACTACCAGATACTCATCCAATATCTATTCCTTCTTATAGAATGGCTCCCGTAGAGCTGAAAGAGTTGAAAGAACAACTAAAGGACTTGCTTGAAAAGGTTTTATCAAACCTAGTACATCACCGTGGGGAGCACCTGTGTTATTTGTGAGGAAGAAAGATGGTACCTTATGGATGTGTATTGATTATAGACAGTTGAATAAGGTGACGATCAAGAATAAGTACCCGCTCCCGAGGATTGACAATTTATTTGATCAGTTGCAAGGTGCCAAGTGTTTTTCAAAAATAGATTTGAGGTTCGGGTACCATCAGGTAAGGGTTAAGGAGGAAGATATTTCGAAGACAGCATTCAGGACCAGATATGGGCACTTTGAGTTTTGTGTTATGTTGTTAGATTTGACCAATGCCCTAGCAGCATTCATGGATTTGATAAACCATGTGTTCAGGCCCTTTTAGATATGTTCGTAATTGTATTTATCGATGATATATTGGTGTATTCTCGTTCACAGGCTGAGCATGTAGATCATATGTGTACTGTGCTCAGAGTTCTACAAAAATGGAAGTTGTATGCTAAATTCTCTAAATGTGAATTATGGTTGAACTCTGTAGCTTTCCTTGGGCATATCATTTTGGGTGAAGGCATCCGGGTGGATCCACAAAAGATTGAAGTAGTAAAGACTTGGCCTAGACCCATAACACTAACGGAGGTTCGTAGCTTTCTCAGTTTGGCAGGTTATTATAGAGATTTGTAAAGGGATTTTCTTCCCTTTAAGCACCTTTGACAAAGTTGACTCATAAGGGAGCAAAGTTTCAATAGACTAATGCTTGCGAACGGAGTTTCCAGGCATTAAAGGACATATTAACTCCAGTACCGGTTCTAACGCTCCTAGAAGAGACCGATGGTTATGTTATCTATTGTGATGCTTCAGGCATTGTATTGGGTTGTGTGCTGATGCAGCATGGTAAGGTTGTATCTTATGCTTCTAGACAACCAAGAAAGCACGAGAAGAACTACCCGACCCATGATTTAGAGTTAACCGCGGTGATTCATGCACTAAAGATATGGAGGCACTACTTGTACGACATTCATGTTGATATCTATATAGATCATAAGAGCCTCTAGTATATCTTCAAGCAAAAGGAATTAAATTTACGTCAAAGGAGATGGTGGAGCTACTTAAAGACTATGACGTTGATATTTTATACCATCCGGGGAAGGCAAATGTAGTAGCCGACGCCCTCAGTCATAGATCTATGGGTAGCCTATCATATTTATAGCCAGAAAAGAGGGGAATAGCCCATGAGGTTCATCAGCTAACTAGTCTTGGAGTTCGGTTATTGGAGTCAGGTGATATTGGAATTACTATTCATGATACGGAAACATCCTCTTTAGTAACTGAAGTAAAAGAATGTGTGACGACCCAACCGGTCGTCTTAAGAATTAATGCCCCGATCCCCTATTAACTTCTTTCCCCAAGTTTATTTCTGCTAATGTGATTTGCCGGGATGCTCGGTTTTGAGTTTTGAGGATTTTTGGGACACTTAGTCCCTAAATGAGAGCTTAAGTGTTAGAAAGTTGACCGAAGTCCGAACAGTGGAAAGACAGCCTCGAAATGGAAATCCGATGGTTCCGTTAGGTGAATTTGGGGCGGGGAGCGTGTTCGGAATGTGTTTTGGAGGTCCGTAGCTAATTTACGCTTGAAATGCCGAAGTTTGAATTTTTGAAGTTTCCGGTCCGATAGTGAGATTTTGATCCGAGGGTCGGAATGGAATTCCGGAAGTTTCAGTAGCTCCATCATGTCATTTGGGATGTGTGTGCAAAATTTCAGGTCATTCGGACGAGATTTGATACAGTTTTTGATCGAAAACATAATTTAAGAGTTCTTGGAGTTCTTAGGCTTGAATCCTATGTGAAATTGGTGATTTGATGTTGTTATAAGCGTTCCAAAGTGTTGATCAAGTTTGAACGATGTCATGGGATGTGTTGGTATAATTGGTTTGAAGTTCCGGGTGTTCCGGGATGTTTTAGTGCAAAAATCATAGCTGTAGCAGGTCTACAGGGGTTGCAGGCCCAGAACTCACTCACGCGGTCCGCACAAAAGCTAGTGCGCCCGCGTTGAGTGCTGTGCAGACCGCACAAAAGCGGGCACGACCGCGGTAGGCGTTGTGCGGACCGCACAAAGTGGGGCACGGCCGCGGTGAAGGGCCCTCCCGCTGGTCCTACTTCGGAAGCTCATATCTTTTGATCTACAAGGAATTTTGAGGTGATTCAAAAACGAAAGTTGTAGCCCTTCGTGTCTAGTTTCCAAAAAGATAATATCGCAATTTGGACATCTGTAGCAAAAGTGATGGCCAAAATACTAAAACCTGGTACTGCAGAGGGAGGCCTGTGCGGCCGCACGTTGCCTTTTCGCGGACCGCACTGGCTTGCGCGGACCGCATGAGTTTTTGTGCGGCCCGCACTAGCTGGAAACCTGAGGGGTACCTATAAATACGAGGTTTTGGGTTTTATTTAATATTTTGACCTAGAGAGCTCGGATTTTGGCGATTTTTTCGAAGGTTTTTCAAGAAATTCATCGGGGTAAGTGATTTTAACTCAGATTTGGCTAGAATACATGAATCTAACACTAAATTCATCATTTAATTCATGAATTGAGAGGGAATTTGGGAAGAAAATTGTGAAACCTTTCAAAAATGTAAAATGATGATTTAAAGGACCAAATAGTGTCGGAATTGTATAATTTTCATATGGTTAGACTCGTGAGAGTGCGAGGTTTCTGGGAATATAAATTTTTACCGATTCCGAGACGTGGGCCCGAGGGGCGTTTTGGTCATTTTCCATAATTTTGCGTATTAGCTTTGAATTAAAACATAGGATCATTTGTTTGAGATGATATTTATGATATGCAATAGAATTGATTAGATTTGGGCCATTTGGAGTCGGATACTCGTGGCAAAAGCGTGGTTTCTAGTTGATTTTGAGCCGGTTCGAGATAAGTGGCTTGTCTAACCTTGTGTGTGGGACCTTTCCCCTTAGGATGTGCTATATTTGATAATTGAAATGCCCTGTACGTGAGGTGACGAGCGCGTACTTGAGCTAATTGTTGAAAATCCGGTGTTTCCTTAAGTATTTCAATTGAGTTCTTTTCTTGTTTTATTCTACTTGTGAATTTAGCATGTTGCTAGTCTAGAAAGGCATGTTTAGTTGACTTAATTGCCTATTTGCTTAAATTGCCTAAATTGCATTACGTGAAGCATGTTAGGCTAGAAGTAAATGTTTACTTGGTACAAAATTAGCGTTTAATTTAATATTCTTGTGTTGCTGCTCTGTGTTTTAAATTGGGACTACGGGTTAGATTCCCGGGAGATTCCCCCTGCACATTTACTTTGGGACTACGTGTTAGATTCCCTGGAGATTTCCCCTGCACATTTACTTTGGGACTACGGGTTAGATTCCCGGGAGATTTCCCCTGCACATTTACTTTGGGACTACGGGTTAGATTCCCGGGAGATCCCTCGTACATATATTGAGGATACCGAGAGATCCTCAGGATACCAAGAGATCCCTAGTACATATTGAGGATACCAAGAGATCCTTGGGATACCAAGAGATCCCTGGCTTATATTGAGGATATCGAGAGATCCTCGGGATACCAAAAGATCCCTAGTATATGTCGAGGATACTAAGAGATCCTCGGGATACTTAGAGATCCCCGGTTACTTTCCTTATGGTTTGCTTTCATCATTGTTTCCATTATTGTACTCTTATTATCCTGCATAGATTCTTACTGTAGGTTCTCAATTGCACTGCTTATCTTATCCTGCCATCTTTATATTTTATATAACCTCAGTAGGGCCATGACCTTCCTTGTAACTACCCAACCGAGGTTAGGCTTGGCACTTACTGAGTACCGCTGTGGTGTACTCACGCCTCTTCTGCGCATGTTTTTTTTTCATGTGCAGATCCAGGTTCCTCTACTCAGGCGCACTATCAGTGAGGCAGGAGGACTACGGAGACTTCGAGGTAGATCTGCTGCGTCCGCAGACCGACGAGTCTCCCTCTTTATTCTATCTTTAGTACTTAGTTCTCTTTCCTTCCGTTTGTTAGATATTCTGGAATTTTGAGCCTCACTATACATTTCTATAGCCTGTGTTTTCCCGTGAGTTTTTGGGTTTTGGGTTTGTTCTAGTCTTGAGATATTGAGTCGTATATGCCGAGCGACATTTAGTACAATTTCCTTTTTAGATAATTAAATATGGTATTCTATTCTTCCGCAATTATTATGTTTCCGCAAGTGTTAGGCTTACCTAGTCACGGAGACTAGGTGCCGTCATGACATGTTCACGGTTGGTGAACTAGGGTCGTGACAAGTTGGTATCAGAGCTCTAGGTTCATAGGAGTCACGGAACACAGACCGATTTATTAGAGTCTCGCTGATCGGTACAGAGACGTCTGTACTTATCTACGAGAGGTTATGTAACTGTTTAGGAAAATTCTTCACTTCATTGATCTCCTTGTCGTGCGATATTTTTGACATCAATTCTAAACTTCTGTCTTCTATTCTCTCACAGATGGTGAGGACACGTGCTACTCGGGACGATCAGGCACCGCACCCCCTCCTGTAGCCGTCAGAGGCAGGGGTCGGGGCAGAGGCCGTGGACGCGCACGGGGTGCAGCCAGAGCACCTACGTGAGCTACCGCTGAGGTACCGCCAGCAGATCCAGCCGGAGTTCAGGAACCCGACACGCCTACAACCACTACTACTCCAGCACTTCAGGAGACATTGGCAGAGTTTATGAGTATGTACACAACGCTGGCTCAGGTAGGGTTGTTTCCCCTTGCTGCAGCCACATCTCAGGCTGGGGGAGGGTCACAGACTCCCGCCACCCACACTCCTAAGCAGCGAGTTCAGGTTGAGTAGGTCCCAGAGATCATTCCTGTTAGACTACAGTACCAGTTCAGCCCGAGGATGGGGCAGCTGCTTCTGAGGATGAGCAGCGGAGACTCGAGAGGTTCAAGAAGTATAATCCTCCAGTTTTCAGTGGACTAGCGACATATGATGCCTTGGGATTTCTGGAGGATTGCCACCGTATTCTTTGCACTATGGGTATTACCGGATCGAGCGGGGTTTCCTTCACTGCTTTCCAACTTCGGGGAGCCGCCTATGAATGGTGGCGCACCTATGAGTTAGACAGTCCAGACGAGGCTGCTTCACTGACTTGGACCCAGTTCTCAGATATGTTCTTGAGAGAGTTCGTTCCTTAGAGCCTCAGGGACGCATGGCGCGCAGAGTTTGAGCATTTGCGCCAGAGAGCTATGACTGTTTCAGAGTATGCTATCCGTTACACCAGATTGGCTAGGCATGCACCAACCTTAGTTGCTACTGTCCGCGAGAGGGTTCGCCGGTTTATTGAGGGGCTTATTCCTCCCATCAGATCTAGCATGGCTCGTGAGTTGGAGATGGACATTTCTTATCAGCAGGTGGTGAGCATTGCTAGGAGGATTGAGGGTATGCATGCTAGGGAGATAGAGGAGAGGGAGGCCAAGAGGTCTCGTGAGTCGGGCCATTATTCTGGTGCCCGTACCCCAGCTGCAGGTCGTCATGGTAGGGGCTATATGAGTCGCCCCATTCATTCAGCTCTTCCAGCAGCCAGCAATGCTCCAACTCCTCCCAGATCTCAGGAGCCATATTATGCACCTCCGATTTCTAGCGCGTCTCCTGCGCGAGGTGCTTTCAGAGGTCAGTCTAGTAGACCTGGCCCTAGCCAGTCACAGCCACCACGTCCTCCCAGAGCTTATTTCGAGTGTGGTGACACACGCCACTTGGTGAGGGAGTGCCCTAGACTTGGGAGGGGGCACCTCCACAGACTTCTCAGGCTACGATTACAGCTCCAGTTGCTACCCCACCTACTCAGCCAGCTAGAGGTGGAGGTCGGGGAGGTAGAGGTCGCCCTAGAGGGGGAGGCCAAGCCAGATATTATGCCATTCCTGCTCGTACCAAAGCTGTTTCCTTCGATTTCGTCATCACAGGTATTATACTAGTTTGTCACAGAGATGCATCGGTTCTATTCAATCCAGGCTCCACTTATTCTTATGTGTCTTCTTATTTTGCTCCGTATTTGGGTGTAGCCTGAGATTCGTTGAGTTCTCCTGTTTATGTTTCTACTCCTGTGGGAGATTCTCTTGTTGTGGACCGCGTTTATCGGTCGTGTTTGGTTACTATTCGTGGTTTTGAGACCAGAGCAGATCTATTGTTACTCAACATGGTTGATTTTGATATTATTCTGGGCATGGACTGGTTGTCGCCCCATTATGCTATTCTTGATTGTCACGCCAAGACCGTGACGCTGGCTATGCCAGGTATTCCGCGTGTTGAGTGGAGTGGTACTTTAGATCATACTCCCAGTAGAGTTATCTCTTTTCTTAAAGCTCAGCGTATGGTTGGAAAGGGGTGTGCTGCGTATTTAGCTTATGTGAGAGACGTCAGTATTGATACTCCTTCAGTTGATTCAGTTCCAGTAGTACGGGATTTTCCCGATGTGTTTCCAGCTGATCTTCCAGGCATGCCGCCTGATAGAGATATTGATTTTGGCATTAATCTGTTGCCGGGCACTCATCCCATTTCTATTCCCCCATATCGTATGGCTCCTCCTGAGTTGAAGGATCAGTTACAAGAATTGCTTGATAAGGGTTTTATTCGGCCCAGTGTATCGCCTTGGGGAGCTCCTGTCTTGTTTGTAAAGAAAAAGGATGGTTCTATGCGTATGTGTATCGATTATCGCCAATTGAACAAAGTTACAGTTAAGATCCGTTATCCTTTGCCTCGTATTGATGATCTGTTTGACCAACTTCAGGGCGCACGGGTGTTTTCGAAGATTGATTTACGCTCAGGTTACCATCAGTTGAAGATTTGGGAACCAGATATCCCGAAGACTGCTTTTAGGACTCGGTATGGCCATTACGAGTTCCTTGTTATGTCATTTGGCTGACCAACGCCCCAGAAGCCTTTATGCATTTGATGCACAGTGTGTTCCGGCCATATCTTGACTCGTTCGTCATTGTCTTTATTGATGATATTCTGGTGTATTCCCGGAGTCGGGAAGATCATGAGCAGCACCTGGGAACTGTGCTACAGACTCTGAGAGAGAAGAAGTTATATGCTAAGTTCTCGAAATGTGAGTTTTGGTTGGATTCAGTGGCATTCTTAGGCCACGTGATATCGAGTAAAGGTATTCAGGTGGATCCGAAGAAGATAGAGGTCGTCCAGAGTTGGCCCAGACCATCCTCAGCTACTGGGATCCACAGTTTCCTTGGTTTGGCTGGCTACTACCGTCATTTTGTGGAGGGGTTTTCATCGATTGCAGCCCCTATGACCAGGTTGACCCAGAAGGGTGCTCCATTTCAGTGGACGGAGGAGTGTAAGGCGAGCTTTCAGAAGCTCAAGACAGCCTTGACCACAGCCCCAATTTTGATACTGCCTACAGGTTCGGGGTCTTATACAGTCTATTGTGATGCCTCGAGGGTTGGCCTCAGAGCGGTGTTGATGCAGGATGGTAGGGTGATTGCCTACGCGTCCAGACAATTGAAGATACATGAGAAGAAATACCCTGTTCACGACCTTGAGTTAGCTGCCATTGTTCACTCCCTGAAGATTTGGCGCCATTACTTATACGGTGTGCCTTGTGAGATTTATACTGACCATCAGAGCTTGTAGCACTTGTTCAAGCAAAAGGATCTAAATTTGCGCCAGAGGAGGTGGTTAGAGTTGCTGAAGGACTATGACATCACTATCTTGTATCACCCGGGCAAGGCCAATGTGGTGGCCGATGCTTTGAGTTGCCGGGCGGAGAGCTTGGGGAATTTGGCATATCTACCAGCATCAGAGAGGCCTATGGAAATGGATGTTTAGGCCTTAGCCAGCCAGTTTGTGAGATTGGACCTTTCGAAGCCCAGTCGAGTCCTAGCTTGTGTGGTTTCTCGGTCTTCCTTATTTGAACGTATCAGGGAGCGACAATATGATGACCCTCATTTGCTTGTCCTCAAGGACAAGGTTCAGCATGGTGATGCCAGAGATGTGACTATTGGTGATGATGGGGTATTGAGGATGCAGGGTCGGGTCTGTGTACCCAATGTTGATGGTATTCAGGAGTTGATATTGGAGGAGGCTCATAGTTCACGGTATTCTATTCATCCAGGTGCCGCGAAGATGTATCAGGATTTAAGGCAGCACTATTGGTGGAGGCGGATGAAGAATGATATAGTTGGATTTGTAGCTCGGTGCCTCAATTGTCAGCAGGTGAACTGTGAGCACCAGAGACCAGGTGGGTTACTTCAACAGATAGAGATTCCGGAGTGGAAGTGGGAGCGGATCACCATGGACTTTGTAGTTGAGCTCCCACGGACTTTGAGAAAGTTCGATGCTATTTGGGTGATTGTGGATCGGCTGACCAAGTCCGCTCACTTTATTTCTGTGTGTACTACTTATTCCTCAAAGCGGTTGGCGGAGATCTATATCCGGGAGATTGTTCGTCTGCATGGTATCCCGGTTTCCATCATTTAAGATAGAGGTACTCAGTTCACATCACGGTTCTAGAGGGTCGTTCAGCATGAGTTAGGTACTCGGGTAGAGTTGAGTACAACATTTCACCCTCAGACGGATGGACAGTCCGAGCGCACTATTCAGATTCTTGAGGATATGCTCCGCGCGTGTGTGATTGAGTTTGGAGGGTCTTGGGATCAGTTCTTGCCATTGGCGGAGTTTGCTTACAACAACAGCTATCAGTCCAGTATTCAGATGGCACCATATGAGGCTTTATATGAGAGATGGGGTAGATCTCCGGTGGGTTGGTTTGAGCTGGGCGAGGCTAGATTATTGGGCACAGACTTAGTTCAGGGTGCCTTGGAAAAGGTTAAGGTGATTCAAGACAGACTCCGTACAGCCTAGTCCAGACAGAAGAGTTACGCGGACAGAAAAGTTCGTGATGTTTCCTATATGGTTGGTGAGCGGGTTCTGCTTCAGGTTTCGCCTATGAAGGGCGTCATGAGATTTGGGAAGAAAGTGAAGTTGAGTCCAAGGTTTATTGGCCCTTTTGAGATATTGAGGCGAGTTGGCGAGGTTGCTTATGAGCTTGCCATACCTCCCAGCTTGGAAGGAGTACATCCAGTATTTCATGTTTCGATGCTCCGGAGGTATCACGGTGACTCGTCGCACGTGCTGGATTTCAGTTCAGTTCGGCTGGACAAGGATCTATCCTATGTTGAGGAGCCAGTGGCTATATTGGACAGACAAGTTAGAAAGTTGAGGTCAAAGAACATTTCTTCGGTAAAGGTTCAGTGGCGGGGCCAGCCGGTCGAGGAGGCGACCTGGGAGACCGAGCAGGATATGCACAGCCATTACCCTCATCTTTTCACTACTTCAGGTATGTCTCTATGCTCATTCGAGGACGAACGAATGTTTAAGTGTAGGAGGATGTGACGACCTGGCCGGTCGTCTTAAGAATTAATGCCCCGATCCCCTATTAACTGCTTTCCCCAAGTTTATTTCTGCTAATGTGATTTGCCGGGATGCTCGGTTTTGAGTTTTGAGAAGTTTTGGGACACTTAGTCCCTAAATGAGAGCTTAAGTGTTAGAAAGTTGACCGAAGTCGGAACAGTGGGGAGACAGCCTCGGAATGGAAATCCGACGGTTCCGTTAGCTTTGTTAGGTGAATTTGGGGTGGGGAGCGTGTTCGGAATGTGTTTTGGAGGTCCGTAGCTAATTTACGCTTGAAATGCCGAAGTTTGAATTTTTGAAGTTTCCGGTCTGATAGTGAGATTTTGATCCGAGGGTCGGAATGGAATTCCGGAAGTTTCAGTAGCTCTGTCATGTCATTTGGGATGTGTGTCCAAAATTTCAGGTCATTCGGACGAGATTTGATATAGTTTTTGATCAAAAACATAATTTAAGAGTTCTTGGAGATCTTAGGCTTGAATCCTATGTGAAATTGGTGATTTGATGTTGTTATAAGCGTTCCAAAGTGTTGATCAAGTTTGAACGATGTCATGGGATTTGTTGGTGTAATTGGTTTGAAGTTCCGGGAGTTCCGGGTAGGTTTCGGGATATTTTAGTGCAAAAATCATAGTTGTAGCAGGTCTACAGGGGTTGCAGGCCCCAGAACTCACTCACGCGGTCCGCACAAAAGTTAGTGCGCTCGCGTTGAGTGCTGTGCGGACCGCAAAAAAGCGGCCGCGGCCGCGGTAGGCGTCGCGCGGACCGCACAAAGTGGGGCGCGGCCGCGGTGAAGGGCCCTCCCGCTGGTCCTACTTCGAAAGCTCATATCTTTTGATCTACAAGGAATTTTGAGGTGATTCAAAAACGAAAGGGAGTTTCCAGAAAAGTAAGTGTTAGAAAGGGCCGCGGTGAAGGGCCCTTTGTGTCTAGTTTCCAGAAAAGTAAAGATATTGCAATTTGGACATCTGAAGCAAAAGTGATGGGCAAAATACTACAGCCTGTCACTGCAGAGGGAGGCCTGTGCGGCCGCACGTTGCCTTTGCGCGGACCGTGTGAGTTTTGGTGTGGCCCGTAGTAGCTGGAAACTTGAGGGGTACCTATAAATATGAGGGTTTGGGTTTTATTTAATATTTTGACCTAGAGAGCTCGGATTTTGGCGATTTTTCGAAGGTTTTTCAAGAAATTCATCGGGGTAAGTGATTTTAACTCAGATTTGGCTAGAATACATGAATCTAACACTGAATTCATCATTTAATTCGTGAATTGAGAGGGAATTTGGGAAGAAAATTGTGAAACCTTTCAAAAATGTAAAATGATGATTTAAAGGACCAAATAGTGTCGGAATTGTATAATTTTCGTTTGGTTAGACTCGTGAGAGTGCGAGGTTTTTGGGAATATAAATTTTTACCAATTCCGAGACGTGGGCCCGATGGGCGTTTTGGTCATTTTCCAAAATTTCACGTATTAGCATTGAATTAAAACATAGGATCATTTGTTTGAGATGATATTTACGATATGCAATTGAATTGATTAGATTTGGGTTATTTGGAGTCGGATACTCGTGGCAAAAGCGTGGTTTCTAGTTGATTTTGAGCCGGTTCGAGGTAAGTGGCTTGTCTAACCTTGTGTGGGGGACCTTTCCCCTTAGGATGTGCTATATTTGATAATTGAAATGCCCTGTATGTGAGGTGACGAGCGCGTACTTGAGCTAATTGTTGAAAATCCGTTTTTTCCTGAAGTATTTCAATTGAGTTCTTTTCTTGTTTTATTCTACTTGTAAATTTAGCATGTTTCTAGTCTAGAAAGGCATGTTTAGTTGACTTAATTGCCTATTTGCTTAAATTGCCTAAATTGCATTACGTGAAGCTTGTTAGGCTAGAAGTAAATGTTTACTTGGTACGAAATTAGCGTTTAATTTAATATTCTTGTGTTGTTGCTCTGTGTTTTAAATTGGGACTACGGGTTAGATTCCCGGGAGATTCCCCCTGCACATTTACTTTGGGACTACGGGTTAGATTCCCGGGAGATCTGCACATTTACTTTGGGACTACGGGTTAGATTCCCGGGAGATCCCCCGTACATATATTAAGGATACCGAGAGATCCTCGGGATACCAAGAGATCCCTAGTACATATTGAGGATACCAAGAGATCCTCGGGATACCAAGAGATCCCTGGCTTATATTGAGGATACCGAGAGATCCTCGGGATACCAAGAAATCCCTAGTACATGTCGAGGATACTAAGAGATCCTCGGGATACTTAGAGATCCCCGGTTACTTTACTTATGGTTTTCTTTCATCATTGTTTCCGTTATTGTACTCCTATTATCCTGCATAAATTCTTACTGTAGGTTCTCAATTGCATTACTTATCTTATCCTGCCATCTTTATATTTTATATAACCTCAGTAGGGCCCTGACCTTCCTCGTCACTACCCAACCGAGGTTAGGCTTGGAATTTACTGAGTACCGCTGTGGTGTATTCACGCCTCTTCTGCGCATGTTTTTTTTTCATGTGCAGATCCAGGTACCTCTACTCAGGCGCACTATTAGTGAGGCAGGAGGACTACGGAGACTTCGAGGTAGATTTGCTGCGTCCGCAGATCGACGAGTCTCCCTCTTTATTCTATCTTTAGTACTTAGTTCTCTTTCCTTCCGTTTGTTAGATATTCTGGAGTTTGGAGCCTCACTATACATTTCTATAGCCTGTGTTTTCCGGTGAGTTTCCAGGTTTTGAGATTGTTCTAGTCTTGAGATATTGAGTCATATATGCCGAGCGGCATTCAGTACAATTTCCTTTTTAGATAATTAAATATGGTATTCTATTCTTCCGCAATTATTATGTTTCCGCAAGTGTTAGGCTTACCTGGTCACGAAGACTAGGTGTCGTCCTGACATGTTCACGGTTGGTGAACTAGGGTCGTGACAGAATGCTAATACGAGGATCTTGTGTTAGTTCATTATAGGGATACCACCCCTCAGAAAGAGAAGACACCGTTTGAAATTATAGAAGATGGGGTCCTCAGATATCGAGGACGATTATGTGTCCCTAATATTGCAGGGCTGCGTCGGCAGGTTATGGGAGAAACTCACTATTCTTGTTATTCTATCCATCCAGGAGAGACAAAGATGTATCATTATATCAGGGAAGTATATTTGTGGGACGAAATGAAAAAAGATATAGCGGAGTTTGTTGCTCAATGCCTGTCAGCAAGTTAAGATTGAGCATCAGAAACCCGGTGGTTTATTATAGGCTATGGAGATTCCGACTTTGAAATGGGAAGTAATCAATATGGATTTCATCGTAGGCTTACCTCGTACCCAGTGTAAGTTCGATTTGATATGGGTGATTGTTGATAGGCTTACAAAGTCAGCCCATTTTCAGCCCGTTAGAACTACATATTCCTTAGAGGATTATGCAAGGATTTATATTAAGGAGATAGTACGACTACATGGTGTCCCTGTATCTATGATCTCGGATAGATGATCTCATTTTATAGCTAACTTCTGGAGGTCCTTCCAAAAAGGATTGAGGACTCAAGTAAGTCTTAGTACAACATTTCATCCCCAGACAGACGGACAGGCTGAGCGTACCATTCATACACTGGAGGATATGTTACGAGCTTGTGTGATGGACTTCAAAGGTAGCTGGGATGATCATCTTCCGCTTATTGAGTTCGTATATAATAATAGCTACCATTTTAGTATTTAGATGGCTCCATACGAAGCTCTTTACGGACGAAAGTGTAGATCACCTATAGGGTGGTTCGATGTTAGGGAAGCTACATTAGTAGGACTAAATTGGTACAACAAGCAATCAAGAAAATTAAGCTTATACATGAAAGGCTATTAGCAGCTCAAAGCCGTCAGAAGTCTTATGCGGATAATCGACGACGAGACTTGGAATTTCAGGTTGACGATTGGGTATTCCTAAAGGTATCACCAATAAAGGCGTTATGAGGTTCGGAAAAAGGGGAAAACTTAGACCTCGGTACATTGGACCATATAGGATCATACGCAAGGTAGTCCAGGTAGCATATGAGTTAGAATTGCCCTCGGAATTGGAGTCTATCTATCCGGTTTTTCACGTATCTATGTTACGGAAGTGCATTGGCGATCCTACCCGAGTGGTGCCCACGGATGATGTACAAATTATAGAGGACTTGTCATACGAGAAAATTCTGGTTGTTGTCCTAGACCGACAAATTCGCAAGCTACGGAATAAGGAGGTAGCCTCCGTAAAAGTACTTTGGAGAAACAACAATGTGGAAGAAATGACTTGGGAGGCCGAATAAGACATGGAGTCTAGATATCTTTACTTATTTCCTCCTCCAGAGAAGGGTCCGAGTGGGACATCACAACCATAAGGTACATGTATAAATTCTTGTGTTGGTTATTGTCATTGGTCGTGTGAGGCCATTGTCGTTATTGATGATTGTGGTCCTATGTGGCGTCGGATTATTGAGTTTCCACAGGAAGAGTTGGTAGTAGTATTGTTACAAAGGTGACTCTGCCAATGTTATATGGATCCCGGGGAGTCGAACATTCGAGGACGAATGTTTCTAATGGGGGAAGGATGTTACATCTCGTATTTTCGTACGTTAAAAGTTTCGTCTTCAGTTAATTGACGTAGACTCGGGGATGAGATTATTTTGAGGTTAACGTATTTATGCTATTTATAACAAGCAATAAGTAAGTTTCATGAAGGATAAAAGATACACTAATTAAAGAAAACGAGTTTCGTTGAAGGTTGCCGATCAGGGATAAAATACGGGTCGAGCGATACTACCCGATATTTATAGACTAGTACCATACAAAGTACCACCTGGCCATGATAGTGATGTATAAAGTATATTAAAAATGAGTAGTATTTTTAGGTAATTTGAGATAATTTTTAATTATATGGGTAATTGATTAATAAAATTAGTGGATAAGATTAATCCCCCCCCCCCAAATGTGGGAGAAGGCCACAAATTAAGGGAATGACTCTTAGTCATTCCATAAATAGGTGGCAATCTAAGGATAATTAGAATTTAATATGTAAAGACTTAATTACAAGTCTTGTTCCATCATTTGGACAAAAAAGACCAAACATCCATAATCCAAAAAGCAAGAAACATACATCATGTTCCTAATTCAAAATACTTCAAAGAACAGAAGCTAAATTCAATCCAATCTTTGCGGTTCTAAATTCAACCCACAAAGGTTTCCACCGAGAATTGTTAGAATCATAGCAATATAAAATTTTGTTGTTCTAAAGGAGTACGGTGCAATATTCTAGAGTACGGTGCAATCTTTGCCAAGAATATTATATGGAGTTTTCCCTACTGCAGGTGTGTTAAGGTCATCCTTTCTTTCTTTTCGGCATGCTCCAAGTTATACAGAAGAAACGAGCAAACGCACAATTTTCATAAACGACTTTGTTCATAGAAATACTAGGGGTCTCTGTATTCTTGATTCCCCACGTGACATATATTATAACTTCTGTTCATGGGTCTCAAAATAATACGCAGTTGATAAAGTTTATCCAAAAAGAATATTGAGATTTTTAACATATTTTTATGCATTTTATTCACGTATGCATGTACATTGACCCATGATTAGACGGCGTTATATACGTGTATTTATATATATATATATATATGGGGGATATGGGAAAAAGGTTACGATGTTATATATGCACCACCACCTGATCAGTTGGTATATGTTGATGATGTTGCCCACAGTGGCCGAGACGATATGATGGGATGCCCTCAGAGGCTTGATGATATTATGTATGCCTATACCTATGTATGACACGACATTTATATGCACGTGCATGACATTATAAATGTTTTAGAATTTACAAAGTTGTTCAGATTTACATATGGATTTCTTTATTCCATGTTTCATCTATATCTTTTATGTACTGACTTTCATGCCTTACATACTTAGTACATTTTTCGTACTGACACCCTATTTCACGGGGCCAGCATTTCATGCTTGCAGGTGCAGGTAGGCAAGCTGACAGTCCCCCTTCTTAGGATCCTTGATCAGCGAGAGTTGGCATGCTCCACTTGATCCGAGCTACTTTTGATTTTGGTACGATATGCTTGTATATATATGGGTATGACGTGGTTCAGTCCCGTCTTTTTATAATTGTATTTCTATTAGAGGTCTGTAGACAGTATGTCTAGTTGGATAGTATGTGGCCTTGCCAGCTTCCAGTTTTGAGGTATATAGTTGTCTATAGCAGCCTTATCGGCTCGCCCTACGTATGTTGCAAGTATATGTACATGTTCCTTTAGGGCAGGTTTCCTTCATGTATATTATTCTCGTAATTCAGTAGATATTATTCAGGTTTATATCTTAAACACATGCTTAGAGGTGTTTGACAGGTTGGACTCGGGCACCCGTCGCGGCCCATCATTTTGGATCGTGACAAAAACTCTTGTGATTCGTGCTTCCAAAGTGTTACGTAGCCTCTTGCCTCTCTAATGATGTCACACCCTTCAAAAACTAACTTTATGAGGTATTATAAGGTTGGGGCCGAAGTTTACACGTTCAAAAATAGTGAGGAATTAAAATTGGCTCGGATAACATCGTCAGCGCGAGGCACTGTCAAAGGCACCAACATTTCTGCCCGAGGCACTGTCAGGGGCACCAACATTTCTATGCGAGACACTGTTAAGGGCGCCAATGACAGTGCCCTGGACAATGCCTTGCACTATCTACGGCCATGAATTTTCATTGCCTTGTAAGTCTTCTTTTATTGCTCCATTTTGTAGCTCTGAGGTACCATTTCGTGCAACCTTTCTCCAAGTTATGTCCAAGCATTCCTACCCGTGAAATAAGCTCTATTAAGCTCAATTGTCGCACAAATTAGCATCAAAACAACAAACAAGTAGGGTAAATAACATCAATGTATATGGAATTATAGCACGACATCAAACCCATAAATCTAAAATCTTGAATCGACCTACGAATTTGTTACAGAATGAACCTAGACACTTTACACAATGAACATAGACTGTTTCTAAGTAGTGTACAGAACCCATTTATAGATAGCATATTTGTAGGAATCTCTTTTATATCTTTCCTTAGTTAGCACCTGATGTATATGTATATATATATGTACCACTACATGGAGTAGTATACTAATTTAATTCTTTCATACCTATTAATTACATGGTATCAGAGCCACATCTGTGGCTTCGCCGGAGTTGAGTTAGTCTTGCCAGAGTTGACCAAAACTTTCCGGCAGACACGTGAGGTGCGTGTGTGGTCCATTCTCTGATAACAGAACCTTATTTTCCTGAAGAACAGACTCGGACAAGGTTGTATTAGTGTATCGATCCAAAATCCATCAGTCGTGATGGAACCTAACCCAAACCGCTAGGTAAGACAACTAATAAGTATCCAATTTCAATAATATTAATAAAACAATTAAACAAAGGAGTTATCTGAATCTTATACAATTCCCAAGGACTGGTAGTACAAATTATGAGCTTTTAAGAATAGAGTATACAAAGCTGATATGAAGTAAATACATCTTTTGTTTGAAAAGTACATAAACAAAGTTTTATAATCTAAGGCTACCATGAACAAGAGGCAGCTACAACAGGGACCCAGTTACACCTTCTAATCCAGCTCCCGCAATGCACAACAACATCGACATCCAAAATATGCACGCAATGTGCAGGAAGTGTAGTATGAGTACAACCGACTCCATGTACTCAATAAGTAACAAACCTAACCTTAGGTTGAAAGCAGTGATGAGCTGGAACATAGGTCGGGTCCAACACCAATTACGAATAGCAGTTCATAACAGTGTAAAGCAAGTAAATAAATAAGTAGCTCAGAGATAAAATGCTCAGCCTTTTTATAGTTTTCCGAAACAGTTCCACTTTTCAGGTATATCAGTAAAAATCTAAATCTTTTACCAAAATCGTCAGAAATATGAGTAAGTTTGAAAACTGTAACTTTTTCCCAAAACACTTTTCATCAGGTAAATGTTTCATTTTCAGATAGCATGAGGAAGGTACATCTCTATGCCTACATGTCAAGATACAGGTAAAAATCATGAATGTCACCAAAATCGGGCAGCAAAAGGAAAAATTCATTTCTGTGCATGTATCTCAAGTACGCATGTCAAATACAATGCCTTTTAGTGATGAACTCATGTACTCACACTCTTGGAGTACTCAACCTCACCGTCTCGCATTATCTCTTACTGTGCTCAATACTCAGCATACTCAATCACTCAGCTTTGTACAGTACTCATTGCGGCATGCAACCCGATCCCCCCCCATATATATATATATATATATATATATATATATATATATATATATACACATAGACGACTGTGCTCACTGGGGGTGTGCAGACTAGGAGGGGCTCCTTCAGCCCAAGTGCTATAATCTGCACGGACAACTCACGTGCTGCACGGAAAACTCACGTGCTATAGTATCTATATCAGAATCCGCACGGACAACTCACGTGTTATAGTATCAATATCAGAATCCGCATGGACAACTCACGTGCTATAGTATCAATAACCTCACAATTAGGCTCTCGGCCTCACTCAGTCACAAATCTCTCCAGTCTCACTCACGGGCTCACAATGTCATAAAGCTAGCCCGACAACAAGGATATGATGTACCAATAAATAACAACTGAGATTGAGATGTGATATGATTGCATGAATATGACTGAGTACAAAATAGCAATGAAATCAGTGAAATGATAGCAAGAAGCGACCACTATGGGTCCCAACAGTATCAGTATAAAGCCTAAACATGATATCTAGCATGATTGACAGCTCAATTACTTTGTCACATGGTGACAACACAAATATCAACAAAGTAGGGCCACTATATTGTGCCATGGGAACAACAGAGTCAAAATTCACAGGGTGCACGCCCATACGCCCGTCACCTAGTATGTGCGTCACCTCAATACCAATCACCCAACACGTAATTCGGGGTTTCCTACCCTCAACACTAAGTTTAAAAAAGTTACTTATCTTGAACAAGCCAATTCCAATACCGAGCAAGCCAAGCGATGCTCCAAAAATGCCATCACGCACATAGAGACTTCCAAACGGCTCAAAACTAGCCAAAAACATCTCAAATACATTAGATAAAGCCCAAGGAATCAATTAAAATTGATAAAGATCGAATCTAAGTCAAATCCCAAATCCGGCAAAAAATCACACCTGAGCCCCGCACCCAAAACCTGACAAAATTCACAAAATCCGACAACCCATTCAATTACGAGTCCAACCATACTAGTTTCATTCAATTCCAACTCCGATTCGATGTTCAAAGCTCAAAAAATCATATTATGAAATTTATACAATTTTCCCCAATTTTCCATCTCAAAATACAAATAAAATGATGAAAAGAATGATATATTGATGTATATTAAACCAAATCCGAGTTAGGATCACTTACCCCGATGAATTTCTTGAAAAACCTATGAAATATCGCCACAAACCGAGCTCCCAAGGTCCAAAATGTGAAATAATACCCTAAACCTCGTTTATGTAGTACACCTCTAAACTCCCAATGTGCGATCCGCACAATTCCAAGTGCGGCCGCACCTTTTGGTGACTGCACTGCTAGGCTTTAGTATTTTGGCTATAACCCAATACCGGTAATAAGCCTCATATCAAACAAAGCCTCGTTCTGGAATCTTCGTACACGTCCAATGATGGAAGAAACATGCAGAAACTCATAACCATTCATGAGATCAACAAGTCATGGAGCTCCCTCTCCTTCGACACGAACTATAGCAAATTTATAAGCTGACTTCTGATATATCCTTCCAAACATGTTGTCCATTCTAGGTCTGACCCCATCTCATCCAACACAACCACTCTAGTGACATAAAATATCAATATAATCTAAAGCCACAACCCGTGCAATCCGTGCACCAACAAGAAATAATCCAAATGTACTCAAACATGGAAAATAATTCAAACAAGAGAACTGTTCCACAAGCTCAACGGGTGCCACCAAAACGGAATGCTAGGAACCCATCACACACCACAGAACCAAAAGACACAAATCTAACACAAAGGATCATGCCTCAATATAACTCCGCTACAATGCGTGACCCCATCCAAACGTTGGCCATATAATATACCTCGAGCCTCCCTGCTCGAAATCAATAATTGTACTAAATCCAACATCAAGTTCCCAAAGTGATTTAACATAACCATGGAGAAGCAAATGACACAATTCCACACAAAACTCGATAGATCATAACCAATACGTAATCTATCATGCAATACCCAAATACTCATCTCGCTCAAATTCCGCTATAAGGCCCCAACAGAACCGCACCATGTGTGCATATATCCAACGAATCACAACTCCGCTTAGCATAGAAGAGTAACTCACAAATCATCTCAAAACATAAATAAGTTCAACAACCACCAAATGGCACATCCCACAACAATAGCAATATGGAGCCAACCAATCCGACTCGATAAAGAATACAAATCCGAATTGGGCCTACCAATAGACCCCCATATCAACTCTGGTCACCCACAAATAGATAAGTAACCCTCTGAAAGTTCACAATGACTGAATCATAACACATACTATCATCTGGCTAGCTTCGGCCACACTTCATAGTCCACAACCATGCAACAATCTACTCCTGAGAACTCCTAGTCCCCAAATCCATAGGACATACGAATAACCATATCTGATCCCAACTCCACCGCCTGAATGTCTAACACATCTCTCATACACGATCATCCCACGAGGAGTACTACTCTAATTCTTTCGTGCCACATAGCAATATCTGAAAATCACTAGTCGATCAACCAGGAGAGTGCCGCAATACCAATGAAATAATATCATTCATCTAATCACCTGAAACCGTCTATGCTACCTAAGAATTCAGGACCTTCCTTTCAAAACCGAACCGTGACCTTGTACATGCAAATCTCAATCCTATACCACACCTATTATGCCATCATATGAAAATACAAAAATCTCAAAATCAACTCTAAGTCGTAAGAAAACTACATACTCAATTAGCTAAGAATCTTTTATTTGATCCCATCCAGGAGAAAATCACAATACGCAATATGTTCCACATACCAGTAGAAAATATACATCTCAAATCGAGGTAGAATTCATCGAGAACTCTCCGAAACCCATTTGCACATAACCAAACCATCAGAACTGAATCTCTTTAGCTCAACCAAGCCACACAGACCACCAAAACCCAAGAGTACCGCCACAAAACACATATGGAAACTCACTACCTTATAAGTACCCAAAGAACTGATCATATCCATTACGGTGCTGATCCACCCTACTATCAAGATGTCCTATTTCTCCTAGTTCTTTCCGAATTGCCTTCAAATTGATACTTCTCCTTGCTAGAACACCACGATCCTTAACCAAAACTCACCCTACGAACTCTAGCATAGAACCACACTGTCCTAAGGCTCATAAGCCGCTGAATGCTCTCTTAAGCACCCTAGAAGTAACACAACCGAGATACCCACTCTGAAGAGACCTTCTGTGAATCTAATGCCAATTCCTTTCCCTTCCTAATACCGAAATGTAGAATCTATAATGGTATAAAAATACCGCGAGTCTCGACACTCTCCAATGAAATCTCAAAATCTATCCATATACAAATTCGCAAAATCCTCAATTACCACATATAAACCTTGAATTTATTAGAACCATTCTTGAAGGTCATCCACTCTACTCGAATCTTAATAGCACTACCCAAACGGACCGAACGACCTGTTCCCCATTCGTACCCCAACACCCTAAGAAGTAATTCACACCTCTAAGCAATCGAGCAAATTCCTACTCCATGAACACTACATCCTTCACAAATAACCACTCAATCATTCCATGATTTCTATATACCCATTGAGTGTAATATAAGCTGTATCCAGAAATTCCTTTACTCGAGTCATCCTTGATCTCAACCTCTATAAGCAATAAATGATTCACTAGTATACCTCAAACTGAAACCAATATAACACACAAACATAAAATCAACTCGTCGATAGCAGACTCCCCCAGTAGGCTCAAAGCCAAGGAATAAAGCATTTGATAACTTATAATACTCATGCCCTGTTTCTGCCAAAAATCCCGCACTGAAACTCAACTAAATCCTTCACAAGCTCATGTAACACAAGCCATCTAATATCTCAAATCATCTACGAATCTCGCATTCACCCTTGCATCAGTCAAGCTAATTCTCATAAGTGATCCACACAGATTGAAACATATATAATGCACTGGTAAAAGAGAACTTGCTACAAAACAAAATAACACGACCCTAGGGCACCCCGCAGGAGATAACCCACCTGGTTAGCCTCAAACCGACATCTTTCTATACCCTTCCACAGTCACAACTACTACGCAATTACTTAATCTTCCTGATTCTGAACTCATCAACAAGACGTGAGAATCTAATTCGTTCCACAATTAAACAACATGAATGATCCCTCAATACACTTATAACTCGAGACAATACGTCAAATCAAGATAGGAATCAAACACCCAATAGTCCTTTTTACATCTCACGCAAACTCTTCTCGCCTTTAATCTATATGAACACATCTTGCAGTCACATCATACTCATCACGTAGCCATCCAGCCATAAATTCCACTAATAGGGACACTACCGGACATATAAGTCCAAAAGTACGTGCTCACACACCACATCTCTGTGCTCAAGCTATAGTCAAAACCCGGCCTCAAGTCCTACAGACTGGCCCATCATCAGTATGCTGAGATAATATCTCGCACCCCATCTATGTAATTACAAGCTGTCGATTCACAACTGATACCGAGCGCTCATGTGCGCATACGAATGCATGGAAGGAATTCGAAAAGTTACACTTCAAGCTGAATCCATGCCGCACGATAAGGAAAGAAAGAAGGGAAGTATATCCTAAATGTCCTGTAACCTCTCGAAGATAGGTATGGACATTATCATATAGTTCTGCAAGACTCTACTAGACATTTTCTCATGACTTGTAGAACCTATGAACCTAGAGCTCCGATACCAATCTGTCACGATCAAAAATCCACTAGTCGTGATGACACCTAACCCAACCTGCTAGGTAAGCCAACTAATAACTATCCAATTATAATATTATTAATAAAACAATTAAACAAATGAGTTATCTAAATGTTATACAATTCCCAAGGATTTGTAGTACAAATCATGAGCTTCTAAGAATAGAGTTTACAAAGCTGATATGAAGTAAATACATCTTCTGTTTGAAAAGTACATAAACATAGTTTTATAGTTTGAGGCTACCATGAACAAGAAGCATCTACAATAGGGACGCAGGTACACCTTCGAATCCAGCTCTCGCAATGCATAGTAACATCGACATCCAAATCTGCACGCAATGTGCAGGAAGTATAGTATGAGTACAACCGACCCTATGTACTCAATAAGTAACAAACCTAACCTTAGGTTGAAAGAAGTGACGAGCTGGAAGATAGATCGGGTCCAACACCAATAACCAACATCACTTCATAACAGTGTAAAGCAAGTAAATAAATACGTAGCTCAGAGATAAAATGCTCAACCTTTTCATAGTTTTCCGAAATAGTCCGCTTTTCAGGTATATCAGTAAAAATCCAAATCCTTTTGCGAAATCGTCAAAAATATGAGTAAGTTTGAAAAATGTAACTTTTTTCCAAAAGTCTTTTCATCAGGTAAATGTTTCATTTCAGATAGCATGAGGAAAGTACATCTCTATGCCTACATGTCAAGATACAGGTAAAAATCAAGAATGTCACCAAAATCGGATAGCAAAAAGAAAAATGCATGTATCTCAAGTACGTATGTCAAATGCAATGCCTCTTAGTGATAAACTCATGTACTCACACTCTCAGAGTACTCAACCTCACTGTCTCGCATTATCTCTTACCGTGCCCAACTCTCAGCACACTCAATCGCTCAATATTGTACAGTACTCATTGCAGCATACAACCCGATCCATATATATATATATATATATATATATATATATATATATATATATATATATATATATATATACACAGATACACACACACACACATAGTCGACTATGCTCACTGGTGGTGTGCAGACTCCGGAGGGGCTCCTTCAGCCCAAGTACTATAATCTGCACAGATAACTCACATGCTATAATATCAATATCAGAATCTGCATGGACAACTCACGTGTTGTAGTATCAATATCAGAATTTGCATGGACAACTCATGTGCTATAATATCAATATCAGAATCCGCACGGACAACTCACGTGCTGCACGGACAACTCACGTGCTATATCAGAATCCGCATGGACAACTCATGTGCTATAGTATCAATATCAGAATCCGCACGGATAACTCACGTGCTGTGCGGACAACTCACGTGCTGCACGGACAACTCACGTGATATAGTATCAATATCAGAATCCGCACGGACAACTCACGTGCTATAGTATCAATAACCTCACAATTAGGCCCTCGGCCTCACTCAGTCATCAATCTCTCCAGTGTCACTCACGAGCTCATAATATCAAGAAGCTAGCCTGACAACAATGATATGATATATCAATAAATAACAACTGAGACTGAGATATGATATGAATGCATGAATATGACTAAGTATGAAATAGCAATGAAATTAGTAAAAAGACAGCAAGAAACGACTGCTATGGGTCCCAGCAATATCGGCATAAAGCTTAAACATGATATCTAGCATGATTGACACCTCAATTACTTTGTCACATGGTGAAAACACGAATATCAACAAAGTAGGGCCACTATACTGTGCCATGGAAACAACAAAGTTGCAATTCACAGGGTGCACGCCCACACTCCAGTCACCTAGCATGTGCTTCACCTCAATACCAATCACACAACATGTAATTAAGGATTTCATACCCTCAGCACTAAGTTTAGAAGAGTTACTTATCTTTATCAAAATAATTCCAACACCGAGCAAGCCAAGCGATACTCCAAAAATGCCATCACGCACGTAGTGACCTCCGAACAGTTCAAAACTAGCCAAAAACAACTTAAATAACCAGATAAAGCCCAAGGAATCGATTACAATTGATAAAGATCAAATCCTAAATCAAATCCCAAATCTGGCCAAAAATCACACCCGGGGTCCGCACCTCAGAACCTGACAAAACTCACAAAATTCGACAACCCATTCAATTACGAGTCCAACCATACTAGTTTCACTCAATTTCGACTCCAATTCGATGTTCAAAACTCAAAAATTCATATTATGAAATTTCTACAATTTTCCCCAAATTTCCATCTCAAAATACTAATTAAATGATGAAAACAATGATATATTCATGTATATTAACCAAATCTAAGTTAGAATCACTTACCCTGATGAACTTCTTGAAAAACCACGAAACATCACTACAAACCGAGCTCCCAAAGTCCAAAATGTGAAATAATTCCCTAAACCTCATTTATATAGTACACCTCTGAACTCCTAATGTGCGGTATGCACAATTCCAAGTGCGTCCGCACATCCCAGCTCCTGCGGTCGCACAAAAATTGTGCGGCCGCACCTTTTGGTGACTGCACTGCCAGGCCTTAGTATTTTGGCCATAACTTTCTCTACAGATCTCCAAATGATAACTTCTTTACCTTTCTGGAAACTAGACACGAAGGGCTACAAATTATGTTTTTGAATCATCCCAAATTCCTTGTAGATCAAAAGATATAAGCTTCCGAAGCCGGACCAATGAATCTGCAGAACTCCTTGGAGTGCAGCCGCAGGCAGAATTGAGATGTCCGCACTCCTCCTCTGAGGTCCGTATATTTCTGCTGTGGTCTGCACTTTTATGTATGGTCCGCACCTATCCTTCAACTCAGCACTCCAAAATGTGTGGTCCGCACTTTTAAAAGTACCAGAAAAATGTTAGAGTGCCAAAATGCCCGGACTCACTCAAAACTCACCTCTGAACACACCCGAGGCCCCCAGGACCTCAACTAAAGGTACCATCAAGTCCTAAAAACACCATAAAAACTTAGTCGGGCCCTAAAATCACATCAATCAACAACAAAAATATAAATCGCACACCAATTCAAGCTTAATGAACTTGAAACCTCAAACTTCTACAACTGATGCCGAAACCTATCAAGTCACGTCCGATTGACCCCAAATTTTGCACACAAGTCATAAATGACATAATGGAGCTATTTCAATTACTAGAATCCGATTTTGATCTCGATATCAAAAATCAACTTCCCGGTCAAACTTCCAAACTTAAATTTTCATTCTACCCATTTCAAGCTTAATTAAACTACAGACTCCCAAATAATTTTTCGAACACGCTCTTGAGTCCAAAATTACCATACAGGGCTATTGGAATTATCAAAGTTCTATTCCGGGGTTGTTTACACATAAGTCAACATCCCGTCAACCTTTAAACTTTTAATTTTATTCTTCCAAACTGACTCCGAAATACCTGAAAACCAAATTTGATGATTCAAACATGTCATAATACATAATAAGAAGATATTCAAGACTTCAAATATTTGAAAGGAGCGTAAATTCCCAAAACGACCAATCGGGTCGTTACAACTACACCAATTTTGGTCAGGTTTAAGTTCTTCTACCGTTTGGTTTGTTTTTGGGATACTGAAGTAGTGGTGGAACAATATTCTTGCATCTGATTTCTTGTTTTATGAATTGGTATTTGTTGGGTCTTCCTTCTAAGACACTTTATTATAATTTGAGACTTGATATTATCTTTTGGGTGTTCCCTTATAAGAAACTTTGTTGGTCTCTGAGTTTATTTGATTTGGGGGCAAATTTGTTTGGTTCTCTAATTTGGTTGAGTGGATTATTGGAGGGTAGTTCTGTTAAATAGTTTGTTGACTTCGTGTCTACCAGAGATCTGTTTTGGCATGTTTTAACTTTGGGGACCTCTGTTAATCTGATCTATTTGTTATTCAAAGGAAAAATTAATGGTAAAGAATAATAATGCAACAACTCCTAGTCCAACAATCTTGGTTTCGGATGAGTTTCTAAAATTCCTTCAATATCATAAATCAATTAAGGAATCTTCTTCAGTTACTGTCTTTGCTGGGTTAGATAAAACATGTCTTATCACCTCTTCCAATTAATGGGTGATCGATTCAGGTGCCACAAATCACATGACAAGTAATCCAAATATGTTTTCTAGTTTTCGCTCACATAAAGCACCTTCTCCAATTACTGTAGCTAATGGATCAACTTGTAGTAGTGTTGGATCTGAAATTGTTAAGCCAACTTCCTCTATTACCTTGTCATCTATATTAAGTCTACCAAACTTAGTCTTTAACTTGATTTCTGTTAGTAAAATCACCAAAGAACTTAATTGTTGCATTGCATTCTATCTCGATCATTGTTTGTTTCTAGATCTTACAATAAAATAGGTTATTGATAAAGGATATTTATCCGGCGATCTCTACATCCTTGATGAATGAGAGCCATGGTCTATTGCATGCTCTAGTATTGTGTCTCCCTTTGAAGCACATTGTCGATTGTAACACCCTTCTCCGGTTTTATTGAAGAAGATTTGTCCTCAATTTCAGAATATTTCATCATTGGATTGTGAGTCATGTCGATTTGCAAAATACTATCGTATCTCGTTAAGTTCAAGGGTTAATAAACGAGTTGAGTCAGCTTTTAAGTTAATTCATTATGATGTTTGGGGACCATGTCAAGTTATTTCCAAAACTGGGCATATGTATTTTGTCACCTTTGTAGATAATATTTCTCGAATGACTTGGATGTACTTTATAAAGATCCGTTCTGAAGTGTTTACTCACTTTTCTGCCTTCTGTGCTGAAGTCAAAACTCAATTTAATGTTTCAGCGCATATTCTAAGGAGTGATAATGCTAAAGAATACATGTCATAGTTATTTCAGTCGTACATGAAACAACATGGTATACTATATCAGCCTTTATGTGTTGACACACCCTCTCAAAATAGAGTTGTTGAGAGGAAGAATAGGCATCTACTTGAGACAGCTCGGGCACTTTTGTTCCAAATGAAGGTTCCTAAACAGTTCTGGGCTAATGCATTCTCTACGGCTTGCTTTCTGATTAATCACATGCTGTCTATTGTGCTTGGTGGTAATATGCCTTACAGTATTCTTTTTCCAAACAAGGCATTATTTTCGGTGGAACCTAAGGTATTTGGAAGCATATGTTATGTTTGAGATGTTAGACCATCTGTTACCAAGTTGGATCCCAAGGCATTGAAGTGTGTTTTCCTTGGCTATTCTCGCCTTCAAAAGGGGTATCGGTGTTATTCTACTAAACTTGGCAAATATTTGGTGTCAATTGATGTGGTATTTTTAGATACTACACCATTCTTCTATGCTCCTCCCATTTCTACAAGTTAGGGGGAGGAAGATGATTGGCTAGTATATCAGGTTACTTGTACTTTGGCAGAATAACGAGATGATGTTCCTCCATCTCCTAGTTCTATCGAGCACCAATCCGCTATTCTGCCTTCAACACCTGCTCCAACTGTGTTAGCAAGAACGACAATTATTCAAGTTTACTCGCGGAGGCAACAGACGAATGATACATGTTCTACACCAGTTCCTTCATCATCAGATTTGCCTCCACCTGACCCTCCAGAAAACCTTGACCTTCTAATTGCTCTTCGCAAGGTATACGTACTTGCAAATACATATATTCTATTGCTAATTTTGTTTCATACGACCATTTGTCTCCTGCATCTAGATCTTTGACTGTATCTCTAGACTCTGTTTCTATATCCAAAACAGTGAATGAGGCTTTGAATCATCCTAGATGGTCTGAAGCAATGCTTGAGGAAATACATGCCTTAGAGAAAAACCACAATTAGGATTTAGTGGATTTACCCAGTGGAAAGAAAGTAGTGGGATGCAAGTGGGTCTTCACGGCCAAAGTTAATCTTGATGGCTCTGTGGCGAGACTTAAGGCCAGGCTTGTGGCTAAGGGGTATGCTCAGACTTATAGGGTGGATTATTCAGACACCTTCTCTCCGGTTGCAAAACTTACTTCTGTCTGCTTGTTCATTTCTCTAGCTGCTTCTGAGAGTTGGCCTTTGCATCAATTGGAAATTAAGAATGTTTTTTTTGTGGTGATCTCCATGAAGGGGTATACATGGAGAAACCACCTGGTTTTGTTGCTCAGGGGGAGTATGGCAAGGTCAGTCATTTGAATAAATCCTTATATGGCTTGAAGCAGAGTCCCCGGGATGGTCTGAAGGAGGCTTTGAATTATCCTAGATGGTCTGAAGCAATGCTTGAGGAAATACATTCCTTAGAGAAAAACCACAATTAGGATTTAGTGGATTTACCAAGTGGAAAGAAAGCAGTGGGATGCAAGTGGGTCTTCACGGCCAAAGTTAATCTTGATGGCTCTATGGCGAGACTTAAGGCCAGGCTTGTGGCTAAGGGGTATGCTCAGACTTATGGGGTGGATTATTTAGACACCTTCTCTCCGGTTGCAAAACTTACTTCTGTCTGCTTGTTCATTTCTCTAGCTGCTTCTGAGAGTTGGCCTTTGCATCAATTGGAAATTAAGAATGTTTTTATTTATGGTGATCTCCATGAAGAGGTATACATGGAGAAACCACCTGGTTTTGTTGCTCAGGGGGAGTATGGCAAGGTCAGTCATTTGAATAAATCCTTATATGGCTTGAAGCAGAGTCCCCGGGATGGTCTGAAGGAGGCTTTGAATTATCCTGGATGGTCTGAAGCAATGCTTGAGGAACTACATGCCTTAGAGAAAAACCACACTTGGAATTTAGTGGATTTACCCAGTGGAAAGAAAGCAGTGGGAAGCAAGTGGGTCTTCACGATCAAAGTTAATCCTGATGGATCTATGGTGAGACTTAAGGCCAGACTTGTAGCTAAGGGGTATGCTCAGACTTATAGGGTGGATTATTCAGACACCTTCTCTCCAGTTACCAAACTTACTTCTGTCTGCTTGTTTATTTCTCTAACTGCTTCTGAGAATTGGCCTTTGCATCAATTGGCTATTAAGAATGCTTTTCTTCATGGTGATCTCCATAAAGAGATATATATGGAGCAACCACTTGGTTTTGTTGCTTAGGGGGAGTATGGCAAGGTCTGTCATTTGAAGAAATACTTATATGGCTTGAAGCAGAGTTCCCGGGCTTTGTTTGGTAAATTTAGTGAAGCAGTACAAGAATTCGGGCTGAAAAAGAGCAAATG
The DNA here is from genome assembly GCF_000393655.2 of Nicotiana sylvestris. NCBI lineage: Eukaryota > Viridiplantae > Streptophyta > Magnoliopsida > Solanales > Solanaceae > Nicotiana > Nicotiana sylvestris. The sequence continues at coordinate 70,765,411 of NC_091059.1, read as the reverse complement.
TGATCATTTTGTCTTCTACAAGCAATCAACAGCTGGATCTATTCTCCTTGTTGTATATGTGGATGACATTGTTATCACAGGGAGTGATTATGAAGGAATCTCTTCTCTCAAGTCTTTCTTGCATACTAAGTTTCATACAAAAGAATTAGGACAACTAAAATATTTATTGGAAGTAGAAATAACTAGAAGCAAGAAGGGAATTTTTCTATCTCAGAGAAAGTATATTCTTGACTTACTAGCAGAAACTGGTAAGCTGGTTGCCAAGCCTTGTAGTACTCCAATGGTTCCTATTTGCATCTTATGAAAGATAATGGCGATCCATTTAATGATCCGGATAGATACAGGAGGTTAGTTGGGAGATTAAACTATTTCACTGTGACTCATCCAGATATTGCTTTTGTAGTGAGCATGGTTACCCAGTTTATGTCCGCATCCACAATTAAACATTGGGAGTCTTTGGAGCAGATCGTATGTTACTTAAAAGGAGCTCCTGGACTTGGCATATTATACAGCAATCACGGTCATTCTCGCATTGATTGTTTTGCAGATGCAGATTAGGCTGAATCCAAGATTGATAGAAGATCTACTACTGGTTATTGTGTATTTGTTGGTGGAAACTTGGTATCATGGAGAAGTAAGAAACAAAGTGTTGTATCTAGGTCCAGTCCGGAATCCGAGTATAGACCTATGTCAAAATCAACATGTGAGATAATGTGGATATATCACCTTTTAACTAAAATTGGGTTAAAGCATCCTACTCCATCAAAACTCTGGTATGATAATCAAGTTGCACTACATATTGCCTCAAATCCAGTGTATCATGAAAGAACCAAACATATTGAAGTTGACTGTCATTTTATTCGTTAGAAGATTCAGGAGAGCTTGATTTTCACTGGCTACGTGAAGACAGGAGAGCAGCTAGCTAATTTGTTCACTAAAGCATTGAATGGCACTCGAGTTGATTACCTTTGTAACAAGCTGGACATGATCAATATATATACTCCAGCTTGAAGGGGAGTGTTACAGAATAAACCTAGACACTTTACAAAATGAACATAAACTGTTTTTAAGTAGTGTACATAACCCATATACAGATAGCAGATTTGTAGGAATCTCTTTTATTTCTTTCCCTAGTTAGCACCTGATATATATGTATCACTATATAGAATAATATACCAATTTGATTCTTCCATACCTTGTTAATTACAGATTTCAACCTTATGTCTCTCTACAGATACCGAATATGAAAACTAAATGCGCAATAAAGGTAATTTCATATTAATAAAAGATGTATCCAAAATAGTCGACATAAATCAAAGTAACCACACGTTAAACATATATACTCCCAACACGATCCTTATATTGAAGTGCTAGCAAAGTTAAGCAATTAATCACCATATGAGATGTATGATGTATTCAACAGAAATTTTAGTATCCCTCACTTTTACTTAAGCATAAGGAAATTTGTGGCAAGTATTTACTTTGATTCTATTCTTATCAATCTTCGCGAAGATGACCATAGACCACAAAAATAGGCCTAGAAATAGAGTCAACAATCAATATTCCAAAATCAAATAGCCTATATAAAAAAATGATCTCATACTAATAGAAAGAACTCTTACATATATGATATATCAAAGCCAGAATTAATATGTGACCTTTGCAGCTATCTAGTGGATCTTTTGGAACTATTTCTTATGTAATTGCAACGTGGACCAAAAATTATTTTATTGGTAACAATCCAATTTTGATTTTTGAAATGTCAAACAACTATAGTGGTTCACTTTCTTATTCCTCAAGATAACTGTATGAGGAACTCCTACTAATCTACTGAGTCCTTAAGAATTATAGAGATCCTACAATCCTTTTAGAACAGGAATAATAACTTGCGAACATAGTACTCACTACTCATTATCTCTATCAGGTCTCACAATATCTTTCTCTGGATTTCTTTCTATTCTTCCTTAAATTAATATGTTGGAAGCATAAAATGTTTTAGTCTTTTTCGAAAAGAAAATAGAGAGAAGTATGTCTGGAGTGGTAATCACCTAATATATATATATAAATATAATATACAGAGATGTATTCAAGATTTTAATACTATGGATACACTATTATCTTTAAGATAGATGTTTGGTTCCATTATATAAAATTTTATGGTGACGACAAGTTGATGAGCAAACTATATTAATACTATATTCGCAAAAAATATCATTAACTTTACAATTATACTCGACGAGTTTTTATACTTTGAAAACGGTCAATAATAGCATCATTACTTATAGTTTTAAATATCTCACGCTCTATATAGTAAACTAAACAGTCATTCAAAAAAGTTTATAAAAACGGAACTTAATATTGAGCCGGGGATTTTGCTGCTTTGAATCCATTGAGAGCCTCAGAGCCAAGAGAGACAAGTCATGAGTACTTTATTTTTAGGGATTTCAAAGTTTTTGCACTTAAAAGAATGATTAAGAGAAGAAAAATAAAAAAAGACATGGGCAAAGTGGAATTTAAAAAAAGAAGTAAAAACTGTTATGAATAGAATTATACTTAGAGTGATGTCTATCTTTCAGAGAGTTTGTTACTTTATGGCTAAGTCTCTATTCCCCTATAAATAGAGAGATTTTAGCTCATTTTAATTCATCTCAAAATCAATAATAATTACCTCTCCCTTTCTTGCAATATTCTCCTTTTCTTTATTATTTTATTTCACGTTATCAGCACATAACTCTACCATTGCGTGTGCAGTCGGGCGCATAGCCGGAAAACCTAAATAGGAAAATCTGTGAATAATGATAAGTTTTGACTGTAAAATGAATTAATTTGACTTCGGTCAACGTTTTGAGTAAACGGACTCGGACTCGGACCCGTGATTTGACGGTCTCGGAGGGTCCATAGGAAATTATGGGACTTGATGCCCGGAATCGAATTCCGAAGTTCCAAGCCCGAGAAATGAATTTTTAAAGAAAATTATTTTCTGAAATTGTTTAAAGGATTTTGAAATGAATTTTGATTAGAACATGTTGGTATCGGCCCCGTATTTTGGTTCTTGCGCCCGGTATAGGTCTTATATGTGGTTTAAGATAACTCTGTGATGTTTCGTAAGAAACGAAATCCGTTTGACGTGATTCGGACCGTACATGCAAAGTTTGATGCTTTAAGAAGTTTTGAAATATTTCATTGATTTTGAGGTTTAATTCGTTGTTATTGAGGTTATTTTGGCGATTTGATCGCACGGATAAGTTTGTATGATGTTATTGAATTAGTACGTATGTTTGATTTTGAGTCCCGAGGGCTCGGGTGTGTTTCGGATGGGTTTCAGAAGGTTTTTGGAACTCAAAAGTTGCAGGTTTTTCAAGTTTCTGGTGTGCTGATACTTTCTTCTTCGCGTTCACGGGAGGACTCTCGTGAACGCGATGTGTTATTTGTGCTGAAGGAAATTTCCTTCTACGCGAACGCATAACCCAGGTCGTGAACGCGAAGAATTGAGGGGTCTTCCCTTCGCAAACGTGAGCCTGGTCGCGAACGCAAAGGCTTACAGCCTGGGCAGGGGGAGGGGTATTGTACCCTACGCGAACGCGACCACCTGGACGCGAACGCGAAGGCTCGAGGAGTTTCTTCTTTGCGAACGCGAGCCCACATACGCGAACATGAAGGTCTCTCAGGCCTGACTCATCACGAATGCGATGAGCCTGTCGCGAGCGCGAAGACCAATTTCACCCAGTTATTTTAAGTTTCAAAAACATAACACATTATGGGATTTCCACAATTTTTCATAAACTTCATCTTCTCCACACCTCTTGGGCGATTTTTGAAGAACTTCTTCACCATAACCTCTTGGGTAAGTAATCTTTGACTTGTTTTCTTCCATTTTTATCAACACCCACCAGATTTCTAGGCCTAAAACATGTGATTAAGGGTAGAAAATTAGGGATTTGGGTAGAGTTAGGGCTTTTTGATTATTTGGTAACTTGACCTCGTTTTGGGGTCGGATTTGAAAACAAATTATACATTCGGTCTCGTGGGTGAATGGGTGATCGAGTTTTGGTCCGAACCTCGTGTTTTGACCAAGCGGGTCGGGGGTCAATTTTTGACTTTTTGGGAAGAATGATTAGAAAGCTATAATTAAGCATTGGAATTGGATTGTTTAGTGTTTATTGAGGTTATGATGTCGATTATGTATATATACAATTGATTTGGAGCCGAATTCAAAAGGAAAGGTGGTGTTTGAGGCTTGAGCTAGCCGTGGAAGTTCGAGGTAAGTGTTCGGTCTAACCTTAGCTTGAAGGATTAGGAGTTGTGTCCTATTTGCTATTTGCTTCTTGTCAAGTACGACATATAAGCATGGTGACGAGTATCTATACGTTGGTGTCGAGCATGATCGTGAGTCTAAAATTGGAGTTTGTTGTGTTCTTAAATAATATTATGGATGCTTTAATTGATAATTCCCGATATTGAGCAAGGATTTAGTTTGATTTCGTGGGAATTTACTTATGATTGAGTAATGGTGTTAGCTGAGATGATTAGAAGTTGGGTTGAGATTGGGTATAACTGTTTCTCCCTTGCCGGGATAGTGTAGTTTGTTGTTGATCCCTTGCTGGGACTCTTGGTGTGGTTGTTGCTAAAACAATACTAAATATATAGATCGGGTTGTACGCTGCAACAATGTTATATTGGATCGAGTTGCACGCCACAATAATGTTATATTGGATCGGCTTGCACGCCACAACAATGTTATATTAGATCGGGTTGCACGCCGCAACAATGTTAAATTGGATCGGGTTGCACGCCACAACAGTGATATAAATGGATCGGGTTGCACGCCTTAATAGTGTTACATGATAGGGATCAAGTTGCGTGCCGTAACAGTGTTATTATTGTTTTGTTTTAGATTTTGAGTTGTTCTCTCATATTTCTCTTTAGTTTATACTGGACTTGATATTTCCCCCGTAGCATATACCACTCCCATTTAAATTGTTTATTTTTCCTTTGTTTATTTCTATATTTCTTTTCCATTGTGTGTATATATATATATATATAATTGCACAGGTTTATCTGGAGTCTGGTCCTAGCCTCGTCACTACCTCGCCGGGGTTAGGCCAGGCACTTACCAGCACATGCGGTCGGTTGTGCTGATGCTACACTCTACACTCTGTGCAGATATCAGAGCAGCATTGGGACAATAGCGCTTAGGGAGCCAGCCTTCAGTCCATCCAGAGCTCCCGAGGTAGCCCTGCAGGCGTCCGCAGGCCCGACGTTCTCTTCTATCCATTTATATGTTCTATTTTTCACATGTTTTCGAGACAGGCTGTATTTCCTTTTTCAGACATTTGTATGTAGTACTCATAGACAGTCTGTGAATATTGTGACACCAGATTCCGGGTAGAGGAGTATATTGGCACTGTAGTACTGATTTTGATCATTTTTAGCTATTTAAGTCTTCCGCTTATTCTATTATCGCTAATCTTTAAATTGTTGATTACCTATTGATTCAAGTTGTTAAAAGGATTAAAATGAAAGAGTTAGAATTTCTATATTTCGTGGCTTGCCTAACTTCTATGAGTAGGCGCCATCATGACCCCCGAGGGTGGGAAATCCGGATCGTGACAAGTTGGTATCAGAGCTCTAGGTTACATAGGTCTCACAATTCACGGACAAGCTTAGTTGAATCTGAGGGATCGAGACGGAGACGTTTGTATTTATCCTCCAGAGTCTACCAAGTTAGGAAAAACTTCACATTTGTTCTTTTTGTCGTGCGGTTTGGTTTCTCAATGCTAATTGAATTTGTACTCTATTATTTCGTAGATGGTGAGAACATGCGCTTTCTCATCCACTGCTCAGCAGTCCGAGCCCCCAACAGCAGCTCCCACGAGGGGTAGAGGGCGAGGTCGAGGCTGTGTTAGAGGCCGAGGTAGGGGTAGAGCTCAGCCCCGAGCAGCAGCACCAGTGGCATAGCCTCAGGTTGACTTTGACGATGAGGTTCCTGCACCAGCAGTTCCGATGGGCCCAGCTCAGGTCCTAGAGGGGTTTATTGCCACCCCAGTTCTTCAGGATGCTCTGGTCTGTCTAGTGGGCCTTATGGAGAGTGTTACCTGGGCAGGCTTGCTTCCTGTAGCACTAGCCGTCTCTCAGGCTAGAGAAGGAGCCCAGACTCCTGCTACTCACACTCCGGAGCAGGTAGCTCCCCAGATTCAGACTCCAGCGGTTCAGCCGGGTGTGGTAGCTCAGACCGGGGATGGAGCAGCTATGTCTGCCGATGCTTTGTGGAGGCTGGATAGGTTCACCAAGCTCTTCACTACTACTTTCAGCGGTGCATCTATTGAGGATCCACAGGATTATTTAGATAGCTGTTATGAGGTTCTCCGGAACATGGGGATAGTTGAGACCAATGGGGTCGATTTTGCCACTTTTCGCTTGTCTAGATCCGCCAAGACTTGGTGGAGAGATTATTGTTTGGCTAGACCAGCCAGATCGCCAGCCTTGACTTGGGAGCAGTTTGCACAACTATTTCTGGAGAAGTTTCTCCCCATCACTCAGAGAGAGGTCTATCGGAGGTAGTTTGAGCGTCTCCAGCAAGTTTCCATGAATGTTACCCAGTATGAGACCAGATTCATCAACTTGGCTCGTCATGCTCTTGTCATACTTCCTACCGAGAGAGAGCAGGTGAGGAGGTTTATTGATGGTCTTATTCAGCCGATTCATCTTCAGATGGCTAGGGAGGCTGGGAGTGAGATCACTTTCCAGGAGGCAGCTAATGTGGCTAGGAGAGTAGAGATGGTTATGTCGCAGGGAAGTGGTCATAGGTCGGATAAGAGGCCCCATCATTCAGGCAGATTCAGTGGTGCCTCATCTGGAGGCAGGGATTTGTATGGTAGAGGCCATCCTCCTAGGCCCTTTTAGTCAGCAGTTCAAGTTTCTCACGGTTCTTCAAGTGGCCATGGTTCTCACATGCAGTATTCTGATCAACAGCCCTACAGTGCACCACCAGCTCCTATCAGTGCATCACCGCTCCAGAGTTTTTGGGGTGGTCATTCTGGTTGCTAGGGTCAGTCTCAGTTTCCTCAGTCGTAGCACTCAGGTAGATGCTATAAGTGTGGTGAGTATGGTCATATCAGGAGGGCTTGTCCGAGATTGGTGGGTACTCAGTTGCAACAACAAGGTTCTCGTGCTATGGTTTAGGCACCAGGTGTTCCACAACCCACCCAGCCAGCTAGAGGTGCTCGAGGTGGAGGTAAAGGTTCTAGAGGTGGAGCTCAGACCGATAGAGGTAGAGGCCAGCCAACTGCAGGCCATCCCAGAGATGTAGTCCAGGGTGGTGGGACCAGCCCGGATGTTATGCTTTTCCAGCCAGGCTCGAGGTTGAGGCTTCAGATGCAGTTATCACAAGTATTGTTCTGGTTTATGATAGAGATACTTCAGTGTTATTTGATCTAGGGTCTACATACTCGTACGTATCATCTTATTTTGCAATGTATCTGTTATGCCTAGTGATTCATTGAGTGTTCCTGTTTATGTGTATACCCCGGTGGGTGATTCTATTGTGGTAAATCGAGTCCATCGCTCTTGTATAGTTGTGATTGGGAGTCTTGAGACTCGAGTAGATTTGTTGCTTCTGGACATGGTCGACTTCGATATTATATTGGGGATGGACTGGTTATCACCTTACCACGCTATCTTGGACTGTCATGCCAAGACTGTGACCTTAGCTTTACCGGGCTTGCCTTGTTTAGAGTGGAGAGAGACTCCTGGTCATTCTACCCGTAGTGTTATCTCTTATGTGAAGGCTCGACATATGGTCAAAAAGGGGTGTTTGGCCTATTTGGCGTATGTTCGTAATTCTAGAGTTGAGGTTCCTTCTATTGATTTTGTGCCCATTATTCGTGATTTTCCTGAGGTATTCCCTTCAGACCTGCCGGGTATGCCACCCGACAGGGATATTGACTTTTGCATTGATTTGGCTCCGGGCACTCAGCCCATTTCTATCCCGCCGTAACGTATGGCCCCGCTTGAGTTGAAAGAGTTGAAGGAGCAGTTGCCAAACTTGCTTGGGAAGGGTTTCATTAGACCTAGTGTTTCGCCTTGGGGTGCGCCGGTGTTGTTTGTTAAGAAGAAGGATGGGTCGATGACAATGTGTATTGATTACCGGCAGTTAAACAAAGTTACAATCAAGAATAAGTATCCATTACCGAGGACGAATGATTTGTTTGATTAGCTTCAGGGTGCCAAGGTATTTTCGAAGATTGACTTGAGATCTGGCTACCATCAGTTGAGGATTAGGGCATCCGATGTCCCTAAGACAACTTTCCGCACTCGGTACGAACATTACGAGTTTTTGGTTATGTCATTCGGGTTGACAAATGCCCCAGCATCTTTTATGGATTTGATGAACCGAATGTTCAGGCCTTATCTGGACTCATTCGTGATAGTCTTCATTGATGATATTTTGATTTATTCCCGCAGTCAGGAGGAGCGCGAGCAGCATCTCAGAGTGGTTCTTCAAACTCTAAGAGATAATCAGTTATATGCTAAGTCCTCGAAGTGTGAGTTTTAGTTGAGTTCAGTTGCATTCCTGGGTCATGTTATATCAGTAGAGGGTATTCAGGTTGATCCGAAGAAGATTAAGGCAGTCAAGAACTAGCCTAGACCATCATCAGCTACAGAGATTCGGAGTTTCTTGGGATTGGCAGGCTACTATCGTCGGTTCATGGAGGGGTTCTCATCTATCGCAGCCCCGATGACCAAGTTGACTCAGAAGGGTGCCCAGTTCAGATGGTCAGACGAGTGCGAGGTGAGCTTACAGAAGCTCAAGACAGCCCTGACTATGGCACTGGTGTTGGTTTTGCCCACAGGTTCAGGACCTTATACAGTTTATTGCGATGCATCTCGTATTGGGCTTGGTGCAGCGTTGATGTAGGATGGCAAAGTCATTGCCTATGCTTCGCGACAGTTGAAGATTCATGAGAAGAACTATCTGGTTCATGATTTGGAGTTGGCAGCCATTGTTCACGCATTGAAGATTTGGAGGCATTATCTGTATGGCGTGGCATGTGAGGTGTTCATGGATCACAAAAGTCTTCAGTATTTGTTCAAGCAAAAGGAGTTGAATTTGAGGCAGAGGAGGTGGTTGGAGTTGTTGAAAAACTATGATATCACTATCTTATATCATCCAGGAAAGGCCAATGTGGTGGCCAATGCTTTGAGTAGGAAGTCAGCTAGTATGGGCAGTTATATTTCAATCGGTGAGAGATCGCTTGCTTTGGATGTTCAGTCCTTGGCCAATCATTTCGTGAGGTTGAATGTTTCTGATCGTAGTCGTGTGTTTACTTGCACGGTTGCTCGTTCTTCTTTATTGGATCATATTCGTGATCGGCAGTATGATGATCCCTGCTTGTGTTTCCTTAGAGACACGGTGCAACGCGAAGGTTCCAAGAAGGTTACCTTAGATAATGATGGAGTTTTGAGATTGTAGGGTCGCGTTTGTGTGCCAAATATGGATGGGCTTCGGGAGTTGATTTTAGAGGAGGCCCATAGCTCCCGGTACTCTATTCATCCGGGCGCCGCAAAAATGTATTAAGATTTGCGACAACATTATTGTTGGTGGAGAATGAAGAAGAATATCGTTGCATATGTGGCTCGGTGTTTGAATTGTCAGCAGGTTAAGTACGAGCATCAGAGGCCTGGTGGTTTATTTCAGAGGATTGAGCTTCCCGAGTGGAAGTGGGAGCAGGTCACTATGGAATTCGTTGTTGGACTCCCATAGACTCGGAGGAAGTTAGACGCAGTGTGGGTCATTGTCGATAGGCTGACCAAGTCAGCGCATTTCATTCCTGTGGCAATCTCCTATTCTTCTAAGAGGTTAGGTGAGATCTATATCCGGGAGATTGTACGCCTTCATAGTGTGCCCGTGTCTATCATTTCAGACCGAGGTACGCAGTTTACCTCACGCTTTTGAAGAGCAGTTCAGCGAGAGTTGGGCACTCGGGTTGAGTTGAGCACAGCACTTCATCCTCAAACGGACGGCCAGTCCGAGCGGACTATTCAAATTTTGGAGGATATGCTCCAAGCTTGTGTCATTGACTTTGGAGGCTCGTGGGATCAGTTTTTGCCTTTAGCAGAGTTTGCCTACAACAACAGATACCAGTCGAGTATCCAGATGGCTCCTTATAAGGCTTTATATGGTAGGCAATGTCGGTCTCCGGTTGGATGGTATGAGCCGGGAGAGGCTTGGTTGTTGGGTACGGATCTGGTTTAGGAGGCCTTGGACAAGGTTAGGATTATTCAGGATAGGCTTCGTACAAATCAGTCCAGGCAAATAAGTTATGCCAACCGCAAGGTTCGAGATTTGGCTTTCATGGTTGGTGAGCGGGTATTGCTTCGAGTGTCGCCTATGAAGGGCGTGATGAGATTTGGGAAGAAGGGCAAGCTTAGCCCTAAGTTCATTGGCCCATTTGAGATTCTTGATCGAGTGGGAGAGGTGGCTTATAGACTTACATTGCCGCTGATCTTATCAGTCTTGCATCCAGTGTTTCATGTGTCTATGCTTCGGAAGTATCACGGCGATCCATCCCACGTGTTAGATTTCAGCACTGTCCAGTTGGACAAGGACTTGTCTTATGAGGATGAGCCGGTAGCTATTCTAGACCGGCAGGTTCGTCAGTTGAGAACGAAGAGTTTTCCTTCTATTCATGTTTAGTGGAGAGGTCAGCCTCCTGAGGCATCGACCTGGGAGTCCGAGTCCGATATGCAGAGCTGTTATCCCCATCTTTTCCCTGACTCAGGTACTTCCTTCTTCTGTCCGTTCGAGGACAAACGATTATTTTAGAGGTGGAGAATGTGATGACCCAAAAGGTCATCAGTTGCTTTTAAATTAAATTCTATGTTCCGATGCCTTGAAAACCTCATTTAGTGTCGCCTCGATTTGCGTGCGCAGTCCGGGCACGTAGCCGGAAACCTAAATGTGGAAATCCATGAAAAATGATAAGTTTTGACTGTAAAATAAATTAATTTGACTTCGGTCAACGTTTTGGGTAAATGGACCCAGACCCGTGATTTGATGGTCCCTGAGGGTCCGTAGGAAATTATGGGACTTGGGCGTATGCCCGAAATCGAATTCCGAAGTTCCAAGCCCGAGAAATGAATTTTTAAAGAAAATTATTTTCTGAAATTGTTTAAAGGATTTTTAAATAAATTTTGATTAGGACATGTTGGTATCGGGCCCGTATTTTGGTTTCGGCGCCCGATACAGGTCTTATATGTGGTTTACGATAACTCTGTGAAGTTTGGTAAGAAACAGAATCTGTTTGACATGATTCGGACCGTAAATGCAAAGTTTGATGCTTTAAGAAGTTTTGAAATATTTCATTGATTTTGAGGTTTAATTCGTTGTTATTGAGGTTATTTTGGCGATTTGATCGCACGGATAAGTTCGTATGGTATTATTGATTTAGTACGTATGTTTGGTTTTAAGCCCCGAGGGATCGGGTGTGTTTCGGATGGGTAAGGTTTTTGGAACTCTAAAGTTGCAGGTTTTTCCAGTTTCTGGGGTACTGATACTTTCTTCTTCACGTTCGCGGGAGGACCCTCGCGAACGCGATGTATTATTTGTGCTGAAGGAAAATACCTTCTACGTGAACGCGTAACCTAGGTCGCGAACGCAAAGCATTGGGGGGTCTTCCCTTTGCGAACGCGATCCTGGTATCGCGAACGCGAAGGCTTATAGCCGGGACAGGGGGATGGGTACTATACCCTATGCGAACGCGAGACCACTTACGCGAACGCGAAAGTCTCTCAGGCCTGACTCATTGAGAACGCGATGAGCCTGTTGCGAACGCGAAGACCATTTTCGCCCAGTTATTTTAAGTTTAAAAAACAGAACACATTACAGGATTTCCACAATTTTTCATAAACTTCATCTTCTCTATACTTCTTGAGCGATTTTTGAAGAACTTCTTCACCATAACCTCTTGGGTAAGTAATCTTTGACTTGTTTTCTTCCATTTTTATCAACACCCACCAGATTTCTAGGCATAAAACATATGATTAAGGGTAGAAAATTAGGGATTTGGGTAGAGTTAGGGATTTTTGATTATTTGTGAATTTGACCTCGTTTTGGGGTCAGATTTGAAAATAAATTATATATTTGGGCTCGTGGGTGAATGAGTGATCGGATTTTGGTTCAAACCTCGTATTTTGACCAAGCGGGCCCGGGGTTAATTTTTGACTTTTTGGGAAGAATGATTAGAAAACTATAATTAAGCATTGGAATTGGATTGTTTAGCGTTTATTGATGTTATGAAGTCGATTATGTATAGATACAATTGATTTGGAGCCGAATTCGAAAGGAAGGGCGGTGTTTGAGGCTTGAGTTGGCCGTGGAAGTTCGAGGTAAGTGTTCGGTCTAACCTTAGCTTGAGGGATTAGGAGTTGTGTCCTATTTGCTATTTGCTTCTTGTTGAGTACGATATATAGGCATGGTGGCGAGTATCTATACGTTGGTGTCGAGCATGACCGTGAGTCTTAAATTGGAGTTTGTTGTGTTCTTAAATGATATTATGGATGCTTTAATTGATAATTCTCGATATTGAGCAAGGATTTAGTTTGATTTCGTGGGAATTTACTTATGATTAAGTAATGGTGTTAGCTAAGATGATTAGAAGTTGGGTTGAGATTGGGTATAGTTTTTTCTCCCTTGCCGGGACGTATTTATTTTTACTGTTGAATCCCTTGCCGGGATAGTGTAGTTTGTTGTTGATCCCTTGCTGGAACTCTTGGTGTGGTTGTTTCTAAAATAATATTAAATATATGGATCGGGTTGCACGCCACAATAATGTTATATTGGATCGGGTTGCACGTCGCAACAATGTTATATTGGATCGGGTTGCACGCCACAACAGTAATATAAATGGAACGGGTTGCACGCCGCAACAGTGTTACATGATAGGGATTGGGTTACGCGCCGCAACAGTGTTATTATTGTTTTGTTTTAGATTTTGAGTTGTTCTCTCATATTTCTCTTTAGTTTCTGCTGGACTTGATATTTCCCTCGTAGCATGTACCCCCTCCCATTTAAATTATTTATTTCCGTTGTATATATATATATATATATATATATATTTCTTTTCCGCCGTATATATATATAATTGCACAGGTTTATCTGGAGTCTGGTCCTAGCCTCGTCACTACCTCACCGGGGTTAGGCCAGGCACTTATCAGCACATGGGGTCGGTTGTGCTGATGCTACACTCTGCACTCTGTGCAGATATCGGAGCAGCATTGGGACAGTAGCACTTAGGGAGCCAGCCTTCAGTCCATCCAGAGATCCCGAGGTAGTCCTGCAGGCGTACGCAGGCCCGACGTTCTCTTCTATCCATTTATATGTTCTGTTTTCACTTGTTTTCGAGACAGACTGTATTTCCTTTTTCAGATATTTGTATGTAGTACTCATAGACAGTCCATGAATATTGTGACACCAGATTCCGGATAGAGGAGTATATTGGTACTGTAGTACTGATTTTGATCATTTTTAGTTGTTTAAGTCTTCTGCTTATTCTGTTATCGTTAATCTTTAAATTATTGATTACCTATTGATTCAAGTTGTTAAAAGGATTAAAATGAAAGAGTTAGAATTTCTATATTTCATGGCTTGCCTAGCTTATATGAGTAGGCGCTATCATGACCCCGAGGGTGAGAAATCCGGGTCGTGACAGATATGCTTGAAAAACCCTTCACAACGTTTCATGCCTCCAATATGGTCCTGCAACAGCAGTACAGAGAGAAAGATTTCAAGAAGTACTCTGAGTTGATTTCTCTTCTCCTTGTGGTTGAACGAAACAATGACTTGCTCATGAGAAATCACGATAATCGGCCCAATGAGTCAATACTATTGCCTGAAGTGGATGAGGTGTATTCCCATTATACTAAGTGTGGAAAAGGTCGTGGCCCTATTTGTAGCCGTGGCCATGGAAGAAATTTTCCTTGTGTTAATCATTCCCTAAAGAAAAATAACCACCAAAAGTGGAAAGGGAAAGATGAGAAGCCAAAGGCAAAGAGTTCAGAAACTGAATGTTATCGTTGCGGTGAAAAAGGGCATTGGACAAATATTTGTCGTACACCAAGACATTTGATTGAGCTTTATCAAGCATCTCTAAAGAATAAAGGCCTTGAAGCTAATTTTGTCTCTGACAATGAATTTGACATCACTCACTTGGATGTGACATACTTCTTTGAGCACCCCGAGGGAAAAATAGACCACTTGATCGGTGATGGATCCGTGGTTAAAGATGATTGAGTAGTTTCATTTTTTTTCTTTCTTATCCGTAGTAGCTAGTGAATAAACATCATGTAGTCACAGTTATTTACATGACTAGTAGTTATTAGTATCAATCAGTATTATTTGTTTCATGGGATAATGTTAGTTCGTTTTGATTAAATATAATTTTAGTATTCGTTTTAAACAACATTTCAGTTGCTTAGTTTTCAAGGATAGTCAAGTTATTATTTTGACATTAACTGTATGAGAGGACGAAAACTTAAACATCATAAACTAACGTTTGTAGCTTGTCTATTTCTGTTATACATTCGTATTTAACTTAAAGACGGTAACATGTACAACTTTTTAAATGTATCTCTTTCATTAAAATAACAGTTTGGTCACTACCAAACAAATTTTTCAATATTTACTAGTAGTACCAAATTTTGATTGGTTCTATTCTTCTTCCAAAAGGAGTACCCTGGAGTAGAGAGACTATTTTCAAATAGACCCCCGATATCCTTTCTTCCAAGAACTTTTTAGCTTACTCTTGGGAAGACTCGAACTTTCGTATTTAACTTAAAGACGGTAACATGTACAACTTTTTAAATGTATCTCTTTCATTAAAATAACAGTTTGGTCACTACCAAACAAATTTTTCAATATTTACTAGTAGTACCAAATTTTGATTGGTTCTATTCTTCTTCCAAAAGGAGTACCCTGGGGTAGAGAGACTATTTTCAAATAGATCCCTGATATCCTTTCTTCCAAGAACTTTTTACCTTACTATTGGGAAGACTCGAACTTACAACCTCTTGGTTGAAAGTGAGGATTGCTTACTATCAGAGCAGCCCCTCCTGTCAATAGTAGTTCGGAAAAATATGCTACACTTTTAATATTTGTATTCAAGCAAATTGTTTGTAAGCCCAGTAATCTGATAAAGCATCATTGACCTTTTCTTCGAAAAGGATGTCAATTAGGAGGCTACATGTATAACTTTGACCATTTTTATTTAGCATATTTAATTGAGGGAATCTTTTTGTTACTTAACTATTGTATAATAAATTATTTATCGTAACTCGTTAATACGACTACAATATTTTATCATTTTGTTTATTATATACCTTATGAACGTTGGTCCTGTTTTTAACGTTTATACAGTTTATTGCCTACTTTTGTGTTTAGTTACCTTTATTTAATGCACAATCATTGTTTCATGTGTATTAATATGACTTAAGTTTTTCGTGTTTTTAAATCATATGACAACCTAAAAATAATTGGCATTGTTTGTATCGTAATCAGAGTTTTCTCAAATTGCATTAAAAGTTAATATTGAGTTATTGATTTAACTTTGTTTATTTTCCTTTTTTTCTCTGAAAATACTAACGTTTATTCGTATATTTTTTACAATTCTTATATCCAAACCAGTGTTTTAAACGGCATTTTCGAGGCGAGCCCTTGGGCAAGGCGTGCCAAAAATATCCCGAGGCGATGGTGTGTGACGAAAGTCTCAAGAGTCCTTCATATAATACTCAAATTCTCAAAAGTCAGCATGTAATTACTCAAAAGTTTTAAAAAAGAACTGAAATGTATTAAATTTAAAAGTCAAGACCTTTTTTAATGATTGAAGTCTTAATTTATAGTCTTTTCCAATTCTTTATCTTGTCCGCTAGTCTATTAATATCTTCCAAAAGCAACGAATATTCGATTTTTTTTTACAAATATAAAGAGAACTTCATTCTCTTTCATAGCAACAAGTTCAAAGTTCAAATTGCACGTTAGTCATTCTTTTTGTTTCTCCATATAGAAAATTTTATTCTTTTCGACTCAAGCTACTTGTGCTTGTAAGTAGTGTATAATAGATTGCTTTGACTAGTTTTTTGTGGGATGGAGCGCGTGCACGCACGCGCACACACACACACACACACATATATGCTTCACTTATTTTTCAATTTTTATGCAATTTTACCTGTTTATAAATATTTACTGTAATTATATTATTTTATAATATATTAAAAATTAGGCTTACGCCCCTTGCCTTGGGGCTTACGCCTCACTGAGGCATATATAAAACGTCTCGCTTTACGCACACGCCTTTTAAAACACTGGTCCAGACGCCCACTTAATTAAACCCTTGCTTCCCTTTAGCTCTGTGATTAGGAGTAACGTCTCAGTCGAAACTTAACCTAACCTAGAGTTTATACTAAATTATAAAATTTATTATAACTAAATAATAAACTATTATATTAATTAATTATAATTTAGTAATAACCATATTTTTAATAATATGATTTTGTCATCTATTTATTGGTTAGTATAAATATTAGTCCTTCCGTTTCAAATTAGATGGGGTACTTTCCTTTTTATTATGTTCCGAAATAAATGACACATTTCTAAATTTGAAAATAATTTAACTTTAAACTCTTTATTTTACTCATTTTACTCTTAACGAGAAGCTTTTATAACCACAAATGTTATGGCCCTATAAAACTTTTACCCTTTAAGACCATAAATTTTAAAAGGTTTTTTTTTCTAAACTCTGTACCGAATCAAACTGCCTCATTTAAATTGAAACGGAAGGAGTAGTGATTACCTAATTCTCTATGTTTCAAATAACTGAAAAAGGAAAACATGTGGAAAGGAGAATAGTGGAAGCGGACTAGTTGAGGTTTGAGTTTCAGCTTAATATTCAGTTATTTCGAATAATTATTAGAGCAAGCAGAAGTCCTAGCTTTATGGTCGGGGTTCCTCTTGGTTTCTCTCTCTAAGAAATTCTCTCTAACCGCTGACTAAAAGAAAACATTTCTTCTTCAACCTCAACTTTTAATGACTATGGAAATCTCAACCCAATCAAACCATATCCCTCTCAAACCACCTGATATTGGTCCTAAAACCACTCAAACTATATCAAATGATCTTGGCTCTAGTTTCAAAGAGAAACTAATAGCGGGGGAGCATAACTCCTTCATCAAGGTTCTATCCCCTACTCTTGAAAATTACCCTTCAACAGCACAAGAGCCAAACCAGACACCAAACAACTATACTTGTATAAAGGGTCATCAAATTCATCTATCTTTAGAAGAACAAAACCGTATCTATCAACCATAGAGGTTCTCACTTATTATTAAACTTCATGGTAAAAGAATCCAACATAATATTCTAAAAAGAAAAATTCAAGAAACCTAGAAAATCCATGAAAATTTTCTCTTCATTGATTTAGGAGCAGACTATTACATCACTAAGTTCAATTGTGAGGAACACATGTTTAGGGTCCTTCATTATGGTCCATGGTTCATCTTTAGACATTTTCTCTCAGTCCAAAGATGGAAACCAAACTTTGTAGCAAAGGATGAAAATAATTCTCTAACAGCCATTTGGGTTCGACTGCCACAATTACCAACTGAATTCTATGATGGCCTCGTTTTAGAAAAAATAGGTAACACTCTTGGGAAACTATTAAAAATAGATGCATGTACATCTTCGACCTTACGTGGTCGTTATGCAAGATTATGCATTGAACTACCTCTTGAGGATCCAGTTATCCCTCTTATCCACATTGGAAACCATAAACAAGTGGTCCAATATTAGGATGAATTTTTTTTATCAAAGATTGTGTGCGATTAGAGCACATTTCAATTAAATGCCCACACATTAAAACCATGCCAGTAAGAACTCCAGCTTTGCCAATCTGTTCAACTCCCCAATCCAGTGCCGACATTAATACCCAAGCAATGAATGAAGAGGTGCGGCAGACAGTCAGTTTTACAAGAAAAAAAAGATCAAATGACAAAAGGAATGTGGCAGGCCAAAATCAAGGTATGGTTAAAACCACTTCGCATGGGGTTCCAGGTACGTCTACTCCTTCTCAAACCATCAATACAAACAATAATGCTATAAGTAATCAAAATTATTCCAAAGATAAGATTACCCATAATAACCAGTCTTTTTCTCCAGCTAATGATGTCATTAATGCAAATAGATATTTAGCTTTGGTGAATCCGCCCACAACCCAAAAAAACTAAAAATGTGAACAACCCTTCAGATTACACTACTAAGGATGTGTCATTGTTGCATGCAACCAATAGCCACGTGTCAAAAGCTTTTTTAAATGCCATCCCCCCGCAAATTCTTCTCTCCAACGCGAGGTAGTGGGTTTATCAGCAAAAGAAAACTACCCTAATTCTCCCTTAGATATTACTAATTCTTGCATGGAAGAAGATTTGGACCCACAACACTTGGCCCATCTCCTTTCATTGGATACACAAATGGCCAATGAAACAGTACACGTGCCTAACCCTATGAACTCCCCAAATCTGAATAAAATCTCTCCCCCCTCAAGCAACCAAGGCATGCAAATAGACACAATAATTACAAACCTATCAACCCTGCACCTCAACTCAGTAACCTCTCCACCAACGAGCCTCAAATTACCCCTATAAACCAGACTTCCGGCAAGAAAAATGCCAAGACTACCAACCACACAAAGGAAAAGATACAGGCTAGTCCAAATCCTACAACACCAAAGAGCACACAAAATGGCAAATCTCCAACCAAACCCACCCTATCATACAGAAAATCAAACCATCTTCTTCATCCAACCCCCTCTTCCTCAAGAACACAAACCACTATCCTGGATAGAACAAGCCATAATAGACCATGCAATATCATTCAATATGATATTGAACGGCCAAGAGACATTAATAATTCTTCAAAACTCATACTTCCTGGCCCAACTAGTATCCGAGGGAATGCACATGGCTATGAACAACTACCAAAACCATGTTTGGTTGAACAATATCCTTCATCCACTAGCTCCCTCAATGAGTGCAAACCAAGCACATGCAATGAGGAGTCAGTGGAATTTGCCTCACCATTTCAATCCTCTTCCTCCACAAAATATGATAATGGATCTCCCTTTCTTCCCACAAAGGAGAAATCTCACTCATGAATCCAGTCTTCATATCATGGAGTGTAGCCCAGAGCCAAGCACAGAACCAAGCATTTCAACCTCCTCCAGTAAATCTACCCCCTCCACAAATCCACCCCAATGCTCAAGAACCAGAAGATCACCGAGAAATGCAAGTAGAAGGAATGAACCTGCTAGGGTCAAAACAAATAGTCGAATTTTCAAGTCTAAACGATGTAAAGGTATATCTCTTCAGGGAAGTGCAAGAGAAGAGGTATATTCTCAGCTACCCACCAGCCTTATACAAATGCTCAATGGACATTCGGCCTCCACAGGACCCAATAGTAGAAAACCATACGATGATTTTGGTCCCTTCACTAAGGAGGAACCCAGTGCTGCAAACACAAATGGAGAATGGTCCAACAAACAATCATGCAATAATGTATAGACTAACTAACATAATAATATGGAACATCTGTGGTGGTAACAATGACAATTTCTGTATTAACTTTAGAGAGATAGTAGATACGTATAAGCCATGCATGGTAACATTGTTGGAAACAAGAATGGAAAATCACATTTTCCTCCTTAGTGATTTTGCATTCTCAGAAATGATTGAGGTTCCAAGTGAGGGCTAATCTGGAGGTATGGTTATCCTTTGGGATTCCAGCATTGTCAAAGTTCATAACTTCGATAGGAGAAATCAGGAGATTCATGCCACTATTGAGGTACTTCCCTCTCAAACTACTTGGCTTTTTTCCCCTCTATTTATGCTAGCACTAAACTTGAAAAAAGACGTGAGTTATGGAACAATATAGAAAATATTCATAATTGTTATAAGGGTCCTTGGTTATTAGGGGGAGACTTTAATGATATTTTCAGTTTTAGTGACAAACTTGGTGGTAACTCCATCAACCGTAGGCGTAGTAACTCTTTATGGAATAACACTAATAATTGTAATTTACTAGACTTAGGTTACAAGGGGTGTAAATACACTTGGTCTAACCATAGAAAAAAGTCTAGGGGTTTAATTATGGAAAGACTAAATAGAATTTTTGTTAATAAAGATTGATTATCAATATATCCCAAGACTCATTCTGATATTAATCCCTTGTTAATTAACCTCATCCCTAAGAATGTGAATCATTGTAGTAGACCTTTCCGTTTGGAAACAATTTTGGTGTAGGCATCTTGATTTTATTAACATAGTAAAGCACTGTTGGAATGATAATGATCTTACTACTGCTCAAAACTATTTTAGGAATGAGATCATCAAATGGAAGAATAATACTTTTGGAGATATTTTTGCCACGGCCCAGATTTCCCACCCTCGGGAGTCGTGATGGCGCCTGCTAGTAAAAGTTAGGCAAGCTAATTGTGCCAATTACTTAACCTTTTTCATATATTTTCAATCCTTTAACAATGGTGAACAAACGTCACACAAACAGTGGAATTAAATAAGTGGAAGAAAAGGAAATGTAATAGTTTAATATTAATACTGATATAACTCCATAAACTAAAAACTACTCAGATCTGGTGTCACAACTTGACAAACTGTCTAAGAATACTACAAATAAGGGTCCGAAAGATAAATACAAGTTGTTTTAGAAATACATAGAAGAAACAATATAGAAAGATAGAAGGAGACGCCAAGGCCTGCGGACGCCTGCAAGACTACCTCGAGCCGCCTGAATGGACTAAAAACAACACCCTCACTGCGGTCCAAAAGCTGCTGCACCGGGATCTGCACACACTGCAGAGTGTAGTATCAGCACAACCGGCCCCATGTGTTGGTAAGTGCCTAGCCTAACCTCGGCGAAGTAGTGACGAGGTTAGGACAAGACTACCAAATAAACCTGTGCAGTTAAATCACATACAGCGGAAGCTAAAGGCAGAAATGTATAGTTAAAGATAAGAGGGGGAACATGTTGCGGGGAACATCAAGAACTAACAGAAGAACAACAGATAAATATAAGGAACACCAAAGTCCAATTATCAACAAGAATCAGAAATAAAAGACAAGTGCACGACATCACCCTTCGTGCTTTTACTCTCATCCTCACCATAAAATCAATAAAATAGGCATGGCATCACCCTTCGTGCTTTTACCTCACATAATCATGGCATAGAATGATCCTTTGTGCATTATCACTCATATCATGGCACGGAATTGTACATCGTGCAGCATGGTATCACCCTTCGTGCTTTTACCTCACAATATCGGCACAACATCACCCTTCGTGCATTAACACTCTCAAAGAAAACATACACGACATATCAAGTCCGTTTCTTACAAAATTTTACAGGCTCAACTTAAATCCCATATAAGACCTGTACCGGGCTTCGGAACCAAAATACGGGCCTGATACCATCAAATTCAAACATATTTAGATTTTTGAAAACTCTTATAATTTCAGTTAAACAATCTTCTTCAAAAATTCATTTCTCGGGCTTGGGACCTCGGAATTCAATTCCGAGCATACGTCCAAGTCCCATATTTTCCTATGGACCCTTCAAGACCGTTAAATCACGGGTCCGAGTCTGTTTACCCAAAATATTGACCGAAGTCAAGTTAAATTCATTTTAAAAGAAAAATTTATCATTTTTTCATAGATTTTTACATAATAGCTTTCCGGATACACGCCCGGACTGCACACGCAAATTGAGGTGAGACAAAAAAAGGTTTTTAAGGCCTCGAAACACAGAGCCGACTTGTAAAACAAGTGATAACCTTTTGGGTCATCACATTCTTCACCTCTAAAACAACCGTTCCTCCTCGAACGGACATAAGAAGGAAGTACCTGTGTCAGAGAAAAGATGGGTATATCGGCTCCACATATCGGACTCAGACTCCCAAGCCACTGCCTCAACAGGCTGACCTCTCCATTGAACACGAACAGAAAGAAAACGCTTCGATCTCAACTGACAAACCTGTCAGTCTAGAATAGCTATCGACTCTTCATCATTGGACAAGTCCTTGTCCAACTGGACAGTGCTGAAGTCTAACACGTGGGATGGATCGTCGTGATACTTCTAAAGCATGGACACATGAAACACTGGATGACCGGCTGATAAGCTCGGCGGCAACGCAAGTCTGTAAGCCACCTCTCCCTCTCAATCAAGAATCTCAAAAGGACCAATGAACTTAAGGCTAAGCTTGCCCCTCTTCCCAAATCTCATCACGCCCTTCATAGGCGACACCCGAAGCAACACCCGCTCGCCGACCATGAATGACACATCACGAATCTTACGGTCAGTATAACTCTTTTTCCTGGACTGAGCTATATGAATCCTATCCTGAATGATCCTGACCTTGTCCAAGGCCTCCTATACTATATCCGTACCCAACAACCGAGCCTCTCCCGACTCAAACCATTCAACCGGCGACCGGCACTGCCTACCATATAAAGCCTCATAAGAAGCCATCTGGATACTCGACTGGTAGCTATTGTTGTAGGCAAACTTCGCTAAAGGCAAGAACAGATACCACGAGCCTCCAAAGTCAATGACATAAGCTCAGAGCATATCCTCCAAAATCTGAATAGTACGCTCGGACTGCCCGTCCATCTGAGGATGAAATGTTGTGCTCAACTCGACCCGTGTGCCCAAATCACGCTGAACTACTTTCCAGAAATGTGAGGTAAACTACGTACCTCGGTCCGAAATGATAGATACGGGCACACCATGAAGACGAACAATCTCCCGAATATAGATCTCAGTTAACCTCTCGGAAGAATAGGAGACTGCCATAGGAATGAAATGTGCAGACTTGGTTGGCCTATCAACAATAACCCACACTACATCGAACTTCCTCTGAGTCCGTGGGAGTCCAACAATGAAGTCCATAGTGATACGCTCCCACTTCTACTCAGGAATCTTAGTCTTCTGGAACAAACCACCAGGTCTCTGATGCTTGTACTTTACCTGCTGACAACTCAAACACCGAGCCACATATGCAACAATATCCTTCTTCATCCTCCTCTACCAATAATGTTGCCGCAAATTCTGATACATCTTAGCGGTGCCCGGATGAATAGAGTACCGGGAACTATAGGCCTCCTCTAAAATCAACTCTCTAAGCCCATCCACATTAGGCACACAAACTCGACTTTGCAGCCTCAATACTCCACCATCTCCTAATGTAACCTGCTTGGCACCGCCGTGCTGCACTGTGTCCCTAAGGACACACAAATGAGGGTCATCACACTACCGATCTCGGATATGCTCCAATAAAGAAGAACGAGCAACAGTGCAAGCTAACACCCGGCTGGGTTCAGAAATATACAACCTCACAAACTGATTGGCCAAAGCCTAAACATCCAAAGCAAGCAGTCTCTCACTGACCAGAATATACGCAAGACTATCCATACTAGCTGACTTCCTACTCAAAGCATCGGCCACCACATTGGCCTTTCCCGGATGATATAAGATGGTGATATCATAGTTCTTCAATAGTTCTAACCACCTTCTCTGCCTCAAATTTAGCTCCTTCTACTTGAACAAGTATTGCAGACTCTTGTGATCCGTGAACACCTCACATGACACACCATACAGATAATGCCTGAACAATGGATGTTAACTCCAAATAATGAACTGGATAATTCTTCTCATGAATCTTCAACTGCCGTGAATCATAAGCAATGACCTTACTATCCTGTATCAACACCGCACCAAGTCCAATACGAGATACATCACAATAAACTGCATATGGCCTTGAACCTGTGGGTAAAACCAACACCGGCGCCATAGTCAAAGCTGTATTGAGCTTCTGAAAGCTCACCTCACACTCATCCGACCACCTAAACTGGGCACCCTTCTAGGTCAACTTGGTCATCGAGGCTGCAATAGATGAAAACCTCTCCACAAACTGATGGTAATAGCCTACGAACCCCAAGAAACTCCAGATCTATGTAGTTAATGCGGGTCTAGGGTAGTTCTTGACTGCCTCTATCTTCTTCGGATCTACCTGAATACTCTTTACTAATACAACATGACCCAAGAATGCAATCGAACTCAACCAGAACTCACACTTCGAAAAGTTACCATACAACTGGCTATCTCTCAAAGTCTGAAGAACCACTCTCAGATGTTGTTCATGCTCCTCCCGGCTGCAGGAATAGATCAAAATATCATCAATGAAGACTATCACGAACGAATCCAAGTAAGGCTTGAACACTCGGTTCATCAAATCCATAAAAGTTGATGGGGCATTTGTCAACCTAAATAACATCACCAAGAACTCATAATGCTCGTACCGAGTATAGAAAGCTGTCTTAGGGACATCGGATGCCCTAATCCTCAACTGATGGTAGCCAGATCTCAAGTCAATCTTCGAAAATACCTTGGCACCCTGAAGTTGATCAAACAAATCATCAATCATTGGCAATGGATACTTGTTCTTGATTGTAATCTTGTTCAACTACCGGTAATCTATACACATCGTCATTGATCCGTCCTTCTTCTTAACAAACAACACTGGCGCACCCCAAGGCGAGACACTAGGTCTAATGAAGCCTTTATCAGGCAAGTCTTGAAATTGCTCCTTCAATTCTTTCAACTCAGGCGGGGCCATACGATACGGCGAGATAGAAATGGGCTGGGTGCCCGGAGCCAAATCAATGTAGAAGTCAATATCTTTGTCGGGTGGAATACCCGGCAAGTCTAAAGGAAATACCTCCGAAAACTCACGAACAACAGACATAAAATCCATAGAAGGAAACTTAGCCCTAGAATCATGAACATATGCCAAATAGGCCAAACACCCCTTCTCGACCATTCACTAAGCCTTTATATAGGAGATAACACTACAGGTAGAATGACCAGGAGTTTATCTCCACTCTAAACGAGGTAAACCTGGCAAGGGTAAGGTCACAGTCTTGGCATGACAGTCCAAGATAGCATGGTAAGGTGATAACCAGTCCATCCTCAATATGACATCAAAATCAACCATGTCCAACAGTAACAAATCTACTCGAGTCTCAAGACCCCCAATCACAACTATGCATGAATGATGGACATGATCTACCACAATAGAATCACCCACCGGTGTAGACACATATACAGGATCACTCAAAGAATCACTAGGCATGACCTGATACGGTTCAAAATAAGATGACACATAGGAGTATGTAGACCCTGGATCAAATAGAACTAAAGCGTCTCTACTACAAACCAGAACAGTACCTGTGATAACTGCATTGGAAGCCTCAGCCTCAGGTCTAGCTAGAAGAGCATAACATTGGGGCTGGGCCCCACCACTCTAAACTACAACTCTGGGACGACCTCCTGCTGGCTGGCCTCTACGTCTAGCAGCCTGACCTCCACCTCTAATACCTCTACCTCCACCTCTAGCACCTCTACCTCCACCACTAGCTGGCTGGGCGGGAGGTGGAACACTAGGTGTCTAAACCATGGCACGGGAACCCTGATGTTGAGAGTTGCTCGGTGCTCAAGGGCAAACTATAACAATATGCCCAGTATCGCCACATGTATAACAAGCCTTCAGTGGCGAGACTGCTGACCCTGACGGCGTGAATAACCATTTTAAAAATTTTGGAGCGGGGGTGCACTGATAGGGGCTGGTGGTGCATTGTAGGGAAACTGATCGGAATACTGCATATGAGAACCACGGCCACCTAAAGCACCATGAGAAGCCTGAAGTGCTGAATGAAATGGCCTGGGAGGATGGCCCCTACCAAATGAATCCCTGCCTCAAAACGAGGCACCACTGAACCTACCAGAATGACGAGGTCTCTTGTCAGACCCCTGACCACCCCCCTATGATAGAACCATCTCAACTCTCTTGGCCACATTGGCCGCATCCTGAAAAGAAATCTCGCTCCCCGTCTTCTTAGCCATCTGCAATCAAATAGGCTGAACGAGTCCCTCAATGAATCTCCTCACTCACTCACTCTCTCTCTCTCTCTCAGTAGGAAGTATAAGAAGAGCATGACGGGCCATGTCAATAAATCTGGTCTCATGCTAAGTAACAGTCATAGAACCCTGTTAGAGATGCTCAAATTGCCTCCGATAGTTCTCCCTCTGAGTGATAGGAAGAAACTTTTCCAGAAATAGCTAAGAAAATTGATCCCAAGTCAAAGTTGGTGACCCAACTGGTCTAGTCAAACAATAATCTCTCCACCAAGTCTTGGCGGATCCAGATAAGCGAAAAGCAGCAAAGTCGACCCCATTAGTCTCCACTATCCCCATGTTCCTGAGAATCTCATGACAGTTGTCTAAATAATCCTGGGGATCCTCAGAAGATGCACTGCTGAAAGTGGTAGTGAAGAGCTTGGTAAACTTGTCCAATCTCCACAAGGCATCAGCAGACATAGATGCTCCATCATCGATCTGAGCTACCATACCCGGCTGAACTGCTCCAACTGGCTGAGCTGCTGGAGTCTGAAACTGGGGAGCCATCTGCTCCAGAGTGTGGGTAGTGGGAGTCTGTGCTCCTCCCCCAGCCTGAGAAATGGCTGAAGCTACCGTAAGTAAGCCTGCATGGGTGACACTCTCCATAAGGCCCACTAGACGGACCAGAGCATCCTGGAGTACTGGGTAGCAATGAACCCTTCTGGGACATGAGCTGGGCCTACTGGAACTACCTGGGCCGGAACCTCATCATCAAACTCAACCTAAGGCTCTGCCGTTGGTGCTGCTGCTCTGGGTTGAGCTCTGCCCCTACCTCGGCCTCTAGCACGGCCTCGGCCTCGCCCTCTATCCCTTGTGAGAGCTGCTGCTGGGGGCTCGAGATGCTGATCAGTGGATGAGGAAACACGTGTTCTCACCATCTGCAAAAGAATAGAGTAGAAATTCAATTAGCATTGAGAAACCAAACCGCACGACAGGAAATAATAGATGTGAAATTTTTCCTAACTCCGTAGCCTCTAGGGATAAATACAGACGTCTCCGTACTGATCCTTCAGACTCTACTAAGCTTGTTCGTTAATTGTGAGACCTAAGTAACCTAGAGCTCTGATACCAACTTTTCACGACAGGATTTCCCACCCTCGAGAGTCGTGATGGTGCCTACTACTGAAATCTAGGCAAGCCAATTTGTGATGACCCGGCTAGTCATCTCATGAGCTACCACTCTGTTTCCCCCATTTTTGCTTCTTATTGCTTTGCCTATCGGTTCTATATGTGATCTGGTTGGTTGGCTCGGGTTTGGATAGGATTTGGTAAGGTTTGACACACTTAGTCTCTTTTGAGGAAACTTAAGTTATAAAAGTCAACTGGATGTTGACTTATGTGTTAGAGGGCTCGGATATGCGTTTCGATGGTTCGGATAGCTTCGGGAGGTGATGTGGGACTTAGGAGCGTTATCGGAATGAGATTTGGAGGTCCGGAGTAAATTTAGGCTTGAATTGGCGAAATTGATTTTTTGGCGATTTCCTGTTGATAGGTAAGATTTTGATATAGGGTTCGGAATGGAATTCCGAGAGTTGCAAAAGTTCCATTGTGTCATTTGGGATCTATGTGCAAAATTTTAGGTTATTCGGACGTGGTTTGGTTGGGTGTTTTTATCAAAAGCGTAATTTAGAAGATTTTGGAATTCTTAGGCTTGAATCCAATGCAAATTTGGTGTTTTGATGTTGTTTTGAGCATTCTGAAGGTTGGAACAAGTTTGAATGGGGTTATGGGATATGTCAGTATGTTTGGTTGAGGTCCCGGGAGCCTCGGGTGAGTTTTGGGCGGTCAATCGGACCATTTCATGCTTTGGAAAAGTTGCAAATTTTCTAGCTTCAGCTGTTGCAGAGTTTTCTTCTTCGCGATCGCGTAGGGCAGTGACGGGGGCATCCCAGGTTGTTCTTCACATTCCCGAAGTTGGAGACGCGATCGCATAAGGTGGTGAGGTTAATGATCGCGAACACGTGGAGAAGGTCGCATTTGCATAGAGTTAAATGGACCAGGGGATTGACCTGGAGTTTGTTCACCGCGAACGTAGTCCCCTGTTCCCGATCGCGTAGGTGTGGGATGCCTGAGCATCGCGTTCGTGTGGGAGATGACTGATAACTAGGGATTTTAATACATTTTATACTCCTTCTTGCTTAAATTTTGATTAGAAATTTGTACAAAATAGTCCCAAAAGGCTCACAAGTTGTGCTTGATTGCAGGTTTGATCAACAAAGTGACAAGATGTCAAAGATCAGCTCAAAAGGAGTGAAACTTGCACAAGTTCCAAAGACAAGACAAGCTCAGGCAAAGCAGGCCCAATGCGGCCGCACACCATTCTGTGCGGTCTGCACTAGGAGACTTAGAGAGGTTGATTTCCAAGCAAAGATGTAATAAGGACGCACTAGGTTTTGTGTGGTCCACACTAAAGGCAATGCGACAGCACTTGATTTAGTGCGGTCCACAGAACCCAAGATCAAAGAGGTGCCAGATTTGAGGATTGAAGCCTATGAGGTCCGCGGTCCATTTTATGCGGACCACTAGAAGCCTATGCGGTCGCAGTCCATTATGTGCGGTCCGCATTGCCCAAGTGCAGAGAGTTGTATTTTCAAGTTCAGAGCCCTAGTGCGACCGCACACCATTTTGTGCGGTCCGCACTAACCCCGCAGGGGTATTTTTGTCCAGAATTTTTAGCTTAGTATAAATAGCTTATTTTCCCATTTTTAAGGTATCAGATAGTTTTGTAACGTAGTTGCGCTCGTGGGTTCGACTTTCTTAGCCATTTTGGGCAATTTTATCTACTTTTCATCATTGAATTTTGTTATTTACTTTAGTGATTAATTAATATGAGTTGTTCTTAATCTATTTCTTGCTTTTCTTCTTTAATTATGAGTAGCTAGACCCATAAGCTAGGGTTATGGCTCAATCCTAGTGTGGGTAATTGATGGGTCTTGTATTTTAGGGCTAGATTGACTATGGATGTTTGATATTTGGGCCAATTTCATGGTTAATTGTTGAATTAGTTGTTGCAAATACTAGTTTGTGTTTAGTTGACTAGGGCTCTTCTTGAGACAGAGAGCTTAAGTCTCCGAAATTGGTCCAACAAGGAATTGGGGCGTACTCAAGAGATTGATAGCCCCAATTAAAGGGTTAAACCTCGAGAGAGTAATACCCGACTTGAACCCTAGTTGCTTGTGCAAATTTTCATACCCAATTGGTCTTGAGAAAGTCAATTCGAGCAAAATCACTCGAACCACAGAGAGGTGTAGAGTGGGTAATATCGTGCAACGGTTATATCATACTCCCCAATTATGTCAATCGTGTCTTAGATTCAATTACCCGTCAATTAACCACCTAGGTGAAAGTCATTACCCTAGTGCCTTTTAAACCATTTGAACAACCCTTTTTAGATTAATTCTTAGCTTAATCTAGTTGCATTTACCATTTGCAGTTGATGATAGTAGAAGTAAAACGAAAATCCCAAAAATGATTAGAAGTGTAATTTGGAACACATACGCAATCCTAAACTGGATAGATACTCGATTCCAAATTCTAGCTCTCTGTGGAAATTGATCCCGACCCTAAATCGAGTAAAAGCTGCTCCGACCCTCTCTCTCTACTCAATAGTAGTGCAGAGTAGGCCGCAATCACTTTTTGGCGCCGTTGCCGAGGAGCTAATGGTTTTGGCTATCTATTTAGTTAGTTTTGTGTATTGTTCTTCTTTCCTTCTTTGTTACTAACTTGTTTGTGTCACAACTCAGGTACTAAATGGCAGCGAACAACGCTAATGACCCTCTTGGAAATGTGATCGTGGGGGAGGAGGTAGATGATGTCAGAGATGATGAGGTGCCTCTTGTACCTCAAAGACAATGTAGAGGCCGCCAAGCCAATGCGAATGATAATAACAATGTTCCAGACCCTCCTCCGCCATCTCCAAGAGTGACTCCCAGAGTACTTCTGAACCAGGGCTATGCGAGTGCTATTGTCCCACCTCGAATTCGGGTGGGCAATTTTCAGATAACCAATGTAATGTTGACCTTACTTGAGCAGCGTGGGTATTTTATGGGCGTTGCATATCAAAATGCCTACAAACATCTCAAGGGGTTCATGGATAAATACTAAGGGAGCAAGCAGGCGAATGTGTCCGAGAATGTTCTTACGTTGAGACTCTTCCCATTCTCACTTCGGGGGAAGGCATTAGATTGACTCGAGAGACTTCCCAACCATTCCATCACAACTTGGGATGCATTGGCGGATAAATTCATTGCTAAATTTTTCTCGCTGGGACATATGGCGACATTGCGTGACGAGATATTGTCTTTCAAGAAAGAGCCCACAGAACCTTTGTATGAGATTTGGGAGCATTATAGAATAATGGTGAAAGAATGCCCCAACAATGATATGACTGAGGCTATGATACAATAAACCTTCTACTGGGGCATCAATACAACAAATCAATGCATAGTGAACCAACTTGCTGGGGGAAACTTTATGAAGTTGTCGTATGATGAGGCATATGATATACTTGATGAGACGGCTGACACTTCTTCTACATGGCAAAGTAGAGCAAATGTGCCAGGGTGACCCCAAGGTTACTCATTTGCACAAGGAATTGCATGACCATGGGCAAGCTATAGCGGAGTTGACAACTACTATGAACCAATTGGCTAAGGCACAGTTGCAACAAGTCCAAAACCCTCGCCAAGTGAATTCCATGGAGGGTGTCAATATGTTTGTCAACAAGAGAAGGCAAAGAAGGCAATAAAACCAAGGGAAGTCTGAGCAATTTGATGATGACTGTGATGGATTTCAAAATGATGGTTATGATGACCAAAGTGATGAGGTTAAATATGTAAACAACTATCAAGGCCAACAGGGAAACTCTTCCAACCAACAACAATGGAGACCTCAAGGCAATTGGGGCAATCAACAACAAGGAAATGGTAATTGGGGGAACAACAACCAAATCAAAAACTGGGGCAATCAGAACAACAACCAAAACAATCAAGGGAATTGGAATGGTAATAACAACAATTGGGGTGGTAATAACAATCAAGGTGGATGGAACAATGGAAACCAAGGAAACCAGGGGCAAGGCTTTCAAAGGCCCCCAATGTACCAACAACCGAACAATCCACTCTCATTTCCATCTCAAGGTCCTAGTTCTTCTGGCAATGACATGGGTAGAATTGAAATTATGTTCGAACAGATGATGAAGAAGAATGAATTCTGATGCACAGTTGGCTTCCCACAATACCTCTATCAGAAACTTGGAGGTACAATTAGGCCAAATCTCTCAGTTTTTAAATACTCGCCCTAAGGGTGCTCTACTAAGTGATACGGTAGTGAACCCGAAGGGTGGGAACAATCATGTTATGGTGGTAACAACAAGAAGTGGGAGAGGCGGTGATGTGAATGCCTCCAAACAAAATCAAATCTTGGATGATGATGTTGAGTTGCCAGAAGATAAAGTCCCTTTGGTAGTTGAAGATGTG
Organism: Nicotiana sylvestris; assembly: GCF_000393655.2. Classification (NCBI taxonomy): domain Eukaryota; kingdom Viridiplantae; phylum Streptophyta; class Magnoliopsida; order Solanales; family Solanaceae; genus Nicotiana; species Nicotiana sylvestris. Next base: position 70,733,865 of record NC_091059.1, on the reverse strand, counting down.
GTTGAAGAAAATGTGAACAACGAAGTGAGGATTGATATTCAAGATGTCGAGGTGGAAACTCAAAATAATGTGAACCCGTCTAGGGAACACATAATAGACATGTCGGAGCCGGTTGTGCCTAAAGCCAAGGCTTCTTTTCCAAAGCCACCTCCACCTTATCCTCAAAGGCTCACGAAGCAAAAGAATGATAATCAGTTTAAGAAGTTCATTGACATGATGAAGAGCTTGTCCATTAATGTCCCTCTGGTGGAGGCTCTTGAACAAATGTCGGGCTATGCAAAATTCATGAAAGACTTGGTCACAATGAAGCGTTCTATGGATTTTGAAACTATAAATATAACTCACCAAGTTAGTGCTATAGTGCATTCAATGGCCCCGAAGCTTGAAGATCCCGGTGCCTTCACCATTTCTTGCACCATTGGGAGTGCGGATTTTGCCAAGGCTCTATGTGATTTGGGGAGCTAGTATCAATTTGATTCCCTACTCAGTTTTCAATACTTTGTGTATTGATCAACCTAGGCCGACTTCCATGAGGTTACAAATGGTGGATAGATCGATGAAGAGACCCTTGGGTATTATTGATGATGTGCTTGTTCGGGTGGAAAAATTTATCTTGCTAGCTGATTTTGTGATCTTGGATTGTGAGGTAGACTATGAAGTTCCGATCATATTGGGAAGACCTTTCCTAGATACGGGGAAGGCATTGGTAGATGTGGAAGCAGGGGAACTCACCTTCCGGATGGGTGATGAAAAGGTGGTCTTTTATGTGTGCAAATCTATGAAGCAGCCCAACAGTACCGACGTGTGCTCTTTTGTTGACCTCGTCACAGCAGTGATAATTGATGACACCAGTGCAATGATCAATGTGGAGGACCCATCGGAGGTCGTATTGTTGAATCTTGATGTTGATAAGGATGCAAGCTGAGTGGAGTGCGTGAATGCTTTACATGGAATGGGCTCTTATTCTTATTAGCCTAGGAAATTGTCTTTTGATCTCGAGAATAGAAAGACTCTACCAACTAAACCTTCAATTGAGGAGCCTCCTGTGTTGGAGTTGAAACCACTTCCTCCACACCTCAGGTATGAATTCTTAGGCTCAAATTCTACTTTGCTAGTTATTTTTTCTTCTTGCCTTACTAACATGTAGGTTGATGCCACGTTGGCGATTCTTCAAAAGCGGAAAAAGGCAATTGGATGGACTCTAGCTGATATTCGGGGAATAAGACCCACATTCTGTATGCACAAAATTATCTTGGAGGATGATGCAAAGCCTTCCTTGGAGCATCAAAGAAGATTGAACGAAGCAATGCAAGAAGTTGTGAAAAAAGAGTTGATCAAGTGGTTGGATGTCGGGGTTGTATACCCCATCTCTGATAGCTCTTGGACTTTACCGGTGCAATGTGTACCGAAGAAGGGTGGCATAACCATGGTTACAAATTCTCAAAATGAGTTGATTCCTACAAGAACAGTCACTGGTTGGAGGGTATGCATGGACTACTGCAAGTTGAATAAAGTGACCCACAAGGATCACTTCCCTTTACCTTTGCTTGACCAGATGTTAGACCGACTTGTTGGGCGTGTCTTATATTGCTTCTTGGATGGGTATTCTGGGTACAACCAAATCTTGATTGCTCCAAAATATTAGGATAAGACCACATTCACTTGTCCATATGGCACTTTTGCCTTATCTAGGATGCCTTTTGGGTTGCGTAATGCACCAGCTACATTTCAGCGGTGTATGATGGCCATTTTCACCGATATGGTGGAAGACATTTTGAAGGTGTTCATGGACGATTTTAGTGTTGTGGGGGATTCATTTGATGAGTCCCTGAAGAATCTTGATAGGTGTTGGAACGTTGTGAAGAAACCAATCTTGTCCTCAATTGGGAGAAATGCCATTTTATGGTGGAAGAAGGAATAGATCTTGGGCATAAAATTTTGAAGCATGGTATTGAGGTGGATAAAGCAAAGATTGATGTGATTTCAAGGCTCCCTCCCCCTACATCCGTCAAGGGAGCTTGGGCATGCGGGGTTCTACCGGAGATTTATCAAAGACTTTTCGAAGGTAGTGAATCCCTTGTGCAAGTTGTTGGAAAAAGATACTAAGTTCGTGTTTGATGACAAGTGTATGCAAACCTTTGAACTTCTCAAGCATAAGTTGACCACCACTCCTATCATTACTGCACCTAATTGGAGCTTGCCCTTTGAGCTCATGTATGATGCGAGCGATATTGCGGTTGGGGCGGTTTTGGGTCAAAGAGTGAACAAAATGTTTCATCCAGTGTACTATACGAGCAAGACAATGAATGATGCTCAAGTGAACTATACGGTGACCGAGAAGGAACTTTTGGCTATTGTGTTTGCAATGGAAAAATTTCGGTCGTATCTTATGGGTGATAAGGTTATTATTCATACCGACCATGCCACACTCCGATACTTGATGACGAAGAAGGACTCCAAAGCTAGACTAATACGATGGGTCTTGTTACTTCAAGAGTTTGATTTGGAGATTGTGGACCAGAAGGGTAGTGAGAACCAAGTGGCGGACCACTTGTCCCGCTTGGAGGAGGAGGGGAGGCCTCGTGATGGCCTAGAGATCAATGATTCATTTCCCGACGAACAAGTCCTTTCGGTGTCAATGAATGATATGCCATGGTTTGCCGATGTTTCTAATTTCTCTGGGACTAGTATAATCCCTTGTGAGCTCTCTTCTAACCAAAGGAATAAGCTCAAGCAGGATAGTTTGGATTTCTATTGGGATGAGTCGTACTTGTTCAAGATTTGCACGGATGGTATGATCCGAATGTGTGTCCCAGAGGAAGAGCAACTGAGTATCTTGGAGGCTTGTCATTCCTCTCCCTATGGTGGCTATCATGGCGGGGCGAGGACGGCTTATAAAGTTCTTAGTTGTGAGTTTTATTGGCCAACTTTGTTCAAAGATGCGGGTGATTTTGTGAAGAGATGTGATGAATGCCAAAGAGCGGGTGGAATTTCGAAGAAAGATGAGATGCCTCTCAATACCATCCTTGAGGTTGATATGATTGATGTGTGGGGCATTGATTCTATGGGCCCATTTTGTTAGCTCTTGTGGGAACACTTACATTCTTGTGGCGGTGGACTATGTTTCAAAGTGGGTTGAAGCCGTGGCTTTGCCCAACAATGAGGCCCAGAGTGTTGTTGCATTTCTCAAAAAGAGCATTTTTACAAGGTTTGGTACTCCTCGTGCAATCATAAGTGATGGGGGGTCTCATTTTTGCAATAGAGCTTTCGAGACTTTACTTTCAAAGTATGGTGTCAATCACAAAGTTTCTACTCACTATCATCCTCAAGCAAGTGGTCAAGTTGAAGTATCCAACGGGGAAATCAAAAGCATATTGTCAAAGACGGTCAATGCAAATAGGACCGATTGGTTAAAGAAGTTGGATGACGCTCTATGGGCTTATAGGGCTGCTTACAAGACTCCAATTGGTATGTCTCCGTATCGGTTGGTGTTTGGGAAAGCTTGCCATCTACCGGTTGAGTTAGAGCACAAGGCCATGTGGGCTTTGAGGAAGCTAAATCTTGAGTGGGATATTACAGCCAATCTTCGTGTGGAGCAGCTCAATGAACTTGATGAATTTAGATTCCATGCCTACTCCAGTTCGTCCTTGTATAAGGACAAGATGAAGTACTTTCATGATAAATATACTCGTGGAAAGGAATTCAAAGTAGGTGATTTGGTTCTCTTGTTCAACTCCCGGTTACGTCTGTTTCCAGGAAAGCTCAAATCAAAATGGAGTGGACCTTTTGAAGTGCTATGTGTGACCCCGTTTGGTGCTCTTGATTTAAAGAACAAAAATGGTGAAGTTTTCAGAGTTAATGGGCACCGGGTCAAGCATTATCTTGGAAATATTGATGACAGACACGTGGTGGCACTTCTTCATTTCAAATGATGTGATGGTAACCTGCGTCGTGCCGCGACGTTAAATTAGGCGCTTCTTGGGAGGCAACCCATGTGTTTTTCTTCTTGTTTTTATTTTATTTTCATTTGTAGAGTAGGATTATTTTTTTGGGCTAACTGGTTGTGAGATGTTACAGGATTGTGTTGGTGCAATGCAGAACATAGTGGAAAAAAAGTGTTAGGTCTCTGAAGTTATTAATGCGGCCGCACTACATTTAGTGCGGACCCCACTGGTAAGGGTGAGATGTAGACCTCTCTAAAGTTTGTCACTACGGCCGCACTACATTTTGTGCGGTCCGCAGTGGACCACTGCAGCCACAGTCCATTTTGTGCGGACCGCAGTATGTTGCCTCCTCAAGCTTGAAAATAGATGTGTTGTGTGGACCGCGGTCCATTTTGTGCGGTCCGCACTGGTTGGTGAGACTGGGCCCCAGGTCCTTTTCTATAAATAGGGCCTGAGGCTCTCCTTTTACCCTTTTCAAACCCTGACTCTTAGAACTAATAGAAGCATTGTTCATCATCTTTTCTCCTCGTAACTAACTGCTTGGAATCGTTATCCTTCATTTCATCTCATAGCTGGTACCATTACATCCCTTTTACTTGTTCAATTTTGTTAATTTCTTTTAATTTTTGTTTTTCCTGCTTCCTTTTCTATGTTTCCCGTATTTTCCTCATTTGATTAGATTAGGGTTGTTAATTTCTTGATTAGAGTAGGTTCATGTAGTTAAAAACAATGGGAAATCACGTAGGGACAGGACTCAGGTGTTAATTAAGCTTAAAATCAAAAATCTATGAACCCTAATTTAGTACCACAGCTGGGCACTCAGTGCGGACCGCGGTCGTTTTTGTGCGGTCCGCGGTGCCCCTGTGCGGTCCATAGTACCATTTTGTGTGGACTGCACTACTTATTGTTATGAAAGCTGAATCTTAGGGAATGCAGCCGCACTACATATTGTGCGGACCGCATTGCCCCTTGTGCGGCCACACTACATTTTATGCGGTCCGCACTGCCGGGATACAGAGAGTGGGTAGTCTGAACCCCACCTCTGTGTGGACCACATGGCCATTTTGTGTGGTCCGCATTGACCCCTGTGCGGCCGTACACCATTTTGTGCGGTCCGCACTGGGTGACTTCTGCAACATGTCAGCAATTTTTTTCTCCTATTCTGCAACACTACTTTTCACTGTCTACTTATTCTAGCAAGTTTACTTGATTGTGGTTGCACACAATGGTGAAACAATAGGGTAAAGAATCTAAACAACCTGCCAGAGGTGGATCCTCCCGGGGAGGGAAGCAGAAAATGATAAGACTCACTCCCCAAGCTAGGCAAAACATCAAAAAAATGAGGTAGATGATAAAAGCTGCTGACAGAGCCATTGACATGTCGGGGAGTGAGTACGAGCCCTCCCGGGAAATTTCTTCAGACTCCATGCCAGAATACATCCCTGACTAGCTGGAGAGGAATAGACTAAGAGACACAACTCCAGCTTCCCCCACTGCCCAAATGTCAGTGAATGTATCTTCTGGGTCGTCTGAGGGCTCAGCAGCAGGTAGTGGGGATGAATACTCCACCTCTCCCGCAACTTCATTATCTGGAAAGGGTGCAATAAGTGATGAGGAGGAAATAGGGGGAGAAGAGGAAGTGGGAGAAGGAGGTGAACCACAGGTAGGGGGTATTGCTAGAACTAGGAAGCCGGAGGTGTGGCAAGACCGGTTTGTTAGTGAGGTAGCATATCATAAATTCCGGGAATGGTGGCCGGTGAGGAAGTTGATCCCGGAGAGGAGTTTTATAGATAGAGACTTACTACCTCACAACCCCAATGTGAGGAGGCAGTTTAGGGCGAGAGTAGGCTGGGAACATTTTTTGGATGAGTGTGTGGATGCCAAAGAACACTTGGTCAAGGAATTCTACACCAACATTGCCCACATCAAAAAGGGCTCCAAGGTGACCAAGGTTCGAAACCTGAAAGTGTTGTTTGACGGGAAGACAATAAACGATTACCTTGGCTTCAATGAGGAGGATGAGACCCTATACATGGCAAAGATGGAAATGGGCGAGGAGGTCCGTCCCTGGTTAGCACAATACCTGGCAATCCTGGGTACCACCCCTGACTGGTTGACTGCAGGCGTCAAGATTATGAGACGTAGTCTGAATTTTGAGGCACGGGGGTGGGAGACATTTGTATGTAGCAGGTTGGACCCTACGACACATGACAACTCCCTACCTCTTCACCGGGCAATTTTAGTGGCGTCGATCATGGCGGGGTACCCAATAAATGCAGGGAATGTGATGTCAAGAATTATTACAATTATGGGTGTTGAGCATGATAGAAACTACCCGTTCCCCAGTTTTCTCACTATGTACTTCCGGGATCTGAAAGTGGAAAAGAGGCCCTTCGACATTAAAGTCAAAGCGAAGGCCCTTTTTTCCTGGTACAACATGTAGGGGGTGATAACCCTAAGAGCAAGAATTTCGAAGGTACAGTTACTGCTCCAACTGACCAGTATGAAGAGCCAGTTGTGGTAGTGACTCCTGCTAAGCCTGCGTCTACTTCCACTGCTATCCCTCCTGGTCCATCCACCTCAGCGAACCCGGAGATTCCATCCTCCCATGCACATCCTATTACTGCCCACCGACTAAGCCAGGCACTTCTTAGTATAAACAACTGGATGTTGAGTGCGTCCTCCCAGTTGTCTACACTCACTACCACGGTAGAGGCTCAGTCGGCACCTCCACCGCCACAGGTTCCCCAGTCGATAGAGGATACTCTCAAGGAGATACTAGACAACCAAAAGAAAATCCTCGACACTTAGAAGGTACTGACTGAGGCAGTTGATTCACATAGCAAGGCTCTCAAGGAGCTTGCTCGGGAGCACAAGAAGCTGAGGAAGACACGGGCATCCAAGGAGTCCGTGAAGCAGTTGAGAGCTGATGTTGACAGATTGAAGGCATATCAGCTGCCTTTAGACTTACTTCTAGGACCCAGTACCTGCAGCTCATTCCTAGCCAGATCAGTCATAGAGGCCTCCCAAAAGGAAGAGAATGATTCCTAGAGCGGATGATGCAGTAATCCAGTTGGCCGACCCACTGGAGGCTTCCTTTAGTCAGCCACAGGATGCACTTTAGGAGCCTGTCTAGGTCCAGGCCCAGGTCCCAGCAGCACAGCAGTAGGCCATCGGGAACCAGTATGAGATTCCCGAGCATAGTGAGGACCCTGGGACCACTCAGGAGCCTATGCAGACAGATAGGCCATAGGGAGTCTTTATATCCTTTTTCCTTTCTCTTTTGATGCTTTATTTGGTTTAATTGGCATTGGGGACAATGCCAGCTTTCATTTGAGGGGGTAGGCCCTACTTTTTATTCATTTGGATGACTGTATATATATTTGATACCTTTTTATGCTTTCTTTATCTTTTCATCTTTGGGTTGTATATAATTTTAACATTTCGTTACATTTCTCGCACTTTTATTTTGCTTTGGGTCTGTATATAAAGTTATGTTACATTGTACATATTCATCCCATCTATTATATATTCGACAAATCCCCTCTTGTATATATTCATTTTACTTTCCACAATTTTTCTTTCCATAGCTTCTTATTTGTGATTCGTAGCTTCTTGTTTTGAAAGTTTGCAATAAGCCTTTGGTTTTCTTAATGCCATGGTTCTTTCCAAAGGTGGAGTGTTGTGTGAACGGGGTGGCTCTTCCCAATGATGGATGACGTGACAACCTTCTTAAGGGTTTGAGTCTATTTTTCTTTTTGTTTTTAGTAGTTAGTAGATAAGGGTGCCTCAAGCAAAGCTTCACTTGGGCCTAGCACATTTGCCTTTGATCTTATGGTCAAAAATAAATTGTTGTGTTTAGGATGGTGAAAGTAGTGACCTTGAGACTCTTTTGTTGATCGATAATCATCAAGTGGTTTTTCGGAACCATGGTGTGCTTAAATCTTATCTAAGGTCGTTATGGGCCCCCGACTCTGCGTCTTTAGCAATCTCATAGCTTGTGTGGTGAGTAATCGCATTGCAAATCCAAGGCCCGAGCCATCGGTCTAGAACTTGCCCTAAATGTTTGTTGAGACAAAATCCTAAGTGAATTTTGACTTAAGACATGATTATAGGCTCTCCTTGAACCAAATGATAGTTGAACACACCCATAACCTGCCAATGATAAGATCCCTAGGCAACCCTTTTGAGCCTTAGACATGTTTCCTTCAAGAACCATGATACAAGCCTATACCCGTTCTGAAAGTTACCTTCTCTTAGAACCTGATATTTCCTTTAGCACATGACAAAAGTATAAGTTTGGGGGGAGAGACGAGGATTGCAACAAAGTGGTAAAAAGGCACAAAAATGAAGAAAAAGAAAGGCAATGAAAAAGAAAGAAAAGTAAAAATGGCAAATAGAATGTTTAATATGAAAAAGAACAAAAAGGGATTCAAGAAAAGCAAAGAAAGAAAGGTGTAGAAAGTTGAAAAAGGAGAAAGGGTTTGAAATGTATAAGAAAGAGTGACATTGTGTCTCTCTAATCCCTCAGAAAGAAGAGAAATGACTCAAAGAGTCAAGTGAATGTGTGCTAAATGAATCAAAAGAAATGCTTAAGGGAAGATGGAACCTACTTAGACCAAAACATTTCCTACCATGACCCAAAAGCCTTCACAATGTCTCCACAAAAGCCCTATATGATCTTGAGTTAAATGAAGCTTACATTAGTGGATACTCACATAAGGGGCAAGCATATGGTACCTAGAGCCGGACTTGTGGCTTTTTCTTGAGAAAGATGAGTGAATTTCCATTATCCTCGTTCTGAGTGCCACTATCTTAAAGGTAAGGATTGCTTAGGAAGAGTTGAGGATGTGTGAGTTTGGGTTCCACAATGACCGAAGTAATAGAAAAGAGCTCTTTGATGTGTTGAGTCAATTCTTGATGCTCTTGTGTCGCACTTAATCCATGGTGTTTAAAGGAGTAAAAGTTGTTAATGATTCATTTGTATTGAGGGCAATTGTTAGTCCCAATTGATGCTAGATGAGGTTACTTTAGGACAACTGAAAATTTCTTGGATTTTCCCTTAAGGGGTGGGTCTTATTTTGTTTGCTTGAGGACAAGCAAAAGCTTAAGTTTGGGGGAGTTGATAACTAGGGATTTTAATGCATTTTATACTCCTTCTTGCTTAAGTTTTGATTAGAAATTTGTACAAAATAGTCCCAAAGGCTCACAAGTTGTACTTGATTGCAGGTTTGATCAACAAAGTGACAAGATGTCAAAGATCAGCTCAAAAAGAGTGAAACTTGCACAAGTGCCAAAGACAAGACAAGCTTATGCAAAGCAAGCCCAATGCGGCCGCACACCATTCTGTGCGGTCCGCACTAGGAGATTCAGAGAGGTTGATTTCCAGGCAAATATGCAATGCAGACGCACTAGGTTTTGTGCGGACCGCACTGAAGGCAATGCGACCGCACTCGATTTAGTGCGATCCGCAGAACCCAAGATCAGAGAGGTGCCAGATTTGAGGATTGAAGCCTATGCGGTCCGCGGTCAATTTTATGCGGACCGCAATAGAAGCCTATGCGGCCACAGTGCATTATGTGCGGTCCATATTGCCCAAGTGCAGAGAGATGTATTTTCAAGTTCAGAGCCCTAGTGCGGCTGCACACCATTTTGTGCGGTCCGCAATGACCCCGCAGGGGCATTTTTGTCCAGAATTTTCAACTTAGTGTAAATAGCTTTTTTCCTATTTTTAGGGTATCAGATAGTTTTGTAACGTAGTTGCGCTCGTGGGTTCGACTTTCTTAGCCATTTTGGGCAATTTTATCTACTTTTCATCATTGAATCTTGTTATTTACCTTAGTGATTAATTAATATGAGTTGTTCTTCATCTATTTCTTGCTTTTCTTCTTTAGTTATGAGTAGCTAGACCCATAAGCTAGGGTTGTGGCTCAACCCTAGTGTGGGTAATTTATGGGTCTTGTATTTTAGGGCTAGATTGACTATGGGTGTTTGATATTTGGTCCAATTTCATGGTTAATTGCTGAATTAGTGGTTGCAAACACTAATTTGTGTTTAGTTAACTAGGGCTCTTCTTGAGAAAGAGAGCCTAAATCTCCGAAATTGGTCCAACAAGGAATTGGGGCGTACTCAAGAGATTGATAGCCCCAATTAAAGGGATAACTCTCGAGAGAGTAATACCCAACTTGAACCCTAGTTGCTTGTGCAAATTTGCATACCTAATTGGTCTTGAGAAAATCAATTCGGGCAAAATCACTCGAACCACGGAGAGGTGTAGAGTGGGTAATATCGTGCAACGGTTATATCATACTCCTTAATTATGTCAATCATGTCTTAGATTCAATTATCGGTCAATTAACCACCTAGGTGGAAGTCATTACCCTAGTGCCTTTTAAATCATTTGAACAACCCTTTTTAGATTAATTCTTAGCTCAATCTAGTTGCATTTACCATTTGTAGTTGATAATAGTATAAGTAAAATAAAAACCCCAAAAATGATTAGAAGTGTAAATTTGGAACACATACGCAATCCTAAACTAGATAGATACTCGATTCCAAATTCTAGCTCTCTGTGGAAATCGATCCCGACCCTAAATCGGGTAAAAGCTGCTCTGACCCTCTCTCGCTACTCAATAGTAGTGCGGGGTAGGCCGCGATCATTGTCATGTTCGCATAGAATAAAAATTGGGTTCTTAGAATTTGTGTTTCGCGATCAAGAAAGGGGTTTCGCGATCGCGATGAAGGATTTCAGGCCTGGGCAGAAGGTTTAAATAGTTGTCTTGTCCGCAATTTTAGGGTTTATTTCCTCCATTGTTGAGCATTTTTGGAGCTTTTTGAAGAGGATTGAAGAGGGATTCAAGGGGAACCACTTGGAGGTAAGATTCATGGACTTAAAACTCGATTCTAATGTGAAATCTACCTAATTAATCATGGAATATAAGCCTAAAATTAAAGAACTAGGGCTTGAAATTAGAGACCTAGAAATTGGGATTTGAGGGGTTGTTTGTGGATGGATTTTGATGCTTTTGGTATGAATGAACTCGGGGAGTGATAAGGAATCCATTGATGTGAATTTTTCTGGAATCTGAGATGTGGGCTCGAGGGTCAGGTTTTGTTAATTTCGGGATTTAAGTTGTAAATTGATTATTTTCGCTTGGGCTTCGTTCCCTTAGCATATTTTGACATTGTGATTCTGATTTTGGATAGATTCGACGCGAGTGTAGGCCAATTCGAGGGGGAAAAGCGTCGCGGGCTAGAGATTTGACCGGATTGAGGTGAGTAATGATTGTAAATGACGTCCTGAGGGTATGAAACCCTAGATTGCACATCATTGTGCTATGTTGAGGTGACACACATGCTTGATGGCGAGTGTGGGGTCATGCACAGTTGGGGATTGTGACTTAGTCCGTCCCGAATGGCTATTTTATCGCGTATTTGACTAAAAATTATTTTCTATCATCATGTTTTGGGCCGAATGCCATATTTGGGCATCGTGCCAACTATTTGAACCCTTAGGGAATTTTTATTGATATTTTCTCACTGTTTTGACTTTATACTTGAACTCAGTCATGTTATATTCCAATGTTTTCATAACTTAGCCATGATTACTTTGTTTTAACACTTAAATGATCTTTTAAATGATATTTTGGGCTGAGAATCATGTTTTACTATTGCCCGAGTGGCTTGTGAGGATTTTTGACTAAGTAAGGCCGAGGGCCTATGTTGTGAGGAAACACTGATTATGATTATGAGACTGAGGGCCTGAGATATGTACGCCACGAGATGACTTAATATTGCGCTTAGGCCATAAGGGGCCCCTCCAGGAGTCTACACACCCCTAGTGAGTGCCGGTACCCATTGTGATTGTGAGATATAGCCCGAGGGGCTGGTATTGTTTTGAGATATTGCCCGAGAAGCAGATTTGTTGACATTGTGCCTGAAGGGCGAACCTTTATGTGTTGTTCTTTCTTACTGCCTGTCATTTACCTGCTTAAATGTTAAAAAGGGCTTTTATGAAGTTTAAAGTGTACTTAAATGATTTTTTACATATCCTAACTGATTCACTGTTTTACTGGCTTTTACTGCTCATTATAGACTGTAATGTGCTTTTCGTGATTTCTTGCTTTCAGTCTTTATTTATGATTATTACTCACTAAATTGGAGTACTCACTTTACTCCCTGCACCCCGTGTGTAGATTCAGGCGTTGTTGATCCTGCTAGTGCAAGTTAAGAGCTCCCGGCAGACTTCAGAGTTCACGAGGTAGCTGCTTTGGCATTTGCAGTCCCGTGTTTCTCCCCCATTTATCTCATTTCTATCTCTTTTTTAGTTACTTTGTAATAATTTATAGACTTTTTAGACATGTGTTGGGATTGATAGATGCTCATGACTAGTGACACCCCGGTATTGGGCTGTGTTGGGTTGTATTCCGCAAATTATTCTGTATTGTCACTACTTACTTTCGGATTTTTATCATGTTTAAGACGAAATGCTTATCTCTTAATTGCTTAAAATGAATTGGAAATGTGTCGGCTGGCTTTGCCTTCACGAGAGGTGCCATCACGTCCGGGTCCGAGTTTGGGGTCGTGACAAGTTGGTATCAGAGCCTAGGTTACATAGGTCTCACGAGTCATGAGCAGATTTAGTAGAGTCTCGCGGATCGGTACGGAGACGTTTGTATTTATCCTCGAGAGGCTGTAGAACCTTTAGAAAAACTTCATATTCTTGAAATTCTTGTCGTGCAAATTTGTTGATCCGAGTACTAAACATCTGTCGTTCTATTCTCTCACAGATGGTGAGGACACGCGCTACCGGTCAGGATGGACGACCACCAGTTGTGGCTACTAGAGACCGAGGACGCGGTCGTGGTTGCGGTAGGGTTAGAGGTGTGGCCCGCACAGCAGCTAGAGCGGCATCTGCAGATCCACTAGCTACCCCAGTTCAGGATCAGTCCTAGTTATGGATGAGCCAGCGACACCAACTCAAGCCCCAACTGTGCCAATTGTGATTCCAGGTCTTCAGGAGGCCTTGGCTCAGATCTTATCAGTTTGCACTACCCTAGCTCAGGCGGTTTCAGCCACTACAGTCGCAGCTACTTCTCAAGCCGGGGGAGGCAATCAGACTCCCACTACTCGCACACCTAAGTAGGTTGTGCAGGGACTTCAGACAACGGGGGCACATCCAGCCCAACCGGTTGCAGCTCCTCAGGACTATGTAGTTCCTGCCATGCAAGAGGACAACAGCGTAGGTTGGAGAGGTTTGGTAAACTTCAGCCTCCGACCTTCAGTGGTGCAGAGGGCGAGGATGCCCAGGGTTTCTTGGATAAGTGTCAGAGGATGCTTCATACAGCGGGTATTTTGGAGACCAGCGGGGTCACTTTCCTTACTTATCAGTTTTCTGGAGCTGCTTTCACTTGGTGGGAGGCTTTTAAGAGGCGTAGGCCTGTTGGTGCAGCAACCCTTACCTGGTAGTAGTTCTCCGTTCTTTTTCTAGAGAAGTATATGTCGTAGTCTCGTAGAGAGGAGCTACATATGCAAATTGAGTGGTTGCGTCAAGGAGAGATGACTGTGACGCGGTATGAGATAAGGTTCTCTGAGTTAGCTCATCATGTTATTTGGTTGGTTCTGACAAATAGAGAGAGGATTAGGAGGTTTGTTGATGGCCTCACTTATCAGCTTCATATTCTCATGACCAGGGAGAGGGTGACTGGTGCTACTTTCGAGGAGGTTGTGGATATTGCTCGTGAGATTGAGTCTGTTCGTCGCTAGGAGCGAGAGGAGAGGGAGGCCAAGAGGCCTCGAGGATCTGGTAGTTATAATGGTGCTCCTTCGAGGGGTCAGTTTCAGCACGGCAGAGGCCGTCCATTCAGGCATGCTCAACCAACTCGCCCAGGTTATTATGGGGCATCATCGGGTCATGGTTCTCACAATTCTCATCAGGGCCAGTCATCACTTAGTGCCCTTCCAGCTCAAAGTTCATCTCGTTCTCCATCAGTTCAGGGCTCTTATATGCCAGGTGCATCTACTAACCACTCCGGTGCAAGGGGTTCCCTTCAGTCCCCTTCTCCAGCACCTGGGAGTTGTTATGAGTGTGGAGAGATGGGTCATATATGGAGGCAGTGTCCTCGTCGTCTTGCGGGTTCATCTCAGCAGAGGGGCCAGTCATCGGCTTTAGGGCCAGTTACTTCACCACCATCCGCGTAGCTAGCTAGGGGTGGAGGTCAGTCAACTAGGGATCGCCCTAGAGGGGGAGGTCGATCAGGTGGCGGTCAGGCCCGTTTCTATGCACTTCCAGCTAGACCCGATGCTATTGCTTCAGATGTTGTTATTACAGGTATTGTTTCAGTCTGACATAGAGATGCGTCTGTATTATTTGATCCCGGTTCCACCATTTCTTATGTGTTATCATACTTTGCTCATTATTTGGGTACGCCCTGTGAGTCTTTTGCTTTACCTGTTCATGTATCTACCCAGGTGGGCGATACTGTTGTTGTAGACCGTATGTACCGGTCGTGTGTGGTGACTATTGGGGGTCTGGAGACCCGAGTGGATCTTTTATTATTATGTATGATGGATTTCAATGTCATTTTGGGCATGGATTGGCTATCTCCGTGTCGTGCTATTCTGGACTGTCATGCCAAGACAGTCATATTGGCTATACCGGGTGTGCCACGAATTGAGTGGTAAGGTGTAATTGATTATGCTCCCAGTAGAGTGATCTCATTCTTGAAGGCCCATCGTATGGTTGGGAAGGGTTGTCTTTCGTATCTAGCCTTTGTGAGGAATGTCGGTGCTGAGACTCCCAGTATTGATTCTATTCCAGTTGTGAGGGATTTTTCTGATGTGTTTCTTGCAAACCTGCCGGGTATGCCACCGGACAGAGATATTGACTTTGGTATTGACTTGGTGCTGGGCACTCATCCCATTTCTATTATGGCGTATCGTATGGCACCAGCGGAGTTGAAGGAGTTAAAGGAGCAACTTCAGGAACTCCTTGATAAAGGGTTCATTCGGCCTAGTGTGTCACCTTGGGGTGCGCCAGTTCTATTTGTGAAGAAGAAGGATGGCACTATGAGTATGTGCATTGACTATAGGCAAGTATCATTTGCCTCGCATTGATGATTTTTTCGACTAGCTTTAGGGAGCGAGAGTGTTCTCCAAGATTGATCGCCGTTCGGGTTATCACTAGTTGAAGATCAGGGACTCAGATATTCTTAAGACGGCTTTCAGGACTCGTTATGGTCATTATGAGTTCTTGGTGATGTATTTTGGGCTGACCCATGCCCCAGCAGCGGTCATACATTTGATGAACAACGTGTTCTGGCCTTATCTCGACTCGTTTGTCATAGTCTTCATTGATGATATTCTGGTGTATTCGCGTAGTCAAGAGGAGCATGCAGAACATTTGAGAGTTGTGTTGCAGAGATTGAGGGAGGAGAAACTTTATGCAAAATTCTCCAAGTCTGAGTTTTGGCTCAGTTCAGTGGCTTTCTTGGGGCACGTGGTGTCCAATGAGGGTATTTAGGTTGATCCGAAAAAGTAGAGGCGGTTAAGAGTTGGCGCAGACCATCCTCAGCGACAAAGATTTGTAGCTTTCTTAGTTTGGCAGGCTATTATCGCGGGTTTGTTCAGGGATTCTCGTCTATCACATCGCCCTTGACCAAGTTGACTCAGAAGGGTGCTTCATTTGTGTGGTCGGATGAGTGTGAGGAGAGCTTTTAGAAGCTCAAGACAACTTTGACTACAACTCTAGTGTTAGTTTTGCCATTAGCTTCAGGTTAATACACCGTGTATTGTGATGCTTCGAGAGTTGGTATTGGTTGTGTAATGATGCAGGAGGGTAGAGTTATTGCTTATGCTTCTCGTCAGTTGAATCCCCATGAGAAGAACTACCTCGTTCATGATTTATAGTTGGCTACTATAGTTCACGCGTTAAAGATTTGGAGGTATTATCTGTATGGTGTGTCTTGTGAGGTATTTACTGATCATCATAGCCTCCAGTACTTGTTCATGCAGAAGGATCTTAATTTGAGGCAGCGGAGGTGGTTGGAGTTGCTAAAGGATTATGATATCACTATACTGATCCATCCGGAGAAGGCCAATGTGGTAGCCGATGCTTTGAGCCGAAAGGCGGTGAGTATGGGGAGTTTGGCATATATTCTAGTTGGGGAGAGACCTCTTGCAGTTGATGTTCAGGCCTTGGCCAATCGGTTCGTGAGGTTGGATATCTCGGAGCCCAATCGGGTATTGGCTTGCGTGGTTTCTCGGTCTTCCTTATATGATCGTATCAGAGAGCGCTAGTATGATGATCCGCATTTGCTTGTCCTTGAAAACAGAGTTTTGTATGATGATGCCAGAGATGTGACCATTGGTGATGATGGGGTGTTGAGGATGTAGGGCCGGATATGTGTGCCTAATGTGGATGGGTTTCGGGAGTTGATTCTGGAGGAGGCCCATAGCTCGCAGTATTCCATTCATTCGGGTGCCGTGAAGATGTATTAGGATTTGAGGCAGCATTATTGGTGGAGGAGAATGAAGAAGGACATTGTGGGATTTGTAGCTCGGTGTCTCAGTTGTCAGCAGGTGAAATATGAGCATTAGAGATCGGGTGGCTTGCTTCAGTAGATGGATATTCCAGAGTGGAAGTGGGAGAGGATCACTATGTACTTTGTAGTTGGACTTCCACGGACTTTGAAGAAGTTCGATGCTATTTGGGTAATTGTGGATCGACTGACCAAGTCCGCGCACTTCATTCTTGTGCGTACTACCTATTCTTCAGAGCGGTTGGCAGAGATCTATATCCGGGAGATTGTTCGTTTGCATGGTGTCCCAGTTTCCATTATTTTAGATGGGCCACTCAGTTTACTTTGCAGTTTTGGAGGTCTGTGCAGCGAGAGTTGGGTACTCAGGTTGAGTTGAGCACAACTTTTCACCCTCAGACGGACGGGCAGTCCGAGCACACTATTCAGATATTGTAGGACACGTTGTGTGCTTGTGTCATTGATTTCGAAGGGTCATGGAATCATTTTCTACTGCTTGCAGAGTTTGCTTCGAACAACAGCTACCAGTCGAGTATTCAGATGGCTCTATATGAGGTTTTGTATGGGAGGCGGTGTAGATCTCCAGTTGGTTGGTTCGAGCAGGGTGAGGCTAGGCTATTGGGGACAAACTTGGTGCAGGATGCTTTAGAAAAGGTGAAGGTGATTTAGGAGAGGCTTCGTATAGCAGTCGAGGTAAAAGAGTTATGCTGACAGGAAGGTTCGGGATGTGTCCTACATGGTTGGCGAGAGGGTTCTGTTGAAGGTTTCTCCCATGAAGGGTGTTATGAGATTTGGGAAGAAGGGTAAATTGAGTCCTCGATTCATTGAGCCTTTTGAGGTGCTTCGGAGGATTGGGGAGGTGGCTTATAAGCTTGCTTTTCCACTCAGCTTGTCAAGTGTGCATCCGGTATTTCATGTTTCTATGCTCCGGAAGTATATTAGGGATCCTCCTCATGTTTTGGATTTCAACACGGTTCAGTTAGATGATAATTTGACCTATGATGTGGAGCCAGTAGCTAATTTGGATCGTCAGGTTCGAATGTTGAGGTCAAAGGATATAGCTTCAGTGAAAGTGCAGTGGAGAGGTCGGCCCGTGGAGGAGGCTACCTGGAAGACCGAGCGGGAGATGCGGAGTAGATACCCTCACCTGTTTTAGGCTTCAGGTATGTTTCTTGACTCGTTCGAAGACGAATGTTTGTTTAAGTTGGGGAGGATGTGATGACCCGGCCAGTCATCTCATGAGTTACCGCTCTGTTTCCCCCATTTTTTGCTTCTTATTGCTTTGCCTATCGGTTCTATATGTGATCGGGTTGGTTGACTCGGGTTCGGAGAGGATTTGGTAAGGTTTAAGACACTTAGTCTCTTTTGAGGAAGCTTAAGTTCAAAAAGTCAACTGAATGTTGTCTTATGTGTTAGAGGGCTTGGATGTGAGTTTCGATGGTTCGGATAGCTTCGGAAGGTGATTTGGGACTTAGGAGCGTGATCGGAATGAGTTTTGGAGCTCCGGAGTAGATTTAGGCTTGAATTGGCTAAATTGGATTTTTGGCGATTTCCGGTTGATAGGTGAGATTTTGGTATAGGGGTTGGAATGGAATTCCGAGAGTTACTGTAGTTCCGTTGTGTCATTTGTGATGTGTGTGCAAAATTTCAGGTCATTCGGACATGGTTTGGTTGAGTTTTTGATCAAAAGTATAATTTAGAAGATTTTAGAATTCTTAGGCTTGAATCCGATGCAAATTTGGTGTTTTGATGTTGTTTTGAGCGTTCCGAAGGTTGGAACAAGTTTGAATGAGGTTATGGGATATGTTGGTATGTTTGGTTGAGGTCCCAGGGGCCTCGGGTGAGTTTCAGGTAGTCAATCGGACCATTTCATGCTTTGGAAAAGTTGCAGATTTTTTAGCTTTAGCTGTTGCAGAGTTTTCTTCTTCGCGATCGTGTAGGGAGTCTCGCGATCGCGTTGGGCAGTGATGGGGGTAGCCTAGGTTGTTCTTCGCGTTCGCGAAGTTGGAGACGCGATCGCATAAGGTGGTGAGGTTATTGATCTCGAACGCGTAGAGAAGGTCGTTTTTGCGTAGAGTTAAGTGGACCAGGGGATTGACTTGGAGTTTGTTCATCGCGAACGCGGTCCCCTGTCCGCGATCGCGTAGGTGTGGGATGCCTGAGCATCGTGTTCGCGTGGGATATGACGCGTTCGCGTAGAGTAAAAATTGGGTTATGAGAATTTGTGCTTCGCGATCGCAATGAAGGATTTCAGGCTTGGGCAGAAGGTTTAAATAGTCGTCTTGTCCGTGATTTTGGGGTTTATTTCCTCCATTGTTGAGCATTTTTGGATCTTTTTGAAGAGGATTGAAGAGGGATTCAAGGGGAACCACTTGGAGGTAAGATTCATGGACTTAAAACTCGATTCTAATGTGAAATCTACCTAATTAATCATGGAATTTAAGCCTAAAATTGAAGAACTAGGGCTTGAAATTGGAGACCTAGAATTTGGGATTTCAGGGGTCGTTTCTGGATGGATTTTGATGCTTTTGGTATGAATGAACTCGGGGAGTGATAAGGAATCCATTGATGCTTTTGGTATTTTCGGGATTTAAGTTGTAAATTGATTATTTTCGCTTGGGCTTCGTTCCCTTAGCATATTTTGATGCCATGATTCTGATTTTGGATAGATTTGACGCGAGTGGAGGCCGATTCAAGGGGGAAAGGCATCGCGGGCTAGAGATTTGACCGGATTGAGGTGAGTAATGATTGTAAATGATGTCCTGAGGGTATGAAACCCCGGATTGCACATCGTTGTGCTATATTGAGGTGACACACACGCTTGATGACGAGCGTGGGGTCGTGCACGATTGGGGATTGTGACTTGGTCCATCCCGAATGGCTATTTTACCACGTATTTGACTGAAAACTATTTGCTATCATCATGTTTTGGGCTGAATGCCATATTTGGGCCTCGTGCCAACTATTTGAACCCTTAGGGGATTTTTATTGATACTTCCTCACTGTTTTGACTTTATACTTGAACTCAGTCATGCTATATTCCAATGTTTTCATAACTCTGCCATGATTACTCTGTTTTAACACTTAAATGATCTTTCAATGATATTTTGGGCTGAGAATCATGTTTTACTATTGCCCGAGTGGCTTGTGAGGAGTTTTGACTAAGTAAGGCCGAGGGCCTATGTTGTAAGGAAACACTGATTATGATTATGAGGCCGAGGTCCTGAGATATATACCCCCACGAGATGATTTGATATTGCGCTTGGGCCATAAGGGGCCCCTCCAGGAGTCTGCACACCCCCAGTGAGCGCGGGTACCCACTGTGATTGTGAGATATAGCCCGAGGGGCTAGTATTGTTCTGAGATATTGCCCGAGGGGCGGATTTGTTGACATTGTGCCTGAGGGGCGAACCTTTATGTGTTGATCTTTCTTACTGCCTGTCATTTACCTGCTTAAATGTTAAAAAGGGCTTTTATGAAGTTTAAACTGTACTTAAATGATTTTTTACATATCTTAACTGATTCACTGTTTTACTGGCTTTTACTGCTTCATTATAACCTGTAATGTGCTTTCCGTGATTTCTTGCTTTCAATCTTTATTTATGATTATTACTCACTGAGTTGGAGTACTCCCTTTACTCCTGCACCCCGTGTGTAGATTCAGGCGTTGTTGATCCTGCTAGTGCGAGTTGAGAGCTCCCGACAGACTTCGGAGTTCACGAGGTAGCTGCTTTGGCGTCCACAGTCCCGTGTTTCTCCCCCTTTATCTCATTTCTATCTCTTTTTCAGTTACTTTGTAATAGTTTATAGACTTTTCAGACTTGAGTTGGACCTATGTGGGAACTAAAGGGGGAGAAATTCAAGAATAGCCAGATTTGCAACTAGTCGTTCAAAAATAGCTCAGTTTCAAAAGTAATCGAAATTTAGTCACTTTTCATGTAAAGATAAATCTGAGCGAAAACATTGTTCAAAACCCGGAAAACACGCCAGTATATTATACTGGAGTTCCAGCATAAGTATGCTTGGACTCCAACATATTATACTGGAGTTCCAGGATAAGTATGCTAGAACTCCAGCATAAGTATTCTTGAACTCCAGCATATTATACTGGAGTTCCAGGATAAGTATGCTAGAACTCCAGCATAATATGATGGAGTTCCAGCATAAGTACACTAGAACTCCAGCATAATATACTGGAGTTTGGAGCACCGGTGCTCTAGTCTCCAGTATATTATACTGGAGTCAGTAAAGTATACCGGTGGAGTTCATACACAGGTGCACCGAACTCCAGTATATTATGCTGGACCGGTCTCTGTTGCAGCAAAAAAGTAGCTATTTTTCATTGACTTTATAAACGTTGGCTATTTCTGAATGACCAGTCCAAAAACTAGCTATAATACCCTGCTATTTTTACAACTAATGAAGAGGAGACGGAAGGCGTCACGATTTTGAGAAACTTGGCCAACCCAATTAGAGGTTGACTTTACAAGGCAAAGACATTTCAAGAGTGCGAAATTATTTTCTTGTTTATTGTGTTGGCTGGTCCTCTGGAAATTAGGCAGAGCTGGCTCCGATTGAATTAGCTTCAGCTGAGAAGCAATTGGAGCTGGCGTTCGACGACGGCATAATTAGGGATGGGGCGGAGGAGGAGAGCATCTTGCTCTTGGCCGGACGGGAGAATGAGATAGTTGAAATGGGAAACGATGACCCTTCTCGGAAAGAAAATGTGGACGATCAATACCCTGTTCATACCGCCCACCAAGTCAGCAACGGTCTCTTACGCTTTTCCAATTTTCAATTTCATTTACTTGAAGTCCTTATTCTGCTTTCTTATATTGTCGAATAATTGTTACTATTTGAATTGATGACAGAAAATTCCATTGACCCATTGTTTTTCGGCTGGCCCATTTGAATCTTTAAATTCCTTGACTTCTCACCTCAATAAACTCTTCATCCTTTTGGTGTTGGATACATTGTTTTATTTGATCCTTTTAAATGAACTTTTCCCTTTCCTTTTAATGTGGGTACTCTATCTATGAGAATTTAATTTGTTCCATACCTACAGTATTTGATTAAATTCCTCTTTCATTCAATTGTGACAAGTGATCAGAAATGATTAACTTTTCCATTCTGTTCATTGAAAAGTTAAGAAGAAGTCATTTCCTTGATCTGTTGTACTTTAGTAGATAAAGTAACCTGTCTTTTGCTGCAATTGTATCATTGATATCATTGCTGTTAACTCGTTGTAGTTTTGGTGCATCATGGTGTTAACATGGAGGGCCTTGTATTGACAGTTTTTTTTTTTTTTTTTTTTTGTTAAATGATCTTTCTGAATATAATTCGATGAAAAAAGGATGACAATTACAAATTGAGGCCATTGATCTGTTAATTTCAGCTGGCACATTTCAACTTCTTGCCTCAGTAATTTGTGTGTGAACAGCACCTCACCCTATGTTTGTAAAGTTGTCATTAATATTCAGTATACATGATAATTTGTAGAATCCACATAAAGCTCACTTTATAAAAGATCCAA
Organism: Nicotiana sylvestris; assembly: GCF_000393655.2. Taxonomy (NCBI): domain Eukaryota; kingdom Viridiplantae; phylum Streptophyta; class Magnoliopsida; order Solanales; family Solanaceae; genus Nicotiana; species Nicotiana sylvestris. Next base: position 70,711,852 of record NC_091059.1, on the reverse strand, counting down.
TAGAACAGACTTACATTTGACTCAGGTGCTTTTGTCTAGTAACTTGCAAGAATTAAGAAAACTGAATTAAAATGAGAAATTTATTGTGTTTATGCATTTTTTAACTTTTCCCTTCTTTCAACAAGAACAACAACAACAACGACCCAGTATAATCCCACAAGTGGGGTCTGGGGATGGTAATATGTACGCAGACCTTACCCCTACCCCGAAGGGTAGAGAGGCTGTTTCCAGGAGACCCTCGGCTCAAAAAAAGCAACAGGAGCCGATATATTAGTACCATAAAAATGCATAATAAAATAACAGCATAATAAGAGATATGAAATACAGAATACGAAATACGAAATAGATGACTGGTATAGTAAAACTAGCAGGTAAAACCCTGCATCAATAGACGACCAATGACATTCTTAGTCTAACTCCTAATTGGCTAGTCTCACTCTATTGTGCTGTAGAAATATTCGTAACTCTACCCTAACCTACAACCTTAATGCCCGACCTCCATAATTCCCTGTCAAGGGCCATGTCCTCAGCCATTTCCCTTCTTTCAAATGGCTAAATTAATCCATGCGTATACTCTATCTATATGAATTTAATTTGTTACATAACTATAATGCATCTGTTTGGATTCCAATTTTATTGAATTTTGGCAAGTGAAGAGAAAGAATGAGCCGTTTGGACAACTTTTGGAAAAAGCTTATTGATAATGTTTTCAAAGAAAAAGTTTGTGCAAAAAGGAAATGTGGTTGGATATTTGTTGTTTTATCTAAAAGACCTGTGACTGTTTTATGAGTAGAAGCAGAACCTTTATTTGAAAGACACCTCAAACCATTTCTTCAAAAAGACAGTTTTTTTTTTAAACAAAAACTTAAAACAAAAAAGTTTTTTGAAAAATATATTGCAAGATCTCAAAAAGAATTTCATGGAAAAACTCCACCTTTATTTCCATTTTATCTTTTGAAAAATTAAGAAAATAGTACTTTGTGATGTGTTATGATATTATAAAAGAACCTGTTTTTCTTTGTTTTTTCTGTATCTCTGTTTTTTTTTCTGTAACTCTATCATTGGCATCAATGCTGTTGACTCATTGTAATTTTGCGTTTCCATTTTTTTTTTCCAGATTCATGGTTTCAGGTGGGAATTCTTATCAGCATGGGTATCAACAGTGCATACGCGCTGGGATATTCTGGCACAATCATGGTTCCTCTAGGTTGGATAGGTGGTATAGTTGGTCTAATTTTATCGACAATGGTATCACTGTACGCAAGTATTCTTACTGCCAAACTCCATGAAGTTGGGGGAAAGAGGCATATCAGATATAGAGACCTTGCAGGATATTTATATGGTACAAATAATAATCACATCAACTGATGTGCAGGCATCCGACATCATTCTTTTTATTACTTGATCAATTATTTGTTTGAATAAAATTGAGCTTATTTTGTTGCTGCAGGAAGGACAGCATACTTGGTTGTCTGGGCATTGCAATATGCGAGCCTCTTCTTGATAAATATTGGATATATTATCATGGCTGGTTCAGCATTGAAGGTCAGATATATTCTTTTCCTGTCCTCCAAACCTTCTTTTCTCATTTATTCGATGAGACACTTTGGCAGAACCATTACCATTCCCCTCTACCCAGGCAAAATGAAAGAGAAGGATTATTCCGAGTAAAAGAAAGGACAAGAAGGGGGGGGTGTAAGGAGTTGCCAGATAAAGATGATTAATAACTGAGTCTTTTTTACATTTTCAGTTTTGTGATGTTGGCTTGATTCATTGTTTAGTTCTTCTGCTGCAAATATCTTGGTAGATTTTGACGGTATGATTACTTTGTGTATCTCTTGTGAATACAATACCTAAACTAACCTTTTTTAGTACATACTCTTTTGACTTGATTGCCATGCCAGGCCTTCTATCTTCTCTTTAGCGATGACCATCAGCTGAAGCTGCCACATTTCATAGCGATCGCTGGATTCACATGCGTGCTTTTTGCCATCGCAACGCCCCATTTATCAGCACTAAGGGTTTGGCTGGGGGTTTCATCATTATGCTTGCTACTGTATCTCTGTATAGCATTTGTGTTGTCTCTTGAAGATGGTATGCTGCTTCCTCTCTTTAATGTTTTAACTGGCTGGCATAGGGCATTGCATGCTTGTGCCAAAGTTGGTATCGATTTAATAATGTATCAAAAAGAGCACAACATCACCCTCATGACTTGTGCATAATATTACTGCCCATATAGGCAAAATAACTTGAGCAAATATCCATGGTTTGTTTGAAAGTTCAGTGCAATGTTGTATCCCGATATCTAATGTCACCAGTATGTGAAATTTACACGGAAAGACATCTAGGTTTTACCAGTGTACCTTGTTCCTGCCTTTCTGGTGGCCTTGTTTCTGCTCGAGTTATTTCCTGTAAAGTGATTTGAAAATCCGAAAGTCTCTTCAAACAAAATATAACAACAACAACAGACCCAGTGATGTCCCCATAAGTGAGGTCTGGGAAGGGTAGTGTGTACACATACCTTACTCCTACCCTGGAAGGGTAGATGGTCTCTTTTTGATAGACCCTCGGCTCAAGAAAGATGCAAAATACTCTTCAAATGAAATATGCTTTCTCAAAATATAAGAAGAGTTAACTATAAGCACTTAATCTGGGAAATAACAATTATACACCATAAGAATTAGTCCCTTATTTCTTGTCACATTTATCCTTAGTCAATAGCATTCCAAGTTGTCTTAATCTTCAGAAAGCTGTCATATGGTAGTAAAGACATCATATTCATTGCCACGCTATCATTATATAAGGGGAAGCATTCATTGGATTATACTTGCTCATGAAGAGGGTGATCCTATTTGTCTGGGCGAGGAGGTCAAAAGGTGCTTCTGGGAAGATTTGGATGAGGTTGTGCATGGTATTCCGCAGACCGAGAATATTTTCATAGGGGGTGATTTTAATGGTCACGTTGGTGGAGGCTGCTACGGGTTATGAAGAGGTGCATGGTGGGTTCAATTTCGGGGTTAATGAATGAGGGCGGTACCTCGTTATTGGATTTGCTAAAGCTTTTGACTTTGTGATAGCTAATACGGGTTTTCAGAAGAGGGAGGACCACTTGATCGCTTTCCAGAGTAAGGTTGCCAAGACTCAGATTGATTATCTTCTCCTCAGGAGAGGTGGTCGGGACCTTTGCACTGATTGCAAGGTTATCCCGAGTGATTGTCTGTCGACGCAACATAGGCTCTTGGTAATGGACTTGGAGGTCAAGAGAGCAAGGAAGAAGAGAGCAGTGTATGGCCAACCTAAGATCAAGTGGGGAGCCTTGACTAAGGGAAAGGCTCAGAAGTTGCGGGAGAAGCTGTTGGCTATGGAGGCCTAGAGGAGTAGTGGGGATGCGAGTAGTATGTGGACCACGACAGCGAACTGCATTAGGGAAGCTGCTAGGGAGGTGTTAGAGGTCACGAAGGGTTACTCGGGTGGCCACAAAGGGGACTAGTGGTGGAATGGGGAGGTCCAAGGAAAAGTGGAAGCTAAGAAAGCGACATATTTGAAGCTAGTGGGGAGCACGAACGAGGAGGAGAACAGGACGTGTAGGGAGTGTTATAAGAAGGCAATGAGAGAGGCAAAGTTAGCGGTCACAGCGGCTAAGACTGCAACATTTGAAATATTGTATGAAGATCTTGGGGGTAAATGAGGTGAGAGGAAGTTGTACAAGTTAGCCAAGATTAGGGAGAGGAAGGCTTAAGACCTGGATCAAGTGAGGTGCATCAAAGACGAAGACTGTAAGGTATTGGTGGAAGAGGCGTGTATGAGGAGTAGATGGAAGGAGTACTTCCATAGACTCTTGAACGAGGAAGGGGACATGAACACCGTGCTGGGTGTGTTGGAGAACTCAGAATGTCGGAGAGATTTTGGGGTTTGTAGGCGTATTAAGTGTGCGGAGGTTGATATGGCAATACAGAAGATGAACAGGGGTAAGGTGACAGGGCCTAACGAGATTTCGGTGAAATTTTGGAAGGAAGCGGGTATGGCAGGCATGGAGTGGCTTACTAGCTTGTTTAACGTCATTTCAGGATGAAGAAGATGCTCGAAGATTGGCAGTGGAGGTTGATGATTGTGTTGTACAAAAACAAAAGTGATATCCAGAAATACAACAATTATAGGGGTATCAAGCTGCTGAGTCACACTATAAAAGTTTGAGAGAGGGTGTTGGAGAGGAGGGTGAGGACTTGTGTATCTATTTTTGAGAACCGGTTCAGATTTACGCTGGGTCTGTCAACTACAGAAGCCATTCACCTTGTGATACGATTGGTGGAGCAGTATAGGGAGAGGAAATAAGACTTGCATATGGTGTTCATTGACCTTCAGAAGGCCTATGACAAAGTCCCGAGGGAGGTGCTATGGAGATGTTTGGAAGTTAGTGATGTCCCGGTAGCGTATATTTGGGTGATTAAGGACATGTATGAGGGAGCTAATACTCGGGTGAGGACTGCGGGAGGAGACTCGGAACATTTCCCAGGGATCGGCCCTTAGCTCATTTTTGTTTGCCCTAGCGTTGGATGTGCTGACCCGACACATATAGGGGGGAGATTCCATGGTATATGTTAGTTGCTGATGACATAGTACTGATCGACGATATGCGAGGTGGTGTTAACTTTAGGTTGGAAGTTTGGAGACATATGCCGGAGTCTAAATATTTCAAGTTGAGTAGGTCGAAAACTGAATACTTGGAGTGCAGGTTCAGTGATGGGAGGCATGAAGCAGACGTGGAAGTGAAGATTGATACTCAAGTCATTCCCAAAAGAGATAGTTTCAAGTAGCTTGGGTCTATAATCCAAGACAACGGGAGATTGACCAGGATGCAGGGTGGATGAGATGGAGGCTATCTTCGGGGGTTTTATGCGATAAGAATGTGCCACCTAGACTTAAAGACAAGTTTTACAAGGTGGTGGTTAGAACGACTATGTCGTATGGAGCTAAGTGTTGGCCCGTCAAGAAGTCCTTTCTCCAGAAGATAGAAGTAGCTGAAATGAGGATGTTGAGATGGATTTGCGGACATACCAGGAAAGACAAGATTAGAAATGAAATTATTAGGGACAAGGTGGGAGTAGCCTCTGTGGAGGACAAGTTGTGGGAATCGAGGTTGTGATGGTTCGTGCAGGTGAAAAGGGGAGACATAGATGCCCCGGTCAAAAGGTGTGAGAGGTTGACCATGACAGACTTGAGGAAGGGCAGGGGTAGGCCAAAGAAGTATTGGGGAGAAGTGATTAGGCAAGACATGTCATTGCTTCACCTTATCGAGGACATGACTCATGATAAGGTGTGGAGGTCGAGGAATAAGGCGGTAGGTTGACCGGTAGTTATGGGTTTCTCCTAGGTTTACTAGTAGTACTAGTACTATTCTTGTATTCTCTTATTTCTGGTTCTTTATTACTTGTTATGTCATTCGCTTCCATTACCATATTACATTACTGTTGCTATTGCTTGTTGTATTATTTTTACTATTCCTTAAGCCGAGGGTCTATCGGAAACAACCTCTCTGCCTTTATAGGATAGGGGTAAGGTTGCGTACACACTACCCTCCCCACACCCTATTTATTGGATTAAGCTGGGTTTTTGTTGTTATTGTTGTTGTACATTGATAGTATCTGTTAAGTTGTCCCGCATCGGAGGGATTTGAGGTCCTTGGTCTCCTTATATGGCTTGGGCAATCCTCATCTCATAAGCTAGCTTTTGGTGTTGAGTTAGGTCCAAGGTCCATTTATCATGGTATTAGAGCTATACCCATTCCAATTATTATTACCGATGTTGGGTCCCCATTTATGTTGTCCACGCTCCTGTTTGCAGGCCGGGTGGGGTGGGGTGGGGGGGTGGGTGTTGAGTTGTCCCACATCGGAGGGATTTGAGGTCTTTGGTCTCCTTATATAGTTTGGGCAATCCTCACCTCATAAGTTAGCTTTTGGGATTGAGTTAGGTCCAGTGTCCATTTTATCAGTATCCTTGATGAGCATCTCGAGAACCATGCAGAATTGGAAAATTTTAGTGTTTAGAATTACTGGAAGCAATTATGCAGGGTAGGTTGATAAGCCAAAAAAAAAAGAAGCAAAAATCTGTATTTCGGTCTAGAATTTCCTATTAGAAAATTTTCTAGAATTTGGAGGAAATTCAATTTTGAATGAGGGTTGAAAATGTGGAAAATTAGACACACTTCTAGTTTCAGACGGAACTCCAAACAAGATATTACATTTGTGATTTCTAACTTTCTTCCCGAGCCAAACGGAGGAAGAATATGAACTTCTTGTCCTTGTATTTCTGGATAGAGGTGGTCAGACCGACAATGTTGTATGGGGCTGAGTGTTAGCCAGTCAAGATCGCTCATGTCTAGAAGATGAAGGTAGCAGAGATGAGGATGTTGAGATGGATGTGCGGGCATACCAGGTTAGATAAGATTAAGAATGAGGTTATTCGCGACAAGGTGGGTGTAGCCCTATTGAGGACAAGATGCGGGAAGCGCGACTTAGGTGCTTTGGTCATGTGAGGAGGAAAAGCACAAACGCCCCGGTGAGGAGGTGTGAGAGGTTGGCATTGGAGGGCCTACGGAGAGGTAGAGGTAGGCCAAAGAAAAGGTGGGGGGAGGTGATTAGGCAAGACATTGTGCCGCTTCAGCTGACCGAGGACATGACTCTTGATAGGAAGATATGGAGGTCGAAGATTAGGGTAGTAGGGTAGGTAGTCTAGAGTGTTCTTAACAGTTGTATTGGCACGCAGTCACGCTTTCTGTTGGTAGTAGGTTTTTATGACTAACCGTTAATTTCTTTCATTGTTGATCACCTTACTATCTTGTTGTTTTTATTCTGCTTTTATATGGCTTTTTGGTGCTGTCCTTTCTTGTCTATATTTTCATTAATATGGTGCTTATGCTTTCTTGAGCCGAGGGTCTATTGGAAACAACCTCTCTATCCTCACAAGGTAGGGGTAATGTTTGCGTACACACTACCCTCCCCAAACCCCACGGTGTAGGATAATACTGGGTATGTTGTTGTTGTTGCTTGTCCTTGTATTTCTCTTTTCATCTTCTCTTTCTTCCCAAAGCATCTAGAATTTTCATCCTGGCAAGTTGAGTGTATTTAACTTTTGTTTTTCAGTTTACTTGAATTTAGTATTTAGACTTCTGTTTGGGCCTGAACTAGTGCATGATGATGAATGTCTGGTTTTTCATGACATGCATATCCATGAATAATGGAAGCGTCGTAACAATGTCTGGATGGATGGTTCTTTTGGCCTTCACTGGAATGGTAAGGATGTAGGTTCCCTTTCATTAACTTGCCATTAGATTGATTTCTAGCAACTTTAATTTAAACAGCTTTATTATGTTATATTTAGTTTTCACTGAATATTTGGACTGGAAGTTCAGTGATGGGATATCTGAAGCAGCAGGGAAGTGAAGATTGATTCACAAGTCATCCTCAAAAGGGATAGTTTCAAATATTTTGGGTCTATAATGCAAGGCAACGGGGAGATTGACTAGGATGTTACTCAACTCATTGGAGCCGGGTCGATGAAATTGAGGCTCGCTTCTGGGATTCCGTGTGATAAGAATATGCTACCAAGACTTAAAGGCAAGTTTACAGAGTGGTGGTTAGACTGACTATGTTGTATGGGGGCGGAGTGTTGGCCCGTCAAGAAGTCCTATGTCTAAAAGATGAAGGTAGCTAAAATGAGGAGGATGTGTGGGCATACCAGGAAAGACAAGATTAGGAACGAAGTTATTAGGTACAAGGTCGGTGTGGCCTTGGTGGAGGACAACTGCGGGAATCGAGGCTGAGATGGTTCGGGCATGTGTAGAGGAGAGCCATAGATGCCCTGGTCAGGAGGTGTGAGAGTTTGACCATGGCGGGTCTAAGGAAGGGTAGGGGTAGGCCTACTACTTTTGTATTTTTTTCTTATTTCTGGTTCTTTATATTACATGTTGTGTCATTTCTTCATATTATATTGTTGTTGCTACTGTTTGTTATTTTATTTTCAGTGTTCGGAAACAGCCTCTCTACCTCCACAAGGTAGTGGTAAGGTTTGCGTACATACTACCCTTCCCAGACCCCACATGTGAGATTACACTGGGTTTTTTGTTGTTGTATTTAGTTTTCCGTGAGTAGTCTCCGAGGGACTTCTTTTTTCTTTTACTAAAGCCGGTAAATTTTTTTCCATGTTCCAGGTATGAAGGCTCCTGCTAGGGACTACAGCATTCCAGGATCAGAAGTAAGCAAGATCTTTGCAACTATTGGTGCGGTTGGGAACGTCGTTTTTGCATTTAACACGGGAATGATACCAGAGATACAGGTCAGAAAATAAACCGTGAACTTATGTGATCAGGCCATCCTTTGTTATGACTTTAAAGCAAGTAATAAATTAACCTCCTTCCAATCATCTTACTTGATTTATGTTTCTATTGCCTATCTCAGTTACATCCCTGAAATTTCTACCAGTGGTTGCAGGGGTAATATCTAGTTGATACACTGAACTCGTATTCTCCCAGTTTGCTCATTATCAAAGTGCATGGACTTCTACCCACATGTAATCAGGATTGGGGTGTTTATCCGATCTCTGTCTTTTAATTACATTATCTTAGATTAAACTAGCTGACCCAATAGACCAATCATTCAACATGATTTACCTTTCCATTCTCAACTTCCATTTCTAAGACCTCATTTGCTGATTGACTGATACAGTCATTTGAAATAAAGTAAAACATTTCAGAATTTGCTCCAAGAAAGGCAAGTCACTTATTTTGCCAGAGAGAAAAGCTGTTGGTTACTCTTCCACTTGTTCTGCATCTTTTTAGTTTTGTTCACCCTGTTGCAGTTAATACAATATCTTTGAATCCGTCTTGTTACAGGCTACAGTCAGACCACCTGTAATTGAGAACATGTTGAAAGCTCTGTTCTTTCAGTTCACAGTGGGAGTTGTGCCATTGCATGCTGTTACTTATATAGGTTATTGGGCTTATGGATCTAGCACTTCGTCCTATTTACTGAACAATGTTCATGGTCCAGTTTGGTTGAAGGGCGTTGCTCACATGTCTGCTTTCATACAATCGATCATCACTTTGCATGTAATCATCGCCCTTCACTTTGATTTGAGATTTCCTTCTAATCATTTTCTCGTTACAGTTGATTACTTGTCCTTGGAGATGTAAATCCCTCCAAGCTTCCATGTCTTCTAATCTTGTTTTCTGATCTTAGTGTCGCTTATGCTGCTACTTACAGATATTTGCAAGTCCGACATATGAGTTTCTGGATACGACATATGGAATCAAAGGAAGTGCTTTGGCTCCTCGTAACATTGCATTCAGAGTGGTTGTTAGAGGAGGTTACCTTGTCTTGACCACTTTCCTGTCGGCTTTGCTGCCTTTCCTGGGAGACTTCATGAGCCTCACTGGCGCAATCAGCACATTTCCACTCACATTCGTACTCCCAAACCACATGTACCTTGTTGCAAGGAAAAACAAGTTGTCTAGCTTACAGAAGAGTTGGCATTGGTTAAACTGTGTCTTCTTTAGTTGTATATCAGCTGCTGCATTTGTAGCTGCCTTAAAGCTTATTGTTGTAAAGACTGAAACATACCATTTTTTCGCTGATATATAGTTTTCCTTAGTGGGGTTTCAATGTTTATTTATTTATTTATTAGCAACTTAACATTAGTATTAGTTGAATAATGCAGCTTGGTTTCAGTCATTTCCCCGTGATAATCTGATTAGAATTCAAGTGATTAATAATCAGGTTTAGTGAATCTTGTGGTGCCATGCAATATTATCCATTTGCAGGAACATTGAATTTGAAAATTTTGAGTGAGACATGGATAAGATGTGGTTCCAATTCTTACCCTTTGATCCTAGTATCATTTTTCATTTAGCTTAAGAGAAGGCTTCGCGCTCATGGCCTGGTAGGTCAGAAAGACTAATAGAGGGCTCCAAGCCTCCATTGTATGATATGAAGATGCAAATTTGATTATTAAGTTGAGGTTTCATAAATGAGTTTCAGTTCAAACGTCGCAGGTTAACTTCACAAGATATTTTAGCCTTGGAGGCTCCTAGAATTTTTTTATAAGAATACATTAGTTAATGATCACCTCAGCAAGGAATATGTATACGGTCAAATCGGGCTTGCCCCTTTTTATGACTGATCGAGACCGGGGCGTGACAGGCCAAGGTTCGATACAATGTCGTATCGGATCGTGACACGAAGTTTGATTGTCGGGCTCGTGACCCAAGGACCGATCGAGATCAGCCAAGACCGAGACCGAGCGGGGAAAGAGATCGAGCAAGATCGAGGCAAGTATGTCGAACCAAATAACGGAAAGTCGAGATATCCGTGATCGAACGAGGATCACGGGGAAAATCTCGGTACGCATCAAGGAGAGGTCGATTTATCAGTTAATCATGAGATTTCTTACCGTATTTAGAATTGTACTAGAAGTAGGACTCCCCTACTATATTATCTTTCTCTTAAGCTCTCAATATTTTTATCACTTTATTCATACTTTCCGGCGAAATATTTACTTGATTCGAGGGCAACCTAGCTCAAGGATCAAAGCTACACATCTCAGTTGGTTTGCTTTACTTATACTTTGCAGTTAATTTCATTGTCGATTTACGTTTGCTCTCAATTCGTGCTAAGTAAATCACGTGTCCTTAAAATCACAATATAAATTCAATTGTTATCCGTTTTTATGGTAAACAAAATATTTAATGGGTGTCAAACCATACCACTTGGGAATTATTAAGGGATAAACACAACACATTACCAAAAGATCCCAAGTGGTATGGTTGAGCACCCATTTAATACTCCTTGCTGAGGTGATCACTAACTAATGTGTTCTTATAACAATATTACAGCTTAAAATATCTTCAAGTAACTTATAATGACCCCACATAATTGAGCAGACAATCGATCAATCCTAAAATTATCATAAAGAAAGGATTAGAAAGACCAAGCCAAAAGAAGAGCAATTAATATTTGAAGATAAAGAAAAAGAAAGGGATACAGAAGCCACAACTGTCGTATTGACATAGAAATTTTTGTCTAGATTCCCCTTTAAGGAACATGCATTCTAAATCCCATTTGCTGTTACATTTTTTAAAATACATATATGCATATGAATTGCAGCGAAATTAGTTATGATGATTTAAGTGCATGCAGTAGATAATACGTACTATATAAGAGCGCAATCCTAAGAGACAGAAACTTTTCTTTTTTATTCGCCATCATTTTTAAATGGCGCTCTTTATTTTTTAACAAATAGGGCATTCTTTTAATAAGAGTTGCAAAATCTATAAAAGTTTTTCTTTAAAATAATTTATCTACTTAATCAAACAAATTTTGCACAAAAATTTAACGATCGCTTAACATATTATGTTTAACAAATTTAAAATTTGTAAACTCTAAAACATGTTACAATATCTAAATTCCTTTCCTTGTTATATACAACGAAAACAGAGTTGTTAACAAAAACATTCAGACGAAAGAGTTCTGAAATAAACTAATACAAATAATTTAAGTAAAGAGAGCTTATAAGCAAAACAAAAAAATATAATATAGAACAAATAAACAATTTCAATATAAACCAAAATTAAATTTAACTGAAAGTTATACATCGTTTCAACAAATATTCAATTGCATTTTGTACTGAAAATTGTAAGAGAGAAAAACAAATTAACTTTGAATAAAGTTTTAAGCGTTTGAAGTAAGATAAAAGTAAAAACTTATTAGCACCAATGTGTTCACGTATAAAAATAAATTTGAACAAAAATACTATTTAAAATCAAAAAATATTTCAGCATAATATACTAAAGTTTAAATTTTTTATATGTGAACTTCCAGCATAATATACTGGAGTTCCAGCATACAGTGGCAGATTCAGGATTTTAAAGTCATGGGTGCTAGCCGAATTGTTTTTGAAAGAACAGAAAAAATGAGTTTCATTGTGGGTGTTCACTCAATATTTATCTAAATATTTTTATAATTGCCTATGCAAATTTACTAAATTTGGTCAAAGATAATGGGTGCTTGAGCACCCACAAGTCACAATGTAGGTCCGGCACTGCTAGCATAATATACTGGTCCAGTAGCAAAATAGTAGCTATTTTTCAATGACTTTACAAATGCTGACTATTTTTTAATTACTAGTCAGAAAACTGACCAACCCGTACTATTTTCACCAAAAATAAGCCTAGCAATGGAGTCGACAATGATCAATAGTCCAAAATCAAATAGCCTATACAAAAAAAAACAAAAAAAAAACTCATAGCACATAATAATTGTACTTCCATGATAGATGATTCTGAAATGGACTATTTAGTACGTGAATCAAAGCCAGAATCTAAATATTTAATCAACTTCAGTGGATTACTCATGAAGGTCTATCACTAATCTTTAGATCCTTACAATTAATATGTGACCTTTGCAGCTATCTAATGGCCTTTAGGAACTATTTCTTACTTAATTACAACATGGATCAAAAATTATTTTATTGGCAACAATCCAATTTTGATTTTAAAATGTCAAGCAACTTTAGTGGTTCACTTTCTTATTCCTCAAGATAGTTATCTACTGAGTCCTTAAAAATTATAGAGATCCTACAATCCTTTTAGAACATGAATAATAGTTTGCGAACATAGTATTGCTTTAAATCTTACGGAAAATACTTCATCACGAAATCTGTAGGGAATTTTTCAAAGCTTGAGGCGTGTCAAAGACACCATCCTTAAGGATATTTCACCCAATTTGGATGTATCCCCCAGAATTCAACAAACCTTTCTAGTATAAAACTAGGAGCATAAATTAACAAAGATTTATTCAGCTTGGTAGAAAATACAGCAAAAGGAAGGAGAGTATTTTCTGTATATTTAGTATCTACCACACCGGAAAGAATATATATATATATATATATATATATATATATATATATATATATATATATATATATATATATATGTGTGTATATAGGTGGGTTGAATCAAGTGGTTATAATGGATGAGTAATGGTCCAATGATTACAAATATAAATTAATGATCCATTATTGCATGAGATAATAAAAACACTAAATGTTAATAAAATGAATCTAGACATATTGACCGCAAAGTCTCTCGTATCTAAAAGATATTAAGAGAAAGATGTTTAAGTACATCTTTACAAGGTTAACACATATTGACTGTCAAACTTAAGATACTTTGGCTACTCCAAAATTTATAGATATGTATGATGTAATCCTCGGGCAGTACGAGGTCGCCCGAGGATTAGGTGGGGCGCCTTGACTAAGGATAAAGCTCAAGAGTTGGAAGGAAGGTTATCAGTAATGGGAGCTTGGAGAAGTAGTGGGGACGCAAACACTATGTGTTCGACGACGGCGAACTGTATAAGGAAGACAGCGAGAGAGGTGTTAGGGATATCTTCGGGCCGCACCGGTGCCCACAAAGGAGACTAGTGGTGGAATGCAGTTGTCCAAGGTAAAGTGGAAGCAAAGAAGGTGTCTTACCTATGGTTAATAGGGAGCACTGGTGAGGAGGAGAAGATAGCGAACAATGAGAGGTATAAGGTAGCTAGGAAGGAGGCGAAGATGGCAGTAACGGAGGCTAAGACGGCAGCTTTTGCTCGTCTGTATGAGGAACTAGGGAACAAAGGCGGGGATAAGAAGTTATTCTGAATCGTTAAGGTGAGAGAGATGATAGCTCGGGATCTGGACCAAGTGAGGTGCATAAAAGATGATAACGGTAAAGTTTTGATGGGGGATGACCAGATTAAGAGGAGATGGCAGACCTACTTTCATAAACTTCTAAATGAAGAAAGGGATCAGGATATTATACTAGGTGAATTGAGGAATGCCGACAGTCCCCATAAATTAAGTTATTGTAGGGACATTGAGGTCGATGAGGTCATGGAGGCAATGCGTAAGATGAGGAGGGCAAGAGCTACTGTGCCAGACGAAATTCCGGTTGAACTTTGGAGGCGTGTGGGTAGAGTAGGCTTGGAATGGCTTACTGGGTTGTTTAATGTTATATTCAAGACTAATAGGATGCCTGAAGAGTGGAGGTGGAGTATAATAGTTCCGTTGTATAAGAACAAAGGCGATATCCAGAGCTGTAACAACTATAGGGGTATCAAATTACTGAGTCATACCATGAAAGTCTGGGAGAGAGTGGTAGAAATGAGAGTGCGACAGACGGTGTCTATTTCAGACAACCAGTTCGGGTTTATGCCGGGGCGATCTACCACAGAAGCTATCCACTTTATTAGGAGGATGGTGGAACAATATAGGGATAAGAAGAAGGATCTCCACATAGTGTTTATTGATCTAGATAAAGCGTACGACAGAGTTCCTAGGGAGGTCTTATGGAGCTGCTTAGAGGTTAAAGGGGTCCCGGTGGCCTACACTAGGGTGATTAAAGACATGTATGATGGAGCTAAGACTCGGGTTAGGACAGTAGGAGGCGACTCCGAGCATTTTCCGGTTGTTACGGGGTTACACCAAGGGTTTGCATTCAGCCCTTTCCTATTTATCCTGGTGATGGATGCACTAACTCATCATATTCAAGGAGAGGTGCCATGGTGCATGCTATTTGTTGATGACATAGTTCTAATTGACGAGACACGAGGTGGCGTCGACGAGAGGTTAGAGGTTTGGAGACAGGCCCTTGAGTCTAAAGGCTTCAGGTTGAGCAGGACGAAGACGGAATACCTCGAGTGCAAATTTGGGGCCGAGCCGACGGAAGCGGGAGTGGAAGTGAGGCTTGACTCTCAAGTCATTCCTAGGAGTAGTTTCAAGTACCTTGGGTCAGTTATTCAGGGGATTGGGAAGATTGACGAGGATGTCACACACCGTATAGGGGTAGGGTGGTTGAAGTGGAGGTTAGCGTCGGGAGTCCTGTATGACAAGAAAGTGCCAACGTTACTAAAAGGTAAGTTTTATAGAGCAGTGGTTAGGCCTGCCATATTGTATGGGACTGAGTGTTGGCCGGTTAAGAACTCACACATCCAGAAGATGAAAGTAGCAGAGATGAGGATGTTGAGGTGGATGTGCGGGCATACAAGGATGGATAAGATTAGGAATGAAGATATTCGAGAGATGGTGGGCGTGGCTCCCATGGAGGACAAGATACGGGAAGCAAGACTCAGATGGTTTGGGCACATTCAGAGGAGGAGCATTGATGCACCGGTGAGGAGGTGTGAACGACTGGCTGTGGTGGGCACGAGGAGAGGTAGAGGAAGACCTTAGAAGTATTAGGGAGATGTGATCAGGCAGGACATGGCGCAACTTAGGATTACTGAGGACATGGCCCTTGACAGGGAATTGTGGAGGTCGAGCATTAATGTTGTAGGCTAGGGGAAGTTGTGAGTATTTCTACAGCGCACTAGAGTGAGACTAGCCAGTTAGGAGTTAGTCTTAGGATGCTACTGGTCAGCTACTAATGTAGGGCTTTATCTGCTGGATATTATTATATCTTCCATCTTTTTCTTATTTCCTATATTTTCTTATATTGTTGTTATTTTATTTTATGTTATGTTATGCTATTTTAGTATGAGTCTATTGATAGTACTAATATATCGTCTTTGTCGCTTTCTTGAGCCGAGAGTCTCCTGGAAACAGCCTCTCTGCCCCTCGGGGTAGGGGTAAGGTCTGCGTACATATTACCCTTCCCAGACCCCACTTGTGGGATTATACTGGGTTGTTGTTGTTGTTGTTGTTATGATGTAATGCTTGGTATTCATGATTTAACGTTCAACGTCATACCCATGATAGAATGTTTCAAAATCGATCTAGTGCCTTATTGTTCTAAGATGCATTAATGATTCCCAAGACCCTTGATTTAGGAATTTCATGACATTAACGTATCACTTCAATGTCATATACTATATAAAATTTTCTATTTGTTTTTAATGGGAAAATATCAGCTATGTTCAATTATAAGTAACTTATTACAAAAATTGGTCAATTCATAAAATATTACCAATATTAGCCAATTAGCTATTTGTAACAAAAAATTATCAAATTTTTGCTTTCTTTGAGTGAGTATTATTAGAATAGATTGGGTACACTTTAAGGAGCTTGAATATCAGTTTTGGGATGATTTTGTAGAGTTTTGAGGTGAGTTGAATTGAAAATTCGATGTAGAAGATGAACATGAAAAAAATGATAGGTGTATCACTTGTGTAACACTTATGTATCATATTTGTATCAAATATGTATCACATGTATATCCATGTATACCTGCGTGATACATATTTGATAATAGTGTCGCAGATAAAAAAATTAAACTCAATTTTAACTACGAATTTTGATATCAAATCAGTCCAAATCACCTTCGATCTTCCTCAAATTTTGTATATTGACTCATCTATATGTTTTCAATGAATCTCAACCATACCCATTGAAAAAAGTCTTTTTTTGCTTAGATTTTTGAAATCTTTTATAGATATTTTTTTTGTATTTCATCACCTTATTTGCTACCGCATCCATAATATTTCCTTTCTGTTTTACATCTAATGTTGCTAATCACGCTTAGAAATATGGAAGGAGATCTTTATGTGTGATTCTTGGAGAGAAATAACCTTATTTATTTGGGTTTTCAATTTTTATATGTGCTTGGTTAGTTTTTGGTAAGTTTATGATTAATGGCTAGAGGTTGGTACGTTAGAATTTTTTGGGGACATTTATGTAAGATTCATTTTATAATTGGCACTGCCCCGATGCTAATGAGTATCGCTTAGACCTCTATTATGATTTGCATCGCGTCAATAGTCCCTATGCACTGATGTGAGGTTAAAATTTTAACCAATGACGGTCATGTGATGATGAATCAAATAAATGCAAGGTAAGGTGGATGACTTAGTAGATTCTTGTATGAACTGATTATGTTCCCCATGTGAGCACGTGATTTTTGCCCTATACGAAATATTCCAACAAATTCAAAATAAAATAATTTCTTTCAGTATTTACAATTTTTGTGGATTTTGTGGCATTTTCTGATAATTGTTTGCATTTGTCTGTGCATGTTTGTTTTATTTAATTCATGAAAATACAAAAATACACTGCATTTGCATTTAGGATCTAATTTTTCATTCTTGAATTAATTAGTAATTTAATGTTTTATAAAAAATGGGAAAATCACAAAAATAGTTTATTTTGCACTTTTTAATTTTAATTTCGAATTTTGGTGATTTTTATTTAATTTGGTATTTAATTAGTTGTGGTAATTATTATTTAGAGTATGTTAATTTAATTTGGTAGGATAATTTGATTAGAAATCAATTTAGGTTTATTTTAATTTTAATTTTAATTTAGAAGAAATTAGGAAATTGGAAAAAATCAAAATAAAGGAAAGGGAATTTGGGCTGAAACCAATCCAAATTTCCCCAGCCCAAACGGAAAGTACCCGAAACCCAGTCCAAACCCACGTCTCGACCCGGTCTGATCCCTCCCAGTAAACCAAACGACGCCGTTTCATGGGCAACAGATCAGGACCGTCGAGGTTTCTTGATCGGACGGTCCTGAAGCTCGGGTCATGTGATATTTAAGTGTCCAAACGTGACCCTACCCCCCTTTAATCTCTTTCACCCCTCTCATCATCCCCGTCGGAACCGCCAGCCGGAAATCGTCTCCGCCGGCGGCGGTGCTCCGATCGACCCCAAACTTACACAAAATACCCTCTTCCATCTCCACATCCTAGATCCGCACCCCTTTTCCCTCAAATCGAACCCCAACTATTCGAATCTCGATTTGAAACCTCAAACCCTAACCGCCACCCTAGAATTCCCAACCCCTGCCCAGCGGCGCCACCACCAAACCACCCTAAATTAACACCCCAAACTCCCCTTCATCTCCTCATTCTAAATCTTCACTTCTTTTCCCTCGAATCTGTCCCAAATTCTTCGAATCTCAAATCAAAGATCCGAACCCCAAAATTCCAAAACCTAATCAGTGTACCTTTTTGAGGATTTGAAGTCGAAATTGGTTTTATTCATGTGTTTTCATTTGAGAACACATGATTAAAACCATTTCGGTCAAAATCGAAAGTTCAAGGATTGAATTCAAGTTTACGCCCGTCCAGTTCTTTAGGTACTTCTCAGTCTCTTATCATTTTTCTTGCATGTTTCTTCTTCTTTCTTTTAAGATCATTTTCATCTTTTTTTCTGCTTTCTCTTTTCTTTTCTTATGTGTTCATCTTTCGTTTGTTTTGGTTGCATAATTAGCTTAATGACGAGCTTAGCCTAATGGTTTTGTTAATCAGTTTATGTCCCTTTTTCTTTTGTTTTGGTCTATTTTTTTTTTAAAAAAAAAACGCATTGCTGGTTTTTCTTGTTGGAAATTCTGTTTAGCCCATTAAATTTTGATTGTTGATTGGGGCTCGAATTATGTTTTGAAGTCAGAGAGTCCAAGAGGGGATTCGACCTGGGTTATACAGACCCACACCAAATTGAGTTGGGTCAATTTGACCCATATTCTATCTTGCTTCAGGGGTAATAACCGGGGTATTGAAGGGTAAATTAGGAAGTCTAGGTAGAGAATCTCTGAATAACTGATTGAGGAAGCTTCTTGGAAGCTGGGGTGGGGATTAATGTGAAAATCTGTTTTTTAACTTAGGGATATCTAAGCAAGAATGAAAATATCAAAATGGTAGAAGTGCAAATCTGAATTCTTTTAGGCTGCCCTGTTTCTTGCCTATAAAGACATCATTTCTTGCCTTTCAAGGAAGAGACCCAAGAGCTGAAAAGAAGAAAAGCTCAGAAAAATACAAAAAATGCCAGAAATTTTACTGTTTCATTGAGTCTTCTATTAATTTCTGCAATTTTCCTGGTGGTGCAACAATTTCTAACTAGCTGACCTTAGAAATGAACTAAAATCAGCTTGGCTGAAGTTCTGCCTAGTCCTTGTTTGGGTTGAAGTAGTTTCTGGATGTTTACTTCAAATTCTGGGTTTGAAACTTAATTTTAGAGCAGATGGTTGGTTCTGTTGATTGGGTTTTGCTGTTGACCTTTGCTCTTTCTACTGCTCTTTGCTGATCTTACCACATTTCTCTTATTTGTGCTCTCAGGTATTTCCTTATCCCCTTTGCTAACATATGAAGTGCCACAAGTTGGAGCCAGACTGAATTTGTATGCAGATTTCGATGTTCAAATTGGAATCCGAATAGAAATCTTGTTTAAATGTTAGGTTCTATTAGCTTCTGCTATTTATACCTTTGTGTTCTTATTATAATTCATGTGTTAAGCTATGTATGTATAGTTTGCTTGATTTTAACTATGGCCAATTGATGTTCTGTACAGTTTACGCCTCAGTTTAACAAGGATCATTATTGATTGCTGTATAGGGTTCTTATCCATGCCCCCAACTCGTTCCCCCCCCCTCCTCAATGGTCAAAAAAGGTTATGAGTAAGGTCACTGTTAGATGTTGGCTTTGGGGATTCGATCCTGAAGCCCTTGCCTGCAGCCAGCGTTGCCAAACTACTTGGGCCTGAATATTATTGGAGTTTCTTAAGTCAAAAGAGTTTCCTCTCGTTGAGACAAGTGTGTTTCTCAGAAATTTGGGCCTGTTTAATTCAGGCCCTTTTGCTAATAAAATGGTTTAATGAAGCCTTGTTGATTGGAAGGGATTTGTTTGAGTTATTCACCTAAAGTAGGCGTCAAGTACTTTATTGTTTAAATAATTAGGGTCTTGAAAAGGAAATTGAGGCAAGCCATAATTAGACATTTAGTAACAAATGACTCTTGTGTTAATTTCATAATGTAGAGGTAAAATAATAAATGTTCGTAGAGAAACCTTTAGAGCCGTTTAAAATATTATCGTGATTGTGGACACGTTTGCGTGACACGATTACGATTTCTTTAAAAATAAATCGGAGTATACGTTCGCGTAACTTCGGCTAAACTTTATTAATAAATAAATAAAGCGTTATTAATTATGGACACGTTCGCGTGACATGATTTTTGACGCGCCAAAGGAAAAGAGTATACGTACACGTAACTCAATTCTTTAACTACGAATAATCGAGTGATTTAAAAACGGTTAATAGATAAAAGCACATAGGATCTAAAATCAGTAATTAAACCATTTTAATAAGCCAAGTATGATCAAAGCGACCGTGCTAGAACCACGGAACTCGGGAATGCCTAACACCTTCTCTCGGGTTAACAGAATTCCTTACCCGGATTTCTGTGTTCGCGGACCATAAATAAGAGTCAACTTCCTCGATTCGGGATTTTAACCAGTGACTTGGGATACCATAAACCTCCCAAGTGGCGACTCTGATTTTTAATAAATAAACAATCCCGTTTCGATTGTCCTTTAATTGGAAAAACTCCCTTATATTTATACCCTTCACGGGGTGTGGGTAAAAAGGAGGTGTGACAGCTCTGGCGACTCTACTGGGGAACGAACCTAGAATCTCTAGTTCAGGGTTCAAGAATTCAATCTTGTTAACATGATTTTTACTTGGCTTTATTTATTGTTAATATTACTGTATTCTGTGAATCTTTTGTGCTAAATGCTACCTGTTTACCTCTTTAATATTATCTGAATTGTATATAACTGTCTTCTTACGCCACCCATCTGAGTCTTCTGGAAATAGTGTATACGTTCGCGTAGCCCACTTTTTCTATAGAAATTATACCAAGTAGAACGAGGCTGGGCAAGCGACAAGGCCGGGTAGACTTCAGTGCTCCCGATACGTCGCCCCCTCCTCGGCCCCAGTTGTCCGCTCGGGTACCCCAAGTCTAGACCAAAACCCCAGGATTTAAACCTAGAAAAACACAGCCTCATGCCGGATCTCTAGTAGGAATGTTTGTTTGTATCATGTGCATTTGACTTAGGGGACTCAACACAGAGGTTGGGTCCGTCTAGGACAGGTATGCCCGAAATAACAGACCATCCTGATGCATTCTATGTGCTATGTGAACATTTATTTTGGCTTGCATGCTGACCGGCCAAGAAAAAAAAAAGCAAAAAAGGGGAAAACAAAGAGTGATATAGGGAAGGAAATAAACCCGGTTCTAAACATCCCGGTATTTGAAAAGCGTCCTAAAACTCTGCCCAAAATTTTTCAAAAAAGAGTTATTTTAAAAGAGTCAAACACTGTGTTCTTTCAAATGTGTCAAAATTGACTGAACTACGCAGGTCTGATTCTCACCGGATGTGGGATACGTAGGCAACCTTCATAAGGTTCGGCCTTATTTTTGAAAAAAAAAGAAGAAAAGAAAAACAAGAAAAGAGAGTCGGTGATCGAGTGAATGCAATCTTGATTTTTGGTCAAAACAAGCCGATCTAGCTTCGGCTATGTCTTAAACCGTTCTTGCCGAGGTAGCCTCAGAGTATGTTTCAGTTGTCGAAAGGCTATTTTCGTAAAAGAATGGACAAGTTTGTGAGGGGTCATAAAATAATTCCCACCGGCCTCAAAATTCGCGTGAAATTGGAAAGGCGCCGCATTTGCAAAAATAGGCATTTGGCTAAAGTTGGCATATAGGGGAAGAGATTATGGTTTTTTTCTTCTTTTATTTTCTCTTTTTTCTTTTCTGCTTCAAAAAACTGTTTACAAAAGGGTCAACTCGAGTCAACCCTAACCTTAATCTTCCACAGGAACAAATGAATACCATCCAGGAACTGCCAGAAGTGGTTAGGGAATAGGCTCGGCTACACTTGCGTATGTGGTGGAATGATCTAGACGAAGATGGTCAGAAATGGGTGAAAAAGCACTTGGGTGCTCTTATAGACATCTTTGAAATCAAACCCCGGGAAGATCTGATCAAAGCTTTGGTAACTTTCTCGGATCCTATCCACAATGTCTTTCGTTTCTCAAATTTCGAGATCACCCCTACTTTGGAGGAGATAGCCGGGTACATTGAATTCGGACAGGATTTGAGGAAGCAACAACTTATATTTCCAAGGGCTCCATCAGTGCACAAGTTCATTAACCTCCTGAATATTAGTAAACAGACAAATAAGGAACGTGTGAGCAACGGGTGTTGTGATTTCCATTTCTTATACTTCAGGTTCGGGCATTCTGCTGGTTTTGAAACGCATGAAAAGGGTCTGAGCAACAAACAAAACAAGGGCGTTTGGCAAATTCATCGTCGGTTCGCATTTATTGTGGCATTCTTGGGGATCATGGTTTTTCCAAATGAGAAAGGAACGGTGGATATTCATATGGCTAGAATTGCACAAATCCTTATTACCAAGGAAGATCATACACTTGCCCCGTTGGTGCTAGCAGATATCTATTGCGCATTGACTTTATGCAAAGCAGGGGCTCAATTTTTTGAGGGTTGCAGCATCATTCTGCAAATGTGGTTGATCGAGCATCTTCGCCATCATCCTAGATTCATAAGTTACGATTAAAGCCCAAATAACTTCATCATTAGTTATGAGAAGAGGATAAAAGATTAGAACACACCAGAAGGATTTGAAGCATGTGTTTCTCATTTGAAAGTTCTTGACGCATGTCAGGTCGAGTGGACTATAAGATGGCTTCCAAGGACAGAGGCCATCTATATGACTGCTACCCAAGGATACTTGAGGATAATGGGCGTAACGAGTATTCAGCCATATGCGCCGCAGAGGGTCTTGAGGCAATTAGGAAGGTATCAGATTGTGCCTGAAGATGAAGATCTTAGCACCCAGGTCATAGAGTTACATCTAGAAGTTGCATTGCCTGAGGCTGTAGTTCAGCAGGATTGGAGTAGCTGTCGGTATCTAAAAAATGGAACCCAGGTACCAGACATCGCCAAGGGGGAAGTAGATCCAAATTATGCTGCTTTGTTTGAGAAAATGTCTTATGTAAACAATGAGCCAGAGCCCGAGAGGCCCACCAAAAGGCCTCATGTTCAAGCCTTTGATGATAAAATTCAAGAGAGGTTAGCTTGGGGGGATAAGTGGAAAAGGAATATAAGGCCATCATCTATGGTCTACGAGAAGAATTGAGAAATGTTACCTTCAACAATGATTTGCAGGCACAAGAGGCCGAAGGTGAAAGGAAAAGATTGGTGCGAGAATATGAAGCCCTTAGAGCTCAGGTTTGACAGATAAAAATTGAAGCCGAAAACCTAGGCCGAAGCAGGAAAGATGAGAGGCTCATTTACAACCTCACTCAAAAGGTACGTGACTATGAAGATGACCTACAGAAAGCTGAGTCTGAACTAGCAAAAGCACGGGCAAGGTTGGCTAAAAGCGCCGAAGTGCGTGCAACTTTCGTTCGACAAATGAAAGAAAGATATGAAAGAGGGATCACAGGTTGGGAAAAGGCAATTGGCAACCTCGAGGGTGAAATGGCTAAACAAGCCAAAAAATTTTAGGCTGAAAGAGAACATTGTTATGCTTTAATGGCACGGCTAGAAAGAGACTTGCAACAACTCCAAGAGCAGAACCAGGTAGCCGAACGAACTTTGGAAGCCAGAACCGAAAAAATTGGGCGTTTGTTTCCAGAGAAGGGCGTCATAAGAGAGTGAGTCAAAAAGGTCGCCAACTATATCGCAATGAAGTGCAGTAGCTGTGAGGATATGACGAGATCTATGTTCTTCGCTACTGTGATGATTTTTGTTCGCCGGGTAATGGAAGATCTCTACCACCTTCAAAGGGATTTAGCGAGTCAGCCCGCAGCAAGGCCGAATGACACCCCGCGGTTCCTGGGGACAATTGAGGCATTGTTTATTCGTGATTTCTTGAGTCTTTATTTTCTTTCCATTAAAGTCTGCCAGTTGTTTTAGAGTCTGTATTTTTGTTATCAGAGTATGTGGGTTGTTTGTTTTTGAGTCTGTATCTCGAGTCTGTTAGTTTCTTTCGAGTCTGTTAGTTTCAGTCTTTGTAATAGCGTTTTTATATATATATATATGAAAATTGAAAATCCCAAAATGTTTTACTTCACACTCATCCCCAAGAACTACGCTTGATCTGATTCATGCGAGGTTATGATACGTAGGCAATCTCCATAGGATTTGACCGTAACCAAATAAAAGAGAGACAGAAAGAGCGAAAAAACAAAAAAGAAAAGAGAGAAAATAAAAATCAAGAGAGAATAAAAAACAAAGAGAGAACGAAAGGAAGGAAAAGAAAAGAAAGAAAAGGGGAAGTTTGCAATCGAAAGAAAGAAAAGGTCGGGATGATGCATGCAACCAATCAAATACATAATAGAGTCAGTTAACTGTTTAGGTGCATTCATGCCCAATGTGCGGTTACCAATCTGTTAAAGCTTAATCGCTAACAAGGTTGTTGTTTGATGTATTAAGTCCAAGCAGGTGGTTAGTTGATCGGCATTCTGTCAACTCACTCATACAATACCCAATCGAAAGACAGGCTGAATATGGCCAACCAGGAACCAGAAACAAGTATTGTTGACCCATCGAAAGAGGTGGAAGAAATGGACGTTAATGCGATGAGGGAAGAAATGTATAAGCTGAAGAAGCAGATGGCTGAAATGTACCAAGCCTGGGCGAAGGGGCATCCACCACCAGTTTATCCCGCCAACCCTGCTTATATCCCACTATCAGCCCAACCTCTGGAGCCTCCCACTGTGAACTCATCTCTAGCCTTTACCCTCTACCAACAATGCCATGACGCCACTTTCCATACTTCTCAAGCTCCACCACCCAAACAAGTCCCATACCCTCCCCCACCAATTACACCTGTTTTTGTGGCACCTCCACCTGCTACATTACACCGATCTTCTAGTGAACCCCTGTTCCAAACTCATGACAACCAGTACTATCCCCCTGAAC
The DNA here is from genome assembly GCF_000393655.2 of Nicotiana sylvestris. Lineage (NCBI taxonomy): Eukaryota > Viridiplantae > Streptophyta > Magnoliopsida > Solanales > Solanaceae > Nicotiana > Nicotiana sylvestris. The sequence continues at coordinate 70,687,105 of NC_091059.1, read as the reverse complement.
CCACCTTCAAAGTTCCAGAACCATATCCTTACACCCTTCATCTTGATATCCCGGTAGAGAACGAGAAACCGCCCAAAAATCCCGAGCATGAAGAGATGATCAGAAAGGTCAAAAGCTTAGAGCAATCGTTCTGAGTTATGAGGGGGCTGGGAGGTCAAGTGAGTGTAGCCTATAAGGATTTATGTCTGTTCCCAGATGTTCAGTTGCTAGCAGGGTTCAAAATGCCCAAGTTTGATCTGTACGATGGGCATGGTGACCCAGTAGCACACTTGAGAGGATTTTGTAGCAAAATGAGAGGAGCAGGTGGAAGAGATGAATTGCTAATGGCATATTTCAGCCAAAGTCTGAGTGGATCGGCCTTAGAATGGTACACCAGACAAGATCACAACAGGTGGTACACATGGGACGACTTGGCCCAAGCCTTCGCCTGCCATTTTCAGTACAACCTCGAAATTATCCCAGATCGTCTGTCGTTGACAAAGCTTGAGAAGAAGCCTGGTGAGAGCTTCAGGGAATATGGATTCCGTTGGAGAGATCAAGCAGGGAGGGTTGACCCTCCGATGAAAGAAAGCGAGATGGTTGATTATTTCTTACAGGCTTTGGAACCCACTTATTTCGGTCACTTGGTGTCAGCAGTAGGTAAGTCCTTTAATGAAGTCATGAAAATAGGAGGCATGGTTGGAGAGGGACTCAAGTCCAACAAGATCATGAGTTATTCAGCAATCAAGGCGACCACTCAGGCCATTCAAAACGGTACTGGGGGTGTGCTTGGGAAGATGAAGGGGGAGGATGTTACGACAATTGAGTTAGGAGCTTGGGTTGGATCCAGGAACCTTCTCCGTTACTACAACCAGTCGCGACCCTATCTCCAAACTTACCCCCACACTCCATATAACCCACCACAACACTATTACCCACCACCAGATCCCCATTTTTCTGTCCATCACGCACAAACCTATACCCAGTCGCCCGCTCACTCGCAATGGTGTGCGCCAGCTCAACAAAACCCATACCAAGCTCCACAAAATAACCATCCACCCCCAAAAGCCTACAGAAATCCTCCTGAAACGGGTTTTCGACCCAACTAAGCCTTTAAGAATGAGAGGTTGCAGAAGCAAAAGACTTTCACTCCACTGGGAGAATCATATGCTAGTCTGTTCCACAGACTGAGACAGTTGGGTATGTTGAATCCGATCGAGGCTAAATTGTCGAATCCCCCTCCCAGAAATCTTGACCGCTCGGTGAGTTGTGAGTATTGTTCAGGGGCCTCGGGACATGACATAGAGAAATGCTGGAAATTGAAAACAGCCATCCAAGAACTCATTGACACCAATCGGATTGAGGTCCAAGCTCTGGAGGCGCCCAATATCAATCAGAATCCCTTGCCAGCCCATCATGAAACAAATGTGATTGAGATAGTGCATAAGGGAGGGGAGCCTAAGAAGCCTTCACAAACCGTCATGATGATTCGGGCTAGTGAAGCCAGACCATTTGAAAAGTCAACAAGTGAGAAGTATGTGATCAAGTTGAACATGGCAAATAATGAACAATCTGTGGAGGTCAAGAAGGGGTCCTCCAGTGACGTCGCAGGAAAACATGAAAGAGAAAAAGTGGTTGTTCCAGGAGTGACGGACAAGCCTATGGTAATTGTGAAAGGCACCCCCGCAGATCCTGTCATTATCAAACCGGTAACTCAATTACCGATAGTCAACCGCAAGGCAGTCCCATGGAATTATGAACGAGTGACTGTGACTTACAAAGGGAAAGAGGTTAAAGAAGAAGTGTGTGAGACTCATGGTTTGACTCGATTGGGGAGATGCTTTGCCCCCGAAGAGTTGAGAAAAGCTAAGACCTCAAAAGATAATCCAGTGTTGGTGAAGAAAGCAGTGACTGAGGAAGAAGCAGAAGAGTTTCTGAGGAAGATGAAAGTGCAAGACTATTCCATTGTGGAGCAGTTGAGGAAAACACCGGCTCAGATTTCATTATTGACATTATTGATCCATTCAGACGAACATCGTCGTGCTTTGATGAAGATCTTGAACGAGGCTCACGTTCCTAACAAAATCTCAGTAAACCACTTGAAAAAGATATCTAACAAGATATTTGAGGTAAACAGAGTCACATTTTCTGATGATGCGTTGCCCGTAGAGGGTACCGAGCACAATAGAGCCCTCTATCTAATGGTGAAATGCAAAGATTCCGTGGTTACTCGGGTACTGGTTGACAATGGGTCTAGCGCGAATATTTGTCCTCTCTCCACATTGAGCACGCTACAAGTGGAGGAAAAGAGAATTTACAAGAACAATATTTGCGTTCGGGGATTTGATGGTGGAGGGAAGGATTCAGTCGGGGACATAGTGTTTGAGCTCACAATAGGGCCAGTTGAATTTACTATGGAATTCCAGGTGCTCGATGTGGCTGTTTCATACAATCTGCTATTGGGACGACCCTGGATCCATGCTGCCAAAGCATTCCCATCTACTCTGCATCAAATGGTCAAGTTTGAATGGGAGCGATAGGAAGTTGTTGTACACAGCGAAGATAATTTGTGTGTGCCCAACGGTGCCATTGTTCCGTTCATAGAGGTTGACGATGACAAGGGACCATAGGTTTATCAAGTTTTCGACACAGTATCGATAGAGAAAATTTCGGAAGGAAAGTGCGTTCCAACTCCAAAGATGGTTGCGGCATCAGTTATGGTAGTTGTTGAAATGTTGAAAAATGGTTTCGTACTGGGCAAGGGTTTGGGTGCATCTATGCAAGGTATTGTGCAGCCAGTTTCTCTTCCGAAGAATCTGGATACTTTTGGTCTGGGGTTCAAGCCTACCGTTGCAGACGTGAGAAGAGCTATAAAAATGAAACAGAAAGCATGGGCATTGCCAAAGCCAATCCCGCGTCTGTCTAGATCATTCGTCAGGCCGGGTATCAGAAAGCAACTGTTGTCAAAAGTTCCTGGAACACTGATTGGTGCCGATGGAGACTTGGAGAAGGGGTTCGAAAGGTTATTCGCCGAGGTTAACATGGTTCAGGCTGGGGAAGGGTCCAACATGGAAGATGTTCAATTCGTGGGACCACGTGCAAAAGTCAACAACTGGGAAACTACTCCTCTTCTTACCCGGAGGGAGTCTTGGTAGTGGGTTTTGATTTTCTTTTGTTGTCTGGATTATTCCAGGGTCTGTAATTCAGATATTATGTTCCGTCCAGTTGGATGTGTTAAGACCTTGTTATCTTTAAATTCAATGAAATGCAATTGTTCTTTTTCCTTCATTTCTTCTAATTTTATTTTTTTGTTTTCTTCTTTTTGTACAGTTCTTTTTATGCTGATATCAATGACATGACATGCATGGGGAATCTTCGACCCAGTTTTAAAAGCCAATCTAACTCTGAAATAATAATACAATAAATTGAGTGTGATGACGAGTTGTAATTTGATGATGATGAGGCCTACGAAGAAATTAGTAAGGAACTAAGTCATTTTGAGGAAAAGACCAAACCTAATTTGAACGATACAGAAGCAGTTAATCTATGGGACCAAGGAAATGTCCATGAAACTAAGATAAGTGTACATCTGGAACCTCAACTCAGAGAGGAGATAATTAAAGCACTGTTCGAATACAAAGATGTTTTTGCATGGTCCTATGACGACATGCCATGTCTAAGCACTGATTTAGTGGTTCACAAGTTGCCCACTGACCCGACATTCCCTCTTATCAAGCAGAAGCTGAGAAAGTTCAAAACGGATATGAGTGTAAAGATCAAGGAAGAGGTCACCAAGCAGTTTGATGCCAAAGTCATTCGGGTCACCCGGTATCCTACCTGGTTAGCCATTGTTGTGCCTGTATCGAAGAAGGATGGCAAGACCAGGGTGTGTGTTGACTATCGAGATCTCAACAAGGCAAGTCCAAAAGACAATTTCCTATTATCGAACATCCATATCTTGATTGATAATTGTGCCAAACATGAGATTGGTTCTTTTGTGGATTGTTACGCGGGTTATCATCAGATCTTAATGGACAAGGAAGATGCAGAAAAGACGGCATTCATCACGCTGTGGGGAACGTACTGCTATCGGGTCATGCCATTTGGCTTGAAGAATGCTAGGGAAACCTACATGAGGGCAATGACAATAATATTCCATGATATGATACACCAGGAAATCGAGGTGTACGTGGATGATGTGATCGTGAAGTATAGAAAGCAATCTGACCATGTCAGGGATCTGAAGAAGTTCTTCCAAAGGCTTCGCAGGTACAATCTCAAGCTTAATCCTGCAAAGTGTGCTTTTGGGGTGCCGTCTGGAAAGTTGTTGGGGTTCGTAGTCAGCCGTCGGGGCATCGAACTAGATCCATCGAAAGTCAAGGCCATCCAGGAATTGCCACCTCCGAGGAACAAGACCGAGGTGATGAGTTTGTTGGGGAGATTGAATTATATCAGCAGGTTCATCGCTCAGCTCACGACGACTTGCGAGCCCATCTTCAAACTGTTAAATAAAGACGCTGCGGTCAAGTGGACAGATGAATGTCAGGAGGCGTTTGATAAGATAAAGGGGTATTTATCAAATCTACCCGTGTTGATCCCGCCAGCACCAGGGCGACCGTTGATTCTATATTTGACGGTTTTGGACAATTCATTCGACTGTGTATTGGGTCAACATGACATCACTGGAAGGAAGGAGCAGGCCATATATTATCGCAGCAAGAAATTCACATCGTACGAGGTCAAGTACACTCAGTTGGAGAGGACATGTTGCGTCCTAACTTGGGTGGCACAAAAACTGAAACATTATTTGTCATCTTACACTACCTATCTCATATCTCACTTGGATCCATTGAAGTATATATTTCAGAAGCCTATGCCCACAGGGAGGCTTGCAAAGTGGCAAATCCTGCTCACAGAGTTTGACATTGTCTACGTGATTCGAACTGCAATGAAAGCACAGGCCTTGGCAGACCATTTGGTCGAGAACCCGTTTGATGAAGATTATGAACCTTTGAAAACTTATTTCCCTGATGAAGAGGTGATGCACATTGATGAGTTGAAACAAGTCGAGAAGCCGGGGTGGAAATTTTTCTTTGACGGGGCCGCAAACATGAAGGTCATAGGGATAGGAGCAGTACTTATTTCTTAAATAGGGCAGCACTACCCTATTACGGCTCAGCTTCGTTTTTACTTTACCAACAACATGGCTGAGTACGAGGCATGTATTCTGGGTTTGAGGTTAGCTGTAGATATGGGTGTCCAGGAAGTTTTGGTCTTGGGTGACTCACCTCCTGGTGCACCAAATTCAGAGAGAATGGGAAACATGGGATTTGAAACTTATACCATACAGACAATGTTTGCATGATCTTTGTCAACGGTTTCAGTCGATAGAGTTCAGGCATATCCCTAGGATCCATAATGACGTCGCCGATGCTTTAGCTACTCTGGCATCAATGTTACATCATCCAGATAAGGCTTATGTGGACCCTTTGCAAATTCAGGTCCGTGATCAGCATGCGTACTGTAATATGGTAGAAGAAGAACTTGATGGAGAGCCATGGTTCAATGATATCAAAGAATACCTCCGGATGGGGGTATATCCGGTACAGGCCACAAGTGATTAGAAAAGAACAATTCGACGCTTGGCAAGCGGATTTTTCTTCAGTAGAGGGGTGTTATACAAAAGAACTCCAGATATTGGATTGCTAAGATGCATAGATGCCAGAAAAGCCACAGTTATCATGACTGAGGTACACTCCGGAGTTTGTAGACCGCATATGAGTGGGTACATTCTGGCAAAGAAGATTCTCCAAGCAGGTTATTACTGGCTCACTATAGAGCGAGATTGCATCAGTTTTGTGCGCAAGTGTCATCAGTGCCAGGTGCACGGAGATTTGATTCATTCCCCACCATCTGAACTGCATACCATGTTGGCACCATGGCCTTTTGTTGCTTGGGGTAGGGATGTCATTGGGCCAATCGAGCCAGCATCATCAAACGGACATAGGTTTATCCTGGTAGCCATTGATTATTTTACCAAGTGGGTTGAAGCGAAAACTTTCAAATCTGTGACCAAGAAAGCAGTGGTCGATTTTGTGCATTCAAATATCATATATCGGTTTGGGATTCCGAAGTTAATCATCACGGACAATGGCGCTAATCTCAACAGTCATCTGATGACAAAGTCATGTCAGCAGTTTAAGATTATACATCGCAATTCCACCCCATACCGCCCTAAGGCAAATGGAGTAGTCGAGGCAGCCAACAAGAATATAAAGAAGATACTTCGAAAAATGGTGGAAGGTTCTAGACAGTGGCATGAGAAGTTACCTTTCGCATTGTTGGGTTATCGCACTATTGTTCGCACTTCAGTAGGGGCCACTACTTATTTGTTGGTGTATGGCATGGAGGTAGTAATACCCGCAGAAATTGAAATCCCATCCTTTCGGATTGTCGCTGAAGCAAAAATTGATGACGTGGAATGGGTCAAAACTTTCTTGGAGCAATTAAGTCTGATTGATGAAAAGAGATTGGCAGCGGTATGTCACGGCCAATTGTACCAGCAAAGAATGGCGAGAGCATATAATGAGAAGGTACGTCCACGGAAGTTCGAAGTGGGTCAGTTAGTGTTGAGACGTATCTTGCCTCATCAGGCTGAAGCAAAACGAAAGTTTGCCCCAAACTGGCAGGGGCCATTTGTAGTAACTAAAGTGTTGTCCAATGGCGCATTATATTTGACAAATGTAGAAGGGAAATGTGTAGAAATGGCTATCAATTCCGATGCAGTCAAGAGATACTATGTATGATTTCTTCGTTTGATTGTCATTGTATTTATTTGTATTTGGTATATTTTAAAGATTGAAATGACGAAGGCATTTTGTTCTGCTATCTAAACACCTTATCCTTCGTCAGCCCTTTTGAGCCTTGTTTATTTTCTTCCATACCCCTCTTTCGGAATCAGTAGTGAATATCAGAAACACAGACGTGAAAGGTAAGAAAAGGGGAAGAAAAATGAAAAGGAGAGAAGAAAGAAAAAGAAAAGAATGAAAAAGGGAAAAGAATAAGAAAAGAGAAAAGAAGAAGAAAAACAGTAAAAGAAAAAAAGAGAAAAGCAAAAGAGGAAAAAGAGAAAGAGAAAAAGAAAAATCACAACAAACAAAGTAATTCCTATGACATGAACTACGTTAGACCTAATTCCTTTTAAGGATACGTAGGCAGCCTCACAGTTCGGTCTCATCAAACAAAAATTCAAAAGCCCCAAGCAAGAAACTGGGGCAGAAGTCGTGGTTGTTTTGAAAAATCTGATTCCGAAAGTTGTAATTTTAACCCATTTGAATTGTTTTGAGCCTTTTATGCCCTTTCTTTCTAACCCTGTCCAAAAGCCCACATTACGGTCCAAAGAAAGACCTTCTGATCAGTCTTTGAGAAATGTCAAGTCGAGCAGGTAAAGGTAATTTCATGTTAGGGGCAACACTCTGGTTCAAGCAGGAAAAATAAAAATGAGAGAGTCTTATTAGTGAAAACCTTCACAGGCACTGTAAGGCGACGAGAGTTGAGAGAAATTAAAATGAGAGAGTCTTATTGGTGAAAACCCTCACGGGCACCTTGAGGAGAAAGTGAGCTGAAAAGTCAACAAGCGAGAATGGCATGTTGGTGGAAAACTGTTTCAAGGCACCGCAGGATGAACAAGGTCAAGGTTTGGATAAAGTAATCAGGTCATGGAAATTCTGAGGCGACAAAGTACGGCAACTGAAAGTTGATTGGTTGGACAGATTGGACCAATTAATCCGAAATGCATGTCATGATCACTGGTACTAGCTGTTCCACTCAGATAAGTTTCTTTTTCTTTTGCCCTTTGTAGCAATTATCTAGTTTTGGATTATTCTTATCCTTAACCCGCAAAGTCATTGCATTTCATTTTCTTTTGGGTTTATTTGTCTAAGAGGTTTTAATGTCAGTATTGTCCCAAGTAAGTGGAAAAGAGTTTCAAAGCTCACTACCAACTTCCAAAATTGCAAATCACAACGTGGTCAGAACATACTAAAGACAGCATGATGTAAGGTGGGATACGGGGAATCACCAGAAGTTGCACCGGTGGATGATTTGGTATGTCATAGGAGATGCAAAGGTTCAGATCAAGAGGTTAGAGGTGTGAAACAACAACATGGGTATAGAACACTCGGTTCGTCAAAGGCCATGGGATTTAAAAGTCAGTCAGAAAGTCAAAGCGATTCAGGGCCAGTTCGGGAAAGCCATTCAGAACAAGACAATACAGTGGAAAGATCTCATCAGCTAACCACCACTTTAAACTGACAAATTTTCCTTTGATTGAAACAGGGGTAGAAAATTCATTTGCTCCGGAGAAACTCTCCGTAGGGGAAAGAGCAAGCATCAAAACAGGTTTGACCGTAAACTTTCAGGACCCTCCTGGAAAATGGGACCTAGTTTAAAGTTCAGAAATAACATAATCTAGCATAAATGTATCCCAAAAGAATATAAGTTAGCTTAGAAGTTTGTGTGTCCGAGATAGGATTCAATTAGGAGTTTCTAGGACCCTCCTGAATAATGGGACTTAGCTGTAAAATTTCGATTAGATAGCAACATTTAGCGTAAATTTTGTTGTAGGGTAGTATAATGCAGCCATATAAGCTGTCACTCTTAAGATAAAACTCAACTTTTGATTTTCAGGACTCTCCTAGATAATGGGGAGTAGTTTGAAGACCCTCTTAGATAACAAGATTTAGCAAAAGTCACACTTTAGAAGGTATAATGTAGAATTTTAATTGTCATTTAACTAGGAATTTCCGGACCCCCTGGATAATAGGACCTAGCTTTCAATTCTTAGTAACACGTGGTAATACGATTTAGTTTTACACTCACATCCGTGCCCAGCCACCAAACTGGGGCAGAAAAGTTTTCTTTGTTTTATCTATTTTGAAGTCAGGATCCCGCCTGGAGAGCAGGGAATACATTTCAAGTTGAAGTCAGGAGCCTGCCTGGAAAGCAGGGAATACTTTCAAGCATAGCAGTCAGGAGCCCGCCTGGAGAACAAGAGAGTACAATTCAAATTTTAGCTGTCGAATTCTTTGTTAAAGTCAAGAGCCCGCCTGGAGAGTAGGGAGTACTTTCAAATTAGCAGTCAGGAGTCGGCCTGGAAAGCAGAGAACGCTTTCAGATTAGCAGTCAGGAGCCCGCCTGGAGAACAAGGGAGTACAATTCAAATTTTAGCTGTCAAATTCTTTGTTGAAGTCAGGAGCCCGTCTGGAGAGCAGGGAATACTTTCAAATTAGCAGTCAGGAGACCGCCTGGAAAGCAGGGAACGCTTTCAGATTAGCAGTCAGGAGCCCGCCTGGATAGCATGGGAATACATATCAAGTTCAGCAGTCAGGCATCCTCCTGGAAAAAGGGAAGCATCTCAGTTTATAATTCAAGACGGCAACAAAGGAATTTTACCAAGAGAATACAAGACAACAAGGCAACAAGAAACACAAGATCAAGTTTGAAGATCAAGATAGGATTTTGTAAAGCATAGATCATAGTCTAGTTTAGATTCTTTTATTTTTGACACGGTGTAATAAGGGGTTCGGTGAGCAGCAGCAGCAGCAACAACAGTGAAATCACAGCTCCATGGTAGTCCCAGCTACCAGACATTCTTGAACTACACTGACCTGATTCATTTTTAGCCAAGGATATGTAGGCAACCTTGGAAGCAAGGTGCGGTAAAATCTTTCAAAAATGCTTCCCACGGAGTATTCAAACAGGCAAAAATCGCTCGTATCCGCTCACTTATCTTTGCATGAAAACTCTTCGTGTTTCCGGGCAAAGAGGGGCGGCTGTGAGCACGTGATTTTTGCCCTATATGAATCATTCCAACAAATTCAAAACAAAATAATTTCTTTTAGTATTTGCAATTTTTGTGGATTTTGTGGCAGTTTCTGACAATTGTTTGCATTTGTTTGTGCATGTTTGTTTTATTTAATTCATAAAAATACAAAAATACACTGCATTTGCATTTAGGATCTAATTTTGCATTCTTGAATTAATTAGTAATTTAATGTTTTATAAAAAATGGGAAAATCACAAAAATATTTTATTTTGCACTTTTTAATTTTAATTTTGAATTTTGGTGGTTTTTCTTTAATTTGGTATTTAATTAGTTGTGGTAATTATTATTTAGAGTATGTTAATTTAATTTGGTAGGATAATTTGATTAGAAAATAATTTAGGTTTATTTTAATTTTAATTTTAATTTAGAAGAAATTAGAAAATTGGAAAAAATCAAAATAAAGGAAAGGGAATTTGGGCTGAAACCAATCCAAATTTCCCCAGCCCAAATGGAAAGTACCCAAAACCCGACCCAAACCCACGTCTCGACCCGGTCTGATCCCCTCCAGTAAACCAAACGACGTCGTCTTATGGGCAACAGATCAGGACCGTCGAGGTTTCTTGATCGGACGGTCCTGAAGCTCGGGTCATGTGATATTTACGTGTCCAAACGTGCCCCTACCCCCCTCTCATCTCTTTCACCCTTCTCATCATCCCCATCGGAGCCGCAGGCCGAAAATCGTCTCTGCCGGCGGCGGTGCTCCGATCGACCCTAAACTTACACCAAATACCCTCCTCCATCTCCACATCCCAGATCCGCACCCCTTCTCCCTCAAATCGAAGCCCAACTGTTTGAATCTCGATTTGAAACTTCAAACCCTAACCACCGCCCTAGAATCCCCAACCCCTGCCTGGCGGCGCCACCACCAAACCACCCTAAATTAACACCCCAAACTCCCCTTCATCTCCTCATTCTAAATCTTCACTTATTTTCCCTCGAATCTATCCCAAAATTCTTCGAATCTCAAGTCAAAGATCCGAACCCCAAAATTCCAAAACCTAAATCAGCGTGCCTTTTTGAGGATTTGAAGTCGAAATTGGTTTTATTCATGTGTTTTCATTTGAGAACACATGATTAAAACCATTTCGGTCAAAATCGAAAGTTCAAGGATTGAATTCAAGTTTAGGCCCGTCCAGTTCTTTAGGTACTTCTCAGTCTCTTTTCGTTTTTCTTGCATGTTTCTTCTTCTTTCTTTTAAGATCATTTTCATCTTTTTTGTGTTTTCTCTTTTCTTTTCTTATGTGTTCATCTTTCATTTGTTTTGGTTGCATAATTAGCTTAATGACGAGCTTAGCCTAATGGTTTTGTTAATCAGTTTATGTCCCTTTTTCTTTTGTTTTGGTCTATTTTTTTTTAAAAAAAAGACATTGCTGGTTTTTCTTGTTGGAAATTCTGTTTAGCCCATTAAATTTTGATTGTTGATTGGGGCTCGAATTATGTTTTGAAGTCAGAGAGCCCAAGAGGGTATTCGACCTGGGTTATACAGACCCACACCAAATTGAGTTGGGTCAATTTGAACCATATTCTATCTTGCTTCAGGGGTAATAACTGGGGTATTGAAGGGTAAATTAGGAAGTCTAGGTAGAGAATCTTTGAATAATTGATTGAGGAAGCTTCCTGGAAGCTGGGGTGGGGATTAATGTGAAAATCTGTTTTTTAACTTAGGGATATCTAAGCAAGAATGAAAATATCAAAATGGTAGAAGTGCAAATCTGAATTCTTTTAGGCCTCCCTGTTTCTTGCCTATAAAGGCATCATTTCTTGCCTTTCAAGGAAGAGACCCAAGAGCTGAAAAGAAGAAAAGCTCAGAAAATACAAAAATGCCAGAAATTTTACTGTTTCATTGAGTCTTCTGTTAATTTCTGCAATTTTCCTGGTGGTGCAACAATTTCTAACTAGCTGACCTTAGAAATGAACTAAAATCAGCTTGGCTGAAGTTCTGCCGGGTCCTTGTTTGGGTTGAAGTAGTTTCTGGATGTTTACTTCAAATTATGGGTTTGAAACTTAATTTTAGAGCAGCTGGTTGGTTCTGTTGATTGGGTTTTGCTGCTGACCTTTACTCTTGCTACTGCTCTTTGCTGATCTTACTACCTTTATCTTATTTGTGCTCTCAGGTATTTCCTTATCCCCTTTGCTAACAAATGAAGTGCCACAAGTTGGAGCCAGACTGAATTTGTATGTAGATTTCGATGTTCAAATTGGAATCCGAATAGAAATCTTGTTTAGATGTTAGGTTCTATTAGCTTCTGCTGTTTATACCTTTGTGTTCTTTTTATAATTCATGTGTTAAGCTATGTATGTATAGTTTGCTTGATTTTAACTGTGGCCAATTGATGCTTCCGTACAGTTTACGCCTCAGTTTAAAAAGGATTATTATTGATTGTTTTATAGGGTTCTTATCCATGCCCTAACTCGTTCCCCCCCCCCCTCCTCAATGGTCAAAAAAGGTTATGAGTAAGGTCACTGTTAGATGTTGGCTTTGGGGATTTGATCCTGAAGCCCTTGCCTGCAGCCAGCGTTGCCAAACTATTTGGGCCTTTGGGCCTGAATATTATTGGAATTTCTTAAGTCAAAAGAGTTTCCTCACGTTGAGACAGGTGTGTTTCTCAGAAATTTGGGCCTGTTTAATTCAGGACCTTCCGCTAATAAAATGGTTTAATGAAGCCTTGTTGATTGGAAGGGATTTTTTTGAATTATTCACCTAAAGTAGGCGTCAAGTACTTTAGTGTTTAAATAATTAGGGTCTTGAAAAGGAAATTTGAGGCAAGCCATAATTAGACATTTAGTAACAAATGGCTCTTGTGTTAATTTCATAATGTAGAGGTAAAATAATAAATGTTCATAGAGAAACCTTTACTGCCGTTTAAAATATTATCGTGATTGTGGACACGTTTGCGTGACACGGTTACGATTTCTTTAAAAATAAATCGGAGTATACGTTCGCGTAACTTCGGCTAAACTTTCTTAATAAATAAACAAAACGTTATTAATTATGGACACGTTCGCATGACATGATTTTTGACGCGCCAAAGGAAAAAAGTATACGTACGCATAACTCAATTCTTTAACTACGAATAATCGAGTGATTTAAAAACGGTTAATAGATAAAAGCACATAGGATCTAAAATCAGTAATTAAATAATTTTAATAAGCCAAGTATGATCAAAGCGACCGTGCTGGAACCACGGAACTCGGGAATGCCTAACACCTTCTCTCGGGTTAACAGAATTCCTTACCCGAATTTCTGTATTCGCGGACCATAAATAAGAGTCAACTTCCTCGATTCGGGATTTTAATCGGTGACTTGGGACACCATAAACCTCCCAAGTGGCGACTCTGATTTTTAATAAATAAACAATCCCGTTTTGATTATCCTTTGATTGGAAAAACTCCCTTATATTTATACTCTTCACGGGGTGTGGGTAAAAAGGAGGTGTGACACCCCATAGGAAAAGCTTTAGAGGAAGTAGGAGTAAGCATTTATATGGTCTTCCCGGACAGTCTCAGTCCTCGGGAACTGCCCGAAAAGTAAGAAAATTATCTATATTGGTAAAAAAAACATACCTAATACATGGGCAGTAAAAGGAATCAATATGTGAAAAGCATATTAGGATTCTCTCGGTCATCGCTTAGTCAACTAGAGCCATCTAGATAACAGACTAAATACTGGGAAGTCAATCCCGGAAATATTTACCTATAATGGACAAGGATGTTCTTGAGCGACTCATCCGGAGGATCATAAATGTACGAATATGTATCTCCCTCAAACCAACAAACTCTGAGGTATTTAGGATTTTATATTACATCCCCAACGGTTACAAATTACCAGGCATAACGGGTAGGCGTGATAATATTAGGGAACGGTTACAGTAAAGATGTCCTATAAACATTCCCTTTCTCTCCCGTTGTAATTCATTTTTGTCAAATTTATCAATGGACGAGAGTGAAAAATGATGAAGTAATCGAGAGAAGAAGAATACAGGAAATCTTGGAGAGAAATCTAACTGATTCTCATTTCTTCTGCATACTACGGTAATGAGGTGTACCTCATATATATACACATCTCAACTAACTAACTCCTCTAACTAACTAAGCCTACTCTTAACATAAATAATCAACTCATTAACTAATTAATTAACTAATACACAACAGCTTGATATGCTCCTAACACTCCCCCTCAAGCTGATGCTCTGAATATATTTTCAACTCCTAGTTAATTCAACAAGACTTCATTATATGCCTTCCCAATGCTCTTAGTCAGCAAATCTGCTAGCCGATACTTTGTTGAGAGATGATGAGTTGTAATTACTCATTGGATAAGTTTTTCTCTTACAAGTGACAATCGATGTATATGTGTTTGGTTCATTCATGAAATATAAGATTTGCTGTGATTTGGATAGCAGCTTTGCTATCACAAAACAGATCAACAGGCAAATGCAATTCAATTCCAAGTTCCCTGAACAAACCTATTAGCCATGTGACTTCAGCTACATGGGATGCCATGCTTCTAAGTTTAGCTTCAGCTGAACTTTTGGCCACAGTTTCTTGTTTCTTTGACTTCCATAACACTAATGCCTCTCTAAATTTTACAAGATAACCTGTGATAGATCTTTTGGTCTGCAGACAAGTGCCCCAATCAGAGTCACAGAATGCCTGCAGATGTTTAGTCTCTGTTAATGGCATTAGGAGTCTCAGACCTGGTGATGCTTTCAGGTATCTAACAATCTTTATAGCAGCTTCCATTTGTGATTATTTTGGGGCATGCATATACTGACTTAGCACATGTACTCCAAATGAGATATATAGCCTAGTCATAGTTAGATACAAAAGTCTTCCTACAAGCCTTTGATTTTCTCCAACATCATTTAGTATATGATCTTCATGACCTGCACCTCTGTTGAATGTTCTATCATACTCAATTGAAGTAAGTTTTTGATTAAACTCCAAGGGATTACCGGCTATTTTTGCTCCTCCTAGACCAAGTTCAGAGATCAACTCCAAAGAATATTTCCTTTGACACATATGTATTCCTCTGTTTGACTTGGTAAATTCAATGCCTAAGAAGAATTTTAATTCCCCTAAGTCTTTCATCTTGAACCTTTTCTAAAAATCTTTCCTAGTTTTGGCCAACATATAATTGATGATGCCTGTAATGATCAAGTCATCCACATATATTAGGATCACAACTATGTCATCTCCTAGCTTCTATGTGAAAAGTGAGTAGTCAAAGTGGCTTTGAACAAAGCTAAGATGTTGTAGGGCTTCAGTCAATTTGAGATTCCACTGCCTTGGTGCTTGTTTCAAACCATACAGTGATATTCGTAGTTTGCATACTTGTTTGGTCTCCCCCCTATCTAGCAAACCTATCTAGAATAGTTATGTAGACCTCTTCTAACGGATCTCCTTGCAAGAAAGCATTGTGATCATCCATTTGATAGATGAACCAATGTCTTGAAGCTGCCACAGCCACCACTGACCTAATAGTAACCATTTTAGCTACTGGTGAAAAGGTTTCTTTGTAGTCCAATCCTGCTTGTTGGCTATAACCCTTAGCCACCAGTCGTGCCTGATATCTCTTCACTTCTCCTGACAATTTATATTTAACTTTGAAAACCCATTTGCACCCAATGAGAGTCTTTCCCTTAGGAAGGTCCACAATGCTCCAGGTGTTGTTTTCTTCTAGTGATGCAATCTCCAATTTCATGACTTCAACCCATTTTGGATCTGCAACTGCTTCTTTGTAACTGGAAGGCTCCACAATAGATGAATAGGAGTTTAAGGCAACTTTATAGGATGGAGTCAGATGTTCATAAGAGACATAGGATGATAGAGGATAGACACAGTTGGATTTTTTGGTAGTGACAAAGTCCTACATCTAAAAAGGTTATTTTATTGTTCTAGAAGATTTCCTAAGTATTTCAGGCTGTTGTTGCTCTATGATAGGTGGTGAACTGATGATAGGTGCTTCAGTTATTGTGTTATTAGGTGGAGTTGGGCATGTAAAGTGATCCACAGCTGTGGAAGGGATTGAAGATGAAGGACTCTCTGTGACTGAGTCTTCTGAAGTGGGTGGAGGAATTGTTATGTTACTAGGTGTTGTATTTGGCAGGGTTCTTAGTGGATCAGGTGCAAGTTCTAGCACTGGAAACAGAGGTAGAGTAGAGGGTGTGAAGTGTTTGAAAGGAAACAAGTCTTCTCTCAAGACCACATTTCTACTGACAAAGAATGATCTAGCATGTAGGTCATAGAGTTTGTAACCCTTTTGAGTGGAAGAGTATCCCATTAAAGTAGCAGGAATAGCTCTGGTGACATTTTATTAGTTATATTAGGATTTGAAGCATAGTCTAGAAAACTGAAAGTTCTCAAATGGCCAAGGTTAGGAGGATGTAAATTCAACATTTCAAAAGAGGATTTATACTATAAGATAGCTGAGGGTAGCCTATTGAGTAGATAGACAGTTGTAGCAACACATTCTCCCCAGAACTTCAAAGGCACAACTCCTTGAAACCTTAAGGACCTGGCTACATTTAAAATTGATCTATGCTTTCTCTCTACCACACCACTCTACTGAGGTGTATAGACACATGAGCTCTAGTGTACAATACCATTTTCCTTTATCAACTCATCAAACTGAGAGTTAAAAAATTCACAACCATTGTCTGTTCTCAATATCTAAACATTAGTATTGAACATATTCTTTACTAAAGCTAGAAACTGCTTTAAAACAACAAGTTTTTTAGTTTTATTATTCAAAACAATAATATCCAAGTGTACCTGGAGAAATCATCCACCAATGTTACAAATTATTTCTTTCCATCATGTGTAGGTACTCTATAAGGACCCCATACATCATCATGTACTAACTGAAAAGGTTTATTTGAACTAGTTGTGCTGATAGGAAATGAGAGTTTTGACTATTTTCCAAGTGGACAAACAGTGCAATAATGATCTTTATCTAGTTTAAACTGTTTCAAGGACTCAATTTTTCTAAGAATATCTAAGGAAGCATGGCCTAATCTATTATGCCATGCAGATAGTGGCACAATAGTAGACACAGAATATCAACCTTCTCTGTTGTTGGACTTTTGTAATTGTAATTGTGCAGGTTGAGCTTGTGTAGGAGTTGGCTTTAGATAGTACATCCCACAGTCTTCTCTACCAATCCCCCTCACCTGCCCATTGATGAAGTCCTGAAAGAGGTAAAAATCAGGAAAAAATATCATGCAACACTTCAATTTCATTGTCAACCTTGACACAGACAAAAGGTTAAACTTGAAGTTAGGAATGTGCAGCAAATTTTGTAAATCCTGATCTCTGAATATACTAGATGTTCCTGTGTTTGATATTGATACCACATTACCAGTTGGTAGATGTACCTTTCCACCTTTTTTACTAGACTCTTTGTCCAATTTACTCAACAAACTAGGATTTGCTACCATGTAATTAGTAGCTCAAGTGTCAATTATCCACCTATCATCAATTATACTGGATAGGAATGAAAAGATACATGTTGATGCTGGTTGAGAAGAGCATGTTGTTTCTTCATTCACTTTACCAAGCATCTGTAAAATTAGTTGATACTGTTCGGGAGTAAAGTATGGTGTTGAAAGAGGTGGTGTTGCCAGCTGAGTTTGACTACTTTCACCATGATTTCCTCCGTTATTGTTACCTGCAAAACTAGCTATTTTAAACAGATCTTGACTGGCAATAGTATGCATCAGAGATCCCGAACTATTATTTCCTGCAAAGTTAGTTCCAGAACCACTATTATTTCTTACAAAATTAATTGTAGGAAATGAACTTCCCTTCTTCTCGTGCTTGAAATCAGCAGGGTAACCATTCAATTTAAAGCAGTTCTCTTCTAGTATGCCCTTTGTAGTTGCAGTAATCACAGATGAGATTAAAATTTCCTTAGGTTTCTGATGGAATCCACCTTTAGTAGACACCAGAGCAGTAATACAAGATTCTCTACAGGTACTCCTGTATGTGCAATTGCCCTCTGGCTTTCCCTTTCCATTATCATAGAGTAAACCTTATTAATAGAGGGAGTTGGTATCATTATGAGTAGCTGACTTCTAGCTTGCTCATAAGATTCATTTAGTCCCATAAGGAACTGTAGAAGCTTCAACCTTTCCATGAACGTAACAAATTCACGCGATTTCTCACAGTCACACCCAAGGACTGGAGCTAGACTATCAAACTCAGCCCACAACAGTCGCAATTTTGAGAAATAGGAAGAGATTGAGGTAGTACCTTGATTAATTGTAGCAATATTCTTATGAATCTGAAAGATTCTAGAGAGATCAACCTTGTCAAACCTCTCTTTTAGGTCATTCCACACATCACTTGCATTTGAGGAGTAAACAATTACGCTGAGCAAATCGGGCGATACATAGTTCATTATCCATGATAGCACTATGGCGTTACATCTCTCCCATAGATCTACTAGATTTGGACCATAGTTTTCTCGCTTACAAGTGTCGTCTATAAACCTTAGCTTATTTTGCCCTAGGATGGTAGTTCTTATTGCCCGACTCCATACTAAGTAGTTCTCTGGAGCTCGGAGTTATAGTGAGATCAGAATTGCTCCAGAATTATCATTTGAATTTAGAAATAGAGGATGATTGTGACTTAGCTTCTCAGGAACCTCATTGTCAATTTCTGCCATTGTTGAGCTTCACCTGTAGGTGTAGAACTTTAAGAGCTTTGAGCGATTGAACTCGAACAAATCAGGTACACAGCTGAGCGATTTAGGTTCGAGCAGTAGGTTATGATACCATGTCAAGTTTATCAATGGACGAGAGCGAAGAATGATGAAGTAATCGAGAGAAGAAGAATAGAGGAAAACTTGTAGAGAAATCTAACAAATTCTCATTTCTTCTGCATACTACAGTAATGAGGTGTACCTCATATATATACACATCTCAACTAACTAACCTAGCCTACTTTTAACATAAATAATCAACTCATTAACTAATTAACTAATTAACAATACACAACAACTTGCTATGCTCTCAACAATTTTGATACACCTTCATACACGCTACTATACTGAATTTATAGCAGGATTATTGTGCTCTCTTCCATAGTATCTCCTGTTTGACCCAAAATTTAGATCCGGTCAACCAATTAGATTTCAATAAAGCAGAGTCAATCTTAGTTATATCCAACAGACAAAATAAGTTTGTAATAGATAATATGTATGTTTGACCGAATGGCATAACGCTGACAATATTCAATGATCCCAAAGGTGGAAGATAGCATTAAATAATACTCCCTCCGTTTCATATTAAATGAGGTAGTTTGACTCAGCACGGAGTTTAAGAAAAAAGAAAAAGACTTTTGAAACTTGTGGTCTTAAAAGCTTAAGAGGTAAAAAGTTTGTGGGGTCATGACATTTGTGTGGCTATAAAAGCTTCTCATTAAGGATAAATGGGTAAAATGAAAGAGTTTAAAGTTGAATTATTACCAAATTTAGAAAAGTGTCATTTGTTTTGGAACAGACTAAAAGGAAAGTACCTCATTTAATATGAAATGGAGGGAGTAATAAATAGCAATGAATGACATTTATGTAAATAAGAACGTACGAATCACTCGAAAAAGGGGTGAGATTTGTGGATATTCTTTCTGACAATGATCAATGATTGATGAGCCTTCGAATGTTCAAGTATTTCTTGGATCCACTGGAAAGGTTATGCAAGAATCTTAGTGAAAATGTATTTCTCGTGTGCAATAAAGCCATATTCTCTCTATCGAGTCAATGTGTTTTCTTACAAGTGAATATCTTATATCCCCTATCATTGTGTCTCTTTCTATTTATAGGGAACACATACCTAAAAATCCTAATAGTACAGGTACATACAATATTCACTAGAATATTCTCCTCTGTGTCTTGTTCTAAAACTAGCTGTTATAACTCTGTTTAAGATGTTCGACCTTGACATTGATCTACAATGACTTCTCGACCTTGGTCTTCACTAACACTTCGACCGCACCGTTCATCTCTTAAGGGATCACTTCGACCTGGGCCAGGTCTTTATCGAAGTCGTACTCGCAACACGTGGCCGTGTGCGAGTGCCTCCTCAATGTTAACATGCTTTGATCATTTCAGAGGTGATTTTTGACCCATACATCTACATTGTCGATTAGCTCCAACCAATAAGAATCTCTTTCTCTTGTTCTGTAATACTTATGCTATTTTTCTTACTGTATTACCATAATTTTCTGGTCCTCTATTATCAAAAGTTCAATAACGTTGGGTTAATATAATTATATGTGTCCTAGATAGAATATAAATTAAATTGCTTAGCCTATTAAATAAATTTTAGATTAAATACTCAGTACTTTCTATATCATAACACATGGCGTCAGTAGTGACAGCGACGCTGAACTCTATTAGGATTGCAAAATTAATCTTTAGTTATGCAATAAATTAATTTAAGATTTCCATGCATGATATGCACCAATCAAAATGGCATAGAGGGCGGCTATGATACCAACAATTAAATTTTAAATACCAAAATACATACATATATATATATAATATATACATATATATATATATATATATATATATATATATATATATATATATATATATATATGCATATAAACAAAATATACATACGAATTGCAGCGAAATATAGGATTACCAATCAAGTGAGGAAGATAATCCTGAACACAACAAGGAGAGAGAAATTTTGTGGTATACTAGTTTTCAAGACTCTGTTGATAATCAGAGGCACGTGCTTAAATAAGCAGCCATCCTGTAACCCCATAGTTGGTTAGAATCTAAGAGTCCGACCTTATCTAGGAAAGCTTATTAAATATTATACCAAATGTTATTAATTTAATACATATAAATAAAATGGGCCGTACTTTAGTTAGTAAACTTAATGGAAAATCTAACCATTGCGACTATATATAATTAAATGCTTTAGCTAAAACAGCAAATACTTTTGAAATAAATTGTTTCATTAGTAGTGTCGTTGCAGTGCTTACAACAACGAAATGGGAGAAGGCGAACAAAAGAACGAAATCGCCATAAGTTCCAGTCTCTCCAACTCCAATAGAATCCATTCCAATAGAATCTATTCCGATGATCATCTGACTTTAACTGTTGAAGTTCCTGAAAATCATCATCAGATTGGCCAAGGTAACAAATTAATATGCTTTGGCCAAGGGTGCAGAGACTATTCACTTCACTTTCTCTCTGTTCGTTTATAATTGCTAAAGTGTGCGTGTATATATATATATATATATATATATATATATATATATATATATATATATATGTTGCGTAAGCCAAATATATATAGTGTGAATAAGTCACAGTTACTATACCAAAAATTATGACAGCCACCAAATAATAAATAAGACAATAAAGCAACAATAAAAAGAACACCAGAATTTACGAGGTTCGGCCAATTTTGCCTACTTCCTCGGACACAACCAATATTTTATTCCACTCCAAAATACAAGTGAAATAATACTAAAGAGAGAAGATACAAATGCCTTAAGAAGATAAGAAGGCAAATGAGAGGTGTATTTAAATCCTAAACATTAGGCCTCCTTTTATAGGGAAAAATTCTCAAACCCAAATTGTCACCCACCGATGTGGGACTTTTGACAATCAACAAATCTCCACCTTGGCAAAATTCCACATCTTCAACTTTCTCTCAATAACAATTTTTGGTTGTGTCTTCATCTTCAATCTTTAGTGCTCAACAATGTTGATCAAATCCAAACAATGTTGAAACTTGACCGCAGTCACCACTTTTGTCAGCATATCAGCAGAATTCTCTGTAGTATGAATTTTCTTCACCGTGACTCCACCTTCATCTATGATTTCTCGTACGAAATGATACCGAACATCAATGTGTTTCGTCCTTGCATGATAAACTTGGTTCCTCGCTAATTGAATAGCACTTTGACTATCACAAAAAATTGTGATACTTTTTTGTTCAACACCAAGCTCTTTTAGCAACCCCTGAAGCCAAATTGCCTCTTTCACAGCCTCTGTAATAGCCATGTACTCCGCCTCTGTTGTAGACAAAGCAACTGTTAACTACAAAGTAGACTTCCAACTAACTGGTGTCTTTGCAAAAGTAAACACATAACTAGTAGTTGATCTTCGTTTGTCCAGATTACCCACAAAATCTGAGTCACAATATCCAACTATAGACTGATTGTCTTCCTGCTCAAAAACTAACCCAACATCTACAGTATTGTGAATATACCGTAGAATCCACTTCACAGCTTGCCAGTGCTCATTTCCTGGATTATGTATATATCTGCTAATAACTCCAACAGCTTGTGAAATGTCAGGTCTCGTACAAACCATTGCATACATCAAGCTACCAACAATATTTGCATATGGTACCCTTGACATATACTCCTATTCAGCTTCATCCTTTGGCGACATAGTAGTACTTAGCTTAAAATGGGGAGCAAGTTGAGTACTAACCGGCTTAATCTTCTCATCTATGCCAAAACGCTGCAGTACTCTCTTCAAATATTCTTTCTGAGATAAACAGAGTTTCTTTGAACATCTATCTCTTATTATCTCCATGCCAAGAATTTTCTTTGCCTCACCCAGATCCTTCATCTCGAACTCCTTCTTCAGTTGAATCTTCAACTTATCAATTTCTTCCGAATTCTTGAAAGCTATCAACATATCATCAACATATAGGAGAAGATATATAAATGAATCATCTTTAAGCTTGCGCAAATACACACAATGATCGTATTTGCTTCTCTTGTACCCTTGCCGCAACATAAACTTGTCAAATTGCTTGTACCATTGTCTAGAAGATTGTTTCAATCCGTATAACAATTTTTCAAGTTTGCACACCATATTTTTTTTTCCAGCAACTTTGAATCCTTTTGGCTGAGTCATGTAGATTTCTTCCTCCAAGTTTCCATGTAAAAATGCAGTTTTTACATCCATCTGAACTAGTTCCAAATCCAACTGTGCTACCAAAGCCAACATAATTCTATTGGAGGAATATTTTACAACTGGAGAAAACACTTCATTGTAATTAATTCCCTCCTTTTGAGCATATCCTTTGGCCACCAATCTTGCTTTGTAGCCAACATCTTCCTGGTTAGGAAATTCTTCTTTCCTTGCAAATACCCATTTGCACCCAATTGCTTTCTTTCCCTTCGGGAGATTGGCCAATCTCCATGTATGATTCTGATGAAGGGATTGTATTTCATCATTCATGGCAATCCTCCACTTATCTTCTTCTGAACTTTGGACTGCATCTTTATAAGTGGTAGGAACATCATCAGCTACAATTGAGGCGGCACAAGCAACTTTCTCTATAAGACGAACAGGTTTTGTTATTGTCCTTTTTGGTCTGTTGGTTGCTATTGATTCAAGTTGTTGTTGAGGTTCCTGAGTTGGAATCTCCCTCTCTACTGGCTCTTCTTCCAGAGGATAATCTTCATTTGTTTCCTCCTCTGCTTCTTGTGTAGGAAAAATAAATTTTCCCTCAAACTTCACCTGCTTAGAAGCACCCTCATTTTGTTTGGTATCTTCTGTTACCTTGTTTACCATAGCAGATTCATCAAAGGTAACATTCCTGCTTAATATTACTTTCTTTGTCATAGGACACCATAAGCGATATCCTTTGACTCCAGAAGTAATCCCCATAAAAATAGCCTTCTTTGCCCTTGATCCAATTTTGACTCTGTCACATGATAATATGCAGTTGAGCCAAATACGTGCAAAGAGTCATAATCTACAGCAGACTTTCCATACCATTTTTCAAATGGTGTCTTGCCATCAATAGCAGCAGATGGTAAGCGATTAATGAGGTGACATGCATATGTAATTGCCTCAGTCCAAAATTCTTTGCCCAAGCCAGCATTGGACAACATACACCGTACCTTCTCTAGCAAGGTCCGGTTCATACATTCTGCCACTCCATTCTGTTGTGGTGTATGTGTCAGACGATGCCGTCATTTTCACAGACCTTATTGAAATGATCATTTTTGTATTCACCTTTATTGTTTGTGCGAATACACTTGATCCTCCTGCCTGTTTGATTCTCCACCATCGTCTTCCATTTGAGAAAAATTCCCAACACTTCATCTTTGCTCTTCATTGTATACACCCACACTCTTCGGAAAAAATCATCAACAAAGGTTACAAAATAGTGCTTCCCACCCAATAAAGGTGTTTTGGAAGGACCCCAAACATCAGAGTGTACATAATCCAAAATGTCTTTAGTATTATGGATCGCTGTAGCAAATTTAACTCTTATCTATTTTCCATTGACACAATGCTCGCAAAACTCCAAGTTGCAAGCCTTTACTCCTTTTAACAATCCTTGATCTGATAGAGTTTTCAAGGATTTTCCTCCAGCATGTCCCAAGCACATGTGCCATAGCCTGGTTGCTTCTGCCTCTTTTTCATCACTGGATGTCACTATCACTGCCCCAATTACTGTACTACCGCGATAACGGTACATGTTATTATTTTTCCGTTTGCCTTCATTACCACTAGTGCACCGGAGCATACTCTCATCACTCCATTTTTTGCAATGATTTTGAACCCTTTTGATTCTAGGGCTCCCACAGAGATGAGATTCTTCTTCAAATCTGGTACATATCGAACATCTATTAATGTTCTTATCATTCCATCATGGTTCCTTAATCGTATTGAACCAATGTCATATGAGGTAAGAGGGATGTTATCCACTGTGTGGATGACTCCATATTCTCCTTCTTGAAAATCCACAAACCAGTCCTTGTTGGGACACATATGATAGCTACAAGCCGAGTCCATCAACCATATATCTGATGACGTTGATGGCTCTGTTGTAACTAATGAGAATTCTGAATCATCACAATCAGCTACATTTGAATCCATAATGGCTTTTCCATTGTTATGTTTGGCCTTATTCTTCAACTTTGAACAGTCTTTCTTCCAGTGTCCCTTTTCTCGACAAAAGGCACATTCATCTTTGTTGGGTCTAGATCTTGACTTGGATCTTCCCTTCTTTGTCCTCATTTGATTTTGAGGACGACCTCTCACAACCAGTGCTTCTCCTTCTCCGCCTTTTTGTTTTTCTCCCTTTCTTTGTTCATAGCTATACATAGCCGAACAAACTTTTCTGAGAGAAATTTCGTCATTCCCATGGAGTAGAGTAGTTTCAAGGTGCTCTTACTCATCAGGAAGTGACCCCAACAACATCAAGGCCAAGTCACCATCATCAAAAGTTGCATCCATACTTTGCAAATCTGTGACCAACTTATTGAAACTGGTGATATGTTCATTCATCGTGGTACCAGGAACATAGGTGAAGCGAAACAGTCTCTTCTTCATGTACAATTTATTTTGACTGTTTTTCTTCAAAAAGTTATCCTCCAGTGCTTTCCATAATTTACTTGCAGAAGTTTCCTTTGTGTATGGATATTTCTGCTCTCTAGCAAGGTAGGATCGAATGGTACCGCAAGCAACACGGTTGATAATTTTCCAATCTTCTTCTCCAATAACATCTGGTTTCTTTTTTTCAATGGCAAGATCCAGCCCTTGTTGAAAAAGGACATCTAGAACCTCGCCTTGCCACATCCCAAAATGTCCTGACCCGTCAAAAATTTCTACCGCAAATTTCGCATTTGACACAATTCTTGTCATAAGCGAAGATGTCAGTGATGACGTATTATTGACACTTGATGTAGATTCTTCTTGTTTATTGTCTCCCATCTTTGACACAAATATTATTTAGTTGACGACACAAATCAAGATTATTTTCTTTCTGGTGTGGAAGATCAGACTAAGCTGCAACCACAGAGCATACTCAGACAGAACCTTGACTCAATTACCAAGATAAATCTTTTCTGATGTGGAAGATCATACTATGCTGCAACCACAGAGCATACTTAGACAGTACCTTGGCTCTGATACCAATTGTTGCGTAAGCCAAATGTATATAGTGTGAATAAGTCACAACTACTATACCAAAAATTATGACAACCACCAAATAATAAATAAGACAATAAAACAACAATAAAAAGAACGCCAGAATATACGAGGTTCGGCCAATTTTTCCTACTTCCTCGGACACAACCAATATTTTATTCCACTCCAAAATACAAGTGAAATAATACTAAAGAGAGAAGATACAAATGCCTTAAGAAGATAAGAAGGCAAATGAGAGGTATATTTAAATCCTAAACATTAGGCCTCCTTTTATAGGGAAAAATTCCTAAACCCAAATTGTCACTCACCCATGTGGGACTTTTGACAATCAACATATATATATATATATATATATATATATATATATTCCAAAGGGTGCAGAGACTCAGCTATCTTTCTTTAAAAAAATAACAATTTAGTATAGGAGTACTATATGGTATTGGTTTCTTCCGTTGAACTCACTAGTCTTGGTATAAGAGTTATGGTCATGGTGTTTTTAAAAACAAATTGTAACGCCAAAAGGATTGTTCAGCCCTTTCCTTAATGCTTGATTGCTAACATAATACTATCAGAGAAAATTATATTGAACAATAGTTTAGTATATATATATATATATATATATATTAAGCTAAGTTAATTTATGATCACTTTTACTAAATTAACATTGTTTGATGTATGCTTTGAATGTGAATAAGCTTTTTTTCCCGGCTGATTATGTTATTGAGGAGGCTTATCTTTGGAGTCCAAGCAAGAATAATAGAAATATGATATTTTTGTGCCACTATTAATTTCTTGACCTCGGTAATAGAAATGTTAGAAAAAAACCCATACCAAAATTTTTAAACACGTTGAGAACTACCCTTTCTTTTGAGAGTTGCTTCATTATTAATGAAAAATCTAGTCCTAAGTACTCTACGTACCCAGCGGATTTGCCTATAAAAAGAAACACGTTGGGGTACAATTTTCCTTATGCGTTGGAGTTTTAAAGCACGTCAGGCGGAGTTTAAAGCTCGCATCAGTTATAATGATCCTTAGGATTTTGCCGTAATATTTTGATGGATCACCAGAATTTTTTAATATTGTGAAATTTTATGGCAAAATCATGACAATCACCACAATATTATTTCGTGTTTTAAAGTTCTGCCTAGTGTGCTTCAAAATTCTATACTCAGCATGCTTCAAAAAATCTGGCGCAGGTCTATTTTATCAAAACATTTTTTAATGGGATCAAAATATATGTAAACTTTGGTTTAAACCAAAAAAAAGTATCTCTTATGACCACTTACAATATGAAATTAAGAAAATGACCTTTACATATCTCTAATTTATTATTTTTTAAAAAGATATAAAACTAAAAATAAATTTATTGTGTTTCGCATGTACCTACAACTATGTCAATAATAGACATCTCCACTAACTAACATCTCCACTAATACGGATGGAGTAAGGCTTCATTTATTTGCAATTAACGAAGGTCAGAATCATAATTATTCAGATCTCAAATATTAAGTGCATTGGTTTTTAAAGTCTGAATCTCAATCATTCAAATCTTAACATATTAAGTATATTTATTTTTTTTAACTTCACAACTACTTAATGAGTCTAAATACGTCTATATGGTTAAGATTTATAACAAAGGTTAATTAATTTCATTAAGATGCTATCATCCATATTCATTACTATCCGTCATTCATCGCTTACCATTATCAACTACCACCACCATCATCATACTCAACCATCATCACCATTATTATCCTCAACCACAACCGCCACCACTACCACCACCTACCATCTCTGCCACCATCATCCTCAACTACAACCACACACTCGTCCACCTCAACTAACACAATCAAACACCCCATAGCCATCAACAACCATAGCCGGCACCACCCACCATTATAAACTACCACCACTCATCATCACATTCTTCAATCACAACCACAACCACCATCATCACCCATCATTATAAACTATCACTACCTACCACCACCATCCTCAATCATAATCGTGATCGCTACCAATCACCACTAGCTATTATTCAGAACTGTCACAATCGACCAAAACTACCACCAACCACCGCCTTTAGTCGGCATTCACAAGCGCCTCCATAAAGTATTACCATATATATATATATATATATATATATATATATATATATATATATATATATATATATATATGTGTGTGTGTGTGTATTAGTATTCAGATCTTAAAATATTTAAATGTATATTCAAATTCATATGTCTTAATCTTAATATACATCTCAATATTCAAATATGTATTTAGATTTAGACATTTTAATATTAAAACAATAAATGAGGCCTAAGCCTCGTTATGCGCTTCCATAGCTGGAATTTGATTTTTATGAAAACACAAGGGATTCGGCAGTGGAGAAGCTGGATTTGTCACACTCACTAGTGTTGAATTTGGAAACGAAAATAATTATTTACATTTTGTGTTTACGTCAAAACACATCAGAACTATGATTAAAAAAAGTTGAGACAAAAACGTGCATAAGGTCATTATGATTACGTGATAATATTATATGTAATGATGTGTTTTTAATTAATTAAATTGGTATAAACTGAATAAAATTTTCTTAAGAGAAACTCTACAATGGAGTCCTTATGTCCAACCTTTCTCGCATGATACATCTGCGAGCTATTTTTAGTTTAAGCAATTATGTAGGTGGCTATTAGGGTTAATTTTTCTTCAAATTATGCACTGCCTCCATTCTCACCAAAAACTAAAAATTAAAAAGAAGAAATATAATAGAAACAAGAGAGTAACAGATAATCCCTGGGCAGTCTGATTATATGAAAAAAATTGTTATAAGTATACTTCGGAATATTTCGGCGAAATTGAGAATTGAATTTGCGGAAGAAAATGAGTCAAATCATCCAACATAAAATAGTACCAGATCTTATTGTTTGATTCAATGTGTGGGATTCCAACTTACATAATATTACAATAAATTCTACTTATGATTGATGTTCCTACCAGAACCAACGCCTCCACTTACTCTATTCGTTCCCAAAAATTACTGAGTACGTATTAGAAAGTTGAATTAGCAATTTTTACAACCTATATTCTAAAAGAAAGCCAACAACCAATAATTGATCCATACTAAACTGTACGTATTAGAAAGAAAAATTCATCTCTGATTCCTCAGGCTAAGCGTCTTTCCCTGTACGAACAGTTGCCAAATGCTACCGAAAATCTAAGATGTGAACACTTTTTTGCATAAAGTGAATGATTCATACTTTTATCTGGAAGACAAACATTAATTGATCTATACTAAACTGATTGTGAAGGAATACAAAATGGAGAACTTACTGCTTTTCTTCTTTTTCTCAAAGCAATAAATCACGACTGAAATTATTGGCAGTTATTCGCACATTGTGTTGAATGAGGCCCTTTTAGCGCAGCCTAAACACTACGTTGATGGGAAAGAAAAGGAGAGAGGAAAAATGAATCAAAGAACTGTTAACCATAATAACTAAAAAACTGGGTGGTCCGAGATAGAATAGAAAGTTTGAGTTAAGTTCTTTCTCTCTTTGAAGGCCTTTGAAAGCCCCAAGACATATAGTTAGAATGGAACTGCCGTCTATTATATAGGGCTACTATATCCATGGTACTCGTCTACTAATGCCTAGCTACATCGGATTAAATACTACCCTGAGAAATCTGCTCCGATATCATCTAAAGAGTCAATGTTGATGGGCTATCCTTTTTCCGAGTTCCCCAATCTTCTTTCTTCCCCCTACCTAAGAAAGAAGGAGAAAACAGTATTATTGTCACGACCTGCAATTCCCATCCTCGAGATCGTGATGACGCCTAACACCCATTTGCTAGGCAAGCTGACGTGAATATAGTAATTAACCAATTTTTAATATTTAATACAAAGTAATGGCATTTAATGGGAATAAGCTCAAAATTTAACTCAATGTGAATAAAAGCAACGCGATACTAACTATTCTTAGAAATCCAAAGTGACAAGTACATGAGCTACTAGAATACTACATATATGATCTGAAATAAGAACAACTGTTTGAAGTCAGGGCTACGGACGCCGTGCAAATACACCTCAAGTCTCCAACTATGGCTAAATCCGAGCAGAAAACCTATTAGACACCGGTGATCAGCACCGGTATCTGCACAAGAAGTACAGAAGTGTTGCGTGCGTACAACCGACCCAATGTACTCCGTAAGTGTCGAGTCTAACCTTGACGAGGCTGTGACAATACACACACACACACACACACACACACACACACACACACACACACACACACACACACACACACACACACACACATATATATATATATATATATATATATATATATATATATAACGAGAAGGGGACATGCGAAAGGGAAAATACCATAAGAGCGACAAGTATGAAATCACCAAATAACATCCTCCGAGATAAACAACAATATAACCAAGTAAATCACCAATTCGGAAATCAATTAAGGCAATAAAATAAAGATGGCATGGTATCATCCCTTGTGCTTTTACTCTCATCCTCACCATGTAATATCATAAATAAAATTGTACGGCGTCACCCTTCGCGACATGGCATCACCCTTCACGCTCTTACTCTCAAATCTCTCAATATATGATAATGAATGCAAATAAGTATGGCAACACCCTTCGTGCTTTTCTCCCTTCCTTACGAAGCAATAATACAAATCAAATAATAAAACCAAGGCGGAAACACAATTTCACTTTAATTATAAAGCCATGATATCAAACTCAACTTTCCAAATATCCAACATCTTTGAAATAAACAACAAATACGAAACGAATAATTAAAAGAAGTAATAATCTAATTTAAGCACAGAAAACATAGTCAATAAAACAATATAATACAAAGAGATAATTACACTCACACACTTTAACCCAATGACAACACATAGATACTCGTCACCTCACATATACGTTGTCCCCCACACATAATACACGTAGAAAATAGACTAATAAGTCCTAATCCCTCAAGTCAAAGTTAACTACAATACCTACCTTGCTTAGCAACCAAATCAAGGCACAATCACGGCTTTTCCTCTAGAATTAGCCTCCAAACCAATCAAATCTAATCAAATATAGTTCAAATAAATCAAAATAAGCTTTAGAAACTACCTATGAGTCAAAAAGATTTAATCTTTAATGATTTCAGAAAAAGTAAACAAAAGTCAACCCCGCTTGGTCAAAACCCAAGATTCAGACCTAAACCTAATTAACCATTCACCCCGATCCCGGTTATGTAAGTAGTTTCGAAATTCAACTTCAATTTGAGGTCTAAATCTCAATTTCTACCTAAATCCTTAATTTCTACCATGAAAAATCTTAGATTAAAGGTTAAAATTAATGGGTCTTTATGGAAATGTAAGGAAACAAGTTAAAATCTACTAACCTATGAAGTTGGGATGAAAAATCTCTTCAAAATCGCCTCTAGGCCGAGATCCAACTTGAAAATGGTGTAAAATAACTCAAATCCCGTTTTTTGAAAGTTTCCATAGATATGCATCAGGTGTTCTTCGAGTTCGCAAAGCAGCTGATGCGATCGCAAAGCACAGCGATCAAATAGGCCTTCGTGTTCGCGAGCCTAGGCTCGTGTTCGGGTAGAGTATTGCCCAGCCTGCCCCTAGATGCCACAACCCATCGCATTCGCGAGGTAACGATTGCGCTCGCGAAGGGTAAGCCCTCCACTTCTCCGCGTTCGCGACCACATCCTCGTGTTTGCATAGATGGAATCCACCGCAACCCAAGTTCCCCTTCACGATCACGAGAGTAGCTTCGCCATCGCGAAGCACAAGACATCAGACACCAGAGAACAGCTAAAACCAACAACTTTCTAAGTTCAAAATCGTCCGTATCCTATCCGAAACTTACCCGAGCCCCTTGAGCTCCAAACCAAAAATATGCACACAAGTGTAATAACATCATACAAACTCGCACACATGATCAAAACACCAAAATAATACCTAGAACTACGAACTAGACATCAAAACGCATGAAATCTTCAAAGAAACTCAAGAACTTCAAGAATCACAACCGAGCATCCGAATCCTATCAAACCAACTTCGATTTGCACCAAATTTTGCAGACAAGTTTCAAATAACAAAATAAACCTATACCAAGTTCCGGAACCAAAATCCAAACCTGGTAGCCATAAAGTCAACCTATGGTCAAACCTAGGAAATTTTAACCTTCAAGTTACTAACTTTCGACAAAACACGTCAAATCAAGTTAGGGACTTTCGAATTCAATTCCGGACATACATTCAAATCCAAAATTACATTACGCACCCACCGTAACCGTCAAAATACCGATCCGAAGTCGTTACTCCAAAAGTTAACTATGAATTATAAATTATTCAAAACCATATAAAGAGACCAACCTGACATCTCATAACCAGTGTGGGACAACTTAATAATACTCATGTACATTAACACGAAATATTTGATTTTGGCATAATATGTGCATGAAGGCCAATCTAGTCTCTTCTCTATATAAATAATTTATGGATCATATGCTGATGAATTATGAATAGAACCAAGGGTGTCAATGATTCGATTCGGCCGGTTATTTTATAAATTTTGTATCATATCAATTTTTTGATTACTCTATTATATATAATCAAAATTAGACTTTTCAAAACCGTCCCAATTATGTCGTTTCTCTTCCGTATCTGTACAGTTTGGTAAATGTTGGGTAATTATTTTAAATTTCATGTAAAATTCACTAATAGAAGTAGAATACAATAACATACATACTTTTATAGGACTTAGTAAAACTCTCTAGATATTTTTACAGTTTAAAAGATGATGAATTAAGAAAATATGAAAGATGACTAGAGTATAGATCCATCAAATATTCTACAGCAGCGTAAACGAAACTAAGCAAATACAAAGAAAATATAAATAAGACGAGCGGAAAGATATTAACCAAGTTGTGATTCAAGAGTAAAGTCTATAAAAGATTAAACATTTCAAAAAGATAAATCTAAATCATACATAAGGAACCATATTCAATACATTGTAGGTTGCTACTTATAATCGCTACAATACCTTGTGTCTTGCTAGTGAATATGCTGAAAATAATTTAGTTTCAATAGAAGTAGCATAATAGGTTTGGGAATTAGGATTCCGAGTTTAATTATTTGTTGGCTTGTAACTGCTTCATAATTTCAAGGCCCAAAAAAAATTAATTTATGCTTTATTATTTTTAAAGTTAACTTATAATATATTTTTCACATTGTAAATTTATTCAGTATGGTTCAGTATTTTTTTCAGTTTATTTTTATTAATAAAAATCAATTGATAATTCTGCTAATTTTTATTTTCTATAATTACATGTAACAATTCTAAAGAGAAAGAGTACTCCAATGATTCAATTCAAAGTAGAATTACAATGATTCTCTCCAGGTTTCTGTTGTTACACTTTCATCCAGAATATCAATAGGTCTTCAAGTTTGATCATATATCCACTAGTTTTTGGCATGTAACGTGTTGTTTAGCTCCTACAATTATTTCTTTCTATTTAGAGTCTATGTCCTGTCTATTTGTATGAGCATTATCAACAGCAACTAGTGTATGCAATACGCTATCTACCTCCATCGAACTTTATCCAGGATCCTTTTTTAATATTAATTTTGTCTTCCATAGAATTTCTAGCTCATTCAACATCCCCCTTCTAGCATAAATATTAGGAGTCCGAAATCTTTTTAATTATTTTTTGGATAAAAAACACTTTTGTACTACTTTAAAAAAAAAGTTACATAAATGAGTAAAACGCAGTATTATACTGCGAATTACTTTAATGGAAATTTTGTCGTTAAAGTAATTCGCAGTATAGTACTGCGTTTTACTTAAAAAATTATTTTTTTTGTAATTCGCAGTACTATACTGCTGGGCCTATATTTTATTAAAGATGTTCGCAGTATTATACTGCGAACAGCTTCAATAAAATATAGCCCCTTCTTCTTCCTTGGACCACTGAACTGAAGAAAACAAAACACCTTCGATTTTGCTGGTCCCCCCCCCCCCCCCGCGTCAAACTTCAAAAAAAAAAAATTGGGCCCCACCCGTCACCTAAAGAGTAAGGAGTGCAGGTCCCATATACAAGACAAGCTTTGGATTCCTTCTTTCGGGTGCAAAAATTCGATTTCAATCAAATTCAAAAAACTTAAATCGAGGTATTTCAATTTTGTTTATGTCGAAGCTCGTATAGTACATGCATATTTGTATTGTTTAATGTGTTTCCATATTAATTTGTGTTATGTTTGTGTTTAAATTTGTATCTTATTTATACCCGGATTGATTTATTAGCTTTGGTACAAAAAATTGTTAAAATTTGATAAATTATTTGTATTGTTAAAAAATTAATATTATTTATTTTGTTTGTTGTTCATATTTGTATTTTATGTTAGTTGTTTTTATATGTAATAGTGACCTTTTAGCGTAGTAAAATAAATAGCCTTTTAGCGTAGTAAAATATAGAGCCTTTTAGTGTAGTAAAATATAGAGCCTGTTAGTGTTGTAAAATATAGAGCCTTTTAGCGTAGTAAAATGTAGAGCCTTTTAGCGTAGAGTCTATGTAGTTTAAGTATGTAGTAACTGCAAACTCTATCCAATTACACTTTACAAAATTAATTATTTAATTTATAACAATAAACTTACAAAAGTAACAAATTCCTATATGTTGTAAAATTAACTCAAATATCGAGCCTGGAACCCATACATAATTATTCAGTCCAATTTTAAACATAATTAATTATTTAATTTATTAAGCTAGCACACACAATTCTAAAAATGTTAAAATTGACACGCATAATAATTAAGGATAACTCGGTGCTACCGGGCCTTAAAAATCGAGCCTGGAACCCATACATAATTATTCAGTCCAATTGTAAATATAATTAATTATTTAATTTATTAAGCTAGCACACACAATTCTAAAAATGTTAAAATTGACACGAATAATAATTAAGGATAACTTGGTGCTACCGGGCCTCAAAAAATGAGCCTGGAACCCATACATAATTATTCAGTCCAGTTGTAAACATAATTAATTATTTAATTTATTAAGCTAGCACACGCAATTCTAAAAATATTAAAATTGACATGAATAATAATTAAGGATAACTCGGTGCTACCGGGCCTCAAAAAATGAGCCTGGAACCCATACATAATTATTCAGTCCAATTATAAACATAATTAATTATTTAATTTATTAAGCTAGCACACACAATTCTAAAAATATTAAAATTGACACGAATAATAATTAAGGATAACTCGGTGCTACCGGGCCTCAAAAAATGAGCCTGGAACCCATACATAATTATTCAGTCCAATTGTAAACATAATTAATTATTTAATTTATTAAGCTAACAGACACAATTCTAAAAATGTTGAAATTGACACGCATAATAATTAAGGATAACTCGGTGCTACCGGGCCTCAAAAAATGAGCCTGGAACCCATACATAATTATTCAGTCCAATTGTAAACATAATTAATTATTTAATTTATTAAGCTAACACACACAATTAATTTTGTTTAAATTATAGTAGACGACATGGACTTTCCTCCGCCTGCGCATCCCGGACCTGCCGAGGATCAGCTACTAGTGTTGCAGGGCGACCATAGGTCCTCCTTTGTATGGGAGGGACAACTATCGATGCAGCCTCTCCGCCCCAGGAGACTTGACGATTTGTGGGAGTTCATCGGGGAGCATCCTTTCCATGCCCGTGTAGTCGCGCGCCTACAGGCTACGGGCTTCTATACAATTTTTGAGCTTGGACGGATGCAGCTTGATTGGTCTCTCATCACGGCCTTGGTAGAGCGGTGGCGACCGGAGACGCACACTTTTCACTTGCCCACTGGAGAGGCCACCATCACGCTGGAGGATGTTCAGGTTTTGTGCGGGCTACGCATAGATGGACAGGCCGTAGCACTGCCCCAGTACATTAGATCCATGACGCGTGCACAGTTTTTGGATATGATGGGGAATCTTACTGGTTATAGACCTCAGGGTGACGTTGGGGGCAGTCGCGTTGCTTTGTCAGCCATCAGAGATCATATGGCATTTTTGCACCCAGACATTACCGGCGAGACTGAGGATCTCCACATTGAGAGGTACACGCGGTTGGCGCTGCTCCTGCTTTTCGGGTGTGTCTTGTTCCCGAACACTTCGGGGAGTAAAGTGAGTATGCGCTTTCTCCATCATCTTCAGCAGCTGGATGGTTTGCCCCAGTACAGTTGGGGTGCTGCTGTTCTCGCATACCTATATAGGAGCATGTGTCGGGCGAGCATGGGCCCAGCGGTGGACATATGTGGTTTTCTGCCCCTCCTACAGGTGACAACATTTTCGAATACTCTGTTCATTTCTCCGAATTCTATATGGTCGAAATGACTCATAAATTTTACATCAACCTTTTATCTTAGGTTTGGGCCTGGCAGCGGATCATGCCGTTGCAGCCACCTCTACCACCACTTGCGCCTGGTGAGGCTTATCCGTTTCTCCCTCTAGATTTTAGGTGGATTCTCCGGCGTGGGAACTACCGAGGGACCGATGCTCATCATAATCTCTCCCTTATCAGGGATGTGCTAGATATGCTGGTAGACGGACATGTAATTATGTACCTACACTTACCTGTTTTAAATTGAGTTGTGTTGCGCATACTCACTTTTATTTTATTATTTGGTAGTTCATCTGGACGCCATACAGCGACGAGTTGCTAGCTCAGCTGCCCTTTTATTGCTCAGTTGATTGATTGCTTTGGAGCACCTCCGTCCCGATGATCTTCTTCGATATGGTTGAGTATCATGCCACAGAGTGTGTGCTTCGCCAGTTTCACCGTCCCCAGCGTAGACCGAGGGAGCCTGGATGGGTGGCTATACACTATCAGCGAGATGACCGTGCCAGGCTGGACGATATATATATGGGATGGCTAGAGCAGCAGGTCCATATTTGGGAGGAGCAGCGAGCTGACCATATTCCGCCAACACCTACATTTACCCAGCAGGCCACTATTCATATGTATGCGTCATGGTACCGCCGTCACACCCGACTGATTATCGGGAACCCCATTCATGTACTTGGCGAGCGCTACAGACCATACGCCGGGAGACACGAGGCACTGGTATGTTTTTTGGCTTATTAATATCGTATAATTGTGATATTGCGTTATTTAATTAATATTTTAAATATTTCACAGGCTATTGGGCATCATCACCTCTACCAGTTGGGACAGGAGATGCAGTAGCATACCGACATCCCTGTAGTCGTTGACTATGGCCGGCGGGTGGCACAGTTGGCTCGTCGGACCCTGTTTCAGGAGAGAGATGCCGCAAGGTTGGACCACGAGGCTCAGTATGCGGTGCCAGAAGACTACCATCGGGGTAGGGGTGTCCCACGAGGCAGGGGTAGGACACGAAGGAGGGGTGCCCCACGAGGTAGGGGTGCCCTACGGGGTCGCGGGGGACGGCGAGGAGGTGGTCCCCAGCAAGGGGGCGTTGAGGCACCTGTCGACCCACCTGTTGAGGGACATGATGAGGACTTTGGAGTTGTGGCGCTTGGAGATGATCAGCCCATCTTTGAGGCCACTACATCCTTTGATGAGGACACCACTGATGCGTATATTCAGGAGGCCGACGAGACCACGGTGGGAAAATATTTTTTGACTTAACACGTACAATACAAATATACTTTGTCACATGCTAAGTTTAGTACTTGTTTTGTAGGTTGCTGACGGCCCGACGACCTATTCTTCCGATCCTGCCAGTTGTGGTGTCGATGCTGCTGCACATCCTCACATAAAGAGGCGGCTTGATGATGATGATCCAGATAGTGTACCCGGGCGACAGGGGATGCGACTCAGGCCAGCAGCAGCACTGAAGCACACAGGCTGCGGGACTCACTGATTTACTTAGGTTTTTAGTTTGTGTAAATAGTGCATTATGTATATAATGATAACAATTATCTTTTAACAACATTTATATTTTAATTGCATTTGATCAGCAGTTTTACTTAAACAGTATACAAGAAACACAAACATTGCAAAACGTAGTACGATACTAGAACTAAAACCATCACTGCACAAAGGATAACAGTACACAGAAAAACAAACAATAGAACTAAAACCATCACTGCACAAAGGATAACTAAAACCAGCTTTTTTCACATGGTTTTCATCTTTTTCAGAACGACAAGACAACTCCATAAAACGTAGTACTATACTACGCTTTATGTGTTAAATTTTTCTGCAATAAACCAGCTTTTTTCACATGGTTTTCATCTTTTTCAGAACGACAAGACAACTCCATAAAACGTAGTACTATACTACGCTTTATGTGTTAAATTTTTCTGCAATAAACCAGCTTTTTCACATGGTTTTCATTTTTTTCAGAACGACAAGACAACTCCATAAAACGTAGTACTATACTACGCTTTATGTGTTAAATTTTTCTGCAATAAACCAGCTTTTTCACATGGTTTTCATCTTTTTCAGAACGACAAGACAACTCCATAAAACGTAGTACTATACTACGCTTTATGTATTTTGTCTCGCCTATAAATAACGACATCATTATAGTTATTTTGTGTGCTCAAAAATTAGTAAAAGCAAATATTTCATTAAAAGTAAGGTTTTTTTTTACTAAAAGCAAATATTTCATCAAATGGCTCAACCTCTTCGTGCACCAAAGTGCAACTGTGGAAAAGAATGCTCGATGCAAAATTGTTGGGACGATGGTGAAGTTGGACGCTGCTACTGGTGCTGTATGAACCAGTTATACAAGGTTCCCGGCGAACCTATTTGTGATTTTCAGGAATGGGTTGATGAACCATGTTACCAGGAATGCTACAGAGAACAACTGCAGTTTCTTCATAATATGTGTTTATGCCAACGGAAAACACAAAGAGAAAGCGATAGAATTATTGTAGAAATGAGGGCGAAACTGAAGGAGGTGGGAGAAGAAAAATGGAAAGCACAATGGAATTGTGAAACACAAAAGGAACGAAAAGAAAAATATAAACGGGAACTTGCGGAGGTGAAGGCGAAACTGAAAGAGGTAGAAGAAGAAAAAGAACGAATGGAAGAACGATTTAAGTGGTTGGAGCGGAGAATAAATGGCAACCGGGACTAAACATTTGCTTGTATGTGTTTAGTGTATTTTTCATATTTCATGTATTTTTATTATGTTGGCCTGTTATGTTTGTGTTTGTGCTGTAGTAATGCTTTATTTTAATTGAAGTGCAAGTTAAGTTTAAGTGCTTGTGTTGTTATATGAAACTATCAAACCACGCTTTACATATTACATTTCCTACAATTAAACAGCTTTTTCTTCACTCATTTCAAATTGTGGAACATAATTTTATTTGATATATATTGCAACATACACAAGTAAAAACATGTATTACAAAAAACAATACCAAAATAAAAGACTATGGGTATCCTTGATAGTTGGGTACATTCGACGAACTTGCACTAGGAGCCGGATTACCACCACCACACACACCACCTGAAGGACATTTACGACGGTCGTGTCCTGTTTGCGAGCATATGCCACATTTACGCGCATAAACGGTGTCGCCAACATCCATTTGGTTCCGTATACGCGTTCTCTTTTGCACTTCCAGCTTGCGCAAATAGTCCTTTTTACATATCATCTTAAAAGGTTCCGGCGGCCAATAATGCTCAGCACCTAATGGCTGCAACTTCCCACTATACGTGTCTATGTATGCAGCAACACTGTATTGCCTATCAATATAGTTTGTTGCCCCATATCCAACTTGTTGAAAGCACTTCAACGCATGTGCGCACGACATGTGGTAGATGGTCCATTTCTCACATGAACATAACCTTCTATTTTCATTCACTGTCTGTAGATTATTCTCATGGTGTCCGCGGATAGCGGTCTTAACTTCAAAAATACCCCGTTCATGATCGTACTGAAGAAATGAATGCCACTGTGCTCGCCTCCTGGACCTTTCAAATCTTCTCATGGGTATTGGCATAAATTAAACACCCCTGTCCATCAATGCTGATGCAGCTGCATGCCTTTCAACAAACCTCTCCGCACTCTGTTTGAATGTCATGCAGACCATGGCAGTGACAGGCAGTCCACGGGCAGACTTCAACAAGCCGTTGAATGACTCCAACATGTTTGTAGTGAGGGCTCCCCATCGTCTGCCACCATCAGCATGCAATGTCCACATGTGAAGCTCATGCCCCATCAACCAAGTATAGGCTCGTGGTTCTAACTACCGGATCGCTTCCATGCGCCTCGTGAATTTGCACTGTTGGTGCTCAGTTGCAGCCAGCCACATTAAGTCATGCAATGCCTTGTAAGAATATTTCTTTTGGAAATTGGCCTTCAGGTGACGCACACAGTAACTGTGGTATGCATATGGTTCCTGCCATTCAGGCAAGTGACGTACAGAACTTAAAATACCACCATGCCGATCAGATATTAGACAAATACCTGAACGTTGTTTGACAACGTGCTGCTTCAAGTGGTTCAAAAAAATCGTCCATGTCTCTTCACTTTCGTTGGCACATATGGCAAAAGCTAGTGGAAATATTTGCCCGTTGGCATCTACTGCAACTGCAATCAAAAGCTTAATATAATACTTTCCATAGACATGAGTACCGTCTATGGAAATTACAGGACGACAATGCACAAAACCATCAATTGCTGGTTTAAATGACCAGAACACATAGTTGAAAGTATATTCGGGTCGGTCCGGACTCCGCTCACGCCTCCATTCAACAACAGTCCCGGGGTTAAAGTGTTGCAGTGCGGCCATGTACCTGGGCAGATTTGAAAAAGACTTATCCCAGTCGCCATAAATAAGTTCAAAGGCACGTTTGCGACCGAGATATGCCTTTCTTTTGGTTATAGTACAACCATACTCCTGGTGGACGACTGTAATACACTCTTTAATCTTGAACCTAATGGACACTTCCAAATATGGAATCAAGACAAGAGAAATCAAGTCCACATCCAAGTTGAAGTGATTCTCATTGTATGTGTCCATTTCACATTTGTGCTCGCTAATAAATTTACCCACTTTTCACAAACCTGATTTCTTCTTGGTGGCACGCAACATCCAGTGACAACCCATAAAGTCTCTACGGCATACAACCTTATATTTCTCTGTAGTTGACTCACTTACCGTCATCTCACGACACTCTCTTATACTGTAAATTTTTACAGCCTTAATTAGGCGAGCTTTATCGGGGAAATACATGCCCTTTGTCAGAACAACTGGTCTAGACTCATCCCACATCGCTGACCGAAATTCATCATCATCCCTTGTGAGGGCATCCACGTTCGGCATGCTTGGCAAATTATCAAGGTAGGGAATATTCCGCTCATGAAATGGCACGTGGGACTCGTACACTCTTGGTCTAGCTGGAGGCGGAGGAACATGCTCCCTCGTCAACTCAGGTTCAACATTCACTTCCTCCTCATCATCACCCTCATCATGGAAGGGTGTGTCATCCCCAGACTCATCTGCATTGTTGTCATAATCACTATCATCTTCCTGACTCTGCGCATCTACCAAATCACGAGTAAATACGTCGTCTATGGGCAACTGTGTGAGGTCAGGAGCTTCAAGAAGCTCGTTTTCACTACACATAAAGAACAAAATGATAAGTTACCCAACTAGATAAATACTTTAGATATAGCTATATCACTTTACTTACAAGTTGTACTGTCTTGACGTTTCATGATGGATATTTTCTTGTTGGTGATAACTCCCAAATGGACCACCATGGTCCAATACTCCAGAACTACGCATATTCCAACTAGGGGCAGAGTCATAACTTGTAAAATTCATATTCGGACGGTACCCCCTATG
The DNA here is from genome assembly GCF_000393655.2 of Nicotiana sylvestris. NCBI lineage: Eukaryota > Viridiplantae > Streptophyta > Magnoliopsida > Solanales > Solanaceae > Nicotiana > Nicotiana sylvestris. The sequence goes on along the minus strand of NC_091059.1, from coordinate 70,645,430 downwards.
AAAAATATGAGTGTTAATACAAATCCAATTAAAACATAAATTAAACATCGCTAAAGCGTAGTAAAATTGAAGTTTACTAGTCGTCTTGTTGATTATCTAAAGTTGAAAAATTATTTTGTGGCTGCTCATTCGCCGGTGGTGACAAGTTTAAATCAAGGCAAGCTCTTTCATCACCAATCTGTCTGGCAAAAACTGCTCCAGAATAACCACTCGATGACTGAGGGTTATCCCTACTATGCACGCCCTCATTATTGGGAACGTCTTCCACCTTGACATACATTTCCAATAATTTTATTACAATAAATTTCCTATATTCATCCGGAATCAGCAAAAATCTCTAAGAGTTTCATCATCCTCGATGTTAAACTCAGAATAATAAGCAAACCCCTGCGGAGTCACTGAATACGAAAATCTACTGGTTATTTTAAGGTTAACCGAACTCCTCCTCTCATTCATTTTTTTACGTAACAACGATATCAATTTATCGTACTCCATAGTAAGCGACAATTTAACATGACATTGTGGAGGTGAGCTATACCTCACAGAGTTATTCTCCAACACAACCTCACCCCCACAATATAGTGAAACCCTTATTTTTGCCACTTCAGACATTGTAAAAAAATAATTGATAAGAAGAAGAGAGAAGTATGAACGTAAGTTTGAAATAAAGTATTGAATGAATTTTTATAAAATTGAAACGCCTTTAAATAAGGCAAGTCCGACGTTGGGGTGTAGAATTTTTCTATGTAAAACGCAGTACAATACTACGTTTTATGTATTGAATTATTGTTATGTCAGTTCATTATTGGTGGGGGCAAAAACCAGAGTACAACGCAATTATTTAATTTAAAACGCATTATTATACTGCGTTTTACAAATGTATCTTAGTAAAACGCAGTATAGTACTGCGAATTACAAAAAAAATAATTTTTTAAGTAAAACGCAGTACTATACTGCGTTTTACTCATTTATGTAACTTTTTTTTTAAAGTAGTACAAAAGTGTTTTTTGTTTAAAAAATGATTAAAAAGGTTTCGGACTCTAAATACTAGAGTCTACGGAAACCCATAACCCCAAACATTTTTTGGTTCAAGACCCTGGATGCAACAAGAGCTTTTTTGATGCAACTTTTGCCATTTCAACATATTTGTGAACTCTGCAAGTAGAAAATACTGCAATCCAGATCAAATAATATCTGGCTCTAAGGGCATACATCCAATAAATTTACAAGTCTCGTCCAATCAACCAGCTCTCTAAATTATCCTATTCCTCATCAAACCACTAAACGAAGTAGTGCATGACGCTGCACTCCTCCAACATTTTCTCAAACAACACCAATGCCTTACTTGCGCGCCCAATTTAACAGCACTCAAGTATCAAAACGTTCCGTACACACACATCTTCAACTTTGTTTCTCTCAGGATTTTCAACAAACACTTGCAATGCAAAGTCCGTCAACCCAATCTGCACCCATATATCAACCAAACAAACCCTCACAAATATATATGTAACGCTCTTATTCGCCAGGTTCACAATCTCAAACTTCTGTTTCGGAGGTACGCTCAAGGCTGGTGAAATTGACAGAGTGGATACAAGAACAGAATATGAGCAAATGTGTTTGAATATACTTGTGTACTGAAATTAATCAAATGTGTCAAATTCAAAAGAGAAGAGTTTTAGATGGGAAACCTGACCAACACTTGCCTGAGAGTGCATAGATTAGAGTTAGGTTATTTCCCATTTTCTTATGTTTTACTTTCTTCGCCATAGAGTCCATAATCATAAGCACTTCAACGAAAAGCAACCTCTTCATCTGGCTTTCTCCGGTCCCAAAACATTGACGTTGCAGATGCACTCATTTCAGATTCTGATCTCGAGTTCTTCATCATGCCCAGAATTTTCTCGCCGCCACCTTGAACTTCGACTCTCCGTTAGTCTTCTTCTGCCATGACTGTTGATTCCGATGGTGGAAGGATGGACGCTCTCATGCCATTTGTAATAATGCTAACCTCAAGCATCATCAGTGATGATTCATCACATAAGCAAAATATAAATAGCAAACTAAGTCACGGCTATAACCCTTTGTAATAAGGAGTTTGATAGTGATTTAACAGAAATTTAGATGAAAAATAAGGAAAATAAGAGAGAGAGAGAGAGAGAGAGAGAGAGAGGGAGGGAGGGAGAGGGGGGGGGGGAGAGAGAGAGAATGAGAGATAGAACGGATGCGAAATAGAGAGAGGAGAAATCGGAAGGAGAATTGAGAAGAAAGACAGAGAGGAGAAGATTGAATTGAAAGAGGATGTGATTTTCTGTAAGTTCTTCACAGCCTTCGGTTCATGTTTTCACTATGTTCGTATTGAATACAGAGTGATATCGCGCCAATATGTAGCCCACGTGACTTTGAACGAAATCACGTACCTCTAACCAAATTTGGATCATGATATTTCAACAGATAATTGTAGGAGTTTCTGAAGAAAGAAAATGAGTACATGTCATGTGTTTCGTATATTTTTTGGTTTGTTGAAACCATTGTAATTTGTATTCTCTGACTCATGTGCTTTGCAAAATGTAGATTCATCCTTTCAGGTGGGAGTTCTTCTGTATACTGGTATGAACAGCGCTTACGCGCTAGGATATGCTGGTGCAGTCATGGTACCTTTGGGATGGATTGGAGGTGTGATTGGTCTGATGTTAGCAGCAGTGATATCATTATATGCTAATGCTCTAATTGCCAAGATCCATGAATATGGGGGAAAGAGGCATATCAGATATAGAGACCTTGCAGGATTCATGTATGGTACGAGAAAAATCACGAAAACATTATCAATAGATAGCCCAGCTCAGTATGAAATTTTGGTTTATTTGACTTAGTTAATTAATTGGAATGTCGGATGATGCAGCTCGGATAGCTTTTGTAGTTGTCTGGGGATTACAATATGCAAATCTTTTCTTGATAAATATAGGATTTATCATTTTGGGTGGACAGTCGTTAAAGGTAAGATGTTCTATATTATGAGGATTTGTCATATAAATCGAGGCACAGTAATAATTTTTGGTTGTTATCATCGTTGTTAAAGGTAAGAAAATATCCTTAACCTTTTTCCTTGCCTTACTATCTTTATGTAACTAATGTTAAATAGCTATATGAATATATATGTAATTAGTCCTAGTCCCATAGTTAATAGGAGTAGGTTATATATTATGTGTACAGTCAGACTTCTCTATAACAGCATCCCTATATAACAACACTTCACTATAAAAGTTAACCTTTTTCGGAACCAATTTTTATATTTTGTTATAATATATGTTCTCTATAACAGCACTTCGTCATAACATTCAAAAATATTCGGAACAAACGAGGCTATTATATAAAGGTTTGACTGTACTTATAAATAGGGTTCATTGTATTACAATTAACAATAATAATAGACTTTTCTCCGGTGCATTCTCACAACTAAGATACCCGTGAGAGCTCGCCACAGTAGTTTCAGAGTCCGGTCCCTCATTCCTACTAAATCTCCTTTTTCTATCCCAAAAGGGGGTGAAGTTGAGAAAAGAAGAGATGATGAATAAGAGGAGAAAGGGGAGGTTGCTAGAAAGCTATAGACCGCAACTTGAAGTATTTGTTAAGAGGAAATTGATCTTGAAATGTTACCTTGTTTGGTCAAGTGGTAGAAATGATTCTGAATGAAGGTATATGATTCACAGGCTTTCTATATTCTCTTTAGAGATGATGATGAGATGAAGTTGCCGTACTTCACAGCAATCGCTGGATTGGGATGTGTTCTTTTTGCCATAGCTGTACCGCATTTGTCAAGTTTAAGGGCTTGGTTGGCGGCTTCAACATTCTTCAGTCTAGTGTATATCACTATAACCTTTGTTTTATCTCTTAAAGACGGTATGCATGTCTCTCTCTCTCTCTCTTCCCCCCACCCCCACCCCCCCAATGTGATCTGACTACATCAGAAGTGTGACATTAATTTATTGAAGTTTTATATATGCTCAATTCAAATATTAATGAAGGAACCAATGCTGTGAAGTTAACTATCACTGGGGTAATTTTTGCTAGTTATTGATATTCTTGGAGCCTCTTCTTGCCTGGTGTAATTTATCCGTGATATGAAAAGGCAAATACATAAAATGGAGAATGTTGTCTCACTAATTTGCTGTTGTCAGCTAATATATAAGAACAGAAGTTACTAGACCAGTTTGAACCTCTTTAGTTCTAGTAACAAAGATTAGCAACATGAATAAAATAAAATAATGTAACTGGAATCATGCCCTTTCCAGAGAATGTGATTTTTATTGGTGTCATCAGACGGTCTGAACTGAGTATTAAAATGAAATGCTAGAGGGAGCTTGTCTAATTATTGCACTCAGCAAAACAACTGCCTAAGCGTCTCCATTTCAACATTTTATCATATGCTATTAGACCTGCTTTTAACATCACCTATTTCTGTTATGCACCTGCTATTAACATCAGCTTTACTATATTCTGTCATAATAATTCTTCACATCCAACAATAAAGCCCCGGGGGTTTAGTACCATACTACCACTATACAGAATCGATACGACTAATAGAATTGGCAGTTAAGTTGCTCTCCGCACTACTGAAATACTGGGAAGGATATTTCGTATTTAGTAATGTGCTATTGAATTGACTTTAAGAAAAGCTTTTTTATTTTGGTTTCAATTCAAGACTAAACAAGTCCGAACTAATTGAATATCTGTGCCAGAAATTCCTTGAATCGGTTTGCCATTTCCATAAAGGATATATAGCTTTATGTGAAATGTCCATGTCCAGTATCATTTCAAACTCTTATCTAAGGAACTAGTACATAATTAACATGCATCCTTCTCTTCTTTCCTAAATTGCAGGAATCAATGCTCCACCTAGGGGCTATGGCATTCCAGAATCAAAACCAAGCAGAGCTTTTGCAATTATTGGTGCAACAGGAAGCCTTGTTTTTGCATTTAACACCGGAATGGTTCCAGAGATCCAGGTATCTATATAAGCTAGAAATATAGGAGCCTTATGAACAGAGTACCACTTCAGCAATGTATTTGTGTGGTGGACAATATCATTTTTAGCACTTTTTTTTACCATCATACGTCTCCGTGGATAAACTTAGATAATAAGAAATATATTCTTGTGATTAAATTGAAGGATATTTAGGTTATGACTACGAATAAGGCAATGAATCATTCTCCAGCCCTTGTATCTACTCTTTATTTCCTTTTGTTGAGTGTGCCTGCCCATTGTTGTACGATGTAAATCTTATCTTGTCTGACTTTTCACTTATTTCCTCTCAATCAATTTGTTTCCTTCTAGATTCTAACAGTATCCTCATATTTTTTGTTAAATCCTTTTTGTAACAGGCTACTCTTAGAGCACCTGTTGTCGACAACATGTTGAAAGCCCTATATTTACAGTTTACTTTAGGCTCTGTGCCTGTTTTTGCCGTTACTTTTGTGGGGTATTGGGCTTATGGATCAAGCTCATCATCCTATTTGCTCAACAATGTCAGTGGCCCAGTTTGGGTGAAGGCACTAGCCAACTTTGCTGCTTTCTTGCAATCCATCATATCTTTACATGCAAGTATATCCCCACTTTGATCTTACGCTATTCCGTCCTTTCTTGGTCTCAAAACAGAAAATTCAGCTCTGTTACTATGGTGGCTATATAATGGATTCAACTGAATCTGTTACTTTTGGCCTTAAACTATGTATTACGAAAAAATAATCATTTAAAATGTATACATACGATCATACTCATTATCATACTCATTTTGAACTCACTGACTCTAAAGGTTCCCCTTGTTTTGCATATTGTAGATATTTGCAAGTCCAACATATGAATTCCTGGATACCAAATATGGATTCAAAGGAAGTGCAGTGGATTTTCGGAACATGGTATTCAGAACTATAGTCAGAGTTGGTTATCTAGCAATTACTACGTTCTTGTCGGCTCTGTTACCTTTCCTTGGAGATTTCATGAGCCTCACTAGTGCTATCAGCACATTTCCACTCACATTTATTCTCCCTAACCACATGCACCTTGTTGCCATGAAAAAGCAGTTGTCTACTCTACAAAAGAACTGGCATTGGCTTAATATTGTTTTCTTTGGTTTCACATCTGCAACCGTTTTAGTAGCTGCCTTCAGGCTCATTGCAGTGGATTCAAAAACTTACAATATGTTTGCAGATTTGTAACTCTTTATGTGATACTTATATGATGAAAATGTTCTGTTCTTATTCGGGGACTTCAAGTATTTTTCTAGTAATGACAAACTTTTCAATTGAAACATGCGTTGGGTAAAAACAAGCAGTAAACTAAGCACTACAAGGTAGCCGCGGAAAATATCCAAGTCAAACTTCCCCAATTTATTTGAACCAAGAGAAGATAAACATACTCACGTACAAACATATCCAGGCAGCAAGTATATCAACCTAACGTCAAATATAGGCAAGTGAAATAATCAAACACACAAGACACCAAGACTTAACGTGAAGAGTAAGAACCAAGGTACCTCCAACCCATAAAGCTCCACAATATCAATCAACAAGAGTTACAAAAACTCTCAAATTGATGACACAGCAAGTGCCAAACCAAGAGCGCACCAAAGCAATTGAAGAAAAAGGAGAGAATTCACCAAATATGTGCTACTGTTCACGTCCCCAAAATCGAAAATACAAGCCTTCAAATCCAATCTTCACCATTGACATCCAAGAATTATATGTTAAGAATGCTCAATTTAAATTTGAGTACGATCCAATGGTTAACGAGTCAAAAAATGTCATTTGAAGTGGACTGCCTAAGCAGAAATTTTCTGGAGTGAAACAGCACAATTTTTTCTTCAAACCCTTCAAAACGACTACTCTCTTATTTTTCTCTCTTGTTATGCTCAGACCTAAATAGGTCTTATCTATACTCCTTAACAATAGTGGGCCTTAAGTCGAAAGTGGTCCAAGTCCAAAAGACACTATAAGCATTTAAATTTATAAAATAATTTGGACCATATTAAATTCAAGACCAGGCAAATATAGTGGCTACTAAATTGAGCTAATTATTTAAATTTCAATATGTATGTATTGGGCTAGTCCATTTAATTGGACTACAAATTAAATGATAAGTCCACTTCATTAGCCCAAGGTTCAAATGGTTATTAGCCCATCATAGAGCACAAACTCATGCCACGTGTCAGGTGATGTGTCAATCCAAGTCAAAAGAATGAGCCAACAAAATCATGCCACATGTCAAATGATGTGGCGATCCAAGATAAATAAATGAGCCAATGAAATCATGCAGTGTGTCAGGAAAAGGATGGCATACCAAGTCAAATCAACAACTAATAGAGTTATGCCAAGTGTGTAGATGGTATTGGTAAGTTCAAATAGACCAATCAAATCACAGAGCCATGCCACCCCTATAACTATAAATAGAGGCCTTCATAAAGCTAGAAGACACGATAATAAAGAACAAGAAGCAAGCAGAGAGCTCGTGAATCAAAGACTGCAATATTCTCTACAAGCTACGAGTTCAAGCACTCAAGCTACAAGTTCAAGTTCAAGAACGAAGGCAAATCAAATACCAAGGCGTTCAAGACCAAATTACTTGTTCGTGATCGAATCCAAATTCAAGAAAGAGATTCAAGATCAAGTTGTACAAGCTCTTGAATCAAAATCAAAATCAAGCTCATTAAGATATTTTACATTCTTGAAGAATCGGAGGAATACCATAGAGATTGTAACACTCATCATTTATTGAAATTAAATACTACATTTGTTATGTAATTTTCTAGTCTTAATTATGTATTTTTCTCGACGCGAAAATTTGTTGTTACAAATTTCTGGCACGTCCAATGGGACAATCTTTACCTCTCATCTCTTCAATTACCAAATTTTAAGAACACCGAAATGGCTCCTAGGAATATCAATTTCAAATCCACTACATCTAAGGCCACGGAATCCAAGTTTTCATCTGATGTTGAAAACTTGTTGGATGCTACTATGGAAAGTGTATGATCTGTCACTAGGAACAAAGCAAACTTATTGGGACAACAAGCATTTCAAATGTTGTCTGCATCAGTTCCTATCTTTGATTTTCGATCCTCAAAGGGGGAAATATCACTTTTGACTGAATTGGTAGAAGGAAAGAACATTGCTGAAATTGTTGAAAAGACATTAGCTCTACTTAGCCCATATATATCTAAGAATCTTATCATACAAGATGATTATGATGTCTTAATTACTGGATCTGCTCCAATCACTGTAAGGCCCCGGAAAATTTCGCTAAGTAATTTAGGATTTCGTGGTGCCATGTAGGCTGATTATAATATTTTACGTGCTATTAACATGATGAACATCAATTGGATTTGGTAAGTAAGTGTATAAGTCATATAATAAGTAATTTGGGGTCCAAGAAAAGGCCTAAGTCTAAGTCAAATTGGAAAATTACATAATAAGCTAAAATTTCAAATGAGTTCGCACAAGTCCATATTTTGGACAAGCATATCTAAATATGTATGAGATTTTATGTGATGAACAACCTATCAAATGAAGGTATTTGAGTCTAGTTTATAGCTCTTCAAACGGTTCATCATTTGGACTTTCCTACACAAAGTTATGATCGAATTACCAAAGACTGGTTTTGCGATCAATTTCGCGATCGCAAAACGATTCTGCAGACCACATACGCATCGCATAGTGAAGCAGAGTCGGGCAAAAATTATGATGTCGCATATTGATTATGCTGTCGCATAATTGATTATGCTGTCGATTATGCTATCGCATAATGATTATGCTGCAAGTCTGCTGCCCACATATCGATTATGCTATAGCATAATTGCACCACATAATTGACTTCGGGGGTCATTTTTGGAAATTTTCATATCCGAACCCACTTTGATAAATAAGCTTTGGGACTTCATTTGGGGCTATTTTATCCTAAATCTAGAGAGAGAGGTGAGAGCATTTTAGAGAGAGAAGGAGGAAGCCTAACATTATAACCATTCAATCTTTCATCAATCTTCAAGAATCAAGGAAACCAATCACAAGATCTTCATCTAAGAGGTAAGGTTATATACACTAGACTTTAATTTTGAGTTTTGGATATAAGATGGGTTATTGAGGTATGATTCTTGGGTATAATAGTATTATGTATACATGTTGTGGGAAGATTTTTAAACACAAATAAGTAAAGATTGGATTGGGAAATGAAGGAAATCTTGTAGAAGAGCTTTGAAATCAAGATGCACAACTAGTGTTTGATAAAATGCTCAACTGAGCTAAAACCACGAATATATCCCTAATTTGTGTTCAATTTTGTTATGTCTCAAAGTAGATTGGGATTGCTAGAATTTTCGGAACGTTGTAGTAACTTAAGGAAAGCTTAAACAAGGTATGATGGCTAAACTTTCTCTCTTAGAATCGAATTCCATAAATTTTTTCATAAGTTCAAGCATGGTGGCTCAAAGTTCATAAATCTTATATTCCGAGTTATTATCCATAAATATGACTATTCCGAAATGAGACTTATGAATATATATATATATGAGTTGCATATTAAAATGTTACGGCTTGAGTCGTGTTTCAAATAAAGGCTAGTATGCCAAATTATGGGATAAAACTTGATATGGTTGATATTCCTAATTGTTCTTATGTGTACCAAATGTATTTGATTGATTGTGTCTAGTTGTTGGTAATCTATAAAGATGTTTGAAATGAATTAAATGAATTTGGGAAATAGAGTGTGGCCAACGTGTCGAGAACTTGAGTTATAAATTGTGCCTGGTGATGCTTATGACATGAGAAAATGTGAACAGATTATGAAATGAGCCTTGACTTTACTTTCTGTAAATGAATTCAAAAATAAAGTGGCCTAAAGGCTTTGGACTCAATTTATGCCCATAAGTGGCGATTCGAGATAATGTTTTGCCTTATAAGTACATCCAATGTGATCCAAATTGTTACATACTCACATGTTGAAATTGTATATTGTCGTGATTGGAAAAGAGTAATTTCAGAATAAGTGGTGTGATTGCTTGCTATGACTTTGATGTGTGTTTCTATTGTGGTTTGGTGTGTCCCCTCCTTTTGGAAAAATCCTTTGTGTTTAAAGTTCCATTGCTAATGAACTTGAGGTGTATGATTTCTGAAATATTCTATATAACTGTGATTCATGTTTCTTGTCATGTATACTTGACATCTTGAATTGAATGGCTTGTTGTTGAAATTGATATTGATGTGAAATATATGAAAATAACTCGAATTATGAAATACGGTCAAGTGCCAAGTATGATGTCATGATTGTGGCCCCAAGTGCTGATAAATTAATATGTGTGATATAAACTTGAAAGGAGATGATTGATGGAAAAATGAAAACGTCTTGGTAAGACGGCTTAGCCGATTGGACCGTGATTGGACACCATGCCGCACACATGGTGGTATTATGCTAATATTGAAACTGGAAAGTGACAATGAAATTGTAATTGAGGTACACGTCTCAAATAAGACAGCCTAGCTAATCGGGTCGAGATCGGACTCCGTGCTAAGATTCACGGTGGAATATGTATATGTATATGTTAGCATAGAAATTGGGAGTTGGTTATGATGTGCATATTGTGAACAATGGTATTGTGAATAGTGGAATTGTGAATTGTGGTGAATGGGTATTAAATATCTTCTATCCAATAATAGTATTGTCTTCATATCCCGAGATTCATTTTTTTACCATATAAACTTTCATACACTGAAAAATTGTTATGTTTAACTTGGCCTTTGGATATCATTGATTGTTACTTGTTGTTTACATGATTGTCTTTCCTTATATTGACATTCTATTTTGAAAGAGGACTTTTAGCTATTCATACCAGTGCTATTCGACGGCGCTAACGTCCCTTTTGCCGGGGGTGCTACATCTTTAAATGTATGTGGGTGGTTCCATAGCAGGCAGTGTTGGTCACAACAAGTGGCACATCCTCTTTTCAGCCGACTTGGTGAGCCCCATGTCATTTCTGGTTCCTGTATCATTTATTTATCATGTACTTGTATTTTGAGGTATAGCTAAAGCCTTGTTGCCGGCATTTTTATATTATTCTTCAGTTGTATTTAGAGGCTCCATAGATAGGTTGTGGGCGGAGTTTGATAATGGGAAATTGAATTAGAAATATTGACATTTGGCAAAGATGTATAAAACTTGTAATATTTTGTAAATTATGAACGAAGTTGCTATTGGAAATGAAATGCAAGTCGTTAATGATATATTTACAAAGTATGATTAATGGAATTCATCTCCTCTTTATTCATGAATTAGTTTGAGTAGAATGAAACCTAACAGGCTTGCTCAGTCAGGTTTACTCGGTTGAGCGCCGATCGCGCTCCTCGATTTTTGGGGCGTGAAAAACTTGGTATTAGAGCCTAAGGGTTTTAAGTGTCCTAGGATGTCTCGGAGCCGTGTCTAGTAGAGTCCTTCTTATCGATGTGTTGTCGACCACATCTATAAGTTGTAGGCTAATTGGACATTTAGGAATTTCACCCTTCTTTGATACTCCAGATCGTGCGGTAGAGCCTAAGATAGGGAGCTAATTTTCTCGATATGTCTTGTTCTCAAGATGAGTAATCTTGATACCATAATCCACGAGTTTGAAGCAGTAAGGAGGGAATGACCCCACCATTGAAGCCGGGGGAGATTTCCCAAGAGTTTGTTAGGAGAATGCATCGGACCATAGAGGGATTGGTAGAACTTGTTACAAAAGGGAGTACCCTTGTTCCTATTAGTGTCACTGCACCACCGGATCATGTAGTATATCAGTATGTTACCAATGTATGTTACACATATGGAGCTAGGGTGCATCAGTTAAGGCACTGCCCCACCATTCTAAACTTACCAAGTAAGTCACTCCTTGCTATATCATTATGAACACCGCACGGTTTCCTTTTTTATATGTGTACCCATATTGAAGAGTTCTCATGAACATGGTCGTAATAAGATGTTGAGTCACAAAAAATTGGATGTACCTAGTCCTTGAACAATACGATTATTCGTGAATCCACTTTATCACAAATTCTCTTATTTACATACTCTAGTGGAATTAAGGTCTATAATTATGTCCTTGAATTGAGTTATAACTCTAGAATTAACACTTTCCACTTACTTTCCTAAATTCTCAACAAGGGACTATATATGATAAATTTCTTACAAGATCTTTTATTTAAATGAACAACATCTACTCATTTGTGCCGATGCATGCTCCGTCGTAAAGTTTACGTATGTGGTATCAAGTACCATGTAAAGCATCCCAGTGTTGTGATCCTTGTCGAGTCACTCTTTTACTCACTAGTGTATATGGCTTCTATGGTCTGAACAATCACTCTACTCTCTCTCGAGTATCATCACGAAACCTTCTCACTGTCAAGTAACATGAGAGCATACATCAGCACCTATCATATGAGTGCATGTCAATTGAAATGGTCACCATGTGCATAAAGTCTCTATGAAAATCGAGATCCTCACATCTCAGTCATAGGAAGATCATGTCTCGCCATCGTGGTACAACTTTCATGTCCACTTGGGACATCTCGTAGAAAGTAGCTCACTTTGTTCCTAGTATTGTGGTCGCCCATGATGTTGTCTTGTATTGCAGTTTGGAAGTTAGTATAGCAGAAGCATGTCCAGCTCATAACAAATGATTATTTTCTCTTTATACCTCCACAACGTGTTAATTGTGTTCCTTAGTTAGTGAATTCATTGTGCTAGTTTCCCAACACTTGTTCGATAAGCATGAGAGAACATGCCCTTATATGTGTCACTGTGACACTTCCTTTCTCATGAGGACCCTCAATAGGCTCTCCGTCAAGACCAAATGCACCTTTGGGGGTTATCATAGTACAACGCCTGCTTCTCATGTTTTCCTGGTATTTCATTAGCATCTAGGTATTTCTCAAGTCACAATCCATGGAGAATTCATCATGAACATCTACAAATCTTCCATGATTATTTTGCACTGTCTCAATGAGTTTGGTTGTCTTTACATGTCACGACCCCGGTTCGCCCTCCATGAACCATCGTGACGACACCTAGTCTCTACGACTAGATAAGCCTAAATTGAAAAAGATAAACCAAATTGCGGAAATTAAACGATTTAAAACAGAATTAGAGTAATAAAATAGTGTTTAAAAGTGCCGCTCGACATACACAATATTTAACTCTCAAACCGATACATACTTCCAAGACTCAGAAACCCATGAATCACAAGCTAAGGATATTACATAGTGCTCTAACTCCAGAATAGTCTAAAACAAGTAAATACAGAAAGGCTGCAACTACAAGAGAGAATAGAGAGAGACTCCTCGGTATGCGGACGCGACACATATACCTCAAAGTCTCCGAAGGGTCGCCTCGCCTCAAGAATGGTAAGTCTGAGTCAAGGTACCTGGATCTGCATATGAAAAACATGCGCAGAAAGGGGCATGAGTACACCAAAACGGTACTTAGTAAGTGCCAAGCCTAACCTCGGTCGGGTAGTGTCGAGGAAGGTCAGGGCCCTACTGAGGTTAAATAAAATATAAAGTTCAACAGTGTAGAACAGAACAATGTAATTAAGTACATCAATAAAAGTAGCACAAGATATAAAGGGCAACAACAACTATTACAGAGACAAGGTAAACATAGAAAGAAATACGGTTCAACACCAAAATAACAATCGTGGATATCCCAGGATATCGTCCTGTAGTCCCAAATATAAAGATCCAATGGATCTCCTGGGATCCCATCCCGTAGTCCAACTCATAGTGCGCGGGGATCTACTGGAATCCCGTTCCGTAGTCCCAAAAGTAAATACCCAATACTGGGGGAATCTATCGGGTGCATTCCCGTAGTTTTATTTAACTGTGCTGGGGGATCTACCGGAATCCCACATCCATAGTCCCCATGTATATACACAACAACAACAGGAAAATATTAAGAAATGACAATTTTATATTAAGGCAACAAGTAATTCTAGCCTAGCATGCTACACAAAATTCAGGTAAGGTTGTGTGAGCAAGTAAAACAATTAAGTCACTTAGACATGCTTTCCTAAGCTAACAAAATGCTTAATACCGCAAGTAATGAAAATAGGAAAGGAAACATACTAGTAATTACATAATGAAAATCGGATTTCCAATAATTAGCACAAGTACACACTCGTCACCTTACGTACAAGACATTTCAACTACCGAATATACCAAATCCTAATGGGAAGGTCCCCCACACAAGGTTAGACAAGCCACTTACCTCGAATCGACTCAATAATCAATCCGAAACCACGCTCTTGCCATGAGTACTCGACTTCAAATGGCCCAAATCTATTCAATTTAATTGCATAACGTAAATAACACTTCAAGTAACTGATTATACAAAGAAATTCTAAGCTAATACGCGAAATTAGGTAAAATGACGAAAATGCCCCTCGGGCCCACGTCTCAGAATCGGGTAAAATTTATATTTTCAGAATCCTCATACTCTCACGAGTTCATGCATATCAAAATTATCCAAATCTAAGGTCAAATTCCTAATCAAAAGACAAATTCTAGGTCTAAGAACTTTCTTCCAACTTTTCCCCAATTTTCATCTTCAATCCGAATTTAAATGCTGAAACTAACTATAGATTGATGGAATATAACTAGAAAAGGTTAAATAATTGTTACCCAATGATCTCCTCTTCAATTTCCACTCAAAATTGTCCTCTCCCGAGCTCCAAATCGAATTTTCAACTTTTGAAACTAAACCCTCAAAATTTCCTATTTCTACCAAGCTGTTACAGCATCTGCGGTCCTGGGACCGCTTCAGCGGTCCTGCTTTTGTAGAACAAGGGTCGCATCTGCGACTTCTCACTTAAACCTATCTTCCGCATTTGCGACTCCCCATCCGCAGATGCGGTACCGCTCTTGAGGAAATCCTACCAATTCTGCGGTCCCTGCTGAACTTCCCCATTTCCGCTTGCGGTAGATTTGCCACTTCTGCGGCTCCTCACCTGCAGTCCCACACTCGCAGGTGCGGTTATGATAGAAAACAGTTGAAACTGCAACTTCAAAACTCCAAAATCCTTCCATCAACCATCCAAAATCATCCCGAGACCCTCGGGACCTCAACCAAACCTACGTACATATCCCATAACTTCATTCAAACTTGTTCCAACCTTCAGAATGCTCAAAACAACATAAAAACACCTATTTTTCATCGGATTCAAGCCTAAAAATCCCAAAAACTCTAAAATATGCTTTCGATCAAAACATTTATCAAACCTCATCCGAATGACCTGAAATTTTGCATACACATCACATTCAACACTACAGAGCTACTCCAACTTCCGGAATTCCATTCCGACCCTCGGATAAAAATCTCACTATCGGAAAACTTCAAAATTTGACATTTGGGCATTTCAAGCCTAAATTAGCGACGGACCTCCAAAACACAATCCGAACACGCCCCTAGGCCCGAAATCACCCAATGGAGCTAACAGAACCATCAAATTTCCATTCCGAGGCCGTCTTCACACTGTTCCGACTATGGTCAACTTTCCAACACTTCAGCTCTCATTTAGGGACTAAGTGTCCCAAAACTCTCCGAAACTCAAAACTGAACATCCCGACTAATCCAAATAGCAGAAATAAACTCGGGGAAAGAAACTAATGGTGGATAGGGGCATAAATTCCTAAGACGACCGGCCGGGTCGTCACATCCTCCTACACTTAAACATTCGTTCTTCCTCAAACGAGCATAAAGATATACCTGAAGTAGTGAAAAGATGAGGGTAACACTTGCGCATATCCTGCTCGGTCTCCCAGGTCACCTCCTCAGCCAGCTGACCCCGCCACTGAACCTTTACCGATGCAATGTTCTTCGACCTCAGCTTTCTAACCTGCTTGTTCAATATTGCCACTGGCTCCTCAACATAGGATAGATCCTTGTCCAACTGGACCGAACTGAAATGCAACGCATGCGACGGATCGCCGTGATACCTCCGGAGTATCGAGACATGAAATACCGAATGAACTCCTGCCAAGCTGGGAGGTAAGGTAAGCTCATAAGCAACCTCCCCAACATGCCTCAATATCTCAAAAGGGCCAACAAACCTCGAACTCAACTTCCCTTTCTTCCCAAAGCTCATAATGACCTTCATAGGCAAACCCGAAGCAGAACCCGCTCTCCAACCATATAGGAGACATTGCGAACCTTCCGGTTCGCGTAGCTCTTCTGTCTGGACTAGGCTGTACGAAGTCTATCCTGAATCACCTTAACCTTCTCTAAAGCATCCTGAACTAAGTATGTGCCCAATAAACTAGCCTCACCCGGCTCAAACCAACCCATCGGGGATCTACACTGCCTACCATATAAATCCTCGTACAACACCATCTGAATGCTAGACTGATAGTTGTTGTTGTAGGCAAACTCTGCCAATGGAAAGAACTGATCCCAAGACCCTCAAAACTCAATTACACATGCACGGAGCATATCCTCAAAAATCTAAATAGTGCGCTCGGGCTGTCTGTCCGTCTGAGAGTGAAATACTGTACTCAACTCTACCCGAGTACCCAACTCATGCTGAACGACTATCCAGAATCGTGATGTAAACTGAGTACCTCTATTTGAAATGATGGAAACTGGAATACCATGCAGGCGAACAATCTCCCGGATATAGATCTCCGCCAGCCGCTCCGAAGAATAAGTAATACACACAAAAATGAAGTGAGCGGACTTGGTCAGTTGATCCACAATCACCCAAATAACATCAAACTTTTTCAAAGTCCGTGGGAGCCCAACTACAAAGTCCATGGTGATCCGCTCCCACTTCCACTTCGGAATCTCTATCTGCTGAAGCAATCCACCCGGTCTCTGATGCTCATACTTCACCTACTGTCAGTTGAGGCATTGAGCTATAAATCAAACTATATCTTTCTTCATCTGCCTCCACCAGTAGTGCTGCCTTAAATCCTGATACATTTTCGCGGCACCCGGATGAATGGAATACCACGAGCTATGGGCCTCCTCCAGAATCAACTCCCAAAGGCCATCAACATTGGGTACACAAATCCGACGCTACATCCTCAATACCCCAACATCACCAATAGTCACATCTCTAACATCACCATGCTGAACCTTGTCCTTGAGGACAAGCAAATGAGGGTCATCATACTGCCACTTCCTGATACGATCAAATAAGGAAGACCGAGAAATCACACAAGCTAGAACCTGACTGTGCTCCGAAAAATCCAATCTCACAAACTGGCTGGCTAGGGCCTGAACATCCATCGCCATAGTTCTCTCCGATGCTGGTAAATAAGCCAAACTCCCCAAACTCTCTGCCTGACGACTCAAGGCATCAGTCACCACATTGGCCTTGCCCGAGTGATACAAAATAGTGATATCATAATCCTTCAGCAACTCTAACCATCTCCTCTGGCGCAAATTTAGATCCTTTTGCTTAAACAGGTGCTGCAAGCTCCGATGGTTAGTATAAATCTCACAAGGCACACCGTATAAATAATGGAACCAGATCTTCAAGGCGGGAACAATGGTAGCTAACTCAAGATCGTGGACCGGATAATTTTTCTCATGTACCTTTAACTGTCTTGATGCGTAGGTAATCACTCTACCGTCTTACATCAACACCACTCCGAGGCCAATCCTCGAGGCATCACAATAAACCGTATAAGACCCCGAACCTATAGGCAATATCAAAATTGGGGCTGTACTCAAAGCTATCTTAATCTTCTGAAAGCTCGCCTCACACTCCTCCGTCCACTGGAACGGATCACCCTTCTGGGTTAGTCTAGTCATAGGGGCTGCAATCGATGAAAACCCCTCAACAAAACGGCGGTATTAGCCCACCAAGCTAAGGAAACTGCGGATCTCTATAGCTGAGGATGGTCTGGGCCAATCTGCACGACCTCTATTTTCTTCGAATCCACCTGAGTACCCTCACTCGACACCACATGGCCTAGGAATGCCACTGAATCTAACCAAAACTCACATTTCGAGAACTTAGCATATAACTTCTTCTCTCTCAGAGTTTGAAGCACAATCCTGAGGTGCTGCTCATGATCTTCTCGACTCCGGGAATACACCAGAATATCATCAATAAACACAATGATGAACGAGTCAAGATACTGCCAGAACACACTATGCATCAAATGTATAAAGGCTGCTGGGGCATTGGTCAGCCCAAATGACATAATAAGGAACTCTTAATGACCATACCGAGTCCTGAAAGCAGTCTTTGGGATATCTGGCTCCCAATTATTCAACTGATGGTAACCTGAGCGCAAGTCAATCTTAGAAAACACCCTTGCTCCCTGAAGATGGTCACATAGATCATCAATACGAGGCAGGGGATAATGGTTCTTCACTGTAACCTTGTTCAACTGGCGTTAATCAATACACATACGCATAGAACCATCTTTTTGCCAAAATAAATATCTCTATCAGGCAGCATGCCTGGGAGATCAGCTGGAAACACATAGGGAAAATCCTATACTACTGGAACTGAATCAACTGAAGGGGTATCAATACTGACATCTCTCACATAAGTTAAATACGCGTCACACCCCTTCTCAACCATACGTTGAGCTTTAAGAAAAGAAATAACTCTACTGGGAGTGTGATCTAAACTACCCCTCCACTCAACACGTGGTACACCTGGCATGGCCAGTGTCACGGTTTTGGCATGACAATCAATGATAGCATAATGGGGTGACAACCAGTCCATGACCAAGATAATGTCAAAATCTACCATGCTAAGCAATAATAAATCGGCTCTGGTCTCAAAACCACTAAGAGCAACCAAACACGACCGATAAATGCGGTCCACAATAAGAGAATCTCCCATAGGAGTAGAAACATAAACAGAGGGAACTCAAAGAATCCCGAGATACACCAAAATGCTGAGCAAAATATGAAGACACATAAGAGTAAGTGGAGTCTGGATTGAATAGAACCGATGCATCTCTGTGACAAACCAATATAATACCTGTGATGACAGAATTGGAGACAACAGCCTCGGTATGGGCAGGAAGGGCATAGTATCTGGCCTGGCCTCCCCCTCTAGGGTGACCTATACCTCCCCGACCTCCACCTCTGGCTGGCTGAGCAGGCGGGGTAGCAACTGGAGATGTAACTATGGTCTGAGAATTCTGCGGGGCACGCTGTGGCTGAAAAGTCCGTGGAGGTGCACCCCTCCCAAGTCTAGGACAATCCCTCACTATATGGAGCGTGTCACCACACTCAAAACAAGCTCTAGGAGGACGTGGTAGCTGTGACTGGCTCGGGCCAGGTCTGCTGGACTGACCTCTAAAAGCACCCTGCGCAGGAGGTGCACGAGATACCGGAGGTGCATAATAAGGCTCTTGAGGTCTAGGAGGAGCTGGAATACCACTGGCTGCTGGAAGAGCTGAATGAACAGGACGACTTATATAGCCCATACCATGACGACCTGCTGCTGGGGCATGGGCACCAAAGAAATGGCCCGACTCTTGAGACCTCTTGGCCTCCCTCTCCTCTCTCTCCCTAGCATGAATACCTTCAATCCTCCTAGCAATGCTCACCACCTACTGATAAGAAATATCCATCTCCAACTCATGAGCCATGCTAGACATGATGCTAGGAATAAGGCCGTCAATAAACGGGCAAACCCTCTCGCGAATAGTAGAACTGGTGTAACGGACAGCATACTCTGAGACAGTCATAGCACCCTGGCGCAAATGCTCAAACTCTGCGCGCCATGTATCCCTGAGGCTCTGAGGAACATACTCTCTCAAGAACAGATCTGAAAACTGAGTCCAAGTCAGTGAAGCAGCCTCATCCAGATTGTCTAACTCATAGTTGCGCCACCACTCATAGGCGGCTCCTCGAAGCTAGAAAGTAATGAAGGAAACTCCGCTCGATCCTGATATACCCATGGTACGAAGAATGCGGTAGCACTCATCCAGAAATCCCAGAGCATCATCCGATGCAAGACCGCTGAAAACAGGAGGCTTGTACTTCTTGAACCTCTCAAGCCTCAGCTGCTCATCCTCAAAAGCCGCTGCCCTGTCCTCGGGCTGATCTCGGACTGTAGGCTGTACAGGAATAATCTCAGGGACCTGCTCAATATGCACTCGCTGCTCAGGAGTGCGAGTGGCGGGAGTCTGTGCTCCTCCCCCGACCTGAGACGTAGCTGCAACAAGGGGAAGCAACCCTGCCTGAGCCAAAGTGGTGTACATGCTCATGAACTGTGCCAGAGTCTCCTGAAAAGCTAGAGTAGTGGTAGCAATAGGCATATTAGGTGCCTAGAATCTGGCTGGAATTGCTGGTGGTACCTCGGCAATAGCTCGGGTAGATGCTCTGGCTGCACCACGTGTGCGTCCTCGGCCTCTACCCCGGCCCCGGCCTCTAATGGCTGCAGTAGGGGGCGCGGGTGCCTGATCATCTCGGGTAGCGTGTGTCCTCACCATCTGTGAGAGAGTAGAAGACAGAAGTTTAGAATTATGATATCAAAATCTCGCACGACAAGGAAATCAAATGAAGTGGAACTTTCCTAACAATTACGTAGCCTCTTGTAGATAAGTATAGACGTCTCCGTACCGATCAGCGAGACTCTAATAAACCGGCTTGTGATCCATGACTCCTATGAACCTAGAGCTCTGATACCAACTTGTCACGACCTTGGTTCGCCTCCATGAACCATCGTGACGACACCTAGTCTCTACGACTAGGTAAGCCTAAATTGCAAAAATTAAATGATTTAAAACATAATTAGAGTAATAAAATAGTGTTTAAAAGTGCAGCTCGGCATACACAATATTTAACTCTCAAACTGATACATACTTCCAAGACCCGGAAACCCATGAATCACAAGCTAAGGATATTACACAGTGCTCTAAGCTCTAACTCCAGAATAGTCTAAAACAAGTAAATACAGAAGGGCTGTAAATACAAGAGAGAATAGAGAGAGACTCCTCGGTCTGCAGACGCGACAGATATACCTCGAAGTTTCCGAAGGGTCGCCTCGCCTCAAGGATGGTAAGTCTGAGTCAAGGTACCTGGATCTGCACATGAAAAATATGCGGAGAAAGGGGCATGAGTACACCACAACGGTACTCAGTAAGTGCCAAGCCTAACCTCGGTCGGGTAGTGACGAGGAAGGTCAGCTCCCTATTGAGGTTAAATAAAATATAAAGTTCAACAGTGTAGAACAGAACAATATAATTAAGTACATCAATAAAAGGAGCACAAGATATAAAGGGCAATAACAACTATTACAGAGACAAGGTAAACATAGAAAGAAATACGGTTCAACACCAAAATAACAATCGAGGATCTCCCAGGATACTGTCCTGTAGTCCCAAATATAAAGATCCAATGGATCTCCCGGGATCCCGTCCCGTAGTCCAACTCATAGTGCGCGGGAATTTACCGAAATCCCGTTCCGTAGTCCCAAAAGTAAATACCCAGTACTGGGGGAATCTACCGGGTGCATTCCTGTAGTTCTATATAACTGTGTAGAGGGATCTACCAGAATCCCACATCCGTAGTCTCAAAATAAATAGACAAGGGGGAGCTACCGGAATCCCACATTTGTAGTCCCAATGTAAATACACAGCAGCAACAGGAAAATATTCAGAAATGGCAATTTCATATTAAGGCAACAAGTAATTCTAGCCTAGCATGCTACACAAAATTCAGGTAAGGCAGTATGAGCAAGTAAAACAATTAAGTCACTTAGACATGCTTTCCTAAGCTAACAACATGCTTAATAGTGCAAGTAATGAAAACAAGAAAGGAAACATACTAGTAATTACTTAATGAAAACCGGATTTCCAACATTAGCATAAGTACGCACTCGTCACCTTACGTACAAGGCATTTCAATTATCAAATATACCAAATCCTAAGGGGAAGGTCCCCCACACAAGGTTAGACAAGCCACTTACCTTGAATCAGTTCAATAATCAATCTGAAACCATGCTCTTGCCACAAGTACTCAACTCCAAATGGCCCAAATCTATTCAATTCAATTGCATAATGTAAATAACACTTCAAG
The DNA here is from genome assembly GCF_000393655.2 of Nicotiana sylvestris. NCBI lineage: Eukaryota > Viridiplantae > Streptophyta > Magnoliopsida > Solanales > Solanaceae > Nicotiana > Nicotiana sylvestris. Next base: position 70,623,370 of record NC_091059.1, on the reverse strand, counting down.
TAACTGATTCTACAAAGAAATTCTAAGCTAATACGCGAAATTAGGTAAAATGACCAAAATGCCCCTTGGGCTCACATCTCGAAATCTGGTAAAATTTATATTTTCAGAATCCTCATACTCTCATGAGTTCATGCATACCAAAATTATCCAAATCTAAGGTCAAATTCCCAATCAAAAGTCGAATTCTAGGTCTAAGAACTTTCTTCCAACTTTTCCCTAGTTTTCATCTCCAATCCGAATTTAAAGGATGAAACTAACTATAGATTGATGGAATATAACTAGAAAGGGTTAAAAAATTGTTACCCGATGATCTCCTCTTCAATTTCCTCTCAAAATCGCCCTTTCCTGAGCTCCAAATCGAATTTCCAACTTTTGAAACTAAACTCTCGAAATTTCCTACTTCTGCAGTCCTGCTTTTGTGGAACAAGGATCGCATCTGTGACTTCTCACTTAAAGCCATCTTCCGCATCTGCGACTCCCTGTCCGCAGATGCGGTACCGCTCCTGCTGAAATCCTACCGCTTCTGTGGTCCCTGCTGAACTTCCCCATTTCCGCTTCTGCAGTAAATCCGCCGCTTCTACAGCTCCGCACTTGCAGTCCCACATTCGCAGGTGCGGTTATGATAGAAAACAGCTGAAACTGTAACTTCAAAACTCCAAAATATTTCTGTCAACCATCCGAAATCATCTCGAAGCCCCTGGGACCACAACCAAACCTATCTACATATCCCATAACTCCATTCAAACTTGTTCCAACCTTTGGAACACTCAAAACAACATCAAAACACCTATTTTTCATCGGATTCAAGCCTAAAAATTCCAAAACTCTAAAAACACACTTTCGATCAAAAAGTCTATGAAACCTCATCCGAATGACCTGAAATTTTGCACACACGTCACATTCAGCACTACGGAGCTACTCCAACTTCAGAAATTCCATTCCGACCCTCGGATCAAAATCTCACTATCGGACCGGAAACTTCAAAATTCAACCTTTCGGCATTTCATGCCTAAATTAGCTAATGATCTCCAAAACACAATCCGAACACGCCCCTAGGCCCGAAATCACCCAACAGAGCTAACAGAACCATCAGATTTCCATTTCAAGGCCGTCTTCACACTGTTCCAACTACGGTAAACTTTCCAACACTTAAGCTCTCATTTGGGGACTAAGTGTCCCAAAACTCTCCAAAACTCAAAACCGAACATCCCGGCGAACCAAAATAGCAGAAATAAACTTGGGGAAAGTAGTTAATGGGGGATCAGGGTGTACATTCTTAAGATGACCGGCCGGGTCGTTACATTACACCCTCGACTTCTAGAATCATTGACTGTGTCATTGTCATGTGCGGGGCATTTTGCTACCCTTGGTATTCTACCTTCCTGGGTGGATAGGAGTGTTATTTGTCTTTCTCCATGGAGCATCATGTTAACCATTGTAACCGCTCTAACCAATACATAATTTCGTCCCAATATTAAGATATCCTAGCTATGTGGTTTCACTCATGAAAGGTTGAGATTAGATGCCTTCAGATTTTTGCACATATCATGAGCATATTGATTTGGAAGACAAATTGTCGTATCTTTAGTTCTCTCATATAGGATCAATTATCAGGAAGGGTTAAGCTGTTTGAAATATGATAATCTCATAAGTGTTCAACTTCTTTTCATCCTCATGGGCTTGTGGCATAGATTCCTTGTGTCAGTTAACGATAGGAGTGTAATTCAACTTCATGTATTTTGAAACCCATATCATATTCAAGGTGCTAGAGTATTCTCATTCTTGATAAATGGATTTTACCTACACTCCAAGAGATGACTGGGTCACGTACTTGAATATTCCTCCTTAGTGATTCCTATTGCTAATGTACTAGTTACCCATATGCGTCATTTGTCTAATAATTGATGTCGTCACTATGATTAACCATGTCAGTATTGTTAGTAGTAATATTCGTGTCTCTTAGAATATAACCTCATGAAATACTCTGCTCAGCGCCTTAATGGATTCCTGAATAATTCCAGCCCGATCTTCAACTTTGTTGCTCCTCATTGTATTAAATATATTGGGTATTGAATTTTCAAACATGTCAAAAAGGAAGCATCCCCGTGTGATCACATATATTCGATAGGTAATTTTATGGTCAATTTATGATAGCACATCTTAGAGTAATTGTTGAAGGTCATCAAAGGTTTAGCGTGGGTGTTCGTGTAGAGATTTAGAGTTTAGGAAGGTGAATGGGTTATTCTCAATATTTCCCCCTTGAAGATGTTACGTGAATTGATAATGAAGGTGAAATAAGTGTAGTTCACATTAGACCGCGCTATGAGTATGATGTTTCTCCATCGTTGTTCTCCATGTATTTTGTGTTTCATAAGTCTATGTCTAAGAATGTAGTTGGAAATCCCTTGTGCATCATTTTAGTGGAAATTACTGAAGATGGAGGTAATGGATAGTTGGCCTATGAAGGGTATCTATTTGTCATCCTTGTTAGGAAAGTTTGGGGGTGGAGGTTGTTTCCGCGAATGTGTTATGGCGAAGTATGTAAATATAAGAGGCCACAATGAAGACCGAGAGTGTTGTGGAAATAAAGTATTTTCTCAAGATTGTATAGCAATTGGTTTTGACCTGATTACCTTATAAGTATTATGATTTAGAAATGTGCAGTTCATGTCCAGGCATCCTTATGATAATGTAGTGCTTGTAATGCTAAGATTATTATTATTGATATACACATTGTGGTGCTTTGTCTAGTTGTGGATGTGTAGTTAGGACGATTTTGGTGATTCTCTGGCAGGTGGATAGGCCTAGTTACAAAGGAGACTGCCAAAATTTCTGAAAAATTTAGGAGTTAGTCAAAATTTAGAGACTTGAGGTAGGTGAGAAAAGAGATATATTATGTTATGTGTTTAAGGGGGACTCTACTCCTCATTCGAGGACGAATGATCCTAGGGGGGGGGGGAGAATGTAAGACCCCAGAAAATTTCGCTAAGTAATTTAGGATTTCGTAGCGCCAGATAGGCTAATTATAATATTTTACGTTCTATTAACATGATAGACATTAATTGGATTTGGTAAATAAGTGTATAAGTAATATAATAAGTAATTTGGGGTCCAAGGAAAGGCCTAAGTCTAAATCAAATTGGAAAATTATATAATAGGCTAAAATTCCAAATGAGTTCGCACAAGTCGACACTTTGGACGAGCATATCTAAATGTATATGAGGTTTTATGTGATGAACAACTTATCAACTGAAAGGTCTTCGAGTCTAGTTTCGAACACTTCAAACCGTTCATCATTTGAACTTTCCTACACAAAGTTATGATCAAATTACCAAAGGCTGGATTTGCGATCAATTTCGCGATCGCAAAATGACTCTGCGGACCGCATACGCGTCGCATAGTGAAGCAGAGTCGGGCAAAAATTATGCTATCGCATATAGATTATGCTGTAACATAATTGATTGTGCTGTCGATTATGCTATCGCATAATGATTATGCTGCAAGTCTGCTACCCACATATCGATTATGCTATAGCATAATTGCACCACATAATTGACTTTGGAGGTCATTTTTGGAAATTTTCATATCTGAACCCACTTTGATAAATAAGCTTTGGGGCTTCATTTTGGACTATTTTATACTAAATCTAGAGAGAGCTGAGAGCATTTTAGAGAGAGAAGGAGGAAGCCTAACATTATAGCCATTCAATCTTTCATCAATCTTCAAGAATCAAGGAAACCAATCACAAGATCTTCAGCTAAGAGGTAAGGTTCTATACACTAGACTTTAATTTCGACTTTTGGGTATAACATGGGTTATTTAGGTATGATTCTTGGGTGTAATAGTATTATGTATACATGCATGTACGAATTAGGGTTGTGGGAAGATTTTTAAACACAAATAAGTAAAGATTGGGTTGGAGAATGAAGGAAATCTTATAGAAGAGCTTTGAAATCAAGATGCACAACTAGTGTTTGATAAAATGCTCAAATGAGCTGAAACCACGAATATCTCCCTAATTTGTGTTCGATTTTGTTATGTCTCAGAGTAGATTGGGATTGCTAGAATTTCCGGAATGTTGTAGTAACATAAGGAAAACTTAAACAAGGTATGATGGCTAAACTTTCTCTCTTAGAATCAAATTCCATAAATGTTTTCATAAGTTCAAGCATGATGGCTCAAAGTTCATAAATCTTATATTCCGAGTTATTATCCATAAACATGACTATTCCGAAATGAGCCTTATGAATATATACACACACACACACACACACACACTAAGTATGATTTGCAAATAAAGGCTAGTATGCCAAATTGTGTGAGAAAACTCGATATGGTTGATAATCCTAATTGCTCTTATGTGTACCAAATGTATTTGATGGATTGTGTCTAGTTATTGGTAATCTATAAAGATGTTTAAAATGAATTAAATGAATTTGGAAAATAGAGTGTGGCCAACGTGCCGAGAACTTGAGTTATAAACTGTGCCTGGTGATGCCTATGACATGTGAAAATGTGAATAAATTATGAAATGAGCCTTGACTTTACTTTCCGTAAATGACATTAAAAATAAAGTGGCCTAAAGGCTTTGTACTCAATTTATGCCCATAAGTGGCTATTCGAGATAATGTTTTGCCTTATAAGTACATCCATCGTGATCCAAGTTGTTACTTACTCCGATGTTGAAATTGTATATTGTCGTGATTGGAAAAGAGTAATTCAAGAATAATTGGTGTGATTGCTTGGGATGACTTTGATGTGTGTTTCTATTGTGGTTTGGTATGTCCCCTCCTTTTGGAAGAATCCTTTATGTTTAAAGTTCCATTGCTAATGAACTTGAGGTGTATGATTTCTGAAATATTCTCTATGACCATGATTCATGTTTCCTCTCACGTGTACTTGACATCTTGAATTGAATGGCTTGTTGTTGAAATTGATATTGATGTGAAATATGTAGAAAAAACTTGAATTATGAAATGTGGCCAAGTGCCAAGTATGATGTAATGATTGTTCCCCAAGTGTCGATGAATTGTTATGTGTGATATAAACTTGAAATGAGATAATTGATTGAAACATGGAAACGTCTTGGTAAGACGGCTTAGCCGATCGGGCTGTGATCAGATGCCATGCCGCACACATGGTGGTATTGTGCTAATATTGAAACTGGAAAGTCACAATGAATTGTAATTGAGGTACACGTCTCAAATAAGACAGCCTAGCCGATCGGGTCGAGATCGGACTCCGTGCTAAGATTCACGGTGGAATATGTATATGTATATGTTGGCACAGAAATTGGGACTGAAATTGAGAGTTTGTTATGATGTGCATATTGTGAACAATGATATTGTGAACAGTGGTATTGTGAATTTGTATTAAATATCTTTTATCCAATAATAGTATTGTCTTCATATCCCGAGTTTCATTTTTTTTCCACATGAATTTTCGTATATTGAAAAATTATTATGTTTAACTTGGCCTTTGGATATCATTGATTGTTACTTATTGTTTACATGATTGTCTTTCCTTATATTGACATTCTATTTTGAAAGAGGACTTTTAGCTATTCATACTAGTGCTATTCGACGGCGCTAACATCCCTTTTGCCGGGGGCGCTACTTCTTTAAATGGATGTAGGTGGTTCCATAGCAGGCAGTGTTGGTCGTAGCTAGTGGCGCATCCTCTTTTTAGCCGACTTGGTGAGCCCCACTTCATTTCGGGGTCCTGAATCATTTGTTTATCCTGTACTTGTATTTTGAGGTATAGCCGGAGCCTTGTTTCCGGCATTTTCATATTATTCTTCAGTTGTATTTAAAGGCTCCGCAGACAGGTTGTGGGTGGATTTTGATAATGGGGAATTGAATTAGAAATATTGATATTTGGCAAAGATGTATAAAACTTGTAATATTTTGAAAATTGTGAACGAAGTTGCTAATGGAAATGAAATGGACGTCGTTAGTGATATATTTACAAAGTATGATTATTGGAGTTTGATAATGAGGAATTGAATTAGAAATATTGATATTTGGCAAAGATGTATAAAACTTGTAATATTTTGAAAATTATGAACGAAGTTGCTAATGGAAATGAAATGGAAGTCGTTAATGATATATTTACAAAGTATGATTAATGGAGTTCATCTCCTCTTTATTCATGAATTAGTTTGGGTAGAATGAAACTTAACAGGCTTGCTCAGTCAGGTTTACTCGGTTGAGCGCCGGTCGCGCTCCTCGGTTTTTGGGGCGTGACAATCACTCCATGTGAGTTATTCCACTTAAAGTATGGTGTAAGAGAAAATCCATGCTTTGCTCCACCATCCACGATGGTTATCCAAGTAATGTTGACTAACACTTCTACTATTAAAGAACAAGTCGCAACTTTAACAAAGGAAATTGAGGGGTTAACGAAGCATATGAAAGATCAAGATAATAAAATTGTCAAGCTGACAGATAGAGTTGAAAGAATGATGGAGGGATATTCAAGTCATGCACCTGAAAAGCTCCTTATGATGCAAGATAAATGAGACTCATCTGCAAGGCCGACAATGACTCCTAAAGAACTTCAGATTTCATCTTATCGGGTTATTCCTATTGACCAAGTAAAAGACTTCATCATGGGAACCATCAAAGATAAGTACTATGTCGTTGCCAAGTCTTCTCCCGCATATTCGAAGCCATATACTACGAGAATTGATAGTTTGAAGATGCCTGCAGGCTATCAACCCCCAAAATTTCAACAATTCGATGGTAAAGGAAATCAAAAGCAATACGTTGCACACTTCGTCGAAACTTGTAATAATGACGGAACCTATGGAGAGTACCTTGTCAAGCAGTTTGTACGCTCCTTAAAAGGAAATGCTTTTGATTGGTACACTAATCTAGAGGCTGAATCCATTGATAGCTGGGAACAAATTGAACATGAGTTCCTCAACCATTTCTATAGCACAAGGCGAATGAAAGAATGAACCAATCGTGAATTTTATCAATCCATGGAGAAATGCAAGCCTCAGCTGTAAAGACAAACTTAGTGAAGCTTTGGAATAGAAATGTGTATCCAAGGAATACATTGGGGACTTTGCTACATCCTACAGGGTATCAAGCCTAAGTCTATTGAATAATTAGCTACACGTGATCATGATATGGAGTTAAGCATGTCTTCAAGTGGAAATCAAGGGCCACTTGTTTATGAACCTTGCAAAGTGAAGGATAAATAAGAAATAAAGAAAGGAGAAAAGTTTATGCAGAAGCCTGATAGCAAGGAATCAATGAATGTTAATGCCTCGCCATTAAAGGTCACTACAAAAGAGAGTAATAAGCAAAGTGTGAAGACAACGTCCTTACATGATAAATGTTACATCTCGCATTTTTGGTACGTCAAAATTTTGTCTCCAGTTAATTGACGTAGACTCGGGGGTGAGATCATCTTGACGTTAATGTATTGACGCTATTTATAACAAGCGATAAATAAGTGTCATGAAGGATAAAGGATGCACGAATTAGGGAAAACGAGTTTCGTTGCAAATGACCAATTTGGGATAAAATACGAATCAAGTAATAATACCCGATAATTATAAACTAGTAACATGCAAGGTACCATATGACCACGGTAGTATAATATATAAAGTATATATGATGTATTTTAAAAATAAATAGAATTTTAAGTAATTTGTGATAATTTTTAAATTATGCGGGTAATTGGTTAATTATCGGGTAACAGGACATTACCCGGTTAACTAATAAGTGGATAAAAAATTAATTAAATAACCTACCCCTACTCCTCACGTGGCAGTATGCCACTATCCAAGCATATGACTCATAGTCATATATGCTTGTAACATGTAAAGTTATTTTATGACATTTTAAAGACTTATTTTAAAGTTTAACGTGTAAGGTTAACATTTCAAAGACTTGTTTTAAAGTCTAATTCTTGAATTGGGTAAAGTCTGATTCTTGGTAACATTTCAAAGAGTCTGATTCTTGGTAACATTTCAAAGACATTTTGTCTTTAAGAAAGATCGTTAACGAACAGAATTGGAAATCAAATTCGTCCAAAATTTCACAAACCAAGCCAAGTTCGTTCCAATTTCAAGGAATCCAGTATAAATTTCGTTCTAAAATTTCACAGAACAGGTATGTTAAGGCTAAGATTTTCCTTCATTTTAGCATGATATCGTAATTACACAAGTTTGATAACAAGGCATAAAGAAAAATTCGTATTCCGGAATTTACGTATATTTTGCTAGTCTCGCAAATTACATATATTTTCCTAAGTTTTGTAAGTTGCCATATTCTTCTTATCGGGACTGCCTATTCAGTTGAGTATTTTCTTCTTCCAGTCAAAAGAGCAGAGAATTTACATATATACAGTATTAAAAGTATTTTCATTACCATAGAGCTATAATCGATGGGCAGGCCTCTATTGAGCAACCTCTGATCAGATAGTAAGTTATATACCGAGCCTGCTATGGCCGAGAGCCTATGAGCGAGCCCAGTTGGTCGAGATACAGAGCCTAGTATGGCCGAGCGCTTATGAGCGAGCCTACTACGGCAGAGCAAATATATATGTATACCGAGCCTTATAGGGCCGGACAACTATTTTAATTACTATATTGAGAGAATTGAGTCAGTATCAGCACATGAGCATATTTTTAGATTTTCTTTGACTCCCAGTTGTTTTCAGTTATTATATTATCAGTTCAGTTTCAGTATATTGCCTACATACTCGGTACATTATTTCGTACTGACGTCCCTTTTTGGGGGCGCTGCATTTCATGCGTGCAGGTTCAGACATACAGACAAGTAGACCTTCTCAGTAGGTGTATGCCCGAGTTCAGCCTTATTGGTAAGCTCCCTATCTTTCGGAGTTGCCGGGTTTAGCAGTTTGGAGTACATTTTGTGCATATATGTAGATAAGTTAAGGGTAGGTCGGGGCCCTATTCCGATCATTGTACATCTATCAGTAGTGGCTTGTAGACATATCCGGTTGGTTAGTGCAGTATGTTGGGATTGTAGGCCCTGTACGTATATTTTGTTGGCATGTCAGTTGTAGTAATTATGATGGCCTTGCCAGCCCAGCTTTATGTTGACATTAGTTTGTGTCAGTCTCCATTTAGTTTTATATTTTGCATCGCACATTATCTTGTAATGTGGCCCATGGCCAAAGTATGACATTACATGTTCAGAGTCTCTTAGTCGCAAGTGGTACGCAAGGATAGATGAGGCACTAGGTGCCGGTCTCGCCCCCGGGCTCGGGGCGTGACCATAAAGCTGGCCGAAAACTAACTCTTAAGGAAATCCAAGCGAAAGAATATCCATTCTTGGACTCTGATGTTCGATCAACTTTTGAAGAACTCCTTGAGTTGAAAATCATTAAGTTACCTGACATGAAGCGGCTAGACAAATTCAGAAGGATTAATGATCCAAATTATTGCAAGTACCAACAGTTGATTGGCCACCCTAGTGAAAAATGTTATATCTTCAAGGAGAAAGTCATGGACTTGGCCGTTGAAGGAAAAATCTTACTTGAGGATCAGAAGGAAAGTTCGAATCAAGTCTTTGTCATTTTTGGTTCACTTGATCCCATTGTCATTTGCAATTTTGTCGAAGTACATGAATGTGATGGCATCCACACTACATCATCACCAAATATGATTAAATTTGGTGACTTTGAACCTATCGATATGAGCAAACCATAACTTATTCCTATAGTGAATAAGTAATAGTGGAGGAAAGGTCTCAAGAAGAAAGTGAATCACGTGGTGGTCAAACTAATGATGAAGGTTGTATTCTTGTAACTCAGTAGAGATGTTGCAAGACAAATTCACAAAAGGAGTTAAGTAACAAATTCACAACGGGTTAGGCAAAATCATTTCAAAAAGTTCTTAACGAGAGGAAAACAAAGCCTACATATGCCTAAGGGCAAAGCGTAAGAGCCATTGTTGCCAGCCTAATGAGCCCTAGGGCCACACATACTAAAAGGTCGCAACGACCAAAAGCGTAAGAGCCACTGTTGCCAACTTAAAATTTGAAAGTTTGAGGGTTAAAATGAGCTAGAGTCGTAACCCGATTCGGAGATTAGACCCAAAATAGTTAACTATACATGCCTAAGGAAAAAGCGTAAGATCCATTGTCGCCAGTTTAATGAGCCTCAGGGCCATACATATAGAAGGTTGCTTCGACCCAAGGCATAAGAGCCATTGTTGCCAGCCCGCACAAATACAAAACTTGAGGGTCGATTGAGCTCGAGTCGAAACCCGACTCGGAGATTGAACCCAAAATAGTTAAAATGCATATGCCCGAGTGCAAAGGGTAAGAGCCATTGTCGCCAGCCTAACGAGCCTTAGGGCCGTACCACGGATTTAAAGATTTCTACTAGCTCAAAGGTCAAATCGACCTGGTTGAAATCTTGAGAAATAGAAACACAGAATACACAAATTGCGGGGTTCCCCCCTTATACATACATGAGATAAAATACAAGCTCTATTTACAACATACTGTGAAAGCTATATACACAAGAATAAGGTAGGAAGTAAACGTCCCCCTCTATGACTATGGCCCGGCGGCCCCTTCCGTGCCATCTTCAGCATTGGACAGACGGAACTTGGCATCATACTCCTCCCCTTGGGCTTGCTCGATCTCTTCCGAGAGATCAAAGACTCTGGAGTGAATCTCCTCGAGAATTTCCCTCCGAGATTTGCACCTCGCATACTCCTTACTACTGCTTGTACGATCAAGGGCTCTCTTCAGTTCAACTTTAGCAATGGCAGCACTATTCAAATAGGCCATTGCTTTCTATCCCACCCCGGTCTTGCTCATCCCAACCTCGGCCCAGACATTCACCACCTCGACCTTCGCCTTTGGAAGCTCAGACAAAAGACTTGTGATCATATTCGCCCGTGCAGAATCATTCACACGAACGGTCTGGATTTGCACCTCAAGAGCAGAAACTATGTCTAGAGCACTCTCTTTGGCCGCAAAATGAGTACTTACATACACCTGCAGCTCGTTGAATTTGTGTTTGGCTAGACCAATCTCGCCCCAGAGCTGTCCTAGCTCCTCCTCCTTGTTCTTTAACTGAAATATCAAAACATTAAGCTGCCGAGATGAAAAGGGGAGTGCGAGCCAGCATGGAAAGCAGGGTACCTGTTTTCCTAGGCAGATATCAATACTCTAGCTCCGGTCCACCTCGCGCCACAGGGAAACCAATTCGCTTTCCTTTTCTGCACAAAGAAGCTTAAGGGATTTTCCCCTACCCAAAGCCTCCCGCAATGGGGCCTCATAGTGAAGCAACTCAGATTTGAACTTGTTGAAGGCCTATGAAAGAAAACTAAATGAAAAAAGAAAGGCACGGGACCGGAATAATCTTACAGCGATAAAAAACTCACCATAATGCCGAGTTACCGAGCCTTACCAAAGGCCGAGCCAATATTAGATGGCTTACTACCTTCAAAAGGTAGCCGATCGACCGAATTGCTTCTTCTTAACCGCTGAGAAGGAGTCACCCCACTGCAAGCTCCTTCACACCCCGGAGCATCCTTTTGTTTATCGTCGATCCTAGATCCCGAGGCCAGTAATCTCTCCTCCTACCCCCGAGGACACGACCTCATTTTGGAAAATCTCCGATACCTGTGGCAGTTGAGTTAATAAGCCAACAAGAAAAGCGCCATTTTTAGGAAACAAAACACTGGACACCTACCACGATGCTTTGCCTCCCATCTCCCTTTGGACAGATTTCGCCACTGGTGCCTATCATAAATCGAGCAAGCTGCCAGCTTACGAGACCACTCGGCCAAATTGGGGACCTCGTTCGGCGACCAATGAGTTGCAACAAACATGGAACGGAAAGATGTCATTACGGAGCCTGCCTCCGGTCAAAACGATGATAGTTCAAGTGAGACACTTACGTGTGAAGTTCCATTTCTCAGAAAATGGCAAAAATTCTCTAGGGATGACATCGGCCGTTCGAATCCAGACGAACCGATTCATCCATCCACGGTCCTCATCCTCTTCGCTATCAATGACAAGAGCTCGGGTGGATCGACGCTGCAAAGCGATCAAACCTTGGTAGTGTAGTGGCCGATATAACCTCACGAGATGGTTGAGGGTAAACTCTATCCTGGCCTTATCAGTGAAATATCTCATCGCCTGCACTATTTTCCAAAGGAAGGGGTGAGCCTGCACCAAGGTAACTCGGTATCTGCGACAGAAATCAAGCATGACCCGGTTGGGGGGACCCGACACAAAATTATGCGTGTATACGCTCAAAAACCCCTCAACGTATGTCATGATGTCTCCTCGGGAGAAGGTACTTGTAATACCGCACCTTCTCCCCTTCCGCAATCTTTTCTGATCATTTCGAGGTTTTCCTCTCCCACTGATGAGATGATCCTCGACATGTGCTCCCGGTGACCCGAAATATTGGGATGCCTCCCCAGCGTGATGGCTCTCCTCGAGGAAAGACACCTCGAGGCCCGCTCACCGGGCACCGATGGTGCGTCACTATCACCAACCGAATGCGGAGCATAGAAAGAACTCCCCTCTCCCTGGCGGTCAGACGTCAACGTAGCAGTCATGGCTACGGTAGAATAAGAGGAGAAAGATATGGATCTAAGCAAAAAATTTTGAGTTGAAGCAACGAAAGAACTAGCATAAAACGCCAGGCTCTGTGGAAGAGATAGTCTCTCAAGGCAGCAGAATCACCATTGGAAAGGCAAGTGAATGAATACATAGAGGCAAAGTAGCAACTGCCCACCTACCCAAAAGGCCAATTAATTCTTTCCACGTCAACATCACCCTCTCATAAGGAAACGTACTGATAGAATCACCCTGGGGCCCCTTTACCAGATTGACCAAATTTTGCTACCTCGCAGAATTCTAGAAACTGCGAGGCCTCGGGGGCTCCTTTATATCGCTGACACCGGCCCATTAGAAGGTGTCGGTTCAACCCCAGGACATGGCCCAATTTGAGGGTCCCGATCGCTCCTAGAGCGGATTTCGAAAGGCTAGCATCATTGTCGAAAGTTTAAATACGTGAAAGAAAAGGAACAAAAAAATGGAAAGAAGAAAAATCCCTCTTTTTATATTGCCAAAAAATGTATCCACAAGAGACATCTTTACAAAATCCATCCCTCGGGGACTGCATACAAAAGTAAAAAGAAAGGATGCAAAATGACTTGGGGACTACTCTTCATCACTACTTTCTTCGCCCTCATCCAGGACAATTAAAAGTGCCAGTTCTCTCTCCAATTTGTGGGCTTCCTCGAGATCAACTGGCAGATCGATGCCCTAGGCGTCGATCTCCTCCAGGGTTTCTCTTATCGCCTCCGCCTTAGCATGATTAATAGCCCGAGCTAGCTTCTACTCGACTGCTATCGATATGTCACGAGCTATTTTATGTGCCGTGGCTGCATCATCCAGATAAGTGGCAACATTTCTTTCAATCTCGGACTTGGTCGCGACCAAGGTAGCAACCTCCTTGCGAGCATTCTTGAGAAGATCATGGGATGACGCCAACTCCTCAGTAGCTACCTCACTTTGCTTCCTTAGCCCGAGGATCTCCACGTTCAGTCGACTAATCTGTGAACCATTTTGCTCGACCTGCAAAAGAAAGGTAAGCCAATTTATGTCGGAATATGGGAGCAAAGGTCGGGTACGAGCAGGGCGAGATACCTGCGCAACGAGATCAGCCTTTTCCCGTAGCGCTCTCTCCAAAGCAGCTCGGAGCTCTCCTAATTCTTTCTCTCCTCGGGAAGAGTGAGCCTGTGAATCCCGCAGCATCGAGGTAAGCTTCTTACACTCCTTTTCACGGTAAGAAAGCTCCTCGCGAAGCCGAAAGAGGGCATGGTCATACATATCATTGCACTGCGGCATATCGAAAAAGTTAGAAAGACAAAGAATGACGCCCAAGACTAAACGAAATATACAAAAGATAGCTATCACCTAGTGCATGAATCTCTATGCCTCTTTGACGGCACCAAGAATGTCACGACTGACGCTATTACTAACACTGTCAAAAATGTTGGCGAGGGGGCCTCCACCTTTGAGAGGAATCCCAGCTTTGACGATGTTCGCTTCTTGAGCGTCCATCAGTTCCCCTGAAGAGACCTGAAAGCACGAGATAAAATCATTCATGTCACAGATTTACCCAAAAGGCAACCCCTACTCCTGAAAAGCTCTGGGCCCCGACCCTTCAGGATCGATGGCAACGGTCCCCCCAATGGAAACTCTGCCAAACCCGGTCATGCGATCTGAGGCCATATCAACACCCCCCTCAAGGGTCTCCGATCTACGGGACCGACCTAAGTCAGCTGTTCCAGACTCAACAGCATCTGATTGAGGCACCTGCGAGGCTCCTGCACTCGACCTCGTCTTCCGGGCCAACTGGCACTCATCAACATCTTCATCCTCAGTGCCATGATTTGCCCCTAAAGGTGAAGTAGAGGTCCTAGCAGCGGTTTGATACTCGAGTGACCTGGGTTTCTTTGCCACAGAAGGGTCAACATCCGCCTTGCCTCCTCTCTTCTTGCCCTTGCCGGGCTCCGAAACCTCCGTCCCACCACCAGGGGGCAGCCTCATGTCCATATTCTCGCCAAGGCCTGCACAAGCACGATAACCATAATTTGTCAGCACTAGGGACGTAGAGAGAAACGCAAGTCTAAGACATAAACAGAAAAGAAGCCCTACCATGATTCTTGGACACCCATCGCTCCTTGGCCAGGTCGGTCCAAGACCGAACATGATACGAGAACACGGTGTCCAACCATCTGATCCACCCTGGCAAGTCCGAAACCGCCTCGGGGTACCAAGCAGGGGCTGTGTGAAACGACAAAGAGGTCATCATTCCGGGGGAAAGGGAAGAAAACTACAAAACATGGTTAAGGGAGAGTCGCTTACGCTGTGTGTTCCACCTCTCTGGGAAGGGCATCCTCCGGGCCGGAATGATGTCCGAGGTCCTTACCCGGACGAACCTGCTCATCCATCCTCGGTCCTTCCCCTCGTCGATGCTCGAGAAAAATGATTTTTTGGATCAATTATGGATCCTGATCAAACCTCGATAAAATCAAGGGTTGTACAACCTGATCAAATGCTTGAGGGTGAAAACCTCACCGCAACCCCTTTGGTGAAATGATAAAGCATCAATACTATCCTCCAGACAGAGGGATAGATCTGACCAAACATCACTTGATACTTATCAAAGAAATCAAGGATAACCGGATCTATTTCTGGGGGAGAAGATTCAGGGGGGTTCGCAGGACCCAAGGTTAGCGGGTAGGTATACACATGAAGAAAGCAGGCCTAGTAAATCGTTATATTTTCATTAGGGCCATGAATTTCCACCTTTACTGCCTCGCTCAATTGGCAGTCTATCTTTACTGTTTCTATGTTGGTCACGACACTAATGTATCGTGACACATGTTCACATCGGCCCGATGTGGATGAAGTGGTATCGACAGTAAAATCTTTTGACATATCAAGCTTGGAGGGAGTGCACTATTCCAAGGTGGGTACCGTCTTGGCTTTCTCCTTAGACGACCGAGATGAAGATGCAGCTTTATTCTACTGAGGAACCATTCTAGAAGTCCTAGCCATAACAATGGTAAAATTTCCTCTTAGAAAGAAAGATGGAAGAGTGTAAAAGAAGATGGGTGTGGACTCGTGAATTTGAAGATGCTACAAAGATAAGGATTTTCAAATAGTCGATGCATTTATAGGAACTGCTTGGATATCGGAAAGGATGAGCCAATAGCAGTTCATGGGTTCCTCAATAATCTCATTTGACGGCGACCCTTGCACGGTTTTTTGGGACATAGAATTTAATGCTCTTATAGGTTGACGTCACGGTAATGATGCCCTCGGAACATCGGCTAAAATCTTTTCCCATTACTTCATTCCAGGAAACGCAGAGACTATCTGTATACGGCAAGATTAGAGGGTCCAATTCCTCGCCGGTAAGGTATTATGGGAAGTCATCTCGAGATATCGAGGCTGTGAGGTTTCGGTCGAGCTCTCCCCCTCGATTCCCATTTATGCTCGACCCAACGACGATGCCGAGTATGGGGAGTTGCGAGCAGATAGCACTAGCAAAGCCTGGCGTCACATCTGGCTGTCCCATCTCCATACCTTTACAATTAATGCATTTTGTACTATGTTGGGATTCCCCTCCTATATAAAGGAGATCCTTGCCATTTTGTAAGCCGGCTGTTGCTCCAACTACTCCACACGAAATATACAAAAACTCTTTCTTTTCTCTCTAACATATTCTTTTGATATTATTGCTCTTATTTGTTGGCTTCATACTTGTTCTTCATTTACTACTTATCATTGGCCATAAAGAGCCTCCTTTAATTATATCCTAACTGTTAGCCCCTTCTCGATCATCCCAGATAGCTGGAGTCCAAGCCCAAGCATCGACCTCGAGGCCCCTCACCAGTCAGTACGAGGTCCGAATAGCTAACCCCTCGGTTGGATTATAACTCTACTTTAGCTCGCATTTTATCTTTTATCTCCACACATCTAGCATCAACTGCTTTAACAACTAACATAAAAATAGATCACGTATTTTTAGAGTCCCATCAACAAATTTAATTATTATTACCATTTTCACGGTAAACACACCACTTGAGCTTGAAGAAGGGGTGAAGGAAATGGTTGATGCACTAAAAGAAGTCAATCTCGGAGCTATTGAAGATTCAAAGCCCACATATGTAAGTGTCTCTCTAACTGATGATGAAGATAGCAAATATATTGAGCTATTAAGGAGTTCAAAGAGATATTTTTTTGGAGTTACAAAGATATGGCAGGTTAAGACCCCAAGGTGGCTTTTCATCATCTTGAGGTACTCGTCCTGTGAAGCAAGCATAATATCGCTTCAGATCTGAACTGGTTCCCTTGATTAAAACCGATTGAAACCATTAGCTCTCTTGTTTTCATGGGCTTAATCCTGAGGACTTATCCATTCTCATCACCTTCTCATTCGCCCTTTCTTATCCTTACTCTTGCCTTCCTAAAACCTTGTCGCTTTACCATACTTTAGCTTGGGACCTACACATATTTATTTATACTAATCGTAACCTTTCTGTCATGACCCACACCGATAGGCCGCGATGGGCACCCAGTACCTTACTCAACCGAGTACCAACATAACATATCTTTCTTATTACATTATCATATACACATGATATACATGCCTAATAGGCCAACATGATTATTTATAAACTCAGAACATAGGCCGATGAAGCCGTATAATCTTTCATGTACACGACATATGTCTACAAGCCTCTAAGAGTACATAAATATCATAAAGGTCGGGACAGTGTCCCGCCATACCAAACAATACATATATAAATCATACCAGCGAAACAAGCAACTCTGAAAAATATGGAGCGCACCAACATCTTCCGCTGAGCTGATAGCCTATTTGGAGGGCTCTAGACCTATCTATCAAGACATGCGGGCATGAAACGCAGCATCCCCAGGCAAAAGGGACATCAATACGAAAAATGTACCGAGTATGTAAGACACAAAAATAAGTACATAACAGACATGGAAGAAATATATAGTACTTGACTCAACCTGTAGGTCTAAATAACTCTGTAAATCATGAAATACTTTTAGTGTCATGCATATGTGTATGAATTTCATGTCGTGCATAGGTACATGTCTCATAATATCATCAGGCTCCGAGGGCATCTCATCGTATCATATCGACCACTATGGGCAAATATCAACGTATACCAGCTGATCAAGTGGTGTGCGTATATAACGCCATAACCTTTCCCATATCCCATATACATATATATACATACATATATATATAGGTACATATCTCATAATATCATCAGCCTCTGAGGGCATCTCATCATATCATATCGACTACTATGGGCAAAATATCAACGTATACCAGCTGATCAAGTGGTGTGCGTATATAATGCCGTAACCTTTTCCATATCCCATAAACATATATATACATACATATATATACATACATATATATGTATATATAATTCCATTTGGTTATGGGTCAATGTACATGAATGCAATGCATGAAAAGTACATTAATAAAATCATTTGTAATGTCATAAGACCATTTTTCCTTTGAATAATATCATAAAGTAAACTCTTTTCAACTTTCGTATTTTTCTGAGACCCTTGAACAGATGATAAAATATTATGACACATGAAAATTCAAGAACTTATATATCTCTAATACTTCTTGTAACACCCCGTAATTTGAATCGGTTGTGGATGCATTAAACGAGTATTAGTGTGATGGTAATTGAGTGGTTATGATAATAAGTGTACAAGGCATATTATAGGTGATTTGGGGTCTAAGGAGAGGCTTAAGTGCAAGCCAAGTTGAAAATTTTCATTATAGCTGAAAATTTGCAAATGAGTATGCACAAGACCTCACTTTGGGCGAGCATATCTACCTGTATACAATGAGTTTGTGATTCACAACCTATCAAATTAAAGCCCTTTGAGTCTATTTTCCAACGCAACAAACCGTTTGTCATTTGGAGGTGTATACAGAAAGTTATGACCATTTTACTGGGCAGGTGTCACTAGCGGGAACAAGAGCGCGAAGTCTCGCGCGAAGTCACGCGTTTTTGCTGAGTATTCTGCCTCCAGCGCGCGTCTGGAAGGTTTTAAATATCTTAAAGACCGGAAATAAGAGAAATTGAGTCATTTCTCAAGCTTAGGTCTTCCTCTACAGCCCCAACTCGACCAAGGCATCCAATTGCACACCTAAGGTGAGTTTTTAAGTGTGTTATCATGGTGATTTCACTTCTCAATCACTAGTTACAACATGATTTTGATTGGGTTTTATAGGATTTCTTCAAAATCTCAAGAACACCCCAAAAGTTGTCTTTCAAGATTTGGTCTACAAGAGGTAATCCTACACCCTTAGACTTACATATATGGTGTTATTATGGAATTATGAGTATGAATCAAGTATTACAACTTATGGTATGGTGATTGGAAGTCATAAATTCCCAATTTAAATGCATGACCATGGTAGGGATTTAAAGGTGATTATTTGATAGGATTTGTTGGTTGGGTGTGAATGGATGGTCATACATATGTTGTTGGAAGTTATAAATTTGTTAGGAATGATGGTGGAATGAATTGTTGGTTAATGGTGATAGTTGGATGAACCAACACTATAGTTATGAGGTGTAAATATCTATGCCTACAAGGTGTTTGATAATATGCCTAAATGGCATAAGTTATGGAATTTATTACTAATATTGGGTTCCATTGGATGTTGTTGTTGTAGATTGAAGGTTCTTAGTAGTGTGGATCATTGTAGTATCACTAAGGGGCAAATTGAGGTATGTAAGGCTAACTCTTTACGTTTGGGAATATCTATGATTCTCCCTACGTCCCATTCATCATGAACATTACTAGTTTCCTCAGAAAGTAATTATGCCTTGGTTCCATGAATAGAAGTAGAACTTATATTCTCTAGATGACATAGTTTCATAATCATTCGATATTCTATGAGTTTCAATTATGACAAATAAACTTATTATGAATACTCATCTCGGTTTAATCCTATTCACTATATCAGTATCATGTAAGTCGGTATGGCTCATTATTTCAGTATCACATATTACAGTATGATTCTCAGTTCCTTATTTAAATTCCTGAATGTTGAACACCTGCATTTGGGCATGAGGCCGCAGTTTATGCTTTATGCATTTTGGACATGAGGTCGCAGTTATGTATACGTATACTTGGGCCCGAGGCCGCAGTTGTGCACATATATATATATATATATATACATATTGGGCCTGAGGCCGCAGTTTAATGTTCAGATAAACAGGTTGTTCATCATTCAGAAGAGGGAGTATTCACATCCTTACTTCCTTGTTTAGTTATCAGTTTATCAGCTAGCAGTTCAGTTTCAGTTTCAGTGTTGACAGTTCTTTTGTTCAGCTATTTTACATACCAGTACAATTCAAATGTACTGACATCCCTTTTGCCCGAGGCCTGCATCTCGCGATGCAGGTAATGATTTACAGGTTGATGATTCAGAGCGCTAGGATTCTCGTACCAGCTATTTGGTGATCCCCAGTTCTTACAGGGCATTATCATTGCTACAGTCTTCAGTATTCACATACAGTCAGTGTTTTCAGTACTCAAAGAGAGGCTTCATAGACTAGAGTAACAGTTAGACAGAGTCACAGGCTTTCATATTAAGCTATGTTGGTTACAAATATGTTTCAGAATTGTATTAGTATTTTCGCACTTTGATTTATATCATCCAGACTTTCGGTATATCAGCATGTGTTAGTTTATCTTCGGCATTCAGTATGTTATGATACCACATGTTGATTCAGCTAGCCAGTTGGTTCGCTCGGTCACATGTAGTCAGGCACCGAGTGCCGTGTTACGTCCAGGCCCAGGTTCGGGGCGTGAGAATCATTAGCCTCTGAGGGCATATCATCGTATCATATCGACTACTATGGGCAAAATATCAACATATACCAGCTGATCAAGTGGTGTGCGTATATAATGCCGTAACCTTTCCCATATCCCATATACATATATATACATACATATATATGCATATATAACGCCATTTGGTCATGGGTCAATGTACATGGATGCAATGCATGAAAAGTACATTAATAAAATCATTCGTAATGTCATAAGACCACTTTTCCTTTGAATAATATCATAAAGTAAACTCTTTTCAACTTTCGTATTTTTCTGAGACCCATGAACCGATGATAAAATATTATGACACATGAAAATTCAAGAACATATATATCTCTAATACTTCTATGAATAAAGTCATTCATGGAATTTGTGCATTTTCACGTTTCGTTCGTATCGTATAGATGATGCCTAAAGAAAGAAGGGATAGCCTTAACACACATGGAGTAGAAAAAATATGTAAAGGTTGCACTGTACACTTTTAGAATCGCAAAATCCCGTTGCATCTTC
Source organism: Nicotiana sylvestris (assembly GCF_000393655.2). NCBI lineage: Eukaryota > Viridiplantae > Streptophyta > Magnoliopsida > Solanales > Solanaceae > Nicotiana > Nicotiana sylvestris. The sequence continues at coordinate 70,602,422 of NC_091059.1, read as the reverse complement.
ACTTGCATTCTTGGACGTATTATTTTGCTTCTGGTTTATATATAGCATTCAACAGTATGCTTAATCTATTGTGTCATAGCCATGGAAGAATACATAATTCCTTCAAACTTGATAGAGAAGACAAGTGACAAAAAGTCTTCAAATAGGCAAAGTGGGGAAATAACATGATGGCATGGTCACTTTAATATTGTTATGAACTTGGTTTTTGATTGCAAGCTTATACATTTGATTTGGCTGAATCCTTCACGTTGGTGGAGTCCTTTAGATGCATAAACGCATGCATACAATCTTCCATTATTGGAAAATGCATTTATTTACAATAGTTGGTCCAACAAATCCATGTTTGATTTTTTTTGTGCCACCTCCTCCTTTAGGCTTGATTAGTTGGCAAATTGTTGTCACACTTATATATCCCCACACGTATAGTTGTCCCCTCATAATTATCCAATAAATTTTACTTAAATATTTATCCACTTATTAGTTAACTGAGTAATGTCCTTTTACCCGGTAATTAATTAATTACCCGCAAAATTGAGAATTATTCCCACTTACTTAAAATATTACTCACTTTTCACATACCTTATACACCTTACTATTATGGTCATGTATTACCTTGTATGGTACTAGTCCATAAATACCGAGTATTTTAGCTCGAGCCGTATTTTATCCCAAAATACTAAATTTCAACGAAATTCATTTTCTTCGACTTGCTTCCCCTCTCACCTTCACGAATTTATTCATCACTTACAATCCTTATAATCTCCAAATAATCTTTTCCTTGGACTGATGTCAATTACCTTACAACAAATTCAACGCACAATACTATAGGGTGCAACATCGTCGCAACTTAAAACTGCGAAGCGTAACATCACCGTAATGTAATATTGCTGGGTGCAACACTGTCGTAACTTAATACTGCGAAGCGTGACATCATCGTAATGTAATACTGCAAGGAATAACACCATCGTAATATAATACTGCAGGACGTAACATCATCGTAATATATTATTGTAGGACGTAACACCATCGTAATATATTACTGCAGAGGGTAATATCATTGTAATATATTCCTGTAGAGCATAACATCATCGTAATATAATACTGCGGGATGTAATATCGATGTAATATTGCGGCGTGTAACATCATTCCCCCCTTTGGAACATTCATCCTCGATTGATGATTGATGCTCTTATCATTTTCGTAACTTATAGCTCTTGTGAATACCTTAATGCTCTCCTTGCCATTTAGACAATTGTTTTATGAATAAATCCAAAGGCCACGGCATTCCCCCTTTTAGGCCTCTTTCCCACATCATGACTTGTGATCGAAATCCTTCCAATCTCATAATTGTTGCTAGCTTCTATCATGCAGCCTCTATAATATTGACTTTTTAAGTGTGTCTATGTAACTCTTCTCTCCTTTTTCATCCAGCTTTTAGCCAATCTCCAGGCTTTACTTGAAAGCATATATAAGGCTTAATAGGATGCCTCTCTGGGAATCTATAGGTGTACTGAAGGTCTTCGCTCGGTGCTTTGTAGAACTTGCGAATATGGATATATCTTATTTTATAGATCTGGTTATTCATTCTTATGACTTTACTGCATCTACGTGGGTCATACTATACCATAATTTTTTTACTTCAATTTATCGTTATTGAGGTATGCTTACCAAACTCCAAGTTACTTTTGTTGCCTATCCTTTAGGTATAAATCTCAGTCCTTCAATGCTCCTTCATTACCGTTCGTCTTAAGAATCATGGCCTAATCTCATGTCATACTTTGTAACTTGTATTTGAACATTGTTGATTTGCCTCAATGTTTATCTATTATCCTCTACTTAAAGACTTGAAACTGCTTGCGTAATATATTACCGCTAGGGCTTACGTTGCATTGAGGAATATTTGAAGTGATTTCCATAATCATATTTCATAGTGTCTCAATGTGATTCACCTTATGGGGGTATCCTAATTTCGTGCCGCCAATGAAATTTTTTCTCCTTCTCTTCTTCTATTTTTTTTTTTCAAATCATTATTCAAACGAAGGCCCAAACGTCATCCTTTATCCGTCACAATTATAACCTCATTTTATTACCAGGTCAGCATTCCATTTCTTCTAAATATTGCTAGTCATAGACTCCTTTGAGCTCATTCAGGCTATACTAAGTTTTATATAATTTAGAGAACCCATCAGCTCCCTTTTTTTCACGGGCTTAATCCCGAGGACTTATCCATTTTCATCATTTTCTCACTTTCCATTTTCTTATCCTTACTCATATCTTTCTAAAACCTTGTTGTTCTATCATACTTTAGCTTGCGACCAATTTCCTTATGCTTTTCTGGAACATCGAGACATCACATCGTCTCTAACTCTTCTTTCATTCTCTAATTAGACCTTTCAGTACTTAGAAACCATAGGCTGGAAGGTATGCCACTGACAACACTGCTATCATTCCTGGATACTGAATTCCCGCGCTTCTAACCCCTTATCTACAGTATGGACCATTCATAACCTTCTGTGTTTGAGTATCTTGTACGTTGTTCACCTTTTCCTTACCTACCTTAAAATATTGCCTCACATTCTTCTATCTCTTTCATAACCTCCCGTCCATATAGGTATAACTTATCTCCACAACCTGAAGCTCTATTATAATACTTGCACCTTTGGTGCATACACAATCTGATGGGAGCTTCATACTGACTTCGTATGAGGCTGGTACACTTCAGTTAGCTTCATCATAAAGCCATTATAGATTATGGTTGTTGTGTTATTTTTCTTGAACATCTGATATTAAGAGTGATTTTGTCATGTTCTCAAGCACAACTTTTATAATTTTTCTAGGTCCAATAATCAGACTCTTGATTTACTTGGGTGATGTAATTCTTTAGTTTCCTCTTCCTTCTGATCAGCCTTTACGTAGACTTAAGCTATCTTCCGATCTGTGGCTCATGGTATTAGTTATTACTTTAGCCTTTCATGGGCGTTATGGAATATCCATGATACAATATCCTAACAATTCAATCCTTTGTCTATGCCCTGGGCTCAATTCTTTCTTTTAACTTATACCAGAGTCTTCTATGGGCTGTATAATTGTCAACAAATATGCTGCCTAAATAATGCTCCAAAATCTTGAGTGTATCCATAACGTACTAACTCTGGATCATTGATATCCATCTTAGCATTCTTTCAACGTAAGCTATTACTTTTCCTGGTCTTTCTGCCCCTTGTTCCATCCATACTTAGCTTATCTTAGTGCCCACACTTGCCAGAGTTTTCATAAAACTCATATGATCTCAAATATTACTTTTAATCCTTACTTCCCGTTAATTAGCCACGGTAGGTTCCACTTTCCTTTGGAATGCTTACAATGTTATTACACGACCATTTTCTTTTTAGGTCGTTGTGCTTAGGTTGAAGCCTTCTTTCTTATCTCCTCAGCTAGTCTTTCGTTGTAGTACTTAGGGAGAACCCTTGACTCTCATAAAGCTGTGAGCTTATTATAGACCTTTTTGATGTCCTTACTTTCCTATAATCATCCGTAGTTGCTTACTTCCATGCCCTTGTTCTTGTATGGTTTCTTCTGAACTAATATTTTGACTACCTTCCCAGTGGCACTTTCTTTTATCCCCGTAACACTCATATGGTACCTTTAACTACCGCAACTCTTGTTTGAATATATCTCAAGTATTATAATAATATTCTTCGAGGCTGAGTTCTCCATGTTGGGTTCTACTATGTTTATCTTACACGATCTGATGACTCGTCTGTAACATCCTATTTAGCCATAACTAGGATCTTTCTGACCAATTACTAACTACTCATTGGCCCATTCTCATATCAATATTCCTCATAATCTTTCTTGGGTTATTTCCTTTGTCTTAACTTACATCTCGCACGAGTTCCTTATTTATTAATAACAGCTCGGGCAAGAACCTTTACTTCGTCTCCATGACATTGTGCTTGCACAATATTCTTGAATCGTAGCGTATCTGTAAGATTTGGATAAGTGCCATCTCATTCATCTTTCATTTATCGCATTCTTCCTTTACCATTCCATAGTCACTAGAGCCACTTAATTCTGACTTAATGCCAAATCACTCCATATTCCCCCTTTAGGGGTGTACTAAGAGCGGAAGCCACGAGGATCTACCTATAGATGTTTTACCTCTTCATCTTTGGCGTCGTTTCTCAACATCAATGATCCTTACTCGCCTTACGACAATCCTTCTGTACCAAGGATGACAAATTCCCTTACTCGCAAGGGTGACACTTAGCGTAACTGGCACATACAGTCTCTTAAGCTTAACTTTGCTCACATTTCTTGATTTAGGGAAGCGTCTCCATGAATGACCATTCTCTGAATTCATCATCCATTCTATTACCGCCGGAACAAAATCTGAAATTCCCATGATGCCGAGTATTTTCCAATCATTCAGTCCCTAGTTCATATTTAGTTTATCTTGTTTACCAGCCTATACTGATTTCTATTACTCTGGGGATTAACTCTCCCTTCTGGTAGTTGCGTTGGAGTCACGAAATTATTTCTCAAAATGAGGATATAACCTTATGGCTTATACTTTTTTGTTGTCTTAAGGCCCATCACCTTTCGTCTATTTCTTCATTAAACAATAGGTTCTGTAACACTCTACCGTTTTTATCCATGTATCACACCTTATTCATAATGCTTTCTTATCTCTTTTCTTATTACTCTGCTAATATTTATGCATATCCCTTTTCTTGTGAAAACTTCAATATGACATTCTTTCGCTTTTATCTTTCCTTTGCTCCATCCAGTGGCTCTTCAAGTTGCTTAACGTTCTCGCTTTACTAGGGACGCGAGCCACACTAAGGTAATATTTATCCCTTCTAGTCTTATAGTGCATGTCTTTTAGTACTTATATCTGGCTGTACTATTTTAGAGTGCACCATCTAGGTGTCTCATAAAGAGATTTATTAGCACATTTGCAATATCCTTCGAAAATGTCAACTGACGCAATCAATTCATCCATTATATCTTCTTATATTACTTTTGTTAACCCCCATAGGGCATATTTGGAATGGGTGCGATCAATTGTATATACCTCTGTTACTATTGAATATAACTCAAAAAGCATATGTTCCTCTGCCTTAATTATAAACGCTGTTAACCTTCATTAACTGGTACCTCGTACCCTTTTTCACCTTGCTCCTTTTACTTGCTGAAACTTGTACTTATCTTCTTAATCTCTCATTGTCCTTCACCATAAAGATGGATAGGCATTCTTGCCTTAAGGCTTCTTATCAGGAAGCTTACACCTTTCAGTACACCCATGATATGCTAAAGACCTCACATTTACTTATCGTAGGCATCATACAAAAATCCAATTCCTCTAACTTAGCTCTTTCTCAACTATCTCTCTTTCCAACCTTCTTTCCTGATGTAGGTATCGTCTTATTATGAATGAAATAGAATTTTGAAATTTGAATTCTTATAAGTGAGCTCTACCACACGATCTAGAGTAAGAAGAAAGAGTGACAATCCTAAATGCCCTGTAGCCTCCAGCTTATAAGTGTAGTGCATGACACACCTATAAATAAGACTCTACTAGACACGGCTTGTAGACTCCCTAGGACAGAACTGCTCTGATACCACTTTTTTTTACGACCCAAACCGATGGGCCGCGATGGGAACCCGGTACCTTACTCAATCGAGTACCAACGTAACGTATCTTTCTTATTACATTATCATATACACGTGATATACATGCCTAATAGGCCAACATGATTATTTATAAACTCAGAACATAGGACGACAAGGCCGTACAATCTTTCACGTACACGACATATGTCTACAAGCCTTTAAGAGTACATAAATATCATAAAGGTCGGGACAGAGTCCCGCCATACCAAACAATACATGTCTAAATCATACCAGTCAAACAAGCAACTTCGAAGCAAATGGAGCGCACCAACATCTTCCGCTGAGCTGATAGCCTACTTGGAGGGCTCTCGACCTTTCTATCAGGACATGCATGCATGAAACGCAGTGTCCCTAGGCAAAAGGGATGTCAGTACGAAAAATGTACCGAGTATGTAAGACACATAAATAAGTACATAACAGACATGGAAGAAACATAGAGTACTTGACTCAACCTGTAAGTCTGAATAACTCTGTAAATCATGAAATACTTTTAGCGTCATGCATATGCGTATGAATGTCATGTCGTGCATAGGTAGATGTCTCATAACATCATCAGCCTCCGAAGGAATCCCATCGTAATATATCGGCCACTATGGGAAAAATCATCAACGTATACCAGTTGATCAGGTGGTGGTGCGTATATAACGCCGTAACCTTTCCCTTATCCCATATACATATATATACATACATATATACGCGTATGTAACGCCATCTGGTCATGGGGCAATGCACATGAATGCAATGCATGAAAAGTACGTTAATAAAATCTTTTGTAATGTCATAAGACCGTTTTGCCTTTGAGTAATATCATAAAGTAAACTCTTTTCAACTTTCGTATTTTTCTGAGACCCATGAACAGATGATAAATTATTATGACACATGGAAATTCAAGAACATAGATATCTCTAATACTTCTATGAATAGAGTCATTCATGGAATTTGTGCATTTGCACATTTCGTTCGTATCGTATGGATCATGCCAAAAGAAAGAAGAGATAGCCTTAACATACCTGGAATAGGTAAAATATGTAAAGGTTGCACTGTACTCTTTTAGAATAGCAAAATTCCATTGCATCTTCACTTGCATTCTTGGACGTATTATTTTGCTTCTGGTTTATATATAGAATTCAACAGTATGCTTAATCTAATGTTTCTTAGCCATGTAAGAATACATAATTCCTTCAAACTTGATAGAGAAGACAAGTGACAAAAAGTCTTCAAATAGGCAAAGTGGGGAAATAACGTGATGACATGGTCACTTTAATATTGTTATGGACTTGGTTTTTGATTGCAAGCTTATACATTTGATTTGGCTGAATCCTTCACGTTGGTGGAGTCCTTTAGATGCATAAACGCATGCATACAATCTTCCATTATTGGAAAATACATTTATTTACAATAGTTGGTCCAACAAATCCATGTTTGATTTTTTGTGTGCCACCTCCTCCTTTAGGCTTGATTAGTTGGCAAATTTTTGTCACACTTATATATTCCCACATGTATAGTTGTCCCCTCATAATTATCCAATAAATTTTACTTAAATATTTATCCACTTATTAGTTAACTGGGTAATGTCCTGTTACCCGGTAATTAATTAATTACCCGCAAAATTGAGAATTATTCCCATTTACTTGAAATATTACTCACCTTACTATTATGGTCATGTGGTACCTTGTATGGTACTAGTCCATAAATACCGAGTATTTTAGCTGGAGCCGTATTTTATCCCAAAATACCAAATTTCAACGAAATTCATTTTCTTCGACTTGCTTCCCCTCTCACCTTCATGAATTTATTCATCACTTACAATCCTTGTAATCTCAAAATAATCTTTTCCTTGGATTGATGTCAATTACTTTTAACAAATTCAACGCACAATACTATAGGGTGCAACATCGTCGCAACTTAACACTGCGAAGCATAACATCACCGTAATGTAATACTGCTGGGTGCAACACTGTCGTAACTTAATACTGCGAAGCGTGACATCATCGTAATGTAATACTGTAAGGCATAACACCATCGTAATATAATACTACAGGACGTAACATCATCGTAATATATTACTGTAGGACATAACACCATCGTAATATATTACTGCAGAGGGTAACATCATCGTAATATATTACTGTAGAGCATAACATCATCATAATATAATACTACAAGAAATAATATCAACGTAAAATTGTGGGGCGTAACACTTTCTTCAACTTTCTTGCACCATAGATTTCCTTATGTTATTCTGGAATGTCAAGCGAGACATCACATGGTCCCAAACTCTTCTTTTACTCTCTTAACTAGACCTAGAAATAATAGGCTGGAATATATGCTACTGACATTGCCGCTATCATTCCTGGATATTGAATCCTCACGCTTCTAGCCTTTTATCCGAAGTATGGACTATTCACAACCTTTTGCATTTGAGTATTTCGTATGTTATTCACCTTTACCTTACTACCTTAAAATCATGCCTCGTACCTTCTATCTCTTTCATGAACTCCCTTCCATATAAGTATAATTCACGTCCATAACTTGAAGCTCTATAATAATACATGCACTTCCGGTATATACACTATCCAGTGGGAGCTTCGTACTGACTTCTTATGAGGCTGGTACTTTTCCAACTGGCTTCATTGTAGGGCCATTATAGAATATGGTTGTTGTACTTTCTCGCTTGTACCTCTGATATTAAGAGTGATCCTGCAATGTTCTCAATCACAATTTCTATAATTTTTGCATCCAATAATCACACTTCCGATTTACATAGTTGATGTAACTCTTTAGTTTCCTCTTCCTTTTGATCAGCCTTTATGTAGGCTTAAACTATTTTCCAATCTGTGGCTCTTGGTATTAGTTATTACTTTAGCCTTTCATGGGCGTTATGGAATATCATGATACAAATCTTCTAACGATTCAATCCTTTGTCTATGCCCGGGGCTCAGTTCTTTCTTTTTAACTTATACCGGAGTCTTCTATGTCTGTATGATTGTCAACATATATGCCACATGTATAAAACTCCGAACTCTTAAGTGCGTTCATAACGTAACTAACTCTGGATTATTAATCGAATGATTCTTTTCGTTCCTTCTCAACATTCTTTAAATGTAAGCAATTACTTTTTCTGGTCTTCTTGCCCCCTTGTTGCGTGCATACTTAGCTTACCTTAGTGCCAACACATATTGAATTCCATACAGCTCATGTGATCTTGAATATCACTACTGATTTAACTTCCCGTTCATTAGCCACAGTAGGTGCCACTTTCTTATGAAGTGCATACAATGTTGTGGTAAGATTGCTGTTACATGACCATTTCATTTTTAGGTCATTGTGCTTAGGTTGAAGCCATGCTCCTTATTCTCTAATCTAGTCTTTTGTTTTAGTATTTAGGGAGGACCTTCTCTCTTGTAAAGCTGCAAGCTTATTGTATCGTATACTCGACAGACCTTTTGATGTCCTTCCTTGCCTATAATTATCCGCAGTTACTTATCTCCCCTTATGCTTGTAGGGCTGCTTCTGAACTGGTATTTTGACTGTCTTCCTAGTAGCACTCTCTCTTATTCCCGTAACATTCATACGGTACATTTAACTACCCCGACTCCTATATGAACACTACTGAAAAATTAATCTACGGTAACGCTTGAAAAACCGTTCTCATTGACTGTCAAACCGCCACCATAGGGATATTGGAACGGTTTACTGCCCGTTACATCAGCCCGCGTAACCATAGGTCTATTGGAATGATTTTTGCAACGGTTTGCATCGCCGTTACTATAGATACGTCAATCGCAACGGTTTTCCCTTTCTCTGTTGGAACGATTATTCTTTTAATTGTAATGGTTTAAAACCATTACTATATTGTTTATACAATGGTTCTTAACCATTACCATATTATTTAAAGCAACACTTATGTAAGGTATTGCTACGGTTATGTTGGATATAATAACAGTTTCTTTAAGCTATCATAACAGTTATGTTTGCATTTGGAACGATTTATAGATCATTTTGGAACAATTTATATGACCTATTGCCACAGTTTATATTGTCTAATGGAATGCCATTTGTGTCCTATTGCAACGGTTCTGGTAGACTATTGTATCAGTTCAGTTAAAACCAAAATATAGCACCTGTTATAAATAAATATTTATATATATAATAAATTATAATAAGACTAAAATTTAAATACATCATAAAATAAAACTATTAATAATATAAAATTATCCATCAAGCAAATTTTCTACCCCATGAGTGCATAAGTTTAGTACATTTCAAGAGAGTAAGTAAGTTTCAAAAATATTGATAACAAAAGATTCCTAGAACATTCATCTATAACAATTCAAAATTATCTCAAGTAAGGTCTAGTTCTTCATTGTCTTCATCATCCATTTCTTGATCTACTCCACCTATAAAAGAGGATAAATAAAGTTATTACACTTTAAGAGAATCCGGTCAAAGAATACTCATATCACAAATTGGAATGTAAAAAGAAAAGAACATGAAATCTCCATAACCAATAATAGTAGTTGCAAAACAAAAAGAAACTACAAAAGAAGTTCATGTCTTCCAAGTTGGCCATAAGATGCCACGCCATGATCAGCAACAAAATTACAGTAGATCATATTAGTTTAATAGTTGAAGGATTGAAAGCATATTAGAACTGTATAACATTTTCGCTAGTTTTTTATTTTTCAACTGATTTGAATGATTTTGCCAGGTTTTGACAACATTAGGAAACTTCTGCATATGTTCCATTCAGGTTGGAATTATCATAGAGATATTGGTGATGTACCTGATTCAGCACAGAAAGTATAGAGTTGGAATTGATAATCTGCTTGTTCTTCTCATTGGAGGAATTCCAATAGCTAGCCATGCCTACTGTATTATCAGTTACTATGGCAATTGGATCCCATCGTGTTTAGCATGTGTGTTAATTGATATTTAGGGAACTACAGATGAAGTAGTTGATTTTCACATGGCAAGCAGCTTTTGGAGTTATGCAAGGAGAAGTATGAGCCTTTATGGATCAAAGCAGGGAACCATTGTGACTTGGAGCTCTATCCAGTGTATATCAGACACCTAAAGAAGTTTGTAGCAACTATTAAAAGGTCCCCATCACAGAGGATCAGTTATAGGAAAAGCACAAACCGGTTTGAGCCACCTAAGAAGAGTACAAATATTTTTGAAGCTTCAAGAAAAAGCACTGACCGTAGAGAAAAACCAAGACATAGTACAGAAAGTCCTGAGAAGTTAAATAATCATTCAAGTAATGCTATTACAGACAAACTAGATAAGCTAAGGGTATCAGTTGCACAAATGTAGCAACTATTGAAAGTGAAGGTCCCCATTACAAATAGAAAACATCTATTTGTAATTTTATATTAACCAAATAACTGTTTCAGCAATAGTTATGTCATGACCCAAGTTCGCCCTCCCTGAACTGTCGTGACGGCACCCAGTCTCTACGACTAGGTAGGCCTAACAACTGCAGAAAAAGAATCAAAATGCGGAAAAACTAAATAAAACTGAAGATAAACAAATATAGAAGTGTTTAAGCTACCGCTCTACATATACCAATACAAGATCTCAAAAACTGAACAATTCCCAAAACCCGAAATCTCATGAAATCACAAGCTATGAATACTACATTGTGCTCTAACTCCAGAATGTCTAAATCAAGATAAATACAGAAGGGCTAAAACTATAAGAGAGAGTGCAAAGGGACTCCTCGATCTGCGGACACGGAAAATATACCTTGAAGTCTCTGGAGGATCGCCTCGCCTCAAGGGTAGTAGGACTGAGTCGAAGTACCTGGATCTGCACATAAAAAGCATACGCAAAAAGGGCATGAGTACACCACAGTGGTACTCAGTAAGTGCCACGCCTAACCTCGGTCGAGTAGTGACGAGAAAGGTCAGGGCCCTACTAATTATAGGTGAAAAATGAGGTAAAACAGTATAGAATACGACAATATAATTAAATGATAACAGTATGAAGTAACAAAGGGTAATAAGAATAACAACAACTATAACAGAGACAAAATAATCAAAGAAGGAATACAACTCAACACAGAGATAACAACCGGGGATCTCTCAGTGTCCCGAGGATCTCTTAGAATCCTCAATATGTGTGTTGGGGATCTCTCGGTATCGCGAGGATCTCTTAGTATCCTCAATATATGTGCTGGGGATCTCTCGGTATTCCGAGGATCTCTCGGTATCCTCAATATACGTGTTGGGGATCTCTCGGTATCCCACACTACATTCCAAATCAATAAATGTGCAGGGGATCTCCCGGAATACAAATCCATAGTCCCAAAGTAAACACACAACAGTAACACGAAGAATACTCGAACATGAAGAATACTCAATGCAATTCAAATTTCATACCAAGGTAAAACTGGTATTTCTAACCTAGCATGCTACACATAATCCAAATAAGGCAGTTTGAGCAAGTAAAGCAATTAAGGCAATTAGACATGCTTCCCTAAGCTAACAGCAGGCTTAAATTTGCAAGTAGTATAAACAAGAAAGGAAACACAATTATAGTTACTTAATGAAAATAAGATTTTCAACAATTAGCACAAGTATGCACTCGTCACCTCACGTACAAGGTATTTCATCTATCAACAATACCAAATCCTAAGGGGAGTTCCCCCACATGAGGTTAGGCAAGCCACTTACCTTGAACCAACTTAAAAATCAACCCGAAACCACGTTCTTGCCATGAGTACTCGACCTCAAATGACCCAAATCTATTCAAATAAATTGCATAACATAAATATAACTTCAAGTAACTGATTCCACTAATTAATTCTAAGCTAATACACGAAATTAGGAAAATGACCAAAATGCCCCTCGGGCCCATGTCTCGGAATTGGGTAAAATTTATAAATTCACAATCCTCATACTCTCACGAGTTCATTTATACCAAAATTATTCCAATCCAATATCTAATTCTAGATCAAAACCCCAAAATTAGGGCTGAGGACTTTTCCCAATTTTTCTCCAAACTTTCACCCCAAATTCTAATTCAAAGGATAAACTAAAGCATAGATTTGTGAAAATTAATCAAAACCGAGTAAGAATTACTTACCCAAAATACCCAGGTGAAAATCTCTCTCAAAATCGCCAATCCCGAGCTCCCAAATCAATTTTTCCAAGTTTTAAGACTAAACCCTCATTTTTGTCCTTTTCTGACTAGTGAAACCGCATCTGCGGCCTTGGGACCGCACCTGCGGTCCTGCTTCTGCGTAAACCAAGTCGCAGCTGCGACTTTTCATTATACCTAAATTCCACTTCTGTGGTGCCGCACCTATGGTCCCACACATGCAGGTGCGGTTATGATAGGTTCAACAATCAGATTTTTGACTAAGTCCAAAAAACAATTTCTGTTAAGCACTCGAAACTCACCCGAGACCCCTAACACCTTAACTAAACCTGCCAAACAATCCTAAAACATTATACCAACTTGTTCCAACCTTCAGAACGCTCAAAACAACATCAAAACACCAATTTAACATCGGATTCAAGCCTAAGAACTCCAAAAACTCTCAAACTATGCTTTCGATCAAAAGGTTTATCAACCCTCGTCTCAATGACCTGAAATTTTGCACACACGTCACATTCAACACTACGGAGTTACTCAAACTTCCAGAATTCCATTCCAACCCTTAGATCAAAATCTCACTATCGAATCGAAAACTTCCGACATTTTAACCCTAAATAAGCTACGGACCTCCAAAACACAATCTGAACATGCCTCTAAGCCCGAAATCACCCAACGGAGCTAATAGAACCGACAGAATTCCATTTCGAGGCCGGCTTCACACTGCTCTGACTACGGTCCAAATTCTAAAGCTTAAACTCTCATTTAGGGACTAAGTGTCCCAAAACTCTCCAAAACTCCAAATAAATCCTCCCGGCAACTCACAATAGTAGAAACAAACACGGGGAATGCAGTTAATAGGGGATCGAGGCGTTTATTCTTAAAATGACCGGCCTGGTCGTTACATCCTCCTACACTTAAACATTCGTTCATCCTCGAACAAGCATAGAGACATACCTGAAGTAGTCAAAAGATGAGGGTAACAGCTGCGCATATCCTGCTCGATCTCCCAGGTCGCCTCCTCGACCAGCTGACCCCACCACTGAACCTTCACTGATACAATATTCTTTGATCTCATCTTTCGAACCTACCTGTCCAATATTGCCACTGGCTCCTCAATATAAGATAGATCCTTGTCCAACTAGTCTGAACTAAAATCCAACACGTGCGACGAATCACCGAGATACTTCCGGAGCATTGAAACATGGAATACCGGATGAACTTCTACCAAGATGGGAGGTAAAGCAAGCTCACAAGCAACCTCCCCAACACGTCTCAATATCTCAAAAGGAAAATATAAACCTCGGACTCAACTTCCCTTTCTTCCCAAATCTCATAACGCCCTTCATAGGTGAAACCCGAAGCAGAACCCGCTCTCCAACCATATAGGAAATATCACAAACCTTCTAGTTTGCGTAACTCTTCTGTTTGGACTAGGCTGTACGGAGTCTGTCCTGAATCACCTTAACCTTCTCCAAAGCATCCTGAACCAAGTCTGTGCCCAATAATTCAGCCTTCATCCGGCTCAAACCAACCCACCAGGGATCTACACCGCCTACCATATAAAGACTCGTACGGTGCCATCTGAATGCTAGACTGATAGCTGTTGTTGTAGGCAAACTACGCCAATGGCAAGAACTGATCCCAAGACCCTCCAAACTCAATCACACACGCACGGAGCATATCCTCAAGAATTTAAATAGTGTGCTCGGACTGTCCGTCCGTCTAAGAGTGAAATGTTGTACTCAAATCCACATGATTACCCAACTCATGCTGAACGACCTCCAGAACTGTGATGTGAACTGAGTACCTCTATCTGAAATGATGGAAACTGGAATACCATGTAGACGAAGAATCTCCCGGATATAAATATATGCCAATCCCTCCGAAGAATAGGTAGTACACACAGGAATGAAATGCACGAACTTGGTCAGCCGATCCACAATCACCCAAATGGCATCGAACTTTCTCATAGTCTGTGGGAGCCCAACTACGAAGTCCATGGTGATCCTCTTCCACTTCCACTCCGGAATCTCTATCTGCTGAAGCAACCCACCCGATCAATGGTGCTCATACTTCACCTGCCAAAAATTGAGACACCAAGCTACAAACCCAACTATATCTTTCTTCATACGCCTCCACCAATAGTGCTGCCTCAAATCCTGGTACATCTTCGCGGCACCCGGATGAATGGAATACCACGAACTATGGGCCTCCCCTAAAATCAACTCCCGAAGCCCATCAACATGGGTACACATACCCGACCTTGCATCCTCAATACTCCATCGTCACAAATAGTCACATCTCTGGCATCACCATGCAGAACCTTGTCCTTGAGGACAAAAAAATAAGGGCCATCAAATTGACGCTTCCGGATATGATCAAACAATGAAGACTAAGAAATCACGCAAGCTAGAACCCGACTAGGCTCCAAAAAACCCAATCTCACAAACTGGCTGGCTAAGGCCTGAACATCCATCGCCATGGGCCTCTCTACTGCTGGTAAATAAGCCAAACTCCCCAAACTCTCTGCCCATCGACTCAAAGCATCAGCCACCATATTGGCCATGCCCGGGTGATACAAGATAGTGAGATCATAGTCCTTTAGCAGCTCTAACCACCTCCTCTGACACAAATTAAGATCCTTCTGCTTGAATAGATACTACAAACTCCGATGATCAGTATAAATCTCACTAAGCACACCGTACAAATAATGATGCCAGATCATCAAGGCGTGAACAATAGCAGCTAACTCGCGATCATGGACATGATAATTCTTCTCATGTACCTTCAACTATCTGGATGCGTAGGCAATCACCCTACCGTCCTGAATCAATACCGATCCAAGGCCAATCCTTGAAGCATCACAATAGACAGTATAAGACCCCAAACCTGTAGGCAATATCAAAACTGAGGCTGTAGTCAAAGCTTTCTTGAGCTTTTGAAAGCTCTCCTTACACTCTTCCGTCCACTGGAACGGAGCACTCTCTTGGGTCAGCCTGGTCATAGGGGCTGCAATAGATGAAAACCCCTCAACAAATTGACGGTAATAACTCTCCAAGCCAAGAAAACAGCGGATCTCTATAGCTGAGGATGGTCTGGGCCAACTCTGCACTGCCTCCACTTTCTTCGGATCCACCTAAATACCCTCACTCGATACCACATGGCCTAAGAATGCCACAAAATCCAACCAAAACTCACATTTCGAGAACTTTGCATATAACTTCTTTTCCCTCAAAGTCTGAAGCATTGTCCTTAGGTGCTACTGATGATCTTCCCGACTACTGGAGTATGCTAGAATATCATTAATAAAAATAATGACGAACAAGTCAAGATATGGTCAGAACACACTGTGTATCAAATGCATGAAGGCTGCTAGGGCATTGGTCAACCCAAATGACATAACAAGGAAATCGTAATGACCATACCGAGTCCTAAAAGTAGTCTTCGGGATATCTAGCTCCGGAATATTCAACTGATGGTACCCTGAACACAAGTCAATCTTAGAAAATACTCGAGCACCCTCTAGCTGGTCAAATGGATCATCAATACGGCGCAAAGGATAGCGGTTCTTCACTGTAACTTTGTTCAACTAGCGATAATCAATGAACATACGCATAGAACCATCCTTTTTCTTCACAAACAAGATAGGATCACCCCAAGGTGATACACTGGGTCGAATAAAACCCTTATAAAGCAATTCCTATAACTGATCCTTCAACTCTTTCAACTTAGGAGGAGCCATATGATACGAAGGAATAGAATTGGGCTGAGTGCCTGACAACATATCAATGCCAAAATCAATATCTCTATCGGGCGGCATGCCCAAAATATCAGCTGGAAACACATCAGAAAAATCTCATACCACTGGGACTAAATCAACTATAGGGGTATCAATACTGACATCTCTCACATAAGCTAGATATGTGTCACGCCCCTTCTCAACCATACACTGAGCCTTAAGGAATGAAATAACTCTGCTGGAAGTATGATCTAAGGTACCCCCCACTCTACTCGCGGTGCACCTAGCATGGCCAGCGTCACGATTTTGGCGTGACAATCAAGAATAGCATAATGGGGTGACAACCAGTCCATGCCTAAGATAACATCAAAATCTACCATACTGAGCAATAATAAATGTGCTTTGGTCTCAAAACCACTAAGAGCAACCACACATGACCGATAAATGCGGTCTACAATAAGAGAATCTCCCACATAAATAGAAACATAAACAAGGGAACTCAAAGAATCCTGAGATACACCCAAATGTGGGGCAAAATAAGAAGACACATAAGAGTAGGTAGATCCTAGATCGAATAAAATCGATGTATCTCTATGACAAACCAGGACAATACCTGTGATGACAAAATCGGAGGCGATAGCCTTGGTACGGGCAGGAAGGGCATAATATCTGGCCTGGCCTCCCCCTCTAGGGCGACCTCTACCTCCCCGACCTCCACCTCTAGCTGGATGAGCAGGTGGGGTAGCAACTGGAGTTGTAACCGTAGACTGAGAACTCTGCGGGGCACGCTGTGGCTGAGAAGTCTATGGAGGTGCACTCCTCCCAAGTCTTGGGAAATCCCTCACCACATGGCGTGTGTAACCACACTCAAAACAAGCTCTGGGAGGACATGGTGGCTTTGACTGGCTCAGGCCAGGTCTACTAGACTGACCTCTGAAAGCACTCCGCGCAGGAGGCGCACTAGATACTGGAGGTGCATAATAAGGCTCCTGAGGCCTAGGAGGAGCTGGAATACCACTGGCTGCTGGAAGAGATAAATGAACGGGGCGACTCATATAACCCCTACCATGATGAAATACAGTTGGAGAACGGGCACCAGAATAATGGCCCGACTCTCGGGACCTCTTGGCCACCCTCTCCTCTCTATCTCGAGCATGCATACCCTCTATCCTACTAGAAATGCTCACCACCTGCTAATAAGAAATATCCATCTGCAACTCATGAGCCATGCTAGACCTAATGCTGGGAAAAAGCCCCTTAATAAACTAGCGAACCCTCGCACGAACAGTAGAAACCAAGGCTGGGGCATGTCTAGCCAAGCTAGTGTAACAGACAGTATACTCCGAGATAGTCATATTACCCTGGCGCAAATACTCAAACTCTGCGCGACATGCATCCCTGAGGCTCTAAGGAACATACTCTCTCAAGAACATATCTGAAAACTGTCAAGTCAGGGAAACTGCCTCATTCGGACTGTCTAACTCATAGGTACGCCACCACTCATAGGCGGCTCCTCAAAGCTGGAAGGTAGTGAAGGAAACCCTGCTCTATCCTTATATACCCATGGTACAGAGGATACGGTAGCACTCATATGGAAATCCCAAAGCATCATCTGATGGTAGACCACTGAAAACAGGAGGCTTGTACTTCTTGAACCTCTCAAGCCTCAGCAGCTCATCCTCGAAAGCCACTGCCCTATCCTCGGGCTGATCTGGGACTGTAGGCTATACAAGGATAATCTCTAGGACCTGATTAACATGCACTCGCTGCTCAAGAGTGCGAGCAGCGGGAGTCTGTGCTCCTCCCCCGGCCTGAGATGTAGCTGCAGCAAGGGGAAGCAACCCTGCCTGTGTTAGTGTGGGGTACATGCTCATGAACTGTGTAAGAGTATCCTGGAGAGCTAGAGTAGTAGTAGCAGTAGGCGTATTAGGTTCCTGGACTTCGACTGCAACTGCTGGCGGCACCTCAGTGGCAGCTCGCGTGGGTGTTCTGGCTGCAACACGTGTGCATCCTTGGCCTCTACCCCGGCCTTGACCTCTGACGACTCTAATAGGGGGTGCGGGTGTCTGATCATCTCGGGTAGCGTGTGTCGTCACCATCTGTGAGAGAATAGAAGACAAAAGTTTAGAATTATGATATCAAAATCTCGCACGACAAGGAAATCAAATGAAGTGGAACTTTCCTAACAGTTACATAGCCTCTCGTATATAAGTACAAACGTCTCCGTACAGATCCACGAGATTCTAATAAATCAGCTTGTGATTCATGACCCCTGTACACGGTGAAATCAGAGGACTTAATTTCCCGCTATCGAGACATTCCGGAAGCATGCCTCAAGATTTCGGGGGTAGGAGGTCGCAACCTCATTCTCGACCTCGGGGCTCGTCGAAGCCCAACTCAGAGGAAACAAAGGATAAAGCCAGGATAGAGGAAGAAGCCCTCTAGGCATATGGCTATGCCTGACAAACACGGCCTACCAGGAGCTTACGCTGAAGCATCACTTTAGGCCATTCCATCGCCGTACTTTGTTGCTAACCCCCACATACTTGTAGCTGAGTCTCCCCCTCTATATAAAGGGGGCTCGCTCCACTTTGTAAAGGGCTGATGTTGCTCCCTTTCTCCACAAGTGCAATAATATCTCTCTCCCTATCTCTTTCTTCTAAGTCATTTGTTCTCATTGGCCCAAGGCCATAAAGAGCCTTACTTAATCGCATCTCTGTTTGTTATCCCTTTCTCGACTGTCCCAGATAGCTCGATCTTGGCTCAAGCCTCAACCTCGAGGCCTCCATCGACCTGCTCCGTACTCGGGCAACATGCCTTTTTGGTTTGCTTACTGCCTCGATTTAGCTCGTATTCTATAACCATACTTAGCATTTTTAGCATCAACTGCTCTAACAACTAGCTCGAGAATGGATCACGTATTTTTCGAATCCCATTTACAAATTTAATTGTTGTTACCATTTTCACGGTAAACAGTTTGGCGCCCACTGTGGGGCTAAAAATAATAGTGATGATTTTCTTGCTGGTTTCATCACACAAATACACGTTATCTTTCACACTTTTCTTGTCCAAAATCTTTTGATTTCAGGATAATGTCTAGCTTGGTAAGCAAAATCGAGAATGACTACCCCGAGAACCACGGCGGAAGCAGTATGGCTGTTCCAACGGTTGACGCGACACCACAGGACCTTGATGATGCATCTGGGTCGATTCAAGTGAACGGGGGCTTGCGAGGCGCGCAAGTCAACGAAGCCTTGTGCACTGATGATAGCATACAACTCGCTGACCAACAGAAAGTTCAGAAAACTCCGGCCCAGTTGGAACAGGAAATTAATCTTCATGTTATCTTTGAGATGTTGCAGGCACAACAACTTGCCATCGCTCAACTGCAAAATCTCTTGGAGATCCCCGACGCAACGGGGACACCTTCTTACGATGAGCTAATATCTGAGAGGTCAAGTAACGACGAGTCAGTGACCAACCCCGGTGCAGCGAAGATGCTGAGGAATCTCCTCAAAAAGATCGAATCAGGTTTGTGGAACCTCCTACAACAACCAACTCCAGGGGAAACAACCCCGGAATTCGCTTCGCAAAAGCCCGAAGCGCCGAAACTCCCTAGGCGCGACGGGACTTTGGATTCCTACGGGCACACCACTACCCACGTGTGCTCATTTGAAGGCAGCGACCCCCGAAATGATGAGTTCAAGCCCGTCTCTCTGAGTAATCTCGAAGAAACTCTCCCGAAAGAAACCATGACACAGCGCCACCGCCTGGCACCTGGCCTCACAGACTCACTCGCCATGCTAGCATGGTATTTCGTGGAAGCACATGCCTATACTGTCAAAGTAGTGCCGAGAAGGCCCGATACACTTGAGGTCGAACGAGGAGGAAGTGAAATACCGCGAAAAGCCGCACCCCGTTCCCCGATAGGACGAACGAGATCGCCCCCAGTTTCGAGTGGTTGGACAGCACAGGCTTTTGCCCGAAGCCTAAACGAAGCATACCCGACGACTCGAGGATATTTCAAGAAAAGCCAAATAAGATACCCAGCAGAGGACTGGTTGGATGACCACACCTGGTGCCAGCCACGAATCAGAGCCGTGAGGAACCATCCGGGAACCTCATCAGGCTCGGTATATCCAAGCAGACCCCCGACAAAGAAGCTGATGCGAAGCTGGTGGAGGTATCACCCTTGCGCAACGAGTGAGAGTAACGACTTGAGTTGTAACCTACCTCGCAAAAATAGGGAGATGGCCCGAGGGCAGCATCCTAGAGGAACCTCCAATGGAACCAGATTCAACAAGGCACGGCTGGTAAGGAAACCCTGCCCAGCCGGGCGCAATTTAAACATCGCTACACCAAACATCGTGATCACCATAAGCGAAGTCCGGAAGCGCCAGGCGGCTCAGACCTATTCGACCAAAACCCTTACAAAAGAAATATGTCTCGGCATAGGAACCGCATGTAGCATGAGGTCACCAACTTGAAAGAACGACGACCGCGCTATTCAACAAAGATCTCCACCAAGTATCATCAAGCGATCAAGCTCGGATTCGGCTCCAAGGGAGGAAGGATATCGGGAAAAACGAGGCTAACAAGCCACAGCGTATTGCCGTGATAGCAGAAGGGCAACGACACCCTTCAAAGACCCGTAGAATTCAGAGAGAAAGTGCTCATCGCCAGGAAAAGGCGGATCCGAGGAATATACCCGGAGGGTACCCTTACATCCAAGGAAAGGTATGCTGAGACTTTGCCTCGACCGCGTATTCACGCACTGGTAACCCTTTCCCTCATTTAACCTATTCCAAGTAAAGCATGTGTTCATAAGTGCAGGTGTTTCGACCAATTATGCTAACGGCGTCGGGCCAAGGCCAATAGGGCAGTTCGGACCAACGAACCAAATCACTCCCACACTTCAAACCTTTGATGGACTCTAGACGATGGTCGGTCTAGAGCACCGAGCTCGCGAAGCGCAGACGTTCTATTCAAATGGCAGAGGGTACACCACCCAGAGGCAATTGCAACCCCACTTCACAAAAAGGATGGAATTCCCTGGCAAAGGTAGGACTAAGGCAATCGACAAAAGGCTACAGACGACGAGAGGAAGTCCCTCACCATATAACCAGCCGCAGGCATCAAACTCCTATGCCCTCTAAAGGATCCAAGGGTAAGCGGAGCAGTATATTCGACTAAGCCTGGTTGAACGCGACAAAAGGCCGCATTAGAGCTTGCACCTCAGAACGGTAGGTATGGATCAAGCATCAAAAATATCGCCTACACACCCCACAGTAGGGAAGGACTACTTCGTTCCTCTATTGTGTATTTCCTTTTTACTAACTTAAATGCAGGCAACCAACAAAGGCATTCAGAAATTCCAAACTCCATTCGGAGATCCGAGATCTCTGCGGGACCCGCCAAGCTCTCTATCCTCGATCGGATTTCCATCCCGAAGGGGGATCCCACCAGCAAGGTTATCAACAGGGAAGCATACCTCCCAGAAGAGGACCCGACGAGATCACTAGCCTTCCATCTATTGTCAGGCGACGTACGATGGTTTTCTCTTAAAGGACACCATCCTATTGGAGGGGCCAATAAATGGCAGGATCCCTAGATAAAACCATATAAGCAGATCAGATAATCGGAGGAGCCATGACCGTGCGGGCTGAGCTCGCAAAAACAAGACAATATGTTTTCACGGCCTATATCTATTCTAAGCAATAAAGAATATCTTTTCGCCATTTCATATTTCGAGAAAGATTATTTCGACATATTCGCGGCAAATGCTTCTCCATCAAATGGGTCTCGATATGCTCGAAGACATAATATAAGCAATTCGACAACTTGCATAACCCCATGGTTGGAGCTCCGGGCTCATCAAGCCCCTGGAAGGCAACTCCAAGCTTAAACAAACTCGATGACTCGGAGACTGCTATCAATCGATGACTCGGAGACTGCTATCAATCGCCATACAACTGGAAAAATCCAAAAATTTTAAGACCCTAACGGGCAGCCTCGGCACAACCAGATATATTCTACAAACTGTAAGACCTCAATAGGCATGGCAAACTATAAGACCTCAACATGCATGACAAACTGTAAGACCTCAAAAGGCATGACAAACTGTAAGACCTCAACAGGCATGACAAAACTGTAAGACATCAACATGCATGAAAATCCCGATATTTAGGCTATACATCGCATTTGTAAGAATCCCTAAAGGGCATACCCTCTATGCAGACACCTAAACTATCACTAGGGATCAAAAATGGCTATAGCCAAATGCATACGACTACGATCGAAACGGCTGATACAACCAAATAACATAACTCGGGGACGCCCAGCTGTTGCTAAAAAATCGCAAGCCATTACTCCGATACACTTCGGAAGGAACCGGTTAAAACAGGCTTCCCACTACAGGCAAAAACGAGCTCCGACAATGTCGGCTCCAAAATGCAATAGTGTCAATCTACTCGACCTACGAGCTATGAACCTTACGAGGTGCTCCAAACACCACCGACAACGACTTGAAATCGAGGTTCCTCTAGAACCAATTGCAAAAATGCTACAAAAAGACCTTAATGAGCGGATACAAAGCCTAACAAAAGCCCACGGGCAAAAAACAGCGTAAGAGCCATTGTACCCAGCTAAGCAAGCCTACGTGCAACATATTGAAAGGTCTCTGCAACTAAATAGCGTAAGAGCCATTGTCGCCAACTAAAAAATCTTGACAACTTGAGGATTAAAATGAGCTCGAATCATAACCCGATTCGGAGACTAGATCCAAAATAGTTAACTATGCAAGCCTACGGGACACATTTAAAAGGTCTCTACGACCATATGACATAAATGCTATTGTCGCCGAAAACTCGGTGAAATTTAAGGGTCGATTACAACCCAAGTCCCAAAGCAACTCGGAGACTGGACCCGAAAATTGCGAAATGCCTAAGGGCGTGGCACAAAAGCCACTATCACCAGCCAAAGAATCATGGAAGCTCAAAGGGTCGATTATAGCTCGATTCGCGACGCAATTCAAAGACTGGGCTACTAAATAGTTAAAATTGCAATACGCCTAAGGGAATGGCTTGGATGATACCGTCATCAGCCGATTAAAATCTCCAGGCCACGCACCCACAAAATTACTTCAACCTAGAAGCACAAAGGGCCGTCATCATCCACCCGTGCAGGCAAGGAAAAACTTATGGGTCAATTGAAGCTCGAGTCACAACGTGACTCGGAGACTGGACCCAAAGTGGTTGGAACAGGAAATGCCCAAGGGAAAAAGATAAAAGCAACTACCATCCGCCCGCACGGGTATAAAAAATTCGAAGGCAGGAAGGCTCGAGCCGGAGCCTGATTCAAAACTAAGCCTAAACAGCCAGGCCGAGCACGGAGGCTCCAATACTGGCTCACGCCAAGCATCACACTTAAGAGTCCCCAGACCGTCTGATCAGTTTCGGACCGAGAAGGACCTCGTCAAATGGCAAGATCAGCCTGCCTGATCGAAAGCAACAAAAAAAAGGTACAGAAGAAATAATACTTCAAAACTTCTCCTTATATATATATATATCACATGCACAAGAAAAAGCGTATTCTCCATATACAGGCATGCCCTACATATATCCGGAGCAAAGCAATAAAACGGCAAAATCTGCACTCTACACTAAAAGAACTACAGCTTGCCAAAATCGCCCTCCGCAACATCAACGAGAAGCAACCGAGCATTATGCTCATCCGCCCGTGCTCGAGCCAATTCCTCCAAGAGAACGAAGCCTCTTGCACCAATCTCTTAGAACACCTCTCTCTGGGATTTACAGCAAACGTATTCCTCGATCCTCTGCTCCCGGTCAAAGGTTTGCTTCAGCTCAGCTTGGTCATCAGCGACATCCTTCACACAAATCGCCATCTCACGATCGGCCTTGGCTCGGTTTGGTGCCGCCTCCGTCCAAGCATAAATTATCTCGACTCTGACCTTTGGTAGATCAGATTCAAGTTTCCCGATCATATCTGCTTAAACTTTGGCATTGTCATGAGTCAAGCGGAGTTGGACCTCGAGGGCAGGGACCTTGGCCGAAACATTCAGCTCCTCTAAAGCTTGAGCCTGCGCTTGAGCCCTCAGATCCTATCAAGCAATTCTGACGCGGTTGATGTCGCCTTTGAGGTACTCCAGAGCCTCCAATTTTTTCCGCAACTGATACAGCAAAAGGGAATCTGCCTCAAGGTTAGAAAGGAGCAAAGCACACACTACAGGAAATTACCTGCTCCGCCAAATAGCTCTCATAGTTTGAGATCCGGTGCACCTCATATCGCAAACGCTGCTGCTCGACTTCCTTCTGCTCGCTAAGGAGCCTATGGGACTCGTCCTCATCCCAAATTTTTTGAAGCTTGGCCCCTTAACGGAGCAGCTCAGACCCGAGCCTATCACATGCCTGCACAAGGAAGGATCAATAGAGGGAGGAGGACATGGGATACAGGTAAAATATGCATAAACTCACCACAAAATGAAGCCGATGGACTTCCTCGAAGTCAAAACACACTCATGTTGATTTTTCCCCTACAGCCCTAGAAGAGCCAACCTCAGGCACGTCATGCTCACTCAAAGGAACCACCGACCGGGAATCAGGCACTCTGGAAGCAACAGACTTGGGTAGCACCCCCTCTTTGGAAATACAAGCCCGACCGGCACCACTGAAAGCTCCATCACGTTACAAGTTTCGATCCCCCTCGTTGCCATCATCCCTCGAACCAGAGGCCAACAGCTCCTTCCCCTTTTGAGAGTAACATTACCTCGTTCCAAGGAATCGCCTGATATCTGCAAATGGTGGATCCAGCACAAGTGAAAGGGAAAAGTGTTACATTGGGTATGCGAAGTCAAAGTAAAGGCAACATATGCACATACCTCGGTGTTGCATTCCCCGTCCGGTACAAATCACAGCTCGCCACATTTATCACAGGATAAACGGGTCACCAGCTCCCGGACCCAGCCGGGCAGATCATGAACTTCACCCAGCATCCATGAAGTTGCTACAGCAGAAGAAAACAACATTATTACTCAGCTGATTTTTGCTATAGACGAGATCTGAAAAAGCGCCAAACGCCTTAGTCACGTGCATGATTCCACCCTTCGGGAAACGACAAGAACTCCGCAGGGATAATGTCAGTCGTCCGAACCCAGACAAACCAACGGGCCCACTCTCTATCCCCACCTTCCTCATCATAAATGACAAAGGCATGGATGAGTGGCACCTCAAAGTTAGCAGGCCTCAATGATGAAAGGGCCGATATAGCCTGACAAGATGATCAAGCGTGAATTCAAGCCCGATCTTCTCTGCGAAGAACCTCATCATCAACACCGTTCGCCAAAATGATGGATGAATCTGTGTCAGGATGACCCGATACTTCAGACAAAATTCAAGCACAATCCTATCAGGAGGGCCAAAGGCGAAAGGATATAAATACATATTCAGGAATCCATCAGTAGAATCTGCAATACCCTCGTCGGGAGAAAGCGCCTGCAGGATTATCCCTTCACTCCACCCACAATATCTCCTCGCCATCTCTAGATGTTCTCACCCTTAGCAAAGATGCCGTCTACAGAGCAAACTCCCTCGATTCCTGAGCACCAAGAACAGCACCCACGGGAAGCCAACGGCCTCGATACAGATCGACAGGTCGATGTTCGATCCAGGAAGCATTCTCCAACGAGGAGTTGAGACTCGAGGATTTGTTCGTATTGTCTCCGTGCTCGGGGCAGCATTCTACGTCAAGAAACCCTGACCCAAAGGAGTCAGGACCCGATGAGCTCTCAACGCCGGCACTCAACGCAAGGCAAGCAACTGATCTCACAACTCACTCTTTTTAATAAGGAGGAGTAAACGCAGGAAGCTCCAATCGCGAAAGCTACGTAAAGGTCCGAGGAGGTGCCCAAATACATGCACGCTCCTCAGCAAAAGTCTATATTATACAGCCTAAAGGGGGCCATCTATATCCAGACTAATGGGGACCCCCGGGTACCCGAAGATGACCTACACCCGGAGCAGCACCCCCGTAGGCCCCGAAACTCAATGCATGATCTCCGAACAACTCGGGGAACTTCGATAGCCCCGACCTATCCGATCGATCCAAAGTTGTCCCGAAGTATGACGATGGGATTGAAAAAGACCCATGTCGATCGGCAAAAGATCAAAATAAACACTTGCATCCAAAGCTAGATATCAACGATCAACAACACAAAAGGAGACATTCGAAGAACCTTGAAGGGCATGAAAGTGTACCGAAACAAAGCAAATTTGAAAGTAGAAATCAACAAAGTTCATTTCTTATTCATGAAAGTTTGTGTACAAGAGTCCTCGAGGGGTCATTACATACAATTACAAAAACCCGCTGGAGACTACACATAAAGCGAAGGAGCGGAATGATGTACATATGATGAAACCCGGGCGCCCGGTCCGCCCTTGAGGGTTCATCTCCGGTATCAGCTTCCCTAGGCGCCACACCCTTAAGCACATATTGTGAGCACGTGATTTTTTCCCTATATGAATTACTCCCACAAATTCAAAACAAAATAATTTTTCCCATTGTTTGCAATTTTGTGGATTTTGTGGGGCATTTTCTGTCAAATTGTTTGCATTTGTCTGTGCATGTTTATTTTATTTCGATTAATAAAAAATACAAAAATGTATTGCATTTGAATGTAGTATGTAATTACACATTTTAGGATTAATTAGCAAATTAGTTGTTTTACAAAATGCAAAAAATAAAAAAATATAGTTTAATTTGCACTCTTTAATTTTACCTTTGATTTTGTGTAGTTTTCTTTTATTTGGGTTTAGTTAGTGTTTGTTTTAGGTTAACTAGGTTCTAGGATTTAATTTAGATTTTAATTTAACTTTGAAATTTTTTTTAAGAGAAAAGAAAGAAAATTGGAAAAATGAAAAGCAAAGAATAAAAATCAGGTCTGGGCCAAGTCATGTTCAAAGTTTTAAGCCCAGTTTCGGTCCCCTTTTACCCGTTTAAAATCCAGCCCAGTCCACTCGATACCCGGTCCATTTCCCATACCTTAACCAAACGACCCCGTTTAAGTTAGGATTCATTTGAGCCGTCGAGAATCTTTTATCCAACGGTTTTGAAGTGGGGAGGGTGTAACATAAAACGGTCCGAACTCCTCACCCCCCATCTCTTCTATTTCATTTCTCTCTCTCAGAGACACCCCAACAAGAACCCTAGCCGCCCCTTTTCTCCACCACCCAGAAGCCTGGCGGCGCAGCCCTAAACTACTCCGTTCCTCCCCAAAATAACACCCTATGATCTTTTTCATCTCCCCATCCTAAATACCTAACCCTTTACCCTCGAATAAACGTGGAATTGTTCGAATCTTAAATTTGGGCTCAAACCTCAAAAGTTCAAAAATTATTTTCGCCAAGCCTGGTGACATGCATAATCGTGGAGTACTTTTCTTTCAA
The DNA here is from genome assembly GCF_000393655.2 of Nicotiana sylvestris. Classification (NCBI taxonomy): domain Eukaryota; kingdom Viridiplantae; phylum Streptophyta; class Magnoliopsida; order Solanales; family Solanaceae; genus Nicotiana; species Nicotiana sylvestris. The sequence goes on along the minus strand of NC_091059.1, from coordinate 70,574,444 downwards.
AGTTTGAGGGCCTGACTCGACAAAACTGATGTCGATTCAGCTGTTCTTGACAAAGAACAACGGATTCGACATATGTTTGGTTAAGTTTTTGTCTCCGTCTATTTTTGAGGTCCGATCCGGTAAGTTCTTGTCCCTTTTGTGTTTTATTTCTCCTATTATCCTCCTCTCTCCTTTTCTTTAACTTAATTTTCATAATAATCTGATTCACCTCTGAGTTCAAATTTTCCTCTTGTTCACCATTTTGGTTTTCCTTTTCTCCTTTCTCCTTTCTACTTTATGAAATTCATTTATGTTTTTTTAGTCCGTTAAACATGATCAAGTTCTGTTTCGTAATTTTCATTTAGTTAATTTTAATAGGTTAATTTAGTTAACTTTTGCTATTAGCTTAAGATAATTAATTCATGTGCCTTCATTATTGTTTGATTACATTTTTAAAGGTTTTCGGGGGCTTTTCTTTTGGGAACTTTGGGTTAGTTATTAGAATAGGATTCCTTGTTTGATCCTAATTGGGTTTTTGAAATTTGAAAGCCCCAAAAGGGGTATGGGTGGGGATTTAATTTGGTCTGCAGACCCATTAGTTTGGTCAGTTGACCCGGGTTGGGTTTAAAGAGTAAAATCAGAGAATTGAGAGGGTAATTTAGGTAATTGGATTAAGGAATATAGGGTATAACTGAAATGGAGGCTTGTTGGAAGCTAACTTTGGGATTGTTTTGAAACTTTGAAAGCTAAATAGGGATATCTAGGCAAAAATGAAAATTGGAAGGGGACTAAGGGGGCAAAACTAATTCTTAAAAGGGTGCCCTAATGCTTTGCCTAAAAAGGGACCCTATCTTTCCATTCAAGGGGACCGGGAGGAGGAATTCATAAAAAAAATAGCTGAAAAATTGAAGTGAAATTACTGTTTCATTGAAATTCTTTTTGTGATTTCTCAAGTTTCTAATTCCTGAAAAGAGTTTCTGATTAATCTAGTCTCAAAATGGATTGAAATGGGGTGCTTGAGGTTCGGTTTTGAGGTTTGCTGTGGGTATTTGTTCGAGTAAGATTGCCTTTTATTGTTTTCAAATTCATTTTGGTTGGACTGGTATTGCTGGTGTTGGCAGGCTACTGTTCTGTTGCTGATTCCTTATTTTCTGTGTTGTTTTCGAATTTCAGGTACCTTCTTAGCCCTGAGTAGCAAGTGATTGTTGAAACATATAAACTGAAAGATTGGTTGAATATAGGCTGCTTTGAGCTTGACTCTTTTTGATCCTCTTGTTACTTTCGTGTTCTGTAGTAGATATGTAGGCTTACCCGTTATTTGAGTTATTCATCTATACATTTAAGGCTGTGTATATTCAATAGTTATAGGTATGAGTAGCTGGGTATGTATGCTTGATAGTAGGTAATATCAGTTTTCCAGGCATGTTCTACCTTTGTAGTTGTTCTTGAACGTGCTTTGAATATCTTTTGATACGATTCTTTGAAACTCATGGGAAAGCTGGAATTTGACCTACTGGGGAATTGTCATTGTCAAGCAAATTTAATTTAGCACGATTATGTTAAAATAATCCAGTGCCTATCTATAGTGTGTTCGTTTGAGTATGTTTTAAATCATGCAAGTTTGTTCATGAGAGGTTCAATTAAAGTTTAAACCTCAACGTTTCAAGTTAACTTAAGTTTTTTTTTAGGATTTTAAAGTCGTATGCTATATAGTTCTTCAAGAAATGGATCCTTCATTATTTCTCTTTCAAAATCATGGAACAGTTTGCATGTTGTGCATATGGTAATTTTGTGACTAGCTATTTGGATTCATCTTGAAATTTCGCTGCTCAGCCATCACTTGAGCGTGATACAGACTCGATGTCGAGTCTCATGGGTGTTGGTTCTGAAGATTTTTGTTTGGGGTCAACTTGGGTCCAGAGTTCTAACATCAATAAAAAATGAAAGGGGTAGGCTCTGCTGCATATGCTCTTCTTTGCTTCAAAACAAGGTTCTTCGCGGATGGTTGGGCCGGTATAATTTTGTTAAGACTTCCCCAGTTCCCTAATGGTCACATCGACTATGTTTAGTTTCTTTGCCATACCGACTAAACGAATAATTATGGCCCTTTAATTTGTTGGTTACTAATTAGTAGTACCGTGATTTTGTTTGAGTAAGTAAAAATCTTGCAAATTTTCTTTAGTTGATTAATTGGGGTTTTAGAATAGATCAGCTTAGGTGTGCCATATTAAACAACATAAATAATTTATGGTCCTCATGAGTAATTTAGAATTTCGTTAGTTAGAATAAATCGAGGTGCGCCGTGCCAAGCAAAAATCTCAATTGCATGGCCCTCATGTAATTAATCTTGTTTTGATCCTTAGAATTCGAGGTGTACCATCTAGTAGAATTTCTATGGCCCTCGCAAAGTTGCAAACGCGTAGTTGCTTTAGGCGCGTCATTTTAAAAAATTACCTTCCTAAATTCGGGTGTTCATTTATGTGACCCAAATCCAAATCTCAACAATATTAGATAAAATGTGTCGTGGACCGCGGGGACATTTATGTGACGTGGTTCAAGACGTGTTTTAGATGACATTGAATCTTTTCTAAAAATAATAATTAAAAGCGGCTAATAAGTTAAAATGTACCATAAGCTAAAACATGTATTAAATCAGATAATAGGCCAATTATAACAGTTGAGCGACTGTGCTAGAATCATGGAATCCGGGAATGCCTAGCACCTTTTCCTGGGTTAACAGAACTTCTTTCCCAGATTTCTGTGTTCGCGGACTGTAAAACAGAGTCAATCTTTTTCTCGATTCAGGATTTGAACCGGTGACTTGGGACACCATAAAATTATCCCAAGTGGAGAGTATGATTTTTTAAAATAAATAATCCCGTATCGATTGTCACTTTAAATTGGAAAAAAACTCCCTTATACACCTTTCCGGGGGTGCAGGTAAAAAGGAGGTGTGACAGCTTTGGCGACTCTACTGGGGATCGAACCCAGAATGTCTGGTTCAGGGTTTAAGAATTCGAGCTTAGAATAATTGTTGTAGTTGGCATTATTTATTATCTGATTTTATTACATATTTGGGCCTAATATGCTAAATGTTACTTTTACCGCTTTGATATTATCTGAACTGCATATAAACTGCTACGAAACCCCTCTATTCTCTCTCCCGAGGAGTGCACGCTGGTCGTGACTTCTTTCTATTAGTGTCATATCCCAAATAGAACGAGGTTCGGACATGTTGTAAAGCCGGATGATCTTTTGGTTACCGATATGCAGCCCACCCTGCACTCGAGCTGTCCGCTCGGGTAAGCCAGGTCTAGAACAATACACTCAGGTTTTAAACCTAGAATAACTCAGCCTCATGCCGGATCCCTAGTAGGAACACTTATCTGCATCATGTGTATTTGACTTTGGAGACTCAACATAGGGGTTGGGTCTGTGTAGAACAGGTGTACCCGAAATGAAAAGACCATCCTGATGCATCCTACTTGCTACTTGTGCATTCATTTGCTTCGGATTTGCATGTTGACCGGCTTATAGGGGAAAGGTTGAGAGAAGGAAAGTCAATGTGAGGGCTAAGGGAGATAATTGCTTGTTTTTGAAAAACCGATGTCCCAAAATATACTGAAACTCTGCCGAAATTTTGATTTTTTTTTTGTTTTGTTTCGAAAAAAAAGAGTTGGTTTTTGTTTTGTCAAAATTGCCCGAACTACGCTAGTTTGGTTCTCATCGGATGTGGGATACGTAGGCAACCCCCATCGGGTCCAACTTCCTTTTTACAAAAATAGCCCAAAAGAACAAAATTTTATTTTTATTATAAATAAGTAAGGTGATTCCATTCTTGTCAAAAATAGCCGAATGTCCCTCAAAGGGCGCCGGAAGGCTGTTTTTGCAAGAACAGTCGCCTTTGGTCATTTTTCAAGGTTTTGGCCGGTTAGCCAACACAGCCTTAAAATCTTCGTCCTCGAAGTGCTGAAAAGCCGTATTTGCAAAGCCGGATTTTTTATTTGATTTTGAAAAAAAAAACAATGTTAACTTTGTTTTGTGAGTCTTGATTTTGCTTAATCACCCTAATAAATGTGCAGAATGAGCACGAGTCCAAGTTTGCCAATAACAGTTATGAACAAGATCCCTTTGGAGTTGCATATGTGGTGGGAGGATCTGGGTAAATCAGAGCAAGATAAGGTCAATCTACATTTGGGAGGCCTCACCGGGTTGTTGAAGATAAGGCCTAGAGGAGACATCTTAAAGGCGTTGGCTAAGTTTTGGGACCCAGCTCACAATGTCTTGCATTTCTCGGATTTTGAACTCACGCCCACCTTGGAAGAGATAACAGGTTATATGGGAAGTACTGAAGGTCTGAGGCATAAGTATCTGATAGCTCCAAGAGCCGTTAACTCTCACAAATTCATGGATTTGCTAAAAATAAGCAAGAGAGTCCCATACTCTGAGTTGAAGGACGGTTTTTCCACTCTTCGTTTTATATACCAGAGGTACGGGCATGTAGGAGGATTCAACAACCCAGAAAGCGGGGTTTGTAGCAAAGGGAACCAAGCAAAATGGGATGAGCATAAGCGTTTCGCTTTCATGGTAACTTTCTTAAGCCTCGTTGTGTTTCCCTAGAAAGATGGGAATATCGATCTACGAGTGGCTGGAGTCGTCAAATTCTTGATTACCAATGCCAAGAGCACCCTTGCCCCTATGATAGTATCTAAGATATACCGAGCTCTCACAGCTTGTAAAGCAGGGGCAGATTTCTTCGAGGGATGCAATTTGCTACTAAAAATGTGGATGATCGAACACCTGTGTCACCGCCCTCAGTATATGAGTTATAGGTCCACAGAGAAAAGTTGCATTGAAGAGTTCGACACAAGGATTTCAGGGTTAAAGTTCCCAGAGGGGTTTGGAGAGTGGGTATCCCGCCTTCGCTCCATCACTGCGGGGCAAATAGAATGGACACTGGATTGACTTCCTATTGAAGAAATTGTGTATATGCCCGCCACCGGTCCTTACTTCCTCCTAATGGGTCTTCGAGGCATTCAGCCTTATGCTCCATACCGGGTGATGAGACAGTTGGGAAGGTGGCAGGTGATGCACCCAGTTGAAGATCTTAGTGTTTATGTGTTCCAGGTTAGCTCCGACGGCCAATTTCATGAAGAAATAGTTCATTCTATTTGGAACGAGGGCCAGTATTTGACAGCAAACACTTGAGTGCGTGACCTATATAGAGGCGAGGTCTCACCCACCTATCTTGCCTGGTATATAAAGAAGAACACTGCAAGGGCCGAACCGGAAAGACCAGCCAAAAAGCCTCACATTCAGGAACTCGTTGAGGCGTCGCAAGAACAATGGGCTTGGTTGGGCAAGGAGAATGAGTACATGGCCACAATAGGAAAGCTGGAAAAAAAAGTCAGGGATCTCCAATTCGAGAATGGTTTGCAAGCCGCGGAGGATGAGGGTGAAAAGAAAAAGCTAGCCAAAGAAAATGAGGCCCTTCGAGCCCAGATTCGAGAAATGAAAACAACAGCTGAAAATCCCGCCAGAAGTGCAAAGAATGAAAAGATTATAAAGAACCTTAGGTAGAAGGTATATGAGTATGGTTTTGATTTAAACAAAGCAGAGGGTGAACTAGCAAGGGCTCAAACAAAATTGGCTAAGAATGCGGAAGAATGAGCGCACCTGGTTAAACAGTTAAAAGAGAAATACGACAATGAGATTGCGGGGTTGAAGAAAAGGGTCATCACCGTTGAGAAAAAATGGTCAAGTAGGCGAAAGACTTTAAGGCTGAAAGAGAACACTGTTATACAGCAATGGCACAGTTAGAAAGAGACCTGCAACAACTCCAAGAACAGAATCAAGTAGCCGAACAAACTTTGGAAGCCAGGGCCCAGCAGATTGGGCATTTATTGCAAGAAAAGGGTGTCATAGGAGAGAGAGAGTCAGAAGGATCGCCGACTATATCGCGATGAAGTGCAGTAGTTGTGAGGATATGACTAGATCCATGTTCTTTTCCACTGCGATGACCTTTGTCTGCCAGATAATGGAAGATCTCTACCACCTCCAAGGGAAGTTAGCGCGTAGGCCCGTGGTGAGACCGAATGATGTCCCGCAGGTCCCAGGAGCAGTTGAGGCATTGATGTATTCATAATGTTCATTGGAGTCTGTTAGTCCATTTTCAAGCCTGTGATTTCGTCATTTGTTGGAGTCTGTTAGTTTGCTTTTAAGTCTGTATTTTCATCTTTTCATCAAAATTTGTTAGTTTCTTTTGAGTCTGTTAGTTTTTGAGTTGTTGTAATCAAAGCATTTTTTTTGAAAATACCAAAATATTTTATTACTTATTTTTACATTTATCCCTAGAACTATGTTTGTTCTGATTCATGCGGGATCATGATACGTAGACAATTTCCATAGGATTCGACCGTAACCAAATGAAAAAAAAATAAAAGGAAAAGGAAAAGAGAGGAAAAATAAGAGAGAAGAAAAGGAAAAGAGAAAGAAAATAAGAAACCGTGAGAAGGAAACAATGGCAAAACAATAAAGAGACATGAGAGAATAAAAACAAAGAGAGATAAAAAAAAAGAGAAAAAAGAGAAGTTGCAAATGGAAATAAGGAAAAACCGGGATGACGCAAGCAACCGATCAAATGCATAATGGAAACGGTTAACTTCTTAGGTGCATTCACTCCTCAAATGTGCGATTGCCTACCCGTTAAAGTCCTAATCGCTAACAAGTTTGTTATTGATGAAATCCCAGTTCAGGCGGGTGGTTAGTTTGATTGGCATTCTGGCAACTCACTCCTATAACACCCGGTCCAAAAACAAGCTGAACTTGGCCAACCAGGAACTTGAGGCAAGTATTGTCTATCCGTCAAAAGAGGTGGAAGAATCGGAGGCTAATCTGAAAGATGAGTTGTATAAGCTGAAGCAGCAGATGGCTGAAATGTACCAAGCATGGGCAAAAGGGTACCCACCGCCAGTTTACCCGGCCAACCCTGCTTTTATCCCGCCATTGGCTCAGCCCCAGGAACCTCCCAATGTGAACTCATCTTCGGCCTTTCCCCTCTACCAACAATGCTACGGCACCACTTCCCATACATCACAAGCTCCACCACCTAAACAAGTCCCGTACCCTCCTCCACCAGTCACTCATGTTTTTGTGGCACCCCACCTACTGCATTACACCAATCCTCCAGTGAGCCTCTGCTCCAGACTCATGACAACCAGTATTACCCCCCGGAGCCCACTTTCAAGGTTCCATAACCCTATTCCTATGCTCCTCATTTTGATCTCCCTGCGAAAACCAAAAAACCATCTAAATATCCTGAATAGGAGGAGATGTTCAGGAAAGTTAAAAGATTGGAACAATCATTCAGAGACATGCGAGGGTTGGGAGGTCAAGTAAGTGTGGCCTACAAAGACCTATGTCTGTTTCCAGATGTGCAATTGGCGGCAAGGTTTAAGATGCCCAAGTTTGATTTGTATGATGGGCACGGTGATCAGTAGCGCATTTGAGAGGTTTTTGTAGCAAAATGAGGGGAGCTGGTGGGAAAGACGAGCTGCTAATGGCGTATTTCAGTTAGAGTGTGAGTGGTTCAGCACTGGAATGGTATACTCGGCAGGATCACGGAAGATGGTACATATGGGATGATCTAGCCCAGACATTTTCTTTTCACTTCTAGTATAATATCGAGATTATTCTGAATCGTCTATCTTTGACGAAACTTGAGAAAAAGCACAATGAAAGTTTCAGAAAATATGGTTTTCGTTGGAGAGAGAAGGCAGCGAGGGTTGACCCTCCAATGGAAGAAAGTGAAATGGTGGATTATTTTCTGCAGGCCTTAGAACCTGCTTATTACGGACATCTGGTATCGGCTATAGGCTAGTCCTTCAATGAAGTAGTAAAAATGGCCTTAGAACCTACTTATTACGGACTTTTTTCTGTTAGTGTCATATCCCAAATAGAACGAGGTTCGGACATGTTGCAAAGCCGGATGATCTTTTGGTTACCGGTATGCAGCCCACCCTGTGCTCGAGCTGTCCGCTCGGGTAAGCCAGATCTAGAATAATACACCCAGGTTTTAAACCTAGAATAACTCAGCCTCATACCGGATCCCTAGTAGGAACGCTTATCTGCATCATGTGCATTTGACTTTGGAGACCCAACATAGGGGTTGGGTCTATGTAGGACAGGTGTACCCGAAATGAAAAGACCATCCTGATGCATCCTACTTGCTACTTGTGCATTCATTTGCTTCGGATTTGCATGTTGACCGGCTTATAGGGGAAAGGTTGAGAGAAGGAAAATCAATGTGAGGGCTAAGGGAGATTTGCTTGTTTTTGAAAAACTGATGTCCCAAAATATACTGAAACTCTGCCGAAATTTTGAAAAAAAAAAGATTTTTTTTTTGTTTTGTTTAAAAAAAAAAAGAGTTGGTTTTTGTTTTGTCAAAATTGCCCGAACTACGCCAGTTTGATTCTCACCGGATGTGGGATACGTAAGCAACCCCCATCGGGTCCAACTTCATTTTTACAAAAATAGCCCAAAAAGAACAAAATTTTATTTTTATTGCAAATAAGTAAGGTGATACCATTCTTGTCAAAAATAGCCAAATGTCCCTCAAAGGGCGCCGGAAGGCTGTTTTTGCAAGAACAGTCGCCTTTGGTCATTTTCAAGGTTTTGGCCGGTTAGCCAACACAGCCTTAAAATCTTCGTCCTCGAAGTGCTGAAAAGCCGTATTTGCAAAGCCGGATTTTTTATTTTATTTTGAAAAAAAAAACAATGTTAACTTTGTTTTGTGAGTCTATATTTTGCTTAATCACCCTAATAAATGTGCAGAATGAGCACAAATCAAAGTTTGCCAATAACAGTTGTGAACAAGATCCCTTAGGAGTTGCATATGTGGTGGGAGGATCTGGGTAAATCAGAGCAAGATAAGGTCAATCTACATTTGGGAGGCCTCACCGGGTTGTTGAAGATAAGGCCTAGAGGAGACATCATAAAGGCGTTGGCTACGTTTTGGGACCCAGCTCACAATGTCTTACATTTCTCGGATTTTGAACTCACGCCCATCTTGGAAGAGATAGCAGGTTATATGGGAAGTACTGAAGGTCTGAGGCATAAGTATCTGATCGCTCCAAGAGCCGTTAACTCTCACAAATTCATGGATTTGCTAAAAATAAGCAAGGGAGTCCCATACTCCGAGTTGGAGGACGGTTTTTCCACTTTTCATTTTATATACCAGAGGTACGGGCATGTAGGAGGATTCAACAACCCAGAAAGTGGGGTTTGTAGCAAAGGGAACCGAGCAAAATGGGATGAGCATAGGCGTTTCGCTTTCATGGTAGCTTTCTTAAGCCTCGTGGTGTTTCCCTGGAAAGATGGCAATATCGATCTACGGGTGGCTGGAGTCGTCAAAGTCTTGATTACCAACGCCAAGAGCACCCTTGCCCCTATGATAGTATCTAAGATTTACCGAGCTCTCACAGCTTGTAAAGCTGGGGCAGATTACTTCGTGGGATGCAATTTGCTACTACAAATGTGGATAATCGAACATCTGTGTCACCGCCCTCAGTATATGAGTTATAGGTCCGCAGAGAAAAGTTGCATTGAAGAGTTCGACACAAGGATTTCAGGGTTAAAGTTTCCAGAGGGGTTTGGAGAGTGGGTATCCCGCCTTCGCTCCATCATTGCGGGGAAAATAGAATGGACACTGGATTGACTTCCTATTGAAGAAATTGTGTATATGCCCGCCACCGGTCCTTACTTCCTTCTAATGGGTCTTCGAGGCATTCAGCCTTACACTCCATATCGGGTGATGAGACAGTTGGGAAGGTGTTAATGATGCACCCAGTTGAAGATCTTAGTGTTTATGTGTTCCAGGTTAGCTCCGACGGCCAATTTCATGAAGAAATAATTCGTTCTATTTGGAACGAGGGCCATTATTTGACGGCAAACACTCGAGTGCATGACCTATATAGAGGCAAGGTCTCACCCGCCTATCTTGCCTGGTATAGAAAGAAGAACACTGCAAGGGCCGAACCGGAAAGACCAGCCAAAAAGCCTCACATTCAGGAACTCGTCGAGGCGTCGCAAGAATAGTGGGCTTGGTTGGGCAAGGAGAATGAGTACATGGACACAATAGGAAAGCTGAAAAAGCAAGTCAGGGATCTCTAATTAGAGAATGGTTTGCAAGCCGCGGCGGATGAGGGTGAAAAGAAAAAGCTAGCCAAAGAAAATGAGGCCCTTCGAGCCCAGATTCGAGAAATGAAAATAGCAGCTGAAAATCCCGCCAGAAGTGCAAAGAATGAAAAGCTTATAAAGAACCTTAGGTAGAAGGTAGATGAGTATGGTTTTGATTTAAACAAAGCATAGGGTGAACTAGCAAGGGCTCAAACAAAATTGGCTAAGAATGCGGAAGAACGAGCGCACCTGGTTAAACAGTTAAAAGAAAAATACGACAATGAGATTGCGGGGTTGAAGAAAAGGGTAATCACCGTTGAGAAAAAAATGGTCAAGTAGGCGAAAGACTTTAAGGCTGAAAGAGAACACTGTTATACAGCAATGGAACAGTTATAAAGAGACCTGCAACAACTCCAAGAATAGAATCAAGTAGTCGAACAAACTTTGGAAGCCAGGGCCCAGCAGATTGGGCATTTATTGCAATAAAAGGGTGTCATAGGAGAGAGAGTCAGAAGGATCGCCGACTACATCGCGATGAAGTGCAGTAGTTGTGAGGATATTACTAGATCCATGTTCTTTTCCACTGCAATGACCTTTGTCTGCCAGATAATGGAAGATCTCTACCACCTCCAAGGGAAGTTAGTGCGTAGGCCTGTGGTGAGACCGAATGATGTCCCGCAGGCCCCAGGAGCAGTTGAAGCGTTGATGTATTCATAATGTTCATTGGAGTCTGTTAGTCCGTTTTCAAGCCTGTGATTTAGTCTTTTGTTGGAGTCTGTTAGTTTGCTTTTAAGTCTGTATTTTCATCTTTTCTTCAAATTGTGTTAGTTTCTTTTGAGTCTGTTAGTTTTTGAGTCGTTGTAATCAAAGCATTTTTTTTTTTGAAAATACCAAAATATTTTATTACTTATTTTTACATTTATCCCTAGAACTATGTTTGGTCTGATTCATGCGGGGTCATGATACGTAGGCAATTTCCATGGGATTCGACCGTAACCAAATGAAAAAAAAATAAAAGGAAAAGGAAAAGAGAGGAAAAATAAGAGAGAAAAGAAAAGGAAAAGAGAAAGAAAATAAGAAACCGTGAGAAGGAAACAATGGCAAAACAAGAAAGAGACATGAGAGAATAAAAACAAAGAGAGATCAAAAAAAGAGAAAAAAGAGAAGTTGCAAATGGAAATAATGAAAAACCGGGATGACGCAAGCAACCGATCAAATGCATAATAGAAACAGTTAACTACTTAGGTGCATTCACTCCTCAAATGTGCGATTGCCTACCCGTTAAAGTCCTAATTGCTAACAGGTTTGTTATTGATGAAATCCCAGTTCAGGCAGGTGGTTAGTTTGATTGGCATTCTGGCAACTCACTCCTATAACACCCGATCTAAAAACAAGCTGAACTTGGCCAACCAGGAACTTGAGGCAAGTATTATCTATCCGTCAAAAGAGGTGGAAGAATCGGAGGCTAATCTAAAAGATGAGTTGTATAAGCTGAAGCAGCAGATGGCTGAAATGTACCAAGCATGGGCAAAAGGGTACCCACCGCCAGTTTACCCGGCCAACCCTGCTTTTATCCCTCCATTGGCTCAGCCCCAGGAACCTCCCAATGTGAACTCATCTTCGGCCTTTCCCCTCTACCAACAATGCTACGGCACCACTTCCCATACATCACAAGCTCCACCACCTAAACAAGTCCCGTACCCTCCTCCACCAGTCACTCATGTTTTTGTGGCACCCCACCTACTGCATTACACCAATCCTCCAGTGAGCCTCTGCTCCAGACTCATGACAACCTGTATTACCCCCCGGAGCCCACTTTCAAGGTTCCATAACCCTATTCCTACGCTCCTCATTTTGATCTCCCTGCGAAAACCAAAAAACCATCTAAATATCCTGAATAGGAGGAGATGTTCAGGAAAGTTAAAAGATTGGAACAATCATTCAGAGACATGCGAGGGTTGGGAGGTCAAGTAAGTGTGGCCTACAAAGACCTATGTCTGTTTCCAGATGTGCAATTGGCGGCAAGGTTTAAGATGCCCAAGTTTGATTTGTATGATGGGCACGGTGATCAGTAGCGCATTTGAGAGGTTTTTGTAGCAAAATGAGGGGAGCTGGTGGGAAAGACGAGCTGCTAATGGCGTATTTCAGTTAGAGTGTGAGTGGTTCAGCGCTGGAATGGTATACTCGGCAGGATCACGGAAGATGGTACATATGGGATGATCTATCCCAGGCATTTGCTTTTCACTTCTAGTATAATATCGAGATTATTCTGGATCGTCTGTCTTTGACGAAACTTGAGAAAAAGCACAATGAAAGTTTCAGAAAATATGGTTTTCGTTGGAGAGAGCAGGTAGCGAGGGTTGACCCTCCAATGGAAGAAAGTGAAATGGTGGATTATTTTCTGCAGGCCTTAGAACCTGCTTATTACGGACATCTGGTATCGGCTATAGGCTAGTCCTTCAATGAAGTAGTAAAAATGGCCTTAGAACCTACTTATTACGGACTTTTTTCTGTTAGTGTCATATCCCAAATAGAACGAGGTTCGGACATGTTGCAAAGCCGGATGATCTTTTGGTTACCGGTATGCAGCCCACCCTGTGCTCGAGCTGTCCGCTCGGGTAAGCCAGATCTAGAACAATACACCCAGGTTTTAAACCTAGAATAACTCAGCCTCATACCGGATCCCTAGTAGGAACGCTTATCTGCATCATGTGCATTTGACTTTGGAGACCCAACATAGGGGTTGGGTCTATGTAGGACAGGTGTACCCGAAATGAAAAGACCATCCTGATGCATCCTACTTGCTACTTGTGCATTCATTTGCTTCGGATTTGCATGTTGACCGGCTTATAGGGGAAAGGTTGAGAGAAGGAAAGTCAATGTGAGGGCTAAGGGAGATAATTGCTTGTTTTTGAAAAACCGATGTCCCAAAATATACTGAAACTCTGCCGAAACTTTGAATTTTTTTTTGTTTTGTTTCGAAAAAAAAGAGTTGGTTTTTGTTTTGTCAAAATTGCCCGAACTACGCTAGTTTGGTTCTCATCGGATGTGGGATACGTAGGCAACCCCCATCGGGTCCAACTTCCTTTTTACAAAAATAGCCCAAAAGAACAAAATTTTATTTTTATTATAAATAAGTAAGGTGATTCCATTCTTGTCAAAAATAGCCGAATGTCCCTCAAAGGGCGCCGGAAGGCTGTTTTTGCAAGAACAGTCGCCTTTGGTCATTTTTCAAGGTTTTGGCCGGTTAGCCAACACAGCCTTAAAATCTTCGTCCTCGAAGTGCTGTAAAGCCGTATTTGCAAAGCCGGATTTTTTATTTGATTTTGAAAAAAAAAACAATGTTAACTTTGTTTTGTGAGTCCATATTTTGCTTAATCACCCTAATAAATGTGCAGAATGAGCACAAGTCAAAGTTTGCCAATAACAGTTGTGAACAAGATCCCTTAGGAGTTGCATATGTGGTGGGAGGATCTGGGTAAATCAGAGCAAGATAAGGTCAATCTACATTTGGGAGGCCTCACCGGGTTGTTGAAGATAAGGCCTAGAGGAGACATCATAAAGGCGTTGGCTACGTTTTGGGACCCAGCTCACAATGTCTTACATTTCTCGGATTTTGAACTCACGCCCATCTTGGAAGAGATAACAGGTTATATGGGAAGTACTGAAGGTCTGAGGCATAAGTATCTAATCGCTCCAAGAGCCGTTAACTCTCACAAATTCATGGATTTGCTAAAAATAAGCAAGGGAGTCCCATACTCCGAGTTGGAGGACGGTTTTTCCACTTTTCATTTTATATACCAGAGGTACGGGCATGTAGGAGGATTCAACAACCCAGAAAGCGGGGTTTGTAGCAAAGGGAACCGAGCAAAATGGGATGAGCATAGGCGTTTCGCTTTCATGGTAGCTTTCTTAAGCCTCGTGGTGTTTCCCTGGAAAGATGGCAATATCGATCTACGGGTGGCTGGAGTCGTCAAAGTCTTGATTACCAATGCCAAGAGCACCCTTGCCCCTATGATAGTATCTAAGATTTACCGAGCTCTCACAGCTTTTAAAGCTGGGGCAGATTACTTCGTGGGATGCAATTTGCTACTACAAATGTGGATAATCGAACATCTGTGTCACCGCCCTCAGTATATGAGTTATAGGTCCGCAGAGAAAAGTTGCATTGAAGAGTTCGACACAAGGATTTCAGGGTTAAAGTTTCCAAAGGGTTTTGGAGAGTGGGTATCCCGCCTTCGCTCCATCACTGCGGGGAAAATAGAATGGACACTGGATTGACTTCCTATTGAAGAAATTGTGTATATTCCCGCCACCGGTCCTTACTTCCTTCTAATGGGTCTTCGAGGCATTCAGCCTTACGCTCCATATCGGGTGATGAGACAGTTGGGAAGGTGTTAATGATGCACCCAGTTGAAGATCTTAGTGTTTATGTGTTCCAGGTTAGATCCGACGGCCAATTTCATGAAGAAATAATTCGTTCTATTTGGAACGAGGGCCATTATTTGACGGCAAACACTCGAGTGCGTGACCTATATAGAGGCAAGGTCTCACCCGCCTATCTTGCCTGGTATAGAAAGAAGAACACTGCAAGGGCCGAACCGGAAAGACCAGCCAAAAAGCCTCACATTCAGGAACTCGTCGAGGCGTCGCAAGAATAGTGGGCTTGGTTGGGCAAGGAGAATGAGTACATGGCCACAATAGGAAAGCTGAAAAAGCAAGTCAGGGATCTCCAATTAGAGAATGGTTTGCAAGCCGCGGCGGATGAGGGGGAAAAGAAAAAACTAGCCAAAGAAAATGAGGCCCTTCGAGCCCAGATTCGAGAAATGAAAATAGCAGCTGAAAATCCCGCCAGAAGTGCAAAGAATGAAAAGCTTATAAAGAACCTTAGGTAGAAGGTAGATGAGTATGGTTTTGATTTAAACAAAGCATAGGGTGAACTAGCAAGGGCTCAAACAAAATTGGCTAAGAATGCGGAAGAACGAGCGCACCTGGTTAAACAGTTAAAAGAAAAATACGACAATGAGATTGCGGGGTTGAAGAAAAGGGTAATCACCGTTGAGAAAAAAATGGTCAAGTAGGCGAAAGACTTTAAGGCTGAAAGAGAACACTGTTATACAGCAATGGAACAGTTATAAAGAGACCTGCAACAACTCCAAGAAAAGAATCAAGTAGCCGAACAAACTTTGGAAGCCAGGGCCCAGCAGATTGGGCATTTGTTGCAATAAAAGGGTGTCATAGGAGAGAGAGTCAGAAGGATCGCCGACTACATCGCGATGAAGTGCAGTAGTTGTGAGGATATGACTAGATCCATGTTCTTTTCCACTGCAATGACCTTTGTCTGCCAGATAATGGAAGATCTCTACCACCTCCAAGGGAAGTTAGTGCGTAGGCCTGTGGTGAGACCGAATGATGTCCCGCAGGCCCCAGGAGCAGTTGAAGCGTTGATGTATTCATAATGTTCATTGGAGTCTGTTAGTCCGTTTCAAGCCTGTGATTTAGTCTTTTGTTGGAGTCTGTTAGTTTGCTTTTAAGTCTGTATTTTCATCTTTTCTTCAAAATGTGTTAGTTTCTTTTGAGTCTGTTAGTTTTTGAGTCGTTGTAATCAAAGCATTTTTTTTTTTGAAAATACCAAAATATTTTATTACTTATTTTTACATTTATCCCTAGAACTATGTTTGGTCTGATTCATGCGGGGTCATGATACGTAGGCAATTTCCATGGGATTCGACCGTAACCAAATGAAAAAAAAATAAAAGGAAAAGGAAAAGAGAGGAAAAATAAGAGAGAAAAGAAAAGGAAAAGAGAAAGAAAATAAGAAACCGTGAGAAGGAAACAATGGCAAAACAAGAAAGAGACATGAGAGAATAAAAACAAAGAGAGATCAAAAAAAGAGAAAAAAGAGAAGTTGCAAATGGAAATAATGAAAAACCGGGATGACGCAAGCAACCGATCAAATGCATAATAGAAACAGTTAACTACTTAGGTGCATTCACTCCTCAAATGTGCGATTGCCTACCCGTTAAAGTCCTAATTGCTAACAGGTTTGTTATTGATGAAATCCCAGTTCAGGCAGGTGGTTAGTTTGATTGGCATTCTGGCAACTCACTCCTATAACACCCGATCTAAAAACAAGCTGAACTTGGCCAACCAGGAACTTGAGGCAAGTATTATCTATCCGTCAAAAGAGGTGGAAGAATCGGAGGCTAATCTAAAAGATGAGTTGTATAAGCTGAAGCAGCAGATGGCTGAAATGTACCAAGCATGGGCAAAAGGGCACCCACCGCCAGTTTACCCGGCCAACCCTGCTTTTATCCCGCCATTGGCTCAGCCCCAGGAACCTCCCAATGTGAACTCATCTCCGGCCTTTCCCCTCTACCAACAATGCTAAGGCACCACTTCCCATACATCACAAGCTCCACCACCTAAACAAGTCCCGTACCCTCCTCCACTAGTCACTCATGTTTTGGTGGCACCCACACCTGCTGCATTACACCAATCCTCCAGTGAGCCTCTGCTCCAGAATCATGACAACCAGTATTACCCCCCAGAGCCCACTTTCAAGGTTCCATAACCCTATTCCTACACTCCTCATTTTGATCTCTCTCCGAAAACCAAAAAACCATCTAAATATCCTGAATAGGAGGAGATGTTCAGGAAAGTTAAAAGCTTGGAACAATCATTCAGAGACATGCAAGGTTTGGGAGGTCAAGTAAGTGTGGCCTACAAAGACCTATGTCTGTTTCCAGATGTGCAATTGGCGGCAAGGTTTAAGATGCCCAAGTTTGATTTGTATGATGGGCACGGTGATCCAGTAGCGCATTTGAGAGGTTTTTGTAGCAAAATGAGGGGAGCTGGTGGGAAAGACGAGCTGCTAATGGCGTATTTCAGTTAGAGTGTGAGTGGTTAAGCGCTGGAATGGTATACTCGGCAGGATCACGGAAGATGGTACATATGGGATGATATACCCAGGTATTTGCTTTTCACTTCCAGTATAATCTCGAGATTATTCTGGATCGTCTGTCTTTGACGAAACTTGAGAAAAAGCACAATGAAAGTTTCAGAGAATATGGTTTTTGTTTGAGAGAGCAGGCAACGAGGGTTGACCCTCCAATGGAAGAAAGTGAAATGGTGGATTATTTTCTGCAGGCCTTAGAACCTACTTTTTACGGACATTTGATATCAGCTATAGGCAAGTCGTTCAATGAAGTAGTAAAAATGGCCTTAGAACCTACTTATTATGGACTTTTTTCTGTTAGTGTCATATCCCAAATAGAACGAGGTTCGGACATGTTGCAAAGCCGGATGATCTTTTGGTTACCGGTATGCAGCCCACCCTACGCTCGAGCTATCCGCTCGGGTAAGCCAGGTCTAGAACAATACACCCAGGTTTTAAACCTAGAATAACTCAGCCTCATGCCGGATCCCTAGTAGGAACGCTTATCTGCATCATGTGCATTTGACTTTGGAGACTCAACATAGGGGTTGGGTCTGTGTAGGACAGGTGTACCCGAAATGAAAACACCATCCTGATGCATCCTACTTGCTACTTGTGCATTCATTTGCTTCAGATTTGCATGTTGACCGGCTTATAGGGGAAAGGTTGAGAGAAGGAAAGTCAATGTGAGGGCTAATGGAGATAATTGCTTGTTTTTGAAAAACCGATGTCCAAAAATATACTGAAACTCTGCTGAAATTTTGAAAAAAAAAAGATTTTTTTTTGTTTTGTTTAAAAAAAAAGAGTTGGTTTTTGTTTTGTCAAAATTGCCCGAACTACGCCAGTTTGATTCTCACCGGATGTGGGATACGTAGGCAACCCCCATCGGGTCCAACTTCATTTTTACAAAAATAGCCCAAAAAGAACAAAATTTTATTTTTATTGCAAATAAGTAAGGTGATACCATTCTTGTCAAAAATAGCCGAATGTCCCTCAAAGGGCGCCGGAAGGCTGTTTTTGCAAGAACAGTCGCCTTTGGTCATTTTTCAAGGTTTTGGCCGGTTAGCCAACACAGCCTTAAAATCTTCGTCCTCGAAGTGCTGAAAAGCCGGATTTGCAAAGCCGGATTTTTTATTTGATTTTGAAAAAAAAACAATGTTAACTTTGTTTTGTGAGTCTTGATTTCGCTTAATCACCCTAATAAATGTGCAGAATGAGCAAGAGTCAAAGTTTGCCAATAACAGTTGTGAACAAGATCCCTTAGGAGTTGCATATGTGGTGGGAGGATCTGGGTAAATCAGAGCAAGATAAGGTCAATCTATATTTAGGAGGCCTCACCGGGTTGTTGAAGATAAGGCCTAGAGGAGACATCATAAAGGCGTTGGCTACATTTTGGGACCCAGCTCACAATGTCTTACATTTCTCGAATTTTGAACTCACGCCCACCTTGGAAGAGATAGCAGGTTATATGGGAAGTACTGAAGGTCTGAGGCATAAGTATTTGATCGCTCCAAGAGCCGCTAACTCTCACAAATTCATGGATTTGCTAAAAATAAGCAAGGGAGTCCCATACTCCGAGTTGGAAGACGGTTTTTCCACTTTTCATTTTATATACCAGAGGTACGAGCATGTAGGAGGATTCAACAACCCAGAAAACGGGATTTGTAGCAAAGGGAACAGAGCAAAATGGGATGAGCATAGGCGTTTCGCTTTCATGGTAGCTTTCTTAAGCCTCGTGGTGTTTCCCTGGAAAGATGGGAATATCGATCTACGGGTGGCTGGAGTCATCAAAGTCTTGATTACCAATGCCAAGAGCACCCTTGCCCCTATGATAGTATCTAAGATTTACCGAGCTCTCACAGCTTGTAAAGCTGGGGAAGATTTCTTCGTGGGATGCAATTTGCTACCACAAATGTGGATAATCGAACATCTGTGTCACCGCCCTCAGTATATGAGTTATAGGTCCGCAGAGAAAAGTTGCATTGAAGAGTTCGACACAAGGAGTTCAGGGTTAAAGTTCCCAGAGGGGTATGGAGAGTGGGTATCCCGCCTTCGTTCCATCACTGCGGGGCAAATAGAATGGACACTGGATTGACTTCCTATTGAAGAAATTGTGTATATGCCCGCCACCGGTCCTTACTTCCTCCTAATGGGTCTTCGAGGCATTCAGCCTTACGCTCCATACCGAGTGATGAGACAGTTGGGAAGGTGTTAGGTGATGCACCCAGTTGAAGATCTTAGTGTTTATGTGTTCCAGGTTAGCTCCGACGGCCAATTTCATGAAGAAATAGTTCGTTCTATTTGGAACGAGGGCCAGTATTTGACAGCAAACACTCGAGTGTGTGACCTATATAGAGGCGAGGTCTCACCCGCCTATCTTGCCTGGTATAGAAAGAAGAACACTACAAGGGCCGAACCGGAAAGACCAGCCAAAAAGCCTCACATTCAGGAACTCGTCGAGGCATCGCAAGAACAGTGGGCTTGGTTGGGCAAGGAGAATGAATACATGGACACAATAGGAAAACTGAAAAAGCAAGTCAGGGATCTCCAATTAGAGAATGGTTTGCAAGCCGCGGCGGATGAGGATGAAAAGAAAAAGCTAGCCAAAGAAAATGAGGCCTTTCGAGCCCAGATTCGAGAAATGAAAATAGCAGCTGAAAATCCCGCCAGAAGTGCAAAGAATGAAAAGCTTATAAAGAACCTTAGGCAGAAGGTAGATGAGTATGGTTTTGATTTAAACAAAGCAGAGGGTGAACTAGCAAGGGCTCGAACAAAATTGGCTAAGAATGCGAAGAACGAGCGCACCTGGTTAAACAGTTAAAAGAGAAATACGACAATGTGATTGCGGGTTTGAAGTAAAGGGTCATCACCATTGAGAAAAAAATGGTCAAGTAGGCGAAAGACTTTAAGGCTGAAAGAGAACACTGTTATACAACAATGGCACAGTTAGAAAGAGACCTGCAACAACTCCAAGAATAGAATCAAGTAGCCGAACAAACTTTGGAAGCCAGGTCCCAATAGATTGGGCATTTATTGCAAGAAAAGTGTGTCATAGGAGAGAGAGTCAGAAGGATCGCCGACTACATCGCGATGAAGTGCAGTAGTTGTGAGGATATTGCTTAGATCCATGTTCTTTGCCACTGCGATGACCTTTGTCTGCTAGATAATGGAAGATCTCTACTACCTCCAAGGGAAGTTAGCGCGTAGGCCCGTGGTGAGACCGAATGACGTCCCGCAGGCGCCAGGAGCAGTTGAGGAGTTGATGTATTCATAATGTTCATTGGAGTCTGTTAGTCCGTTTTCAAGCCTGTGATTACGTCTTTTGTTGGAGTCTGTTAGTTTGCTTTTAAGTCTGTATTTCATCTTTTCATCAAAATTTGTTAGTTTCTTTTGAGTCAGTTAGTTTTTGAGTCGTTGTAATCAAAACTTTTTTTTGTTTTTTGAATATACCAAAATATTTTATTACTTATTTCTACATTTATACCTAGAACTATGTTTGGTCTGATTCATGCGGGGTCATGATACGTAGGCAATTTCCATAGGATTTGACCGTAACCAAATGAAAAAAATAAAAGGAAAAGGAAACGAGAGGAAAAATAAGAGAGAAAAGAAAAGGAAAAGAGAAAGAAAATAAGAAACCGTGAGAAGGAAACAATGACAAAACAAGAAAGAGACATGAGAGAATAAAAACAAAGAGAGATCAAAAAAGAGAGAAAAAAGGAGAGAAAAGAGAAGTTGCAAATGGAAATAAGGAAAAATCGGGATGACGCAAGCAACCGATCAAATGCATAATAAAAACGGTTAACTACTTAGGTGCATTCACTCCTCAAATGTGCGGTTGCCTATCTGTTAAAGTCCTAATCGCTAACAAGTTTGTTATTGATGAAATCACAGTTCAGGCAGGTGGTTAGTTTGGTTGGCATTCTGGCAACTCACTCCTATAACACCCTGTCCAAAAACAAGCTAAACACGGCCAACTAGGAACTTGAGGCAAGTATTGTCTATCCGTCAAAAGAGGTAGAAGAATCGGAGGCTAATCTGAAAGATGAGTTGTATAAGTTGAAGCAGCAGATGGCTGAAATGTACCAAGCATGGGCAAAAGGGCACCCACCGCTAGTTTACCCCGCCAACCCTACTTTTATCCCGCTATTGGCTCAGCCCCAGGAACCTCCCACTGTGATCACATCTCTGGCCTTTCCCCTCTACCAACAATGCTACGACACCACTTCCCATACATCACAAGCTCCACCACCTAAACAAGTCTCGTACCCTCCTCCACCAGTCACTCATGTTTTTGTGGCACCTCCACCTGCTGCATTACACCAATCCTCCAGTGAGCCTCTGCTCCAGACTCATGACAACCAGTATTACCCCCCGGAGCCCACTTTCAAGGTTCCATAACCCTATTCCTACACTCCTCATTTTGACCTCCCTGCGAAAACCAAAAAATAATCTAAAAATCCCGAATAGGAGGAGATGTTCAGAAAAGTTAAAAGCTTGGAACAATCATTCAGAGACATGCGGGGGTTGGGAGGTCAAGTAAGTGTGGCCTACAAAGACCTATGTCTGTTTCCAGATGTGCAATTGGCGGCAGGGTTTAAGATGCCCAAGTTTGATTTGTATGATGGGCACGGTGATCCAGTAGCGCATTTGAGAGGTTTTTTTAGCAAAATGAGGGGAGTTGGTGGGAAAGACGAGTTGCTAATGGCGTATTTCAGTTATAGTCTAAGTGGTTCAGCGCTGGAATGGTATACTCGGCAGGATCACGGAAGATGGTACATATGGGATGATCTAGCCCAGGCATTTGCTTGTCACTTCCAGTATAATCTCGAGATTATTCTAGATCATCTGTCTTTGACGAAACTTGGGAAAAAGCACAATGAAAGTTTCAGAGAATATGGTTTTCGTTGGAGAGAGCAGGCAGCGAGGGCTGACGCTCCAATGAAAGAAAGTGAAATGGGGGATTATTTTTTGCAGTCCTTAGAACCTACATATTACGGACATCTGGTATCGGCTATAGGCAAGTCCTTCAATGAAGTAGTAAAAATGGGCGGTATGGTAGAAGAAGGGCTCAAGACAAACAAAATCATGAGTTATTCGGCGATCAGGGCAACCACCTAGGCCATTCAAAGTGGAACTGGTGGAGCAATTAGAAAGAAGAAGAAAGAGGATGTCGCAAAGATCGAGTCAGGAGCTTGGTTCAGACCCAGGGGCCCATCACATTACTTTAACCAGCCTCGACCCCACCACTAAACCTACCCCCATACCCCGTATAATCCAACCTAACATTACTACACACTACCAGACCCCCATTGTTCTGTCCACCATGCCCAAACATACAGCCAACCTCTGGCCCACGCACAATGGCGTGCGCTAGTCCCACAAAATACATACCCAGCTCCACAAAATGCCTATCCACCCCCAAGAGCCTACTGAAACCCTCCTGGATCAGGTTTCCGGCCCAACCAAGCATTTAAGAACGAGAGGTTGCATAAGAAGAAAACCTTCACTCCATTGGGAGAATCCTATACCAGTTTGTTCTACAGGTTGCGACAATTGGGTATGCTGAGTCCGATCGAGCCAAAACTGCCAAATCCTTCCCCGAGGAATCTTGATCACTCTGTGAGTTGTGAATATTGTTCCGGTGCTCCGGGGCACGACACAGAGAAATGCTGGAAATTGAAAACAACTATTCAAGAGCTTATTGATACTAATCAGATTGAGGTCCAAGCTCCGGAGGCACCCAATCTCAACCAGAATCCATTGCCGGCCCATCATGAGACAAATATGATCGAGATAGTGCATAGGGGAGGGGAGCCTAAAAAGCCTTCACAGACCGTCATGATGATTCGGTCCAGTGAAGTCAGGTCGGTTGAAGTGCCAACAAGTAAGAAATCAGTGATCAGGTTGAGCGGGGTAAACAGTGGACCATCTACACTAGTCAAGAAGGGGACCCCAAGTTATGTGGCAGTAAAACAAGAAAGAGCAAAACTGGTTGTGCCAGGAGTGGAGAACAAGCATGTTGTAATTGTGGAGGGTGCCAGCACAGATCCTGTCATTATCAAGCCGGCAACTCAATTACCGATAGTCAACAGCAAGGCGGTCCCATGGAATTATGAACGAGTGACAGTGACTTACAAGGAGAAAGAGGTTAAAGAAGAAGTTTGTGAGACCCATGGTTTGACGCGATCGGGGAGATGCTTCGCCCTCGAAGAGTTGAGAAAAGCTAAGATCTCCAAAGATAACCCGGTGCTAGTGAAGAAAGTTCTGACCGAGGAAGAAGCAGAGGAATTCTTGAGAAAGATGAAAGTGCAGGACTATTCTATTGTGGAGCAGTTGAGGAAGACATCGGCTCATATTTCACTATTGTCATTATTGATTCATTTAGACGAGCATCGTCGGGCTTTGATGAATATCCTGAATGAGGCCCATGTTCCTGACAGAATCTCAGTAAACCACTTGGAAAAGATAGCTAACAAGATATTTGAGGTAAACAGAGTCACTTTTTTAGATGATGAGTTGCCCGTGGAGGATACTGAGCACAATAGATCCCTCTATCTTACGGTGAAGTGCGAAAATTCCGTGGTTACTCGGGTACTGGTCGACAATGGTTCTAGTACGAACATTTGCCCTCTCTCCATTCTGAACAAGTTGAAGGTGGATAATTAAAGAATTTACAAAAACAATATCTGCATTCGGGGATACGACGGTGGAGGGAAAGATTCAGTCGGGGACATAGTGTTTGAGCTTACAATAGGGCCAGTTGAATTTACCATGGAGTTCTAGGTACTCGATGTGGCTATTTCTTACAATCTGCTGTTAGGTCGACCCTAGATTCATGCTGCCAAAGTAGTCCCGTCTACTCTACATCAAGTGGTCAAGTTTGAATGGGAAAGACAGGAAATTGTTGTGCACGACGAAGATAATCGGTGTGCTCATAGTGATGCCAATATGCCGATCATTGAGTTTGAAGACGACAAGGGGCCATGGGTTTATCAGGTTTTTGATACGGTATTGGTAGAGAAAATTCCAGAAGGGAAGTGCGTTCCAACTTCGAGGGTAGCTGCTGCTTCAGTCATGGTAGCCGTTGAAATGTTGAAAAATGGTTTTGTACTGGGCAAGGGTTTGGGTGCATCTCTGCAAGGTATCGTACAACTGGTGTTTCTCACCAAAAACTTGGATACATTTGGTTTGGGGTTCAAGCCCACAGTTGCGGACATAAAAAGAGCCAGAAAGTTGAAATAGAGGGCATGGGTCCTCCCAAAGCCCATCCCATGTCTCTCCAGATCATTTGTCTGGCCTGGCACCAAGAAACGTCCAGTAACAATAGTTCCCAATTCTGTGGTTGGTCCTGATAAAGAGTTGATTGAAAGGTTCGAGAAGTTATTCGATGATGTGAACATGGTGGAAGCTGGAGAGGGTTCTGGCAAGGAGAATGTGCAATTTGTTGGGCCCAGTGCAAAGATTAACAATTGGGAAACTACTCCTCTCCCCACCAGGAAGGAGTTTTGGTAGTTTGCTTTGATTTCCTTTTAGTTTATTTGGATTATTCCAGGGTTGTAATTCATATTCTATTTTCCGTCTGTTTGGATGTATAAATCTTGTTATCTTTTAATTTCAATGAAATGCAATTTCCATTTTTCTTCATTTCTGATAGTTTTTTTGTTTTCTTTTCTTCCTTGTACAGTTCTTTTTATGCTGGTTTCAATGACATGACTTGCATGAGGAATCTTCGGCCCAGTCTTAAAAGCCAATCTAATTCTGAATAGTAATTGAAGAAATAGAGCATGATGATGAATCAAAATATGATAGGGATGCGGCCTTTGAAGAGATTAGTAAAGAATTAAGCCATTTTGCAAAAAAAAAAACCAAGCCTAACCTAAGTGATACAGAAGCAATCAATTTAGGGGACCCAGATAATATCAGAGAAACTAAGATAAGTGTTCACCTTGAACCTCAACTCAAGGAAGAGATAATTAAAGCATTGTTTGAGTACAAAGATATTTTTGCATGGTCATACGACGATATGCCGGGTCTAAGCACTGACTTGGTGGTTCACAAATTGCCCACTGACCCGACATTCCCTCCTGTCAAGCAGAAGCTGAGGAAATTTAAAACTGATATGAGTGTTAAGATCAAAGAAGAGGTGACCAAGCAGTTCGGTGCAAAAGTTATTCGGGTCACTCGGTATCCCACTTGGTTAGCCAATATAGTACCTGTGCCAAAGAAGGATGGCAAGACTAGGGTATGTGTTGATTACCGTGATCTCAATAAGGCGAGTCCCAAGGACAACTTTCCACTGCCAAATATCCATATTCTGATTGACAATTGCGCCAAACATGAGATTGGGTCTTTTGTGGATTGCTATGCGGGTTATCATTAGATTCTAATGGATGAGGAAGATGCAGTAAAGACGGCATTCATCACGCCATGGGGAACATACTGCTACAGGGTCATGCCTTTTAGTTTGAAAAATGCTGGGCAACTTACATGAGGGCAGTGACAACCATATTCTACGACATGATCCACAGGGAGATCGAGGTCTATGTGGATGATGTGATCATAAAGTCTAGAAAGCAGTCTGACCATGTCAGAGATTTGAGAAAGTTCTTCCAAAGGCTTCGCAGGTACAATCTTAAGCTCAATCCTGCAAAGTGCACATTTGGTGTGTCGTCTGGAAAATTGCTGGGATTCACAGTCAGCCGCTGAGGTATTGAATTGGACCCATCAAAGATTAAAGCTATCCAAGAGTTTCCACCCCCGCGGAACAAGACCGAGGTGATGAGTTTGTTGGGGAGGTTGAATTACATCAGCAGGTTTATTGCTCAACTTATGACAACTTGTGATCCTATCTTCAAGCTATTGAAGAAGGATGTCGCGGTCGAGTGGACAGACGAGTGTCAAGAAGAATTTGATAAGATAAAGGGATACTTGTCAAACCCACCTGTGTTGGTGCCGCCTGAACCACAGAGATGTTCACGGAGACCTTTGATTCTGTATTTGACGGTCCTAGACAATTCCTTTGGTTGTCTGTTGGGTCAGCATGACATCACCGACAGGAAGGAGCATGCCATCTATTATCTCAGCAAGAAGTTCACACCTTATGAGGTTAAGTACACTCACCTTAAGAGGACATGTTGCGCCCTAACTTGGGTAGCACAGAAGTTGAAGCATTATTTGTCATCTTACACTACTTACCTCATTTCTTGCTTGGATCCGTTGAAGTATATCTTTCAGAAGCCTATGCCTATAGGGAGGCTCACAAAATGGCAGATCTTACTGATAGAATTTGACATCGTCTATGTGACTCGGACCGCAATAAAAGCACAAGCATTGGCTAACCATTTGGCCGAAAACCCAGTGGATGAAGAATATGAACCTTTGAAAACTTACTTCCTTGATGAATATGTGATGCACATTGGTGAGGTGGAACAAGTCAAAAAGCCAGGATGGAAACTTTTCTTCGATGAGGCTGCTAACATGAAAGGCGTTGGGATAAGAGCAGTACTTATTTCTGAAACAGGGCATCACTACCCTGTTATTGCTCAGCTTTGTTTCTACTGTGCTAACAACATGGCCGAGTACGAAGCATGTATTTTGGGTTTGAGGTTAGCTATGGACATGGGTGTCCAGGAAGTCTTGGTCTTAGGGGACTCAGACCTTCTGGTACACCAGATTCAAGGGGAATGGGAAACACGAGATTTGAAACTCATACCATACCGACAATGTTTGCATGATCTTTGTCAACAATTTCGATCAGTAGAGTTCAGGCATATTCCAAGGATCCATAATGAAGTTGTTGATGCTTTGGCTACCTTTGAGTCAATGTTACATCATCCGGATAAGGCTTATGTTGACCCGTTGCATATTCAAGTCCACGATCAAGGTGCTTACTGTAATGTGGTAGAAGAAGAACTTGATGGTGAGCCCTGGTTTCATGATATCATGGAATATATCAGGATAGGGGTGTATCCGGTACAAGCTACAGGTGATCAAAAGAGAACAATTCGGTGGTTAGCGAGCGGACTTTTCTTCAGCGGAGGGGTTTTGTACAAAAGGACTCCGAATCTTGGATTGTTGAGATGCGTAGATGCTAGACAAGCCACAACTATCATGACTGAAGTACATTCTGGAGTCTGTGGACCACACATGAGTGGGTACGTGCTGGCAAAGAAGATTCTCCGAGCAGGTTATTATTGGCTCACTATAGAGCGAGATTGTATCAGTTGTATGCACAAGTGTCATCAATGTCAGGTGCACAGAGATTTAATTCATTCTCCACCATCTGAATTGCACACAATGTCTGCACCATGGCCTGTTGTTGCATGGGCATGGATGTCATTGGACCAATCGAGCCATCAGCGTCTAATGGGCACAGGTTTATTCTGGTGGCCATTGATTATTTCACCAAGTGGGTCGAAGCTAAAACTTTCAAGTCTGTGACCAAGAAAGCGGTGGTCGATTCTGTGCACTCAAATATCATCTGTCCGTTTGGGATCCCAAAGGTAATCATCACAGATAATGGTGCTAATCTCAATAGCCATCTTATGAAAGAGGTATGTCAACAGTTTAAGATTACACATCGCAATTCCACCCCAAGGCGAATGGAGAGTCGAGGCAACTAACAAGAACATAAAGAAGATACTTCGGAAAATGGTGGAGGGTTCTAGAAAGTGGCATGAAAAGCTGCCTTTTGTATTGCTGGGTTATCACACTACTGTTCGTACTTCAGTAGGGGCAACTCCTTATTTGTTGGTATATGGCACTAATCCGGTGATACATGCGGAAGTTGAAATCCCATCCCTTCGGATTGTTGCTGAGGCCGAAATTGATGACAATGAATGGGTCAAAACTCACTTGGAACAATTGAGTTTAATTGATGAGAAGAGATTGGAAGCAGTTTGTCATGGTCAGCTGTATGAACAGAGAATGTCAAGAGCATATAACAAGAAGGTGCGTCCACGGAAGTTTGAAGTGGGTCAGTTAGTATTGAAGCGTGTCCTTCCTTATCAGGCTGAAGCAAAAGGCAAGTTCTCCCCAAATTGGCCAGGGCCGTTCATCATGACGAGAGTGTTGTCCAATGGTGCTTTGTATTGAACAGACATATAAGGCAAATGTGTAGAAATGACCATCAATTTCGATGCGGTCAAGAGATATTATGTATGATTTCTTTGTTTAAATTGTATTTGTTTGTACTTGTCATGTTTTGAAGAATGGAATGACGAAGGCATTTTGTTCCGCTGTCTGGACACTTTATCCTTTGTTCTCCCTTTGAGCCTTGTTTATTTCTTTTCATACCCCTCTTTTGGAATCAGTAGACAAGATCAGAAACGCAAGCTTGAAAGACAAATAAAGGAAAAGAGAGAAAGGAAAAGAATGAAAAGAGAAAGAAAAAGAAAAAAAGAAAAAAAGAAGATAACAAAACAACAAGAAAAGAAAAAGAAAGCAAAAAGAGAAAGAAAAGAAAGAGAAAATCACAACAACAAAGCAGTTTCTATGACATGAACTGTGTTCGACCTGATCCCTTTAAAGGATACATGGCAGCCTTACAGTTCGGTCCCTCAAAACAAAAATCCAAAAGTCCCCAAGCAAAGAAACTGGGGCAGAAGTTGTGGTTGTTGCAAGAAATCTGATTCCAAAAGTTGTAATTTTGAACCTACTTGAATTGTTTTGAGTCTTTGATACCCATTCTTTCTAACCCTATCCAAAGCCCACATTACAGTCCAAAGAAAGACCTTCCGATCAATCTTCGAGAAATGCAAAGTCAGGCAAATGGATGTGATTCATATCAAAGGCAACACTCGGGTCCAAGCAGGAAAAAATAATGAAAATGAGAAAGTCTTATTAGTGAAAACCCTCATGGGCACCATAAGACGACAAGAGCTAAGAGAAATCAAAAAATGAGAGAGACTTATTGGTGAAAACCCTCACGGGCACCGTAAGGCGAAAGTAAGTTGAGATATGAACAAATGAGAGAGGCTTGTTGGTAAAAACCCTTCAGGGCACCGCAGGCCGAACAAGGTCAAGGTTTTGGCGAAGAAGTCAGGTTATGGAAGCTCGGGGCAACAAGTATGGCAACTGAAAGTTCATTGGTTGTACAGATTGGGCCAATTAATCCGAAATGCATATCATGATCAATGGTACCAGCTGTTCCACTCAGATAAGTCTCTTTCCTTTTTCCTTAACTCTCAGGGTCATTGCATTTCAGTTCTTTTGGGTTTTCATTTCTCTAAGATGTTTTAATGTCAGTCTTGGTCAAGCAAATAAGAAAGGATTTCAAAGCACACTACCAACTTCAAAAAATGCAAAGCACAGTGTGGCCAGAACATACCAAAGATAGCATGATGTAAAGTGGGATAAAGTGCCGGCAAAACTTCCATCGGCGGAATGATTTAGTAATTTTGTTGGAGATGTAGAGGTTCAGTTAAAGGGGTCAGAGGTGTGAAACAACGGTTCGGGTATAGAACACTCAGGTCATCCGAGGTTAGGTGGTTTAAAAGTCAATCGGGAAGTCAAGCGGTTCTTGGCCAGTTCAGGGGAGTCAGTCAAAACAAAGCACAACAGCGGGGAGGCCACTTTCAGCAAGAATGCCACAAACTAACCACCACATTTTAAACTGACAAGATTTTTCTTTGATTGAAACAGGGGAAGGAAAATTTCATTTGTTTCGAAGAAACCCTCCGTAAGGAAAGGCAAGCACCAGACAGGTTTGATCGTAAATTTTCAGGACCCTCCTGGAAAATAGGACCTAGTTTAAGATTCAAAACAATCGTAAGTAACAAGATCTAGCGTAAGTGTACCCCAAATAGATATAAGTTGGTTTCAAAGTTTGCATATTTAAGATAGGAATCAATTAGGAGTTTTCAGGACCCTCCTGAATAATGGGACATATCTTTAAGACTTCCATTAGACAACAAGATTTAGCGTAAGCTCTGTTGTAGGGTAGTGTAATTCAGCCGTAAATATTGTCCCTCTTAAGGTAAAACTTCATTTGTGATTTTCAGGACCCTCCTGGATAGTGGGGAGTAGTTTAAGACCTTCTTAGATAACAAGATTTAGCAGAAGTCACACCTTTAAAAGATATAACTTAGATTTAAAATTGTCGTTTAGTTAATAATTGTCAGGACCCCCCTAGATAATGAGACCTAGATTTCAAATTCTTAGTAATATTTGGTAATATGATTCAGTTTAACTCTCACATATGTGCCCAGCTACTAAACTGGGGCAGAAAATTTTGTTTATTTTGTCTATTTTTGTTGAAATCAGGTACCCACCTGGAGAGCACGGGAATACAGTTCAAGTTCAGCAGTCAGGCACCCACCTGGAGAGCACGGGAATACAGTTCAAGTTCAGAAATTAGGCGCCCACCTAGAGAACACGGGAATACAATTCAATTTCAGCAGTCAGGTGCCCACCTGGAGAGCACGGGAATACAATTCAAGTTCAGCAGTCAGGCGCCCACTTGGAGAGCACGAGAATACAATTCAAGTTCAGCAATCAGGTGCCCACCTGGAGAGCACGGGAATACAATTCAAGTTCAGCAATTAGGCACCCACCTGGAGAGCACGTGAATACAATTCAAGTTCAACAGTCAGGCGTCCACCTGGAGAGCAGGGAAAACATCTCAAATTATAATCCAAATCGGCAACAAAAGGACTTCACCGGGAGAATACAAGTCAACAAGGCAACAAGAATCACAGGATCAAGTTTGAAGATATAGATAGGGCTTTTGTAATTCATAGATCATTGTTTAGTCTAGCTTCTTTTTATTTTGTCATGGTGTAATAAGGGGTTCAGTAAGCAGTAGCAGCAATAGCAGCAACAGTGAAATCACAGCTTTCTGGTAGTCCCAAATACCGAAACTTCCCGAACTACACTAACCCGATTCCTTTAGAGCCAAGGATATGTAGTCAACCTCAGAAGCATGGTGCGGTCAATCTTTCAAAAAGTGCTTCCCATGGAGTATTCAAACGGGCAAAAATCGCTCGAATACACTTACTTTATCTTTGCACAAAAACTCTCCATGTTTCCGAGCAAAGAGGGGCAGCTGTGAGCACGTAATTTTTGCCCTATATGAATTACTCCCACAAATTAAAACAAAACAATTTTTCCCATTGTTTGCAATTTTGTGGATTTTGTGTGGCATTTTCTGTCAAATTGTTTGCATTTGTCTATGCATGTTTATTTTATTTTGATTAATGAAAAATACAAAAATGTATTGCATTTGCATGTAGGATGTAATTACACATTTTAGGATTAATTAGAAAATTAGTTGTTTTACAAAATGCAAAAAATAAAAAATAAAATAGTTTAATTTGCACTCTTTAATTTTAACCTTGATTTTGAGTAGTTTTCTTTTATTTGGGTTTAATTAGTGTTCTTTTTAGGTTAACTAGGTTCTAGGATTTAATTTAGATTTTAATTTAACTTTGAAAAAGAAAATTTTAAGAGAAAAGAAAGAAAATTGGAAAAATGAAAAGCAAAGGAATAAAAATCAAGTCTGGGCCAAGTCATGTTCAAAGTTTTAAGCCCAGTTTCGGTCCCCTTTTACCCATTTAAACTCCAACCCATTCCACTCAATACCCGGTCCGTTTCCCATACTCCAACCAAATGACCCCATTTAAGTTAGGATTCATTTCAGCCGTCGAGGATCTTTGATCCAACGGTTGGGAAGTGGGGAGGGTGTAACATAAAACGGTCCGAACTCCTCACCCCCCATCTCGTCTCTTTCATTTCTCTCTCTTAGAGACACCCTAAAAAGAACCCTAGCTACCCATTTTATCCACCACCCAGAAGCCTGGCGGCGCAGCCCTAAACTACTCTGTTCCTCCCCAAAATAACACCCTAGGATCCTTTTCTTCTCCCCATCCTAAATAACCAACCCTTTACCCTCGAATCAACGTGGAATTGTTCGAATCTTAAATCTGGGCTCAAACCTCAAAAGTTCAAAAATCATTTTCGCCAAGCTTGGTGACATGAATAATTGTGGAGTACTCTTCTTTCAAAGTTTGAGGACCCGACTTGACGAAACTGATGTCGATTCAGTTGTTCTTGACAAAGAACAACAGATTCGACATAAGTTTGTTTAAGTTTTTGTCTCTGTCTGTTTTCGAGGTCCGATCCGGTAAGTTCTTCTCCCTTTTGTGTTTTCTTTCTCCTATTATCCTCCTCTCTTCTTTTCTTTAACTTAATTTTCATAATAATCTGATTCACCTATGAGTTCAAATTTTCCTCTTGTTCACCATTTTGATTTTCCTTTTCTCCTTTCTCCTTTCTACTTTATGAAATCCATTTCTGTATTTTTTAGTCCGTTAAACATGATCAAGTTCTGTTTCGTAATTTTTACTTAGTTAATTTAAATAGGTTAATTTAGTTAACTTTTTCTATTAGCTTAAGATAATTGATTCATGTGCCTTCGTCATTGTTTGATTACATTTTTAAAGGTTTTCG
The DNA here is from genome assembly GCF_000393655.2 of Nicotiana sylvestris. Taxonomy (NCBI): domain Eukaryota; kingdom Viridiplantae; phylum Streptophyta; class Magnoliopsida; order Solanales; family Solanaceae; genus Nicotiana; species Nicotiana sylvestris. Next base: position 70,541,902 of record NC_091059.1, on the reverse strand, counting down.
GGGGCTTTTCTTTTGGGAACTTTGGGTTAGTTCTTAGAATAGGATTCCTTGTTTGATCCTAATTAGGTTTCTGAAATTCGAAAGCCCCAAAAGGGGAATGGGTGGGGATTTAATTTGGTTTGCAGACCCATTAGTTTGGTCAGTTTACCCGGATTGGGTTTAAAGAGTAAAATCAGAGAATTGAGAGGGTAATTTAGGTAATTGGTTTAGGGAATCTAGGGTATAACTGAAATGGAAGCTTCTTGGAAGCTGACTTTGGGATTGTTTTGAAACTTTGAAAGCTAAATAGGGATATCTAGGCAAAAATAAAAATTGGAAAATGACTAAGGGGGCAAAACTAATTCTTAAAAGGGTGCCCTAATGCTTTGCCTAAAAAGGGACCCTATCTTGCCAATCAAGGGGACCGATAGGAGGAATTCAGAAAGAAAAAAAAGGCTGAAAAACTGAAGTGAAATTACTGTTTCATTGAAATTCCTTTTGTGATTTCTCAAGTTTCTAATTCCTGAAAAGAGTTTCTGATTAATCTAGTCTCAAAATGGATTGAAATGGGGTGCTTGAGGTTTGGTTTTGAGGATAGCTGTGGGTATTTGTTCGAGTGAGACTGCCTTTTATTGTTTTCAAATTCTTTTTGGTTGGACTGGTGTTGCTAGTATTGGCAGGCTACTGTTCTGTTAGTGATTCCTCATTTTCTGTGTTGTTTTCGAATTCCAGGTAGCTTCTTAGCCCTGAGTAGCAAGTGATTGTGAAACATATAAACTGAAAGATTGGTTGAATACAGGCTGATTTGAGCTTGACTCTTTTTGATCCTCTTGTTACTTTAGTGTTCTCTAGTAGATATGTAGGCTTACCCGTTGTTTGAGGTATTCATCTATACATTTAAGGCTGTGTATATTCAATAGTCATAGGTATGAGTAGCTGGGTATGTATGCTTGACAATAGGTAATATCAGTTTTCCAGGCATGTTCTGCCTTTGTAGTTGTTCCTGAACTTGCTTTGAATATCCTTTGATATGAATCTTTGAAACTCATGGGAAAGATGGAATTTTAACCTACTGGGAATTGTCATTGTCAAGAAGATTTAATTTAGCACGATTATGTTAAAATGATCCAGTGCTTATCTATTGTGTGTTTGTATGAGTATGTTTTAAATTCTGCAAGTTTGTTCATGAGAGGTTTAATTATAGTTTAAACCTCAACATTTCAAGTTAACTTAAGTTTTTTTTTTAGGATTTTAAAGTCGTATGCTACATAGTTCTTCAAGAAATGGATCCTTCATTGTTTCTCTTTCAAAATCATGGAACAATTTGTATGGTGTGCATACGGTAATTTTGTGACTAGCTATTTGGATTCATCTTGAAATTTCACTGCTCAGCCATCACTTGAGCGTGATATAGACTCGATGTCGAGTCTCATGGGTGTTGGTTCTGAAGCTTTTTGTTTGGGCTCAACTTGGGCCCAGAGTTCTAACATCAATAAAAAATGAAAGGGGTAGGCTCTGCTGCATATGCTCTTCTTTGCTTCAAAACAGGGTTCTTCGCGGATGGTTGGGACGGTATAATTTTTTTAAGACTGGCCCAGTTCCCTAATGCTCACATCGACTATGTTTAGTTTCTTTGCCATACCGGCTGAACGAATAATTATGGCCCTTCAATTTGTTGGTTGCATATTAGTAGTACTGTGATTTTGTTTGAGTAAGTAAAAATCTTGCAAATTTTCTTTAGTTGATTAATTGGGTTTTTAGAATAGATCAGCTTAGGGGTGCCATATTAAACAACATAAATAATTTATGGCCCTCATGAGTAATTTAGAATTTCTTTAGTTAGAATAAATCGAGTTGCGCCGTGCCAAGCAAAAATCTCAATTGCATGGACCTCGTATAATTAATCTTGTTTTGATCCTTAGAATTCGAGGCGTGCCATCTAGTGGAATTTCCATGGCCCTCGCAAAGTTGCAAACGCGTAGTTGCTTTAGGCGAGTCATTTTAAAAAATTACCTTCCTAAATTCGGGTGTGCATTTATGTGACCCAAATCCAAATCTCAACAATGTTAGATAAAATGTGTCATGGACCGCGGGGATATTTATGTGACGTTGTTCAAGATGTGTTTTAGATGACATTGAATCTTTTCTAAAAATAATAATTAAAAGCGGCTAATAAGTTAAAATGTACCATAGGCTAAAACCTGTATTAAAATTAGATAATATGCCAATTATAACAGTTGAGCGACCGTGCTAGAACCACGGAATACGGGAATGCCTAACACCTTCTCCCGGGTTAACAGAATTTCTTACTCGGATTTCTGTGTTCGCGGACTGTAAAACAGAGTCAATCTTTTCCTCTATTCGGGATTTGAACCAGTGACTTGGGACACCATAAAATTATCCCAAGTGGCGACTGTGATTTTTTAAAATAAATAATCCCGTTTTGATTGTCACTTTAAATTGGAAACAAACTCCCTTATACACCTTTCTGGGGGTGCAAGTAAAAAGGAGGTGTGACACATATTCTTGAAGGTGACTCCTTCAATCTCCACCTCCCATAGGTTCCCAGCTCAATCCCCCAAGGGATTCTCGCTGGAGAGGATGAAGAAGAGGAAAAGGAGGGGACGCAGAGGAGGTAGAGAAAAGAGACATGGCTCGCCGAAGTCAATGGTGAAGACCCGGTGGGCCCAAGCCTCAACAGCCGGTGGTGCCACCTTATCCCTTGGGAAAAAGAGAACCCTAGGGATGAAGTGGCACACCAGGCCCGGGTAGAAGAGTGAGCAGCGGTGCATAGTCCGAGCAACTATCTACATAAAGGAGGAACCGACTCTCACTCCACCATCATCTCGGCCCGGTAGTAACAACGACAAGGGCCAGCATGTCAACAACTGCGGTGATAGCAGGACGATGCATCTGTGTTTGGCAAAAGGGAGCCCTGGCAGAAGGCCATAAGAAAGTCCAAGGAAGCGCCTCCAAATGGCTTTAAAACCATAAGCCATAGACATGATGTTCAAGGGGGGAAAGAAGGATATAAGAAAAGGCAAGCAAGACAACAGAAACTTTGAGATGGTGAAAATAAGGCCAAGACATCCCCATTTATAGGGATTACGACATGATCATCGATACTTCGGAAGACTGACCGACGAGCGCAATTAATGCACCTACAAAAACTGAACCGGCGGTGGTACTTACACCTTGGGAAGCAAAAATCAGAGAATGCAACGAATGAGGTTGAAAAGCATGAGCCAGGGGTCACATCATCGGTATGGCGTCTCCAAAAGAAGCTCGAGGAGTCAAGTGTCAAAATCATTTCCCATCTATTCGATATGGGAAACGCGGAGACTATCTTTACACGGTAAAATCAGAGGACTTAATTTCCCGCTGTCGAGACATTCCGGAAGCATGCCTCGGGATTTCGTGGGTAGGAGTTCTTGACCTCGTTCTCGACCTCGGGGCTCGTCGAAGCCCAACTCAGAGGAAACAAAGGACAAAGCCAGGATAGATGAAGAAGCCCTCTAGGCATATGGCTACGCCTACCAGGAGCCTACACTGAAGCATCACTTCAGGCCATCCCATCGCCGTACTTTGTAGCTAACCCCCACATACTTGTAGCCGAGTCTCCTCCTCTATATAAAGGGGGCTCGCTCCACTTTGTAAAGGGATGATGTTGCTCCATTTATCCACAAGTGCAATAATATCTCTATCCCTCTCTCTTTCTTTTAAGTCATTTGTTCTCATTGGCACGGGGCCACCTCACATTTATTGTTTTCTTACTTGTTCTTCGCTCGTCTAGCTGTGCAATGGCCATAAAGAGCCTTACTTAATCACATCTCTATTTGTTATCCCTTTCCTGACTATCCCAGATAGCTCGATCTTGGCTCAACCCTCGATCCCGAGGCCTCCATCAACCTACTCCGCGCTCAGGCAACAGGCCCTTTCAGTTTGCTTACTGCTCAATTTAGCTCTTATTCTATCACCATACTTAGCATTTTTAGCACCAACTGCTCTAAAAACTAGCTCGAGAATAGATCACATATTTTTAGAATCCCATTTACAAATTTAATTGTTGTTACCATTTTCACGGTAAACAACTCCTATGAACCTAGAGCTTTGATACCAACTTGTCACGACCCAAGTTTTTCCTCTGTGAACTATCGTGATGACGTCTAGTCTCTACGTCTAGGTAAGCCTAACAAATTGCAGAAAAAGAACTAAAATGCGGGAAAACTAAATAAAACTGAAGATAAACAAATATAGAAGTGTTTAAGATGCCGCTCGGCATATACCAATACAAGATCTCAAAAACTGAACAATTCCCAAAACCCGGAATCTCATGAAATCATAAACTATGAATACTACATTGTGCTCTAACTCTAGAATATCTAAATCAAGATAAATACAGATGGGCTAAAACTATAAGAGAGAGTGGAAAGGGACTACTCAGTCTGTGGACGTGGCAATTATACCTTGAAGTCTCTAGAGGATCGCCTCGCCTCAAGGGTAGTAAGACTGAGTCAAAGTACCTGGATCTGCACATGAAAACATGTGCAGAAAGGGTATGAGTACACCACAACAGTACTCAGTAAGTGCCAAGCCTAACCTCGGTCGAGTAGTAATGAGAAAGGTCAGGGCCCTACTAATTATAGCTAAAAAACGAGGTAAAATAGTATAGAATACGACAATATAATTAAATGCTAACAGTATGAAGTAACACATGGTAGTAAGATTAACAACAACTATAACAGAGACAAATTAATCATAGAAGGAATACAACTCAGCATAGAGATAACAATCGGGGATCTCTCAGTATCCCGAGGATCTCTTAGTATCCTCAATATGTGTGCTGGGGATCTCTCGGTATCCCGGTGATCTCTTAGTATCCTCAATATATGTGCTGGGGATCTCTCGGTATCCCGAGGATCTCTTAATATCCTAAATACACGTTCTAGGGATCTCTCAGTATCCACACTATAGTCCAAATCAATATATGTGCAGGGGATCTCCCGGAATACAAATCCGTAGTACCAAAGTAAACACACAACAGTAACACGAAGAATACTCGAACACGAAGAATACTCAATTCAATTAAAATTTCATACCAAGGTAAACCAGGTATTTCTAACCTAGCATGCTACACATAATCCAAATAAGGCTGTTTGAGCAAGTAAAGCAATTAAGGCAATTAGACATGCTTCCCTAAGCTAACAGTAGGCTTAAATTTGCAAGTAGTATAAACAAGACAGGAAACACAATTATAGTTACCTAATGAAAATAGGATTTTCAACAATTAGCACAAGTACGCACTCCTCATCTCACGTACAAGTCATTTCAGATATCAATAATACCAAATCCTAAGGGGAGTTCCCCCACACGAGGTTAGGCAAGCCAGTTATCTCGAACCGGTTCAAAAATCAACCCGAAACCACATTCTTGCCACGAGTACTCGACTCCAAATGACCCAAATCAATTCAAATAAATTGCATAACGTAAATATAACTTCAAGTAACTGATTCCACTAATTAATTCTAAGCTAATACGTGAAATTAGGAAAAATGACCAAAACACCCCTCGGCCCACTTCTCGGAATCGGGTAAAATTTACAAATTCAGAATCTTCATACTCTCATGAGTTTATTTATATAAAAACTATTCCAATCTGACATCAAATTCTAGATCAAAACCACAAAATTAGGCCTAAGGACTTTTCCCAAATTTTCTCCAAACTTTCGCCCCAAATTCGAAATCAAAAGATGAATTTAAGCATAGATTCGTGGAAATTAATCAAAACCGAGTAAGAATTACTTACCCAAAACACCCAGGTGAAAATCTCTCTTAAAATCACCAATCCTGAGCTCCAAATCAATTTTTCCAAGTTTTGAGACTAAACCCTCGTTTTTGTCCTTTTCTTACTAGTGAAACCGCATCTGCAGCCCTAGGACTGCACCTGCGGTCTTGCTTCTGTCTAAACCAAGTCGCACCTACAACTTTTAATTATACCCAAATTCCACTTCTACGGTCACCTAGCCGCTTCTGCGGCACCGCACCTGCGGTCCCACACACGCAGGTGCGGTTACGACAGGTTCATCTATCAGATTTTTGCATAAGTCCAAAAATCAATTTCCGTTAAGCACCCGAAACTCACCCGAGGCCCCCAAGACCTCAACTAATCCTGCCAACCAATCCTAAAAATCATACGAACTTGTTCTAACTTTCAGAATGATCAAAACAACATCAAAACACCAATTTAACATCGGATTCAAGCCTAAGAACTCCAAAAACTCTCAAATTACGCTTTCGATCAAAAAGTCTATCAACCCTCATCCGAATGACCTGAAATTTTGTACACACGTCATATTCAATACTACAGAGCTACTCCAACTTCCAGAATTCCATTCGGACCCTTAGATCAAAATCTCACTATCGAACCGCAAACTTCAAAAATTCAACTTTCGGTATTTCAAGCCTAAATAAGCTACGGACCTCCAAAACACAATCCGAACATGCCTCTAAGCCCGAAATCACCCAATAGAGCTAACGGAACCGACGAAATTCCATTCTGAGACTGTCTTTATACTGCTCCGACTACGGTCTAAATTCTAAAGCTTAAACTCTCATTTAGGGACTAAGTGTCCCAAAACTCTCCGAAACTCCAAATAAATACTCCCGGCAACTCACAATAGCAGAAACAAACATGGGGAACACAATTAATAGGAGATTGGGGCATTAATTCTTAATATGACTGACCGAGTCGTTACAAGTTAGAAATCCCGGGCATCAATTTCCAACGAATGGCCAAGAATCTAAAGAAAACAATATATAGCATAAAAATCAACCAACACAAAAATGAAAGCTGTTATAAAAGAAGTTGGATATCAATAATACCAAAATAGTCACATTTATAGGAAGAAAAAAGGATATTACCATATCCACTCTGCCTTGAACCAAAGCAAAATCCCAACCAAATAAGGAGGAGGAGGAGAAGAAGAAATAGAAGACGATGTATAACATTTGGTACGTACTGACCTTGATTGTTACTACCAGCAGATGGTCGACTATTTAGTTGAACATCAACTTAATGTGGAGAGGAAGCTTCTACAGGTGAACGTGCACTAAACCTTAACATGTGAGGATCAAGTTGAAAATCTGGGTTCAGACGCTGAAGTCGTGCGATGACGTTCATTGTAATATTTTGTTCCATAGCATCCTTTTGTTCATTGAACTTTTCATGCATTATTTGTTGCATCCTCTATTCCATTTTGTCTATTTTCTGATGCTCCTCTCATCAGTAGCATCTAAAGAATATCCAAGATTCCCTTTTTGCCCTTTTAACGCATTCTTGGTAACCCCTCGTCCATAAAATCTCACACGACCTGGATGTTCAGATCCCATGACTGATGCAAAAGCGTCAAATGAATGACTATCATCTTCACTTTCTTGAGTTGATTGTATTCTCTCCATTTCATACAAACTAAATGCGAAAGAAAAGAGTTTAAGTAACTAAAATTGAATCAATAACTAAGAATAAATAAATAATCACGACAAACTTTAAATTAGAAATTTCGTACAATTTTACTAATCGTATTGTCATATGAGCTTTGTTTACCAAATTTTCTTTTTCTTGTAGCCACAAATATGTCCTTACTTTATAGAGTATCTGAAGTATCAGAGATTTCCTTCTTTTTCCTCGTTACATGAAAACATGTATAATAATCTTTCCATATAAAGTTAGCAAGTTCATAATTTAAAAAAAAATAAGAAAGATAAAACATCAAACCTCACGAATTAGAGAAAAAGGTGTTCTGCTAGCAGTGTGCGGACACTTCAACTTATTTCGATTCTCTGTATTGGTTTTGGAGATTTTCTACAAATAAACGAGTCAACCACTGGACATCAGCTCACAAAATGCAGAATTTTCAACTGTATGAATAACACAACTGAAATAACTGAAGAAAAATCATAAAGCAATCACTTGATAGCCACATATGAAAGGTTAAATAACCTTGTTTCACTTGAAACTGCAGTTGCTTCCTCAATTGCAGGTCAATTTGCCTTCAAAATGCATGCCAAACAGTTACAGCCAAGCAATTTTCTCAAAGTAACCAACCAAACAATTCATTTTAACAAACAGAATCAATAGTTGCCACACTTAGTGCAATTTAAGAAGTACACGGCTGAAGAATTAAGCAGGCAACTGTATAGAAGTTTTATTGTAACCACTGGACATCAGCTCACAAAGTGTAGAATTTTCAACTGTAGGAATAGCACAACTGAAATAACTGAAGAAAAATCACAAAGCAATCACTGGACAGTCACCTATAAAAGGTTCAACAACCTTATTTAACTTGAAACTGCAGTTGCTTCCTCAATTGTAGTTCAATTTGCCTTCAAAATGCATGCCAAACAGTTACAACCAAGCAATTTTCTCAAAGCAACCAACCAAACAATTCATTTTAACAAACAGAAACAACTGTTTCCATACTTAGTGTAAATTAAGAAGTACACTGCTGAAGAATTTGCAGGCAACTGTACAAAAGTTAGATTGTAACCAAAATTGTGTAGATGCTTGCAAAACTAGTGCAAAAAGCTGTAGAATCATTGCCAACAATCAGATTTTTAACTGGCAGAAACTTTTCAGCAGCTCAAACAGTGTAGAAATCACACTCAAAACTCCCAAGACTAATAAACTAGCAACGGCTTCAAACTATAACACCAAATTCAATTCCATTTGATACTCCATGAAACCAGCAGTAGCAATTTTCAAACAGTGAACTACAATAACTATTAGATTTCAAACCAAAGAACTGTGTAGTTTCTTTAGGTTTTAAAAAAACACCACCTCAAATCCTTTTAAGCAGATGCTACCTTTAGTCTATGCTTAATCGACAACCTTCAAGGGGATTACAAGCTCGCAAAGATGATGGCGTTCCAAGTCAGTTTAGAGCTAATAGCAACAACTTAACATTTCAGAAACAAAACTAATCAATCTTTCAACCAACAATAGTTATTCACTCGATTCAATTCAAACATTCAAAAACTAGTATTCAATGCAGTAGTAGACACTGTCAAATTCAACTAAAAACTTGATGACAATGTCTCGATCAAAATTCAACAGCAACAAGAAAGAAAAATGAATTTGAGTCTTTTATTCAAGTACTCAAGCTCCAAATGAACAGTACCAGATAAGACACATAAAGGAATAATGGCACATAAGATAGATAATAGTCCACTTAAAATGTTTCAAGTATGTAATCATAATAAAAATGCTGTTATGGTTCACTTACCGAATACTAGACAAGAGATTCCGCATGTAATTACCTTATGAGGATCGGAGTTCCAATATTTAAGAAGATCCTTAAAGTAAGATTCCGGAACATCTACTGGCCTATTCTCCATTCGAAGCTCATCATTATCGTAGGCTGTGAAGTGGTTTGTTTTCAATTGACTCTTATACTTTCTCCAAGCACTACAAACTGATTCAAAAACCCATTGTTTCGCCTCGTCAGTAATGTCATATTTTTCCTACAAATTTAGTGCAATTGGGTTAGTGTAAGAAATTAGAAATATCATCCATGTGTATTGGACATTGGGAACTTCATACCTTGATATATTTCCACATATCATCTTTTGTGTCTAGTTTCCTCCAATTAAATACATTAAGAGGACATAAAGTCCCACTCCTTGCCAATGTGCCGAGGAAGCTACCCAACTCTTGTACAACTTCTTTAGTAAGACCAACGAGTTGATTATACTCATTTAGAATGATCATTTTGCTCTCCTTTCTACCATGAACACTTGGTATTTGAGTACGACCTCTTTTTCATTTTGGCGAGGAGGGGACTACAATAGTACAAAGCAAAGATAATCATTAATCACTATTTTTAGTTAATTTTATGATTAAAATTTATATATTTTTTCCTTGTTCCTTAAATTGTTCAATTGCTTCATGGTTGGTAGAATCATCAGATCGTTCATGTACTCCCTATGATGCAGGAGTGATGGAATCCATATTCGCCTGTTGCACTTGTTCATGTACTCCTTGTGCTGCTGAAGAGGTGGAATTTTGTGGCACTTGCTGCACTTGTTCTTGCATTTGAGATCCTAGTTCTGATTGTCGTTCTTCATTTGCGTTTGATCTTATATTCAAGATTTCATGACCCAAAAACTGACCTGATCATGATGACGCCTATCGTGAAACTAGGGCAGCCAACACAACTCCCGAATTAACCATTTAATCAACAACAATCCTTTTTAAGCCTTTAATTAATCAAATATATCATAATGTAAGTCTAAATGAACAGTGCGAAATAAATGCACAAGCCCGACATCGGAGTGTCACTAGTCATGAACATCTACTACAACTGTCTAACAACATCAAGACCAATATGGCCGGAAAAATCAGAAAAATACATAAGGAAGAATAAGGAGGGAGAAAAATAGGGCTACGATGAACCTGCCACCGAGCTTAGAAATACCTGAATCTGCACACAAGGTGCAGGGAGTAAAGTGAGTATACCAACTTAGTAAGTAATAAAAGTAAATAAAGTCTGAGCAGTAAAAAATCACGTAAACCACGTCATAGAACCACAGTGGGTACAGTATGTTCCCAAAACAGGATACCAATCAAATCATTTCGTTAAATTCCAATTTCAGTAAAATTCTTTAGAAAATTGTCTTTCTAACATGTTCAGCAGAGGTTTAATGAAATTTGTAGTGAAAGTGATGAAAATAATAACCGGCCCCTCGAGAAAAACATAGTTCGTGCACAGTCCCTCGAGCAAACAAAATTTATAAACATCTCATAAGTCAAAAATCTCCGTTGGAGTAACAAAGCCAAATCAGTGATTAAATTTCGAACACCTCGCGAGAACTCCAGTTTAAAAGAAAGTTTGTTTGAAACATTTATTTAACATTTCAATAGAGGCTCAGTATAAAGGTGAGTGAAGTCGGTAATTTGACCAACATATTCAATAGAGACTCACTTTAAGGAGGAGTGAAAAATAGTAATTTCATAAGCAAACCCATCAGGCAAAGCATCACTCGTATATGTGTATATATATAGCCCCTCGGGCAACCTCTCAGTCACTCATAACTCAACTCTCATCAATCAGCGCTCACGCTCAATAGGTACCATATCATAACCGCTGTGGTATGCAGCCCGATCCATAAATATATAATCCTCACAACCAGGCCCTTGGCCTCTCTTAGTCATTAACCTCACAATCAGACCGTCGGTCTATCTCAGCCATGAACCTCACAAGACACTCGAACTATTAGTAAATTAGGGCGTTCAGTTCAAGAATATCATTTATAGTATCAAAATTGAGTAAATAAGGCTGAGTTATAAAATCAGTAAAACACAGCATGACAGAGTACAATTATTAAGTCAAAACAGTGAGGAAAAGTAGTAAAAGCCCCATAAGGGTCCAAAACAGTTGGCACGAGGCCCAAATATGGCATTCCGCCTAAAACATAGCAATACTTCTCAAAACACAATGATATCAAACAGTTTTTAATCAAATATGCGACATAACAATCGTACGGGATGGACCAAGTCACAATCCCCAACGGTGCACGACTCCACGCTCGTCATCTAGTGTGTGCGTCACCTCAAAGTAGCACAACGATGTGAAATTCAGGTTTCATACCCTCAGGACAGCATTTGCAATCATTACTTACCTCTATCCGGTCAAAACTCTAGCCCGCAATGCCTTTGCCCCTTGAATTGGCCTCCAATTGCTCCAAATCTAACCAAAATCAGATTCATACCATCAAAATATGCTAAGGGAACAAAGCCCACTCGAAAATAACCAATTTACATAAAAGATCCCGAAATAGGCCAAACCCGACCCCCGGGCCCACGTCTCGAAATCCAATAAAAATCACATCACTAGAATCCTTACACTCTCATGAGTCTACCCATAACAAATTCATAAAAAGCCGACCTCAATTGCCCATTCAAATCCCAAAAAGAATTCTCAATCTTTTCCTCCATTTTTCCCAATTTCCACTCTAATTCCTCAAATTAAATGATGAAATTCAAGACTATATTATAGAATTAAACCAAATATGAGTGAAGAATACTTACCCAATTGCTTCACTGAAAATCTCATCAAATTTCACCTTCTCCCGAGCTCTCTAATGGTTTTTGTGTTATTGGACTTAAACCCTCGATTTTAAAATATAATCTGACTGCCCAGATATTTACTTCATTGTGAACGCGGAAGCACCCTCGCATTCGTGAAGCACCAAGCTTCACTGAGCAAAATTCTCCTCTTCGCGAACGCGAGGGCCCACCCGCGAACGCGAAGACCAATCAGTCAACCCTACGCGAACGCAGTATGTTGCTCGCGGACGCGTAGCTTTAACTCAGGAACCTTCGCGAACGCGGGACTTACATCGCGAACGCGAACAACAAACCCGTTGCCCCTCTCAACAACCTTTTGCGAATGCGAAGAATAAAACTCTGCAACAAAACAGAAGAAAACTCTACAACTCTCAAAAGCCAAGAATTGGTCCGTTAACCACCCGAAACTCACCCGAGGCCCTCGGGACCTCAACCAAACATGACAACATATCCCATAACACCATTAATACTTGTTACAACCTTTGGAACACTCAAAACAACATCAACACATCAAATCATCATCGGATTCAAGCCTATGAATTCCAAAAACTTCCAAATTCTGAATTCGATCAATAAGTCTATCAAACCTCATCCGAATGACCTGAAATTTTGCACACACATAAAAAATGACACGACGGACCTATTCCAATTTCCGGAATTCCATTCCGATCTCGATATCAGAATTTCCATTACCAACCAGAAAATCCCAAATTTTCATTTTCGCCAATTAAAGCCTAAACCTTCCACGAACCTCCAAAATACATTCTGATCACGCTCCTAAGTCCCAAATCACCTAACGGAGCTAAAAAAAATCATAAAAATCGAAATCCGAGATCGAATACTAAAAAGTAAAAACTTGGTCAACTTTTTCAAACCGAGAACTATTCTTCCAAATCCATTTTGATTACCCTGAAAACCAAAATCGACGATTTACATAAGTCATAATACATCACACAGGGCTAGTCATGCCCGAGAACTGGCGAGCAAAGTGCAAAAGCTCAAAATGACCGGTCGGGTCGTTACATTCTCCCCCATTTAAATTTACGTTCGACCTTGAACGTGCCAAGAGTTGTTCTGAAAGCCATCAAATCGCTGTGTAACCTTACCATGCACATACCCGGGGGTGATCCCATGTCACCCTATCTCATATAGGTCCGATAACACAATGTAACTGAAATTTTGCAATCCAACCTAGCTCATAAATCTTAGAACTACATTTCCACTTCTGAAATCATCTACAAGATTAGAATCTCACATTTATGCTCTGAATAAGCCCAAACAAGCTGTAACAAACCATACATGCAACCTCAGATGCAATTACATGATATACCACATAACTCAAACACTCGTAGCAATAACTTCTAATCACAGTAGTTGCTCAAAACAATTGAATATCGACAATAAGCCTCATATCCAATAAAACCTCATTCCAATACTTTTGTATACTGCCAATAATAAATGAAACATGTAGAAAGTCATAACCATTCCTCAGATCAACCATTCGTGAAGCCACTTCTCCTTTGGTAGGGACCATAACAAATTTCTAAGCCAAACAACGATATCATCCTTCCAACATGCTAAATCCGAACCTGTTTTATTCATTCTAGATCCCAACGATCTCATCTAATCTAACACAACTACTCTGGTGACATGCCATATCAATACAATCTAAAGCCACAACTCGTACAACCTGTGCACCAATAAGCAACTGTCCCAATGTACTCAAACCATAGAAAGTGAATCAAATGAGAGAGCTGTGCCGCAGGCTCACCAGTACCACCACAATACAATGTTAAGAACCCATCACACATTGTAGAACCAGAAAACACGAGTCTAACCCAAAGGATCATAGCTCGACATACTTCGCCGCAATGAGCGACCCTATCCAAACACTGGTTCACATGAGACACCTTAAGTCACTATGTGCAAAATCATCAACTAAGCGCAATTTGATGCCTAGCACCCAAAAGTGAATCACCATAACCATGGAGAAGCAAATGATTCAATGCCATATCAATCCAAAAGAACATACCCATTGCGCAACAAATCATGCAACGCTCAATTACCCATCCCGCTCAAATCCTGTTATAAAGCTTAAATGGAAACGCACCATATGCACATATAACCAATAAATCACAACTCCTCGTAACACAGAAGAGTAACTCATAGATCACCCAGAACATGGATAAGCTCAACAACAATCGAGTGGCACATCTCACAATAATAACATTTCAGAGTCAATAATTCTGACCAAGTGTAGAACACACATCCATGTTGGGCTTACCAATGACCCACAAATCAACTCTGGTTACCCACGACAGATAAATAACCATCCGAAAGTCCATAGTGACTGAATCACAATGCATACCACCCTCTGACTGACCTTGGCTACATTTTCACAATCCACAACCACCAAAATCATCTACTCATGAAAACTCTCAGTCTCCCAATCCATAAAGCACATGAATCACCATATCCGATCCCAGCTACACTACCGAACATCTAACTCACATTTGATACTCCATCACTCCACGAGGGATACTCCTAAATTTCTCCTATGCTACTAGGTGAACTTGAATATCAGTAGTTGATCTAACAAGAGAGTGCCACCATACCAATGAAGTATGCATAACTCAACACATCGCCCTTTATGAAATGTAAACCCTCATCAAGCCACACCAATCAGTGATCACATATATCTAGTCATCTGAAATTGAACATGCTACCTAAGAATTTGTGACCTTCCTTTCAAAACTGAGTCGTGACCTTACACATGCAAATCTCAATCATTCACAACATACTGCATATACCCTACCATCCTAGGATAAACATAATAACTTCATAATCCACTCCGAGATACAAGCAACTACGTACTCAACCAGCCAAGAACTTTTCCATTTGATCCCATCTAAGAGAAAATCACTATTCATCCCATGCTCCTTATGCCAGTAGAAAATATACACCTCCAAACCGTTGTAGAAACCATCAAGAACTCTCCGAATCCCATTTGCACAAAACCAAACCATTAGGACGGACTCCTTCTAACTTAACCAAGCTACACATGCCACTAAAACCTAAGAGCATTGTTGCGAAACACCTGTAGAAACTCATTACCTCATAAACACCCAAAGAACTAATCATACCCATTACTATGCCGATCCAACCGACTACCAAGCTATCCTATCTATCCGAGTTCTTTCTGAATTGCATTCACATTGATACTTCTCCTCGGCATAATACCTCAATCCTTAACCCAGACTCACCACGCGATACTCAAAAATGAAAGTGCATCTCCTTAAGGCTCATAAGCTGCTAAATGCTCTCGTAAATATCCCCCAAAGCACCACATTCAACATACTTTCCCTGAAGAGACTTCCTGCCAATCTAAAGCCATTACCTTCACTTTCTTGATACTGATATGTAGAATCCATAATGATATAGGAATCCCACGATTCTTAACACCCTCCAATACAAACCTCAGTTTCTAGCCAAATATACAACCTGAAAATCTCCAATTATTACATGTAAAAATCTTGAACCCATTAGACCCATTCTCGAGAGTCATACACTCTGCTCAAACCTCCTTTAGACTGATCAAACGGACCGGATGACTTATGCTCCATTAGCACTCCAATACCGCAGAAAGTAACCCCAACTTAATGCATCCAAATAGATTCCTGCTCCATGTAGATTACCTCCTCCACCAATAACAACTCAAGTCATTCCATAGATTCTTATACGCCCATGAAGCATAACATAACCCTTATCCAAAATTTCCTTTGTTCGGGTCATCCTCGATCTCAACCTCTGTAAGCCATAACATATTCACCAGTATGCCCCAAACTGGAACCAACACAACACATAACCGTGCAATCAACTGATCAATAGCAGACTCCCCCACTTGGCTTAAAGCCATAGATCAAACACACAATAACTCATAATGCATATACTCTTTTACTGCCATAATACCATAGTGAGATTAAACTCAATCCTTTATAAGCTCGTGCAACACATACCATCTTGTACTTCAAAACTTCTGCAAATCTCGCATTCACCCTCGTAATAGTCAAGACAACTTTTTAACGTGATCCAAACTCAAACTGCAGCACGTATAATTTCACTGATAAAAGAGGACTCACAACAAACATCATAGGGACTATGCAACTTCAGAACACTCCGTAAAAGATAATTCACTTGCTTAGCCTCAAACTGGCATCTCTCTATATTATTCCATAATAACAACTATTACCCGGTCACTTAATCTTTGTAAGTCCGAACTCATATCACAACGTAAAAACTACTTCACTTCCCAACTAGGCACCATGAAAGGATCCTTCAGCACACTCATAGCTCGAGGCTATATATCAAATCACGATGGAAATCAAGCACCAGATAGTTCTTGTTACCCCCAAGCAGACCCTTCTCGTTTTATTCAATTCCTATGAGCACACCTCGTAGTCACATCACACGCATCATGTAACTATCCAGTCACCACTTCCCTTAATAGGGACACTATTAAACATATAAATATAGAAACACGTGCTCACGCAATCAGCATCTCAAGGTTCAAGCTATAGGCAAGGCCCAGCCTCAAGTCCTCCATACTGGCCCAACATCAACACACAAAGATCACATCTCGCCCTTCGATCAGGGAATCGCAAGCCGTAAACGCACAACCGATACCAGCGCTCATGCACACATATGAACGTGTGGAAGGAATTCAAAGAGTTACATTTCAAGCTGAATTAAGGACGCACGATAGGAATTCAAGAATATGAAATTTTTCCTAAAGGTTTTGCAGCCTCTCAAGGATAAGTACAAACGTCTCCGTACTGATCCGCGAGACTCTACTAAACCTGCTCATGACTCGTGATACCTATGTAACCTAGGCTCTAATACTAGCTTTCACGACCCAAAAACCGATCCGGTCATGATTGCGCATATCGTGAAACTAGGCTGGCTGACATAACCCCCGAATTAACCATTTAATCAATAACAGTCATTTTTAAGCCTTTAATTAATCAAATATCTCATAATGTAAGTCTAAATGAACAGTGCAGAATAAATGCACAAGCCCAGCATCGGAGTGTCACTAGTCATGAGCATCTACTACAACTGTCTAACAACATCAAGACCAATATGTCCGAAAAAACCACAAAAATACATAAGGAAGAATAAGGAGGGAGAAAAGCAGGGCTGTGATCGCTGGGCAACTACCTTGCTAACTCCGATGAACCTGTCACTGAGCTCAGAAATACCTGAATCTGCACACAAGGTGTAGAGAGTAATGTGAGTACGCCAACTCAGTAAGTAATAAAAGTAAATAAAGTCTGAGCAGTAAGAAATTACATAAACTACATCATAGTACCACAGTGGGTACAATATGTTCCCAAAATAGGATACCAGTCAAATCATTTCGTTAAATTCCAATTTCAGTAAAATTCTCTAGAAAAATGTTTTTTAACCTTTTTAGTAGAGGTTTAATGAAATTTGTAGTGAAAGTGGTGAAAATCATAATCGGCCCCTCGGGCAAAACATAGTTCATATACAGTCTCTCAGTCAAACGGAATTCATGAACATCTCATAACTCAAAAATCTCAATGAGAGTAACAAAGTCAAATAAGTGATTAAATTCTGAACACCTTGTGAGAACTCAAGTTTAAAATAAAGTTTGTTTAAAATATTTATTTAACATTTTCAATAGAGGCTCGGTTGACCAACATATTCACAGTAATTTCATAAGCAAGCCCCTCAGGTAAAGCATCACTCATATGTGTATATATATATGTATATATATGTATATGTATATATATATATATATATGTATATATATATATACATACATATATATATATATATATATATATATATATATATATATATATATATATATATATATATATATATATATATATATATCCTAATCTAACCATAATCAGATTCATACTATCAAAATATCTTAAGGGAACAAAGCGCACTCGAAAATAACCAATTTACATCAAAAATCCTGAAATTGGCCAAACCCGACCCCTGGCCCACATCTCGAAATCTGATAAAAATCACATCAATAGAATCATTACACTCTCACGAGTCTACCCATAACAAATTCATCAAAATTCGACCTCGATTGCCCATTCAAATTTTCCTCCATTTTTTCCCAATTTCAACTCTAATTCCTCAAATTAAATAATGAAATTCAAGACTAAATCATGGAATTCAACCAAATATGAGTGAAGAATACTTACCCCAATTGGTCCACTGAAAATCTCCTCAAATTTCACCTTCTCCCGAGCTCTCTAATGGTTTTTGTGATATTGGACTTAAACCCTCGATTTTTAAAATATAATCTGAACGCCCAGATATTTTCTTCATCGCGAATGCGGCAACACCCTCACATTCGCGAATCACCAAGATTCACTAACCAAAATTCCCTTCTTCGCGAATGCGAGGGCCCACCCGCGAACGTGAATACCAATCAATCGACCCTACGCGAACGCGGAACGCTCCTCGCGGACGCGTAGCTTTAACTCAAGAACCTTCGCGAACGCGGGACTTACATCACGAACGTGAAGAACAAACCAGATGCCCCTCTCAACAACCCTTCACGATCGCGAAGAACAAAACTCTGGAACAGAACAGAAGAAAAATCTGCAACTCTTAAAAACCAATAATTGGTCCGTTAACCACCCGAAACTCAACCGAGGTCCTCGGGACCTCAAACAAACATGCCAACATATCCCATAAAACCATTCAATCTTGTTCCAACATTCAGAACACTCAAAACAATATCAACACATCAAATCATCATTGGATTCAAGCCTGTGAATTCCAAAAACATCCTAATTCCGAATTCGATCAAAAAGTCTATCAAACCCCGTCCGAATGACCTGAAATTTTGCACACATCAAAAATGACACAAAAGACCTACTCCAATTTCCGAAATTCCATTCCAACCCCGATATCAAAATTTTCACTACCAACCAAAAAATGCCAAATTTTCATTTTTGCCAATTCAAGCCTAAACCTTCACATACCTCCAAAATACATTCTGATCATGCTCCTAAGTCCCAAATCACATAACGGAGCTAACAAAATTATAAAAATCTAAATCCGATATTCAATAATAAAAGGTCAAAACTTGGTCAACCTTTTAAATTTTAAGCTTCAAACCGAGAACTGTTCTTCCAAATCCATTTCAAAACAACCAGTCGGGTCGTTACCCAAGATTCTTTTTATTGTCAACAATGAAACCTTTTGTTTACACAAAGATGGAGGTAATCCAGCTTCTGATTGTCGTTCTTCATTTTCATTTGACCTTGTAGCTTGAAAGGTTATTTTTGTTGTCAACGACAAAACCCTTTGATTTTGCAAAGATGCAAGTGATCCAGCTGGAATGCGGTTGGAGATTTTCTTCTTTTTGATTGAACACCCTTCTTGATTCATGACTATTCAAATATTGTTCAGAATCTGAAAAGCAAACACAATATAGGTTACTGCTATAGCGTGCTATTTTATTTGACTCAGTATTAAGTTATTTCTTGAATAAAAACTAACACGTGCAACAACAACAACAACAACAACAACAACAACAACCCAGACCGAATTTGAAGTATGATAGATTTTGACTAAAGTACAGTCACAATCTCATACCACCACCACTCCAAGCATATCCCTATGCAAATTGCAAATAGGGTCAGAACAATGAAGCCAAATGCAGATTAACGAGAAATAGAAAGTGCTACAGTAAGAAGTTAGCTAGTTTATGACTTAGTAAGAAGAATTTGCAACAAAGCACAACTAATTAGTAGCACCAAATTTGGTATGTTCCATATCAATCTCTTTATTCCATTCAGATAAACATGTAGTACAAACATGTAGAGGGCAGGAAACAATATTGGATACATACAGTTTTAGAAGGCAACATATATGTAGGTAACTAAATAAATCGGTCATAAAAGAGAAAGAATGCAAATGCCAAGACTAACAAAATAGAATCAATAATGTGGCGTAGTTGGATTACAAATTTGATATTCTACCACAAAATGTAGCACGGCTAAACTAGAAGAGGACGTTAGAGATCCCAAATCTTGAAAAATTGAAATTGAAGCATGTCAGAATAATTTTCTAAAGGATATAAATAAAAATAATCATAAAATATTTATAAACAAAAAAAGCATTATCACTCACTCAAAAAATAATATACTTAAAAGAATTTCATAATTTTGTTATTTAATTATCTGCTTCCATCCAGTCCCAATCAGTATCATCAAACCCATCATCCTTTTTCTATGTTTCCACAATTGTATCATGTAAATTTTGTGCATTAGATGAAATATAAATGATATCAACGGGTACATCTGCTCTTGACCATTTAACGTCAACATCAAGTAATCTAGATGAGGAACCAATGCCATTATTAGGTTCCCGCCAAAATGTGTCTCCAATATTGGGACAATTCTCTTCTTGCAGATCATACAAATCAATAGGTACTTTACTCCTTGCATAATAAACATCTTTCTCAATTGTATCCTCCACATAAAAAACTTGATAAAGTTGTGATGCCAATACAAAAGATCATCTGTACTACATAATCTATTGAAGTACACCCGAGTTAACCCATAATCATCTATTTCATTACGAAACCAATCACACCTAAACAGTACAACACTAAAACAACCCCAATAATCAATCTCAATGATATCGTGAATCTCTCCATAATAGATAACCTCTCCATCTATGGGATTTTGGTCCCTAGCACTAGCAAAACTATATGTTGTTGCCGATAAAGTCAGTCCACTATTTTGAGTCTTTCATCGAGAATCCCGTTCTTTGGTATGAAATCGATATCCATTAATAAATTATGCCGTATATCCTTTGGCTACCAAATTAGGTCCTTTGGCTAGCCATCTAAAATAATCTCGCACTACAATAGTTTTCACTTTCTCTTTAAACCAATTGCTTAATTTCCGATTATGATCCCTTGCTCTTACCCATGCTTTTGATCTACTATGATTATGTTCCCTGCAATCAAGAACATTTCAAGTTTAATTATATAATTAAAAAAATTATATAAATATAAATAAATATTTATATAATTTATCTTACTCGATAAACTTTTCCATTTTTTCATCTCCAGTATTGAACAGAGCATATCGATGTGCTTCAAAGCATAACTGCGAATCCATGAGAAAAATAATTTTTTTCTTACTTCCAATTGGATGGACTATATTAGTGAATATAGGTGACAAACTTTGGGACCACTCATCAGCCACAGTTTGGTACCTACTAAATTTTATCTTCACTCCATCATGTAGATATCTCGAACAAAACATCAAGCACTCATCGGCCAAAAACCCCCTCTGCTATTGACACTTCTGGACTACATCGATTACGTACAAACGCCTTGCACTTGCATAGGTTCCTCTCAATGGGATACATCCAATGGAGATGAGCCGGGCTCCCAAGATTAATTTCATCCACCTAATGAATAGGCAAATGTGGCATTGTGTTAAAAAATGTTGGATGGAAAATCTTTTCAAGATCGTATGTTATTTCAACAATTTTAGACTGCATTGTTTCAAGATCTCTTCGCCTTATGACCTTACTACATATAGCTCTAAAAAAATTTCCCAACCTAATCAAGGCCAATGAAACATTCTTGGGCAGCACTTTTCTAACAACAACCTAGAGTAAGTAATGCATTATAAAATGAGCGTCATGACTCTTGTACCCTGATATTTTCATCTCCTTCACATGCACGCGTTCTGAAATATTTGAAGCACACCCTTTTGGTAATTTTGCATTTTTCATGACAGTACAAAATGAACTTTTCTCTTTTGGTCCAAAATGAATATTTCTCTTTTTGTTCCATGTAGAAACAAGATTTAGCCAAACTTATAATTCCATTATTTTTTATTCTTGGCTGTAGCTCTTTTCATATCCCCATTTCTTGTAAGTCATAGCGAGATTTTTCATGATCCTTTGATTTTTCATCTATTTCTAATAAAGACCCAAGCAAAGTATCACATATGTTTTTCTCGATGTGCATCACATCAAGATTGTGCCTCAATTTGTTATGCACCCAATATGGCAATTCGAAAAAAATTGATCTCTTTTCCACGGACCCTTATCACTCCGAGGCCTTTTTTAAGTGCTCTTTCCAAAGATATTGTTGAATTCAAGCAAATATTCAAACACTTCTTCACCCAACAATGGAGTAGGTGTAGGTCTACGCTCCTCCTTACCATCAAAGACTTCTTATCTCGTCGGAATGGATGATCACGAAGCAAAAATCTTTGATGGCACAAGTAACACATCTTATGACTATGTTTGAGATATTGAGAACATGTATCATAATTGCAAGTGAGGCATGCCAATATCCTCTTAGTGCTCCATCCTGAAAGCATTGCTATTGCTGGAAAGTCATTAACCGTCCACATTAAGGAAGCACACATTTGGAAAGTTTGGTTGGTTTCAACATCAAATGTATCTATCCCAGTTTCCCATAGTTCCTTCAATTCTTCAATTAATGGTCGTAGGTACACATCTATATCATTTCCTGGAGATGATGGACCTGGAATTATCATAGACAACATTATATACTCTGACTTCATGCAAATCCATGGTGATAAATTATAGTTCATTAACATAACAGACCATGCGCTATGATAATGCTCATGGTCCGAAACGGGTTGAAACCACCACTTGAATGACTTAATCTAACATTTCGAGGATCTCTAGAGAAGTTTAGGTGCAAAGAATCAAAAGCCTTCCAAGCCCCCATCAGCAGAATGTCTTATATTCCCATCATTGGGTCATTCATTAGCATGCCACCTCATTGCGGCAGTCGTTTCAGGATACATGGATATCCTTTGAATCCTAGGCTTTAAAGAAAAGTACCTTAAAACCTTTGCAGGGATTTTAGAACATGCTTTAGTCAAAGGACCAGAACTCTTCTATCTTGAAGACCCACAAATAGAGCAATTCTCGATATTCACATTTTCTTTCCAAAATAACACGCAATCATTAGGGCATGCATGTATTTTTCATAATGAACACCCAAATCGTTTATCATGTTTCTAGCCTTGTTGAAAGATTCTGGTACATGACCAAAGGGAAATGCCTCTTTTATCAACTTTAACAAATCATAAAAAGCCACATTACTCAACCCATTCAAGGATTTAAGCAAGTACAATCAAATAGTGAAACTTAGTTTACTGAAATTCTCACACCCCGGATATAACTTTTGTTTTTCTTCCTCCAGCAATTTGAAAAACTTCTTTGCATCTTCAGATAGTCTTTACCCACCTCCTTCTTCATCCCTTGCCTGACCCTCTATATTTCTAAATGTATCATGAAGTGTAGTCCATCATTATTGTCACGCATAGTAGAACCTTCATCATCATTGCTTTGATGAGGTGTATTTCTTGAGGAAAATCCTTCCCCATGGAAAACCCATTTTGTATAACCATCAACAAATCCATGAACAACTAAATGATCCTCCACCATAGTTATATAATACCAATGGCGATTCATGCACTTTTTGCAAGGGCATATATTTCATTTCCTTGGGCGGCTCATTCAAATGCCTTATCAAGAAAATCATTCACTCCACGGATATGCTCATCCGTCCATCTCATGAGATTCATCCAACTTGTATTACCATTATCTATAAATATCCTATACGATAAAAGTAAATCAACAAAACTAACAAAATAAATCAAAAACATATTAATTTGACATTGACCATGTCACGCCCCGAACCATGGCTTGGGCGTAACACGGCACTCGGTGCCTGACTGCATGTGATCGAGAGAACCAACTATATGGCTGAATAAACATGTGGTATGACTGTAAGCTAGAGGTAAATATATGGCATGATAATCTGCTAAAGAGCCTGACTGAAATATCATAGATGCGGAAAATACTGAAAGGGTCTGCAAGTATAAAAAAGTAGCCGACAAGGCTAACACATAAAATCCTGCTATTATCTGACTGACTGGGTTATAGTCTGCGAAGCCTCTAAAGAATATTGAAAATGCTAATTGTTTACCGGGACAAGGTCCCCGGTGTACCTTATTAACTGAAATACAATAATGACTAAAACAAAAGAGAGATAAGGCCCTAGAAGACTGGGGCTCAGCAATAACTGATACGAGATATCCTAGCAAGCAGAATCATCAACCTGAAAATCGTTACCTGCATCGCGAGATACAGGCCCCGGGCAAAAGGGACGTTAGTACATTTGAATTGTACTGGTATGTAAAATTGCTGAACAAAAGAACTGTCAATACTGAAACTGAAACTGAATTGCTAGGTGATAAACTGATAACTGAACAAGGAAGTAAGGATGTGAATACTCCCTCTTTTGAATGATAAACAACCTGTTTAACTGAATATTAAACTGCAGCCTCAAGCCCAATATATATGTATATATATATATATATAGATAGATATAGATATATATATGTGCACAACTGCGGCCTCAGGCCCAAGTATACATATACATAACTGTGGCCTCAGGCCCAAATACAGGTGTCTAACATTCAAGAATATAAAATCAGGAACTGAGAATCATATTACAATACATGATACTGAAATAATGAACAATACCAAGTTACATGATACTGGAATAGTGAATAGGATTAGACCGAGATGAGTATTCATAATAAGTTGATTTATCATAACTGAAACTCATAGAATATCTAATAATTATGAGATTATGCCATCTAGAGAATAGAAGTTCTACTACTATTCAGGGAACTAAGGCATAGTTACTTTCTGAGGAAACTGGTAATGCTCATAAGGAATGGGACGTAGGGAGAATCATAGACATTCCCAAACGTAAAGAGTTAGCCTTACATACCTCAATTTCGCCCCTTAGTGATATTACAATGATCCACAATACTAAGAACCTTCCATGTACAATAGCAACATCCAATGGAACCCAATAATAGTAACAAATTCCATACCTTAAGCCATTTAGGCATATTATCAAACACCTTGTAAGCCTAAATCTCTACATCTCATCGTCATATAATTAGTTCATCTAACTACCACCATTCATCAACAATTTATCCCACCATCATGATTAACCAATTTATAACTCCCAAAATCACATATATGACCATCCATCCACACTCAACCAACAAAGTTCCATTAAATAAACATCTTTCAATCTCTATAATAGTTGTGTAATCAAATTGGGAGCTTATGATTCCCAATCACCATACCAAGAGTTCCAATACTTATTCATACTCATATTCCCTTAATAAATTCATACATGTAAGTACAAGGGTGTAGGATTACCTTTTTGGAAGAAATCTTGCAAAATCCTCCTTTGAGTTCTTGAAGAAATCCCCTTGAAGATCTAAGTATTTTATGTGTAGATTTCATCAATACTAGTGTATAAATGATGACATTCACACCAAGATGATGGGTATTACTTACCTTGAAGATGGGAGGGGTTGGAGGTCTTGAGAGGGTGGAGAAAAACCCTAAAATTTGTCCAAATGAAGTGGGGAAAATAACCCCCGAAGGTTTTATATCAAAATAGGGTCGGGTTGACAAAAAACGAAGATTTGCACAGCCGCGGCACATGGGGCAACGCATGGGGTGGCGTGGTAACGTAAAATGTGGTTAGAAACGAAATTTGGAGGTGCTCTGTTAATTTAAATAGCCGCGCCGCATGGGCGACGCATGGGGCGGCGCGGTAGTGTAAAATTCTGTGCTGGTTTTGGTAAGTTGGTCATAACTTTTGGTATGAGTGTCCAAATATTGAATGGTTTGAAGTATTAGAAACTAGACTCAAAGATCTTTCATTTGATGGGTTGTGAATCACATAATACCTTATATAAATGTAGATATTCTCGTGCAAAGTTTGGTCTTGTGCGTGCTCATTTGGAATTTTAGTTTGTCATGAAATTTTCAAACTTGACTTAGACTTAGGCTCCTCCTTGGACCCCAAATCACTTATGATATGCCTCGTACACTTATTATCATAACCAATTGATAACAATCACATGAATACTAATTTAATAAATCCGCAACGGATTCAAATTTACGGGGTGTTACAGACCATTGCTTTTAAGGGTGGAACTCAGAAAGTCACAAACAGTAAAGCAATTTAAGACATTTAAAAGTTAACTTCTTAAAAATCATCTCTTACAATATCAATAGGAAGATGTGATTAAGTTATTATACTTTTCAAAGAATGTATAGAACCATGTTTAAACTATCAACTTAACTTTTGTAAAAGTAAAGAGAGTATAGTCTAAAAGGAAAATTAAGTATTATCCATTTGTCAATCAATCAAACCACTATATATGTATCAGTACCAAATTATAATGCTAGCTAAGTAATACAAATGTAGATAAATTTTTTTAAAAGTAATTCCTGTGCGGAAAACAAAGATATTCTGGAATTAATGGATGAAGCACAAGTGTTATCAAATACTCCTAATGAATATCACATTTGAAAATCAAATTTGACAGTAAAACTAAGGAAATAAAAACTGCATATAAACTGCTTGATGTAATGCTACTAACAACAACAACCCTTAGGATACTTTAGATAAATGAGAAAAATTCACCAACCCACCTCATTGACCAATAGGAAGGAATTTATAAAATCAGCAGGAAAAAAATCAGCAATAGAAAGGAATCTGTATTTATAAAATCAGCAGGTAAAAACATAGAACTAAAAACACAGGACTACAACATGAATTAAACACAAAACCCAAAAGACTAAAGCATGAATTAAGAACCTTTTTGCCAAGAACCAAAAAACACAGTAAAAACGTATAGCAATGGTAACAAAATAGTAAAAATGACCAAAAGAAGAGAGAAAATTACTAGGCTATGGTGATTTTTGGCTTTTTTTGATTCGAGCACAAATCTGATTTTAGAATTTGGGGATTTGGGGAAGGCTAGCAACTGTCCTTGAAGAAATGGGTATCTGAGTTCATTGGATTTGTAACCAGCAAAAGTTCGGAGAACTACCGGAAAGACCAACGAAAAATGGTGAACGACGACCACGTTTTGGGCTTTGTGAACTTTAGGGTTTGATGATTATGGTGGTCCAATGAAGAAATATTTGCATAGATATAGAGAGCGTTAAAGTGACAAAATAAATCCGAAACTCAACCAAGAGAGGGTTTAGTAAATTTGAAACTCGACCATTAATCTGAAACTCGGCAAAAAGGCAAAAAGAAAATAGAGCAGAGAGGGGAGTTTGGATGTATCCATACACTGGAGGTGGAGGTGGGGTTTGTTGTATTTGATTTATTAAAATTAGTTAAAAAATATAAAATGACAGGTCATTGTCGCGCCCCCTTTTTCCTCGCGGAGTCCGGGTTTCGACATTTTGGGGACAATCTTTTCCTTTGGGGAATTGGGTAAGAGATTTGAAGAGTCACCACCTAACATATTAAGCTACGTTAGGGCACCTAGAACGGTTAACTCATGAACTAGTTTACATGACCAGAGATTGGGTAAGGGCTCGAAATTACCTTGAGGGGAAGGTGTAGGCACCCCTCGAGGTCCACAACGGTGGGTCCCGGCCAAATTCAATTTAAGCGAATTAGTCTTTAAGCAATTTAAACAAATAGACATTACTTTTTAAACAAGGAGTAAAGGGGTCCTAGGATTATTAGCATATAGGATCACTTTTGTACAATACTTCGTAATCGTCCCCAAGTTGGGGTGCTACACATGGTATTAGCGAACATGTCATCATTTCCTTTACTACCTAATTACTCTCCCCTTAATTTTTATCTAAGCGTTCTAACAGCATTGAATACATATCCTATGCGTGCACTAACCGTCTCTTACCTGTGGCCTTGGAGGTTTTTAGGACCTCTATTAAGGTGGTTCTAGACTCACCTATGTTACTTAAAAGGAGAAAATCTAAGCGACAAACAAAAATAGGTAGGACTGTCACATAAAGAGCAATTAAGGGGGCTCATATTTACCTCCACAAATAGACAAAACAAGTGCATGCCGTTCAAACAAGCAGTTTTTATAATTTTAGGAGTCATATAGGCAGGATATCTAAATGAGTACAGATAGATGGAGTAGGTCCTTTGTGACGTGTGTGAAAAATTTCCGGTCATTCGGACAAGGTTTGATAGGTTTTTTGATCGAAAGCGGAATGTAGAAGTTTTTGGAATTCTTAGGTTTGAATCCGATGATGAATTGGTGTTTTGATGTTATTTTGAGCATTCCAAGGGCTTGAACAAGTTTGAATGATGTTAAGGGATATTTTTGCATGTTTGGTTGAGGCCCCGAGGGCCTCAGGTGAGTTTAGGGTGCTCGAGCGGATTAAATTCATGTTAGAAAAGTTGAATATTTCTGTTGTGGGTGTTGCAGACATTTGGCCTTTGCGTTCGTGAGTGGGCTCTTGCGTTCGCAAAGGGATGTGGTGTGAGGCAGGAAGTTTGGCCTTCGCGTTCGTGATGTTTTTCCTGCATTTGCAAAGGGTTAGGTTCTGTGTTCATCGCGAACGCAATGAGGTTCACGCGTTCGCGTAGAGTAATGAGAGCAGCTGGGGTCCATGTTCATTTGTGCTTCGCGTTCGCAAGCTAGAGGTCGCGTTCACGATGGGTTGAGGAGCAGAAGCTACGCATTCACGTTCAGAATGTCGTGATCGCGAAAAAGGATATAAGTGGTCAACATTTTTGAGCTTAACGAACGCGAGACTTTGACCGCGTTTGCGAAGAAGGAAAGGGTCACCTGGAAAAGAATTGAAGAGGGAATAAGAGGGAAACACTTGGAGGTAAGATTTATGGACTTAATACTCGATCCTATTGTGATTTCTACCTAATTAAACATGAAATTTGTGGAATCTAAAGCTTAAAATTGGGGAGTTAGGGATAGGAATTTGAGACTTTGATTTGAGGGGTCGTTTTTGGTTGGATTTTGATGTATTTGATATGTATGAACTCGTGGGAGTGTAAGGATTCTAGTTTTGTGATTTTTATTGGATCCGAGACATGGGCCCAGTGGTCGGGTTTGGACAATTTTGGAATTTTTATGTAAATTGGTTATTTCTAGTGGGCTTTGTTCCCTTAGCATATTTTGATGGTATAAATATGTTTTTGGTCAAATTTGGAGCATCTGGAGGCCGATTTGAGAGGCAAAGGCATCGCAGGCTAGAGTTTGGACCGAATAGAGGTAAGTAATGATTGTAAATGCAGTCCTGAGGGTATGAAACCTCGAATTTCACATCGTTGTGCTACTTTGAGGTGACTCACACGCTAGATGATGAGCATGGAGTCGTGCACCGTCGGGGATTGTGACTTAGTCCGTCCTGTATGACTGTTAAATTGCGTATTTGATAGAAAACTGTTTGATATCATTGTGTTTTGGAAAGTATTATCCTATTTTGGGCTGAAAGCCATATTTGGGACTCGTTCCAACTGTTTTGGACCCTTAGGGGGATTTTTACAACTATTCCTCACTGTTATGACTACATATTTGTACTCAATCATGTTGTATTCTACAATTTTCATAACTCAGCCATATTTACTCCACTGTTTATATTTTAAATGATATTTTGGGCTGAGCATCATGTTTTACTATTGCCCGAGTGGATTGAGAGATTTCTGACTAAGTGAGGCCGAGGGACTGTGTTGTGAGGATATTTTGGGATCGGGCTGCGCGTCGCAGTAGTGTTGTATTGTCTTATGATTATGAGGTCGAGGGCCTGATTTGTTATTCCACGAGGTGACTTGTTATGAGGCCAAGGGACAATTTAATTATGCCATGAGATGGCTTGTTATAGAGCTTGGGCTGTAGGAGCCCCTCCGGAGTTTGCACACCCCTAATGCGCGCAGGTACCCAGTGTGAGATGTGATATTGCCTGAGGGGCCATTTTTGTTTCGTGTTATTGCTCGAGGGGCTGATCCGAGTGATTGTGAGGTAGTTTGAGGGGCTGGTTCTGTTGGTATTTTTGCTCGAGGGGTGGTTAGCGTACTTGTTTTTCCCGAGGGGTTGATTTATGTTTCTATCCATTTTCTCATTCTTTCACCACTCGTTTGAACTACTGAAAGATGTTTTAAAAAGGTTTCTACTGAGCTGAGATATTTTTACGAGTTTTACTGCTTTACTGCATTGTTCTGGACTTATACTATTTTGTTGTAGCATTATGTTGTGTTTTACGCGTTTTCTTACTGCTCAGCTGCCTTTACTTTTAATACTTACTGAGTTAGTGTACTCACATTACTCCCTGCACCCTTTGTGCAGATTCAGGAGTCTCGGGTCACGCTAGCGAGTGCTGATTGTCTTCCAGTAGGCTTTTGGAGTTTACTAGGTAGCTGTTTGGCATCCACATCCCAGTGATTCTCCTTCCTATGTTTATTCTATTTTGTATTAGTTTAATTCAGACTATGTTGCCTTTTTCATATTTCTAGACAAGTCGTAGTTGCTCATGACTGGTGACACCCCGATGTCGGGTTGTGTTTTGTTTCCGCACTGTTCTATTCTACCTTACATTTTGGGATTTTAGCTTATTAATGTCTTTAAATGACTTATTATAATTGTTTGGTTGGTTTGGGGGTTTGTGTCGGCTGGCCTAGTTTCACGATAGGCGCCATCACGATCGGGTGCCATGACAAGTTGGTATCAGAGCCTAGGTTACATAGGTCTCACGAGTCATGAGTAGGTTTAGTAGAGTCTCGCGGATCGGTATGGAGACGTCTGTATTCATCATCGGGAGGCTGTAGAATCTTTAGGAAAAATTCATATTCTTGAATCCTTGTTGTGCGAATCTTTTGATCCGAGTACTAAACTTCTATTATTCTATTCTCTCACGGATGGTGAGGACACGTGCTACTGGTAAGGATGGACGACCACCGGTACCACCAGCTGGGGCCACAAGAGGCCGAGGACGTGGTCGAGGTTGTAGTAGGGGTAGGGCTGTAGCCCGTACAACAGCTAGGGTAGCACTTGTAGATCCACCAGCCGCCCCAGTACATGATCAGGTCCCAGTTGTGGACGCTCTAGTAGCACCAGCTTAGGCACCAGCTGTGCCTATTGTGATTCCAGGCCTTTAGGAGGCCCTAGCCCAGATTCTATTAGTATACATTGGCCTAGCTCAGGCGGCCTTAGTTACTATAGCCGCGACTACTTATTAGGCAGGGGGAGGTACTCAGACTCCCGCCGCTCGCACACCGGAGCAGGTCATGCAGGGATTTCAGACACCGAGGGCACCTCCAGCCCAGCCGATTGCATCTGCTCAGGACTATGTAGCTCCTGTTATGTCAGAGGACGAGCAATGCATATTAGAGACGTTTGGTAGACTTCAGCCTCCACCTTTCAGTGGTATAGAGGGCGAGGGTGTCCAGGGTTTCTTGGACAAGTGTTAGAGGATTCTTCATACAATGGGTATTCTAGAGACCAGCGGGATAGAATTTAATACTTTTCAGTTTTTTGGAGCTGCCTTCACTTGGTGGGAGGCTTATGAGAGGTGTAGGATTGTTGGTGCAGTGATCCTTACCTAGCAGCAGTTCTCCGTTCTCTTTTTAGAGAAGTATGTGCCGTAGTCTCACAGAGAGGAGTTGCGCAGGCAGTTCGAGCAGTTGTGTTAGGGAGATATGACTGTGATGCAGAATGAGATGATATTCTTCAAATTAGCTCGTCATGTTGTTTGGTTGGTTCCTACGGATAGAGAGAGGATTAAGAGATTCGTTGTTGGCCTCACATATCAGCTTCATATTCTCATGACCAGGGAGAGGGTGTCTGGTTCTACTTTTGAGGAGGTTATTGACATTGCTCGCGAGATTGAGTCAGTTCGTCACCAGGAGCGAGATGAGAGGGAGGCCAAGCGGCCTCAGGGATCTGGTAGTTTTGGTGGAGCTCCTTCGAGGGGTCAGTTTCAGCATGGTAGAGGTCGTCTATTCAGACATGCTCAGTTAGCTCGCCCAAGTTATCGTGGGGCATCAATGGTTCATGGTTCTCATAGTTCTTATCAGGGACATTCATCACTTAGTGCCCTTCTATCCTAGAGTTCATCCCGCGCTCCATCAGTTTAGGGATCTTCTATGTCAGGTGCATCTGCTAGTCATTCTGGTGCTAGGGGTTTCCTTCAGTCCCCGTCTCCAGCACCAGGGAGTTGTCATGAATGTGGAGAGTTGGGTCACATGTGGAGACAGTGTCCTCGTCGTCTTGGGGGTTCATCTCAGCAGAGGAGTCAGCCATCGACTTTGGCACCAGTTGCTTCATCACCACCCACCCACCCAGCTACGGGTGGAGGACAGTAAGCTACGGGTCGCCCCAGAAGGGGAGGTCAATCAGGTGGTGGTCATGCCCATTTGTATGCACCCCCAGCTAGACCCGATGCTATTTCTTCAGATGCTGTGATTACAAGTATTGTCTTAGTCTTCCACAGAGATGCCTCTGTGTTATTTTGTCACGACCCAAACCGATGGGCCGCGACGAGCACCCGGTACCTTATTCAACCGAGTACCAATGTAACGTATCTTTCTTATTACATCATTATATACACGTGACATACGGAACTAGTAGGCCAACATAATCATTTATAAACTCAAATTTCCCTTTGGCTTCATCCTGATACGGGAAGATCCGCTTCAACACCAGTTGCCGCGATGCGAATTGTCTTGGTTTTACCCTTTTGTTAAAAGCTCTGGACATTCTATTCTGATAAAGCTGACCATGATATACTGTATTCATTATTTTTCTGTCTATGAGGGCTAGTTGCTCATAGAGGCTCCTTATCCATTCCATATCACTGAGTTCGGCTTCTTGTATGATCCTTAAAGAATGAATAACTACCTCAATTGGAATGATAACTTCGGTACCATAAACCAGTAAATAGGGAGTTGCCCCAGTTTATGTGTGGACCGTGGTACGGTATCCTAATATGGCAAAGGGTAACTTCTCGTGCCATTGTTTGTGACTTTCTACCATCTTCCTTAGTATCTTCTTGATGTTCATGTTGGCAGCTTTCACAACTCTATTCATTTGAGGTCTGTATGCTGTAGAGTTTTGTGCTTGATTTTGAAGGATTCACACATGGCTTTCATCAGGTCATTGTTGAGATTGGCGGCATTATCAGCGATAATGGACTCAACAACCCCGAATTGGCAAACAATATGATCCTTGACAAAATATGCGACGGCTTTCTTGGTTACAGCTTTGTAAGATGCAACCTCTACCAATTTTGTGAAATAGTCGATAGCCACTAAAATGAACCGATGCCCGTTAGAAGTAGTGGGCTCGATTGGACCGATGACATCCATTCCACAGGAAGCAAAAGGCCAAGGTGCACTTGTTGCATTGAGCTCGTTTGGTGGTACCTTTATCTTGTTATGTACTCTTGGAACATGTTTGAATTCTATCTTTGTGAACCTCTTCATTAATTCTTGCACATGATACAAGTATGGTAGTATCTTGGTGGTTTTTGTAGCCCATTCTTCTTCAACCTGATGTACCAGAAGATCTGTATCACCAATTACCAGTAACTCCTGTATATTCATATCGATGGCCAAATTGAGCCCCATAATGCAAGCCTCATATTCTGCCATATCGTTGGTGCATGGAAACCTAAGCTTTGCGGATACCGGGTAATGTTGACCTATTTTTGATACAAAAACTACTCCAATGCCCACTCGTTTGAAGTTTGCAGCCCCATCGAAGAACATTTTCCAACCGTTGAAGGCTTCAGCAGTGTCCTCTCCTACGAATGATACTTCTTCATCAAGAAAATACATTTTAATGGTTCGTATTCTCCTCCCACAGGATTTTCAGCAAGATGGTCTACCAATGCTTGTCCTTTGACCGTCTTTTGAGTTACATAGATGATATCGAACTCACTTAACAATATCTACCATTTGGCTAACTTCCTGGTTGGCATAGGCTTCTGAAAGATGTACTTTAGAGGGTCCATCCTGGATATGAGATATATGGTATAGGCACAGAAGTAATGCCTCAATTTCTGAGCTGTCCATGTCAAAGCACAACAAGTGCGTAGTAGAGAGTATCATGCTTCATATGGTGTAAACTTCTTACTCAAGTAGTATATGGCTTGCTCCTTTCTTCCGGTCTCATCATGTTGTCCCAAAACACATTCGAAATCTCCATCTAATGCTGACAAATAGAGTAGCAAAGGTCTCCCAGGTTCTGGCAAGACCAGGACCGGCGCTGTAGACCGATAATCCTTGATTTTGTCAAAAGCCTTCTGACAATCCTCAGTCCAACTGGTTTCAGCATATTTCTTCAACATTTTGAAGATGGGTTCACATAGTACCGTGGACTGTGCTATGAAGCAGCTGATATAGTTGAGGCGTCCTAGGAAGCTCATCACGTCCTTTTTGCTCTTTAGTAGTAGTAACTCTTGGATAGCTTTAACTTTGGACGGGTCCAACTCTATTCCTTAGTGGCTGGCAATGAATCCCAACAGCTTTCTTGCAGGAACCTCGAATGCACATTTTTGCGGGGTTCAATTTTAGATTGTACCTCCTTAGCCTGTCAAAGAACTTTCTCAAAATCTGTTATGTGATCTCCCGACCTCTTGGATTTGATGATGATGTCGTCAACATACACCTCTATTTTCTTGTGTATCATATCATGGAAGATGATTGTCATGGCTCTTATGTAGGTAGCCCCAACATTCTTTAGACCGAATGACATCATCTGGTAGCAGTATACTCCTCATGGTATAATGAAAGTTGTTTTCTCTACGTCTTCTTCATCCATCCAGATCTGGTGATAACCCGTTAAGTAATCTACAATGGATTGGAGTTCATTCTTGGTGCAATTGTCGATCAGGATGTGTATATTTGGCAGTCAAAAACCGACTTTAGGACTTGCTCTTTTTAAATCCCAATAGTCAACACACACTCTGACTTTCCCATCTTTCTTCGGAACTGGTACAATGTTGGCTAACCAAGTTGGGTACTCAACTACCCTGAGGACTTTGGTTTTTATCAGCTTAGTGACCTCCTCTTTGATTTTTAGGCTCATATCTAGTTTGAATTTTCTAAGTTTCTGCTTCACCGGTGGACACATTGGGTTGGTAGGCAACTTATGAGCCACTATGGATGTACTCTGACCGGTCATGTCATCATATGACATGCAAAAATATCCTCATACACTTTCAGGAAATGAGTATATTCTTCCTTCTCTGACGGATATAAGTGAATACTTATGCTAGTCTCTTTGATGGATTCGGAATCTCCCAAATTGGTTGCTTCGGTTTTGTCCAGATTAGACTTAGGTTTGTTCTCAAAGTTCTCCACTTCTCTGACAACTTCCTCAGGTATTTTATCCTCTTCTTCTGAGTCACTGTCCTTATATTGCATTGTCTTATTACATGTCACAGTCATCGGTTCATCAGGAAAAGTAATAATAACACTGTAGACCAAAAATGTGAAAGATAATAATGAAAAAGAAATAGCAATGCAATAATTAAATTTCAAAATATCCAAAACAGGTACGTCTCGATGACTCAAGAAATTATTTTGAAACAAAATGCGTCTTTAAAACAGAACTACTGAAAATGGCTTAAATGACTAGCGTGGCTATTAAAACAAGTCAGGCTAATTGCCAAGCTACCCAGGAACTCGGCGGGCCAGGGATGGTGTGGCAGTCTAATTCTTGAGAATAGCTCACTTCTCCACAGTCTGAATGGTGAGTCCTTCTCCCTCCTCCTCCTCAATTATCACGTTAAAATCCATATTCTCATATTTTAGGAACAAGTTTTTCGACCCAACTAAAGCTTCTTCCTCTACAAATCCCCATATTGTATCGGCTTCTCGAGGGGGTAATAAGGACCACGTTGTGTAGGCGAACAATAATTATATTCTTGCCAAGTATATGAATATCCCAACCCGAAAGTTGTGCCGTGACGTTTCAACTGTATCAGTTTGGTAATGCCCTGGAGTTCCTTCCCAAGCCCTTTGCCAGGTTCATACCCAGACCATGCCAGTATGGTTTCTATTTAGTTACTCCACCACTTGTCCTTCTCAATTGCGTTGACA
Organism: Nicotiana sylvestris; assembly: GCF_000393655.2. NCBI lineage: Eukaryota > Viridiplantae > Streptophyta > Magnoliopsida > Solanales > Solanaceae > Nicotiana > Nicotiana sylvestris. The sequence goes on along the minus strand of NC_091059.1, from coordinate 70,505,802 downwards.
TGTTCAATGTGGTGATAAGTTTCTCCGTCTAGCCATCTTCTATTCTCGATAACCGGGATAGTTTGAATGGTGAAATGGGGTTGATTCCATCTCTATGAATGATTACCTCCTGATGGTTCCATTCAAACTTCATGGCCCGGTGTAGCTTGGAAGCCATGTCCCCAGCGGCATGTATCCAAGGTCGACCCAATAGAAGATTGTATATAGCTAATATGTCTAGTACTTAGAATTCAACATCGAACCAAGTTTTCCCCATCATTAGACAAAGGTTAATCTCCCCAATCGTGGCCCTTTGAGACCTATCAAATGCTTTCACGTTCATACTTCTTGCCCATATCTCATGGAAATCTTTTCCCAATCTTTTCAGAGTACTCAATGGACAAATGTTGAGGCTTGAACCCCCATCTCTTAGGACCCTGGCAATGAATTTGTCTTCAAACTGTACCGTGATATGCAATGCCCTATTGTGACTTAACCCATTAGGCTGTAGTTCATCCTCGTGGAAGGTGATCTTGTGACTCACTAGTACTTGCCCTACCATGTTGGCCATCTCTCCACTGGTGATATTGGTGGGCATATAAACTTCATTCAACATCTTCGTTAGAGCATTCTTATGTGCCTCTGAATTTTGCAATGGTGACAGGATGGATATCTAGGCTGGGGTCTTGTTTAAATGATAGACGATAGAATATTCCCTCGCCTGCACTTTTCTCCAAAGATCATCTGGTCCAGTTTCAATGACAGGTTATTTGGTAGCAGCCTCCATGCTTGATCCTCCCAAATTTTTGGGTGTATAGATCCTTCTAGTTCTGGTCATTCCCTGTGTGGCCCCAAATTCTTCCATCTTTGCTTTTCCCTTTCGCCTAGCTTCAGCAATGTAATCCCAAGGTATGTCATTGGACTTGAAAGAAGGCGTGGTTTCTACTGCCACTGTGAAAAGCATGGCCACTTCTACCTCAAATGGAACATGTATGACTGTAGGTGGTGTTACTTCTACCTCAAATGAAACCGATGTGGTTACCTCTTCCTCAACTGGTGGTTGTACCTAGACCACAATAGGATTGAGTGTGACTGCGGGCTTCTTAGGATTGTCGCCCTCTTTGATAAGTCCAATTGATCCTTCGGGATCCCACTCCTTGTCAGTTTCTATCATATTGATCCCTTCGCCCCTATGATTTGGAAGAGGATTGTTGCGGACGTTGGGTGCAAATTCCTTTTCCTGTATGACCTTATTATCAAACAATGTTTGGATCTTATCTTTCAATGTTTGGCACTCATCAATGGTGTGCCCCTTCATACCGGAATGATATGCATGGGTTTTGTTTGGCTTGGCCTATTGAAATTAATTCTCCATTGCCACAGCGGGGATATGGGTGACATAACCAGCAGCCATCAATCTTTCGTACATCTGGTCAATGGGTTCAGCAATGACAGTGTATTGTCTGGGTGGTTTGCAATCAAAATTAGGTCAGGGTTTCTGGTAATTTGGACGAGTTGGAGGTGAATGAAATTAGGTTTGCTGGGTGTTATAAGTGTGATAGGCGGTGGTGGGTTGAGAATATCTGGGAGGTGAGGGTTGGTATGTAGGTGGAGGTGTTTGGTATGTGAGTGAAGATTTTGGGCCTTGGGCAACCATTACTACCCCTACTTTTTTCTTCTTTGATATGCCACCTGATTACAATGCTTTGTTCGTGGCCTGCAGTGCCTCAAAAATTTTCACAATCCCGCTTTTAATGCCCTCTGCAAACCTTTCTCGGAGTTTGATGATATCGGAGAACTTATGATTCTCAATAACCATTAGCCTTTCATAATACTATGGGTCCTGTGCCCTGATAAAGAACTTGTTCATTTGTTCCTCATCTAGTGCTGGTCTGACCTTGACTGCTTCCGACCTCCACTGTGTAGCATACTCGCAGAAAGTCTCAGTTGGCTTCTTCTTTAGGTTTTGGATATAGAAGACATCTGGTGCATTCTTTATATTAAACCTAAATTGATCCATAAATTCTGATGCCATGCTCACCTAATTGGCCCATTTCTTAAGATTCTAGTTTATGTACCATTACAGGGCATCTCCGGTAAGACTTCTCATGAAGAGTTTCATTCGAATCCTTTTATTCTTTTCGACCTCCACGAGCTTGTCACAATAAGTTCTCAAATGAACCTTGGGATCACCCGTTCCGTCAAACATTTCGAACTTGGGAAGTTTGTAACCCTCTGGCAGTTCCACATCTAGTTGTATGCATAAATCCTCGTAGTTTAGGCCTTCTATCCCTTTACCTCCTTCAACACCCTGAATGCGACTTGTCAACTTCTTGAGTTCCTCGGCCATACTCTTGATGAGCAGGTCATTCTCAGCGGATTCTGGTGTATATGAGATTGGTTGAGTGGAGTGAGGTAGGGTTTCCACGTATATGGGTTATTTTGGTGGGTGCCAGAGATTTGGGTGTAATGGTGGTCGTTGGTTGAGTTTTGAGGATCGGGAATAGGTTGTGGTGTGTTTTGAGGAGTGTGATAGGTAGTGGTTTGTGGGTACTGGGTTGGTTGATGATGATGTTATAGAGGAGTTGGTATCGGTAGAGGATTTGGGTTTTGAGGTAGTGTGGCGTATTGATGGGGTGCCTGAGGATTTTGTGGACGTTGGTTTGACATATTTTGAGGAGGCACTGGGTTTTGAACATTTTGTTGGTTAACATCTGGGACGTTCAGAGTGAGGGAAAGGTTTGCCAAGTTGCGGACCTGCTCAAGTTCTCCATGTAACTCCAGTATTTTTTGCTCCAATCGCAGGACCAAATCATTCTGGGTCGGAGTACTCTGACCGTCAGAAGTTTCAATATTCTCAGCATTTTCTTTTCGGATAACACTGAAATCATCCATTTTAGCTTTTCCTATTCCTTTCGGGTTACTCAGAGATGGAAGGCCTCTAGATCTGGTGTGATATGCTGATGATGCCAGTATGTGCAAACCAACCTTAGGGGATTGGAATAATAAAAAAATAATAAGCAAAAATAAAAGGTAAACCAATCAGTAAGGATTCTGAAAGTGTTTGTAGTATTTAAACATATATTGTGAGAATGTAAATTCACGCCCTAATTTGGGAGCCTTAGGCCTAGCGACACGTTGATTTGGGGAATTTCTGTTCCAATAATTTCCTCATGTCATTAATGTAAAAATAGATGAACCCAAAACCACACTAAATAAGATAAGTCACTAATGGTACTTGGCCTTATTACATTTGAAAAAGCAAATAAACCTAATCTACTTGGTCCGAGAAGGACCTTCTCCAGGCTGGATGCTCTTGTCGATCAGATTCCCCAGTTCGCGTAGGTTCAGCAGTAGGTATGCCCTTGCTAAATGTCTTCCTTCTCTTCCTCCAGGTTCTGGCAATCAGTGACTCTCTTCCTTATTTTTCCCTCCTATTCCATCAGACTGTACTCCAGATATTCCAACCTTTCGTTGGATTTAATAACCCTCTCTCTCCATTCATTGATTTGTTCCATATCGGTCTTGTGTCGCTCTAGGTGCTCGGCCTCGGACTCATGAACTCTTTTGCGCAGTTTGTTATATGTCACCTGTGCCTCGGCAACTTCATCTATAACCTTATTTCCTGGACCAACCCTTGGCTCGAATATTTCTGCTACGTTATCCTCTAACCATGAGGGGTAAAAGTACACATGACTAGCATGATATCGATCTGGCTTGATGGTATCCATTTTCACAATAATTTTCAAATGCCACATGTGCTGAGCTTCATATTTCTATGGGACGTCGTCATCCTGAAAATCTGCCCTGTAGTGACTTATTTTAGCAACTTGCGGTGTGACATACTTCCTTCCTGCCTGTCTCACAACTCTAATGGGAGCATAAGGGTATATGCCCCTTAACCCGATCAGTACCAAGTATGGAACATCCCTTGATCTGATGATGAGCTCGTCAGTAGGGAACCATTCAAACATCCATTGAACCTGATCCTTGGTCAAATTGTTGAAAAACTTCGCCCATCGTATAGCATTCTCTGGTTGAGCAAACTTGTCTTGGATGTAGGTCATTTTCTTAGGATGATAGAAAGTTATGTGATCATTCCACGGCCTTCGCAAAGCTCATGACGGTATTGACCTTTTTGGAGATGTTCTAACAACCAAACTTGTAGCAGCATATTGCAACCTTCGAAGTATTTGTACCCTTCTAACAGCGCTCTAAGGCCCGGTATATGTCTGCTATGATCATAGGGACAATGGTATATGTCTGCCCTTCGATCCCCTCCATCAAGGTTTTGGTTACCATGGCCAGTATGGTGTGGATTCTGGCCCCTTGGACCGGGAGCACTAAAATACCCAAGAAACAGATGATGAACACAAAAACCCTACAGTGAATCCAACCCAAGGAAGTGATGTAGAATTCATCATCAAAAATACGATAAGATCTGTGGTGACCGTATCGTTCACAGAGGAAGTCGAAGGGTATGTAGGAATTTTTTAGACACTCCAAGTCATCATTCTTCTTTAATCCCATCATCTTCAGAAACCCCCTAGTATTGCGATTTTCCGGTACCAATAAACCAGGACTATCCTAAGGTATCCCAGTGAATCCCCCTATTTCTTCCAAGAGAGGGGTCAATTCTATGTCTCCAAAGCGGAACACGACTCTTACTTTGTCCCAGAACATTGTGGCTGCTTCGATTAACATGTTCTTTGGCTTGAGGTCTAATAAAGAAGGCAAATTTCCAAAGACCCTTTTCACATGATTCTTATCACTTGATGTAAAATCCTCTCACCAATCTAGCAACAATGCTGGTATGTTACGGACCATGCCAAACCTGGGGACTTCGTGCCTCATTTTCTGCAAAACAAATATGGTTAGGCCCTTTCCCCCTCTTGATACGACTATTTATACAACAATGATTAGCATATTAGCACTTATTTCTCCAAAATTAATGCATACAATCGTGGCGGCGTCCATTGGGTTTATGGAAAACCCAATGGACTTTTGGATGGGGCTTGTCTTAAAGGGTTAGTATATGGAAAACATATTAACCCGGATAGGTTTGACCATGATTCATGTATAATTAATCAGAGTAGGGTTTCTAGAGAGGTCTAGACCAGTACCCTCAAGTGGACAACTTGAGGGGGGAAATGCACTAAACCATCGACTGCATCGCTGATCGACTAGTTTTACCGCAAATATGCCTTTTCGAATTTAAAGGGTGATACATAGGAAGGGCGCAAACACTCATCAAGCATTGCTATAGGATTGATTATGCACGAGTGGAATATATTGAGCATGATTTATACAATAATAAATAGCATGTTGTAACGTATTTGCTCGTTAAAAATGATAAATGCAGTATTTAACAATTGAAAGGCATTTAAGAAAGAAAACAAGGAGACAAGTCAGTTTCTGCAGTAAAGGAAATCATAAATGCTTGAAAAATAGGCAATTAAATCCAAATAAGGGGGAAAGGGGAAATAGTGCACATGTATTAACATAATATAGCATGCTTATGACTAATTCACAAATACAAGTTTGTTATGGTAAGAGCCTAAAAAATCCCTAGCAGAGTCGCCATGCTGTCACGCCCTCTTTTTTCCTAGCGGAGTCTGAGTTTCGACATTTTGGTGACAACTCATTTCCTTTTGGGAATTGGGTAAGAGATCTAAAGAGTTGCCATCTCACGGATTAAGGTGGGCTAGGGAACCTAGAACAGTTCACCCATGAACTAGTTTAAATTACCAGAAATTGGGTAAGGGCTCGAAATTACCTTGAGTTGAAGGTGTTAGGCACCCTTCGAGGTCCACAACGGTGGGTCCCGGCCAAACTCAATTTAAGCGAATTAGTCTTTAAGAAATTTAAACAAATAGACATTACTTTTAAAACAAGGAGAAAAGGGGTCCTAGGTTTTTTAGCCTGTAGGATCACTTATGTGCAATACTTGGTAATCGTCCCCAAGTTGGGGTTCTACATATAGTATTAGCGCACATGTCATCATTTTCTTTACTACCCAATTGCCCTCCCCTTAATTATTACCTAAGCATTCTAACAACATCGAATACGTATCCTATGCGTGCACTACCCGTCCCTTACATGTGGCCCTGAATGTTTTTAGGACCTCTATTTAAGGTGGTTCTACACTCACCTATGTTTCTTAAAAGGAAAAAATTTAAGCGACAAACAAAAACAGGTAGGACTGTCACATAAAGAGCAATTAAGGGGACTCATATTTACCTCCACAAATATACAAAACAAGTGCACGCCATTCAAACAAGTAGGTTTTATAATTATAGGAGTTTTATAGGCAGGATATCTAAATGAGTACAGACAGAATATACAACACTTTTATTTAGGTGAGGCAGTGAGTACTTATAAGTTTGCCTACAAATTTTTTATCACTTATTGTATCTGAGCACGTTTCAAGCAGCAAAAAAATCAGAATTTTAAACCCAGGATTTATTGTCCTACAGGCTTGCCTAAGTGTTAACTTGCAGAATCCTATAGACATGGCATCCAAACGTTAATCAGACCATAATTTTTTAGACCAATGATTGATTCTTAACAGGCAGATTTTATCTTTTAGACTCGACAGGAATGCTTTCTAAGTGTTGAAACTAATCACAAGCACTATTTCATGACACAACAAAATAGATTTTATACACTTTTCTCTACAGACATGATTTCTAGTGTTGAAGCTGTTTTACACTTATTTCCTATATGCATGATGTCTAAGTGTCAAGATTGATTTTTATATGTGTTTCCTATAGGTATGATTTCTAGGTGAGTAAAAGCGTTAATTAGTTGCCAAGCGAGTTCAACAAGGAAATTCCTAGAAATATGATTTCTAATGCACACATGAAGGTTTTGAAAACATGATTATTGATGCAGAATTGAGAAACGACTTAGAAGCAGGATTTCTAGTGATGCAAAGTATAAAAATTCAAGATTTTAAAGAATGAGATAAGTCCCATAGGCATGGTTTCAAATGCATATAAGTAAACAATCATCACAGCAACCTATAGGCATGATTTCTACCCGAACCCAACAAAGATATATAAAAATCCTTCCCAGCTTTTACTAATAACCCCAATATCTGTTTTTACAAAGATTAATATTACAGATCAATATGAATAAGTTACACAACGAAAGAACCATTATACTCTAGGGAGCCTTCATAGGCCCAATATCAACCTGGAACCAGGCCTTCAAACATAGCACCTCTGAGCATAGTGGTAGCCTATCCATAACATATAAAAATGGTTCCTGGTGTGTCAAAGTTTCCAAGGGCCTCAGGGACCCCGGGCAATGCTCACACCAAAATTAGATGTTCAACAAAATTCACAAAGGATTGGAGAACTAGCCCTAATGTCTCAGAGTTTAGAGGAGCCTCATGGACCCGAGCAGTGCACACACTGGGGGTGGAAAGACCCTAGACAGTTAAGAGTAAGAATTGAAAATAGTATATGAAGTAGGAGATAATTGCAGAAAAAATAGTATGGTTATTAGAAGTGAGTAGAAACAGATTATAAGAACTACAAGCAGAACCGCATTTAGTAGATGGAGTTCAGACATAAATTCCTATAGTCAAATAACAGAAAGAACAGAGTCACAATCAATTTAACAAGATTTCACATTGCCTGGGATTGACTTAGTTCATTAGCTATTACTAGGTGAGCATATAGGCATATATTAAACAGAGAACAACATGTTGTGATCAAGTTACTGATCAGACAGTCATAAAGAAAAGATAGCAAGAGTTTAGAGCATAGAAATCATGAATTAATCAGGAACCTGTTAAGGTAAACACATAAAACATGACAGGGATTGAAACATGCTAGTTGAGAAACACGTGAACAAGTATCCTTTATCGAGCAAGAATATGCTAAAGTGTATTGACCATACTAACATATTGGACAGGACAAATTCACAGGAGTTAAAGCATGCTAGTTAACAAAAACACAAGGGCAAACATAGGCATGTTGATATCTACAACAGATTGACTACATAACATATTGAATAGGACGTGATAACAGAGATAGACATGCACTTCAAAAGCATTAAACAGGAAGAACATAGGTTTAATTACATAGAATATTGAATGATAGTAGAAGTGGAGACATACCGGTTAAGAGATAGCAACAGGAAAGTAAAACAAATACGATCCAAGAGTCTAGCCTTGGCTTTCAGCCGGCTAGACAATGCAATAAACACAAGTAACAAGAAGAATTGCAATAGAGAGAGTGTATGAATAAGAGTGAGAGTTTGTATGTGTTTCTGTGTCTTTCTATGTGTGTTCGTATGTTTTGAAAGAAGTCAGAATGGGGGAATTATATATCACTTAGTAGGGTGAATTAAATAAGGTAAAGAATAATTCAGGGTTCACAAATAAGGTATACAAATAAAATCAATCAGTTAATTGGGGCTAAACTAAATCAAATAACTCAACAGAATCTGAGAAAGACCCTTAAAATAGGGGAAATCAATTAACAGCCTAGGGTTTAGAACATAGGCATGAAAAATCAATCGAACTAGAAAAGGGAATCAGATTTAAACACTTAGAAACTTTAAAACCCTTTTGCAGAGAACTTAAATATGAAACCCTAGTTTTTGAAAAAACATTAAAATCGGTTCATAATAAAGAAGAAATAGAAGGTTTTGAAGAAAAATACCTGATATACTTAATATCATTTCAGATCTACAAGGATCTGAACTGACTCAAGTAGAAAGAGATGAGGGTTTTGAATAAAGGAATGAGGTGAGAGAAATCCAGTGAAGAACTGGAGTTTCAAACCATAACCATAAAGATAATAATACTCACAAACATAAAGATGAACACAAGGCAGGTTCATCGAAGATTTGAAGAGTTTAGGTCGACTCTGAGTTTAATCTCTTCGAGATTCCTTCAGATAATAGCAAAATCGAACAACTAGTGAAGATAAGAGGCCGACTGGGTCCTATAATTAAAAGGAAACCCCATGGAACGAAGTGTTTTCTGCTGACGGCGGCTAGGGTTAAGGGAGCATCTGAGAGAGAACAGAGAAAGGAAGGGATTTGAGGGCGGCAGAATGAGTGAAATGGGTAGGGTTTAGGGGTGTTAGGGGCAATTAAAAAAGGCAATTGATCCTGGACCGTAGATCTTTTGAGATCAACGGCCAGGATTTGATCTGAGGGGGGTTATGTCACGCCCTAAAATTGAGGGACGCGACCGGCGCTCAACCGAGCAAGCCCAACTGAGCAAGCCTATTAGGTTTCATTCTACCCAAAAATTAATTTATGAATAAGAAGGAGATGAACTCCATAAATCCTACTTTATGAGCATTACATTGGCAATTTTTATCTTTGTCTTTCATTAACAGTTCAACCACACTAACCAAATTATTACAATTAATAGATACGAAGGAAATATTCTGCCAAATAACAACATATCTAGTTCAAATTTTCAATACTTGACATCACCCATAACCTGTCTACGGAGCCTATAAATACAACTGAAGAGTAATATGGAAATGCGGGCAACAAGGCTCCGGCTATACCTCAAAATACAAAGTACATGATAAACAATGGTACAGGACCCCGAAGTGAAGTGGGCTTCACCAAGTCAGCTGAAAGGGAGATGCGTCACTAGCTGCGACCAACACTGCCTGCTATGGAACCACCTACGTCCATTTAAAGACGTAGCGCCCCCGGTAGAAGGGACGTTAGTGACATCGAATAGCACTAGTATGTATATCTAAACACCATCTCATTAGGAAGAACAACCATACAAGAACAAAGAAATTATAAGGATTCAACAAAAGCTTTAAACAATCACCATATCATCAAATATAAGGAATCACATAGCTTTTACATAATTTCCATAGCTTTAGTTTGGGGCATTTAATACTGTTCATCATCATTCACAATACCATCGCTTTCTTGACCTGAGTCCGATCATGACCCGGTCGACTAGGTTGCCTCATTTGAGACATTTACCTCAATCACAATCTCATTCTCACTTTTTGGAATTCAATATCAGCACAATACCACCATGTGTGCGACATGACGTCCGATCACGGCCCGATAGGCTAGGCCACCTTACCAAGGCGTTGTTCCTTTCTCATTAATCATCTCATTTCAATCTTTATTTCACATGTATCAATTCATAGGAACTTAGGGACACAATTATCAAATCATACTTGGCACTAGGCCACATTTAATAACTCACATTCCACATCACTTTCACTTTCAACATCAAACTTGCAATTTACGATAACGAGCACATACAAGAGCCATTCAAGTTGTAAGCATAGAGAGAGATTCACATGATTTGGCATAATAATCACAATTTAAACTTGACTTGAAATCTAGGCAATTTAGCATATAGTCCACATTCTTCACATATCACTAATTTACCAAGAATAGCATATTGAACATATTGGGACACACTTTTCACATATATTCTTGCAACACTAATTCCTTTGAAATAACAAATACTGCGTCAATCAAATTCCGAATTTACAACTTTACATGGACACCATGGGAGCTCAATTTCTAAAACGAGGAGGTTTTAACCATACATACCTTGTTCAAGCTTTCCTTAAGTTTCTACAATTCACCAACACCTCTAGCAATAACTGTGAGTACGTGATTTTGCCCTATATATGAATAATTCCCAAAATCCCAAACAAAATAATTTTTCTTTATTTTTACCATTTTTTGTGTGTTTTGGTGTCATCTTCCGATAATTGTTGCATTTTTATTTTGTGCGTGTTAATTTTTACAAAATACAAAAATACGTATTTATTTTGCATTTAGGATTTAATTTTATATTTTAGTACTAATTTGGCATTAACTTGTTTTAGAATAGGATGTGAAGAAAATGACAAAAATAATTTACTTTAGCGTTTTATTACTTTAATTGAGAAACAGTCGCAAATAGTTATCAAGATAATTTTAGGCATTAATTGGTTTTAGCATAATTGTTAGTTTAATTTCACATCTTTGAAAAATCAGAAAATAAATAAAAAATAAAATACAAAATTGCAAAAGGAAAAATGAGAATATATAAGGGAAGTGAGCTTGTGTGAAATCCGGAAATTTGGGCCAAATGCACAAAATACTTCCGGCCCAAACTCATTAACTTTGAAAAGTAAATCCAGCCCAAGTCCATACCCGGTCCGCCCTCCCCCCTTTAAAATGAAACGGCATCGTTTCAGGGCCTCTGGATCGGACCGTTGGAGTTCCCAGTATATAAATGTCCAAACCGTCCCCCCCACCCCCCATTTCCATCATCTTCTTCACCCTACCCCTTCTCCCCTAACCTTAATCCGCGCCGCCCTAAAAATCCTTGCCGGCGGTGAACGTGAACTACGCCGTTCACCCTGAAATTAACACCATGGGTCCCCTCACCCTCCTCTTGCTACTGCACTCGATGGTTTGCCTCGAATAGGGTCGGAACTCTTCGAATCTTGATTTGAAGTTTTTCGGCCAGTTGATAGTTTGTCCAACTCGGCCCAAATTCACACCCTACAACCCCCAGCCCTTCCTCAACACCAATCTGTGGTTGTTTCCTTTCAAATCACCCTGAAACGACCCAAATATTAGATCTAAGAATCACGACCCAAACCCTAAAATCAAATCCTTTTGATTTCGAATCGTGGCACCCTTAACCATGTGTTCTCGTGTAAGAACACATGGTTAGGGATGTTACACGTCAAAAATATGAAAGGATTCGTATATTCATGACTGGCCGGAGCTCTTTT